>NC_135235.1:528078421-528744255 GCF_051348905.1 Ranitomeya variabilis | reverse complement strand
AAAAGGGGAAACAAAAATTTGGAATTTGAGTCACAGTGGCCAAAAAACCCCCCTAAAAAACAAACAAAAAACTTATAGTATAAACTTAAAAGGGCATAGCAATAATACCTATCCAGTCTGTTTTCGTAGATCTCCCTAAAGTCAGACGATTCTCTGCCAAATTTGAGGTAAATGAAAAAGTGGCGCAGATTAGAGAACAGTGAGACGATGTAAGTCTATTCCAGCAGTTTATGACAAGGGGAAAAAAAGGGCATAAAAAAACCCAAAAAACAACATGTTTTTACACAGCCAGCTGTATTCATGTGGTCTCTCCTGTTTGTTTCCTGAGCGATAAAATTTACCACTTAAATCGCCATAAGGGTCTATATGCAACAGAATCTGCCCTTTACTGGCAGAGGAGATTACTTAAAACACATAACCTGTATTACACAGCCTGCCATAACGATCTTAAAACATGGATACTTGCCATTTCTGATGAACCGTCACAAAATAGAAAAATTAATACGGGATGAATAAACTAAGTCAAAATATTGAGGTGTCCAACACACATCGGTGGAGCAGCAATGAACCATTCTCAAGTCGGCACCACTTTTCTCACACCCCTTTTCCCAACTAAATTTCAAGGCTCTGTGGGTATAGAAGTATTGCAGCTATTACAATTAGCCACATTGTATCTGTCACCTTTAGGGGAAGCAGATTGGAAGGATGGAGGTTTCATGGCAAAGTCACTGGATTTCAGTAAGGGACTCCTCTTCCCCGGCCTCCTCTCGGAGTTGCACGGGTTGGTGCTCTGTATGCCTTGCTGAAAGCCTGAGAAGGGGCAACCCAAGTTTGGTTTGTACCTGCTACTGCAGTCTCTGACCCCAACTCACTGTAATTAGAGATTTTGGCTTCTTGGTAAATGTGAGAACTGTTACTGATGCCCTCTATTTGTCCAGTTGGAGGTACTGTGCCAGAGTTCATTCCTAGAGGGACCCTTGTAAACCTGAGGTCTTGATCCCCCGGGAATTGCAGGGATCCTGTTCCCTGGTAACCACTTGTGTCCCCCAGTTGCGCTGGGAATGTCCTGCTTTTAGCTACTGACTGAGGGGAACAATCCCCAAGTGGTTGCCCTGAGTCTCTGTCATCAGAGCCTACATTATATACATCCTCTGGGCCCTCAGAGCTGCAAGTCCTTGAGGACAGTTTTCGGGAAAAGTCTGAGGGTAGTCTGTGACCTTCTCTAACCCCTTTCACAGGGTCTGGGTCCGCTTCAGAAGGAGTTAATTGTTGAACCTGGGCGGTTGTTACCACTGGATTCTCATCTGCAGCATCTCCCTCTGGAATGGGTGGTGGAGAAGGGGGACCCGGAGGATCAGGTGGTCTCTTTTCTGGTGGCAGGATACGAGGGTGAGAAGCTGGGGAAAGGTTACCTCCTTTGACACCATCTTAAAAATGCATATAAATAATAGAAGTAAAAAAAAACAAACAAAAAAAAAAAACACATTTACACATGGAAGCTCACACATATTGTGAATGCAAAAGAGAACAACATTAAAAAATACATTACAAGCTAGACTGCAAAATAACTACTGCAAATAATATGGTGGACAATCCCCCTTACCTGTGTTCTGCCAGCTCCCCAGTTGTTGTAAAGACAGTATATCTCAGCAAGCTCCGAAGTACAGAGCCCAAAACTAACCATATCCTAGTCTAATATTCAATGATCTGTGCACCATTATCTCTCATAAAAAACACAAATACATTTATTCGAAGTTTGGTTTTTCTCAGTCAAATCAATGAGAAAACCAAGCAAAGAATGTAATATATTACTCGCCGACCACACATCGTACAGGCACAGCGCATATCAGCACTCTACTATCTTATCAAGTCCATAGACTGTGGGGCGGCAAACAGGGCACGGCACTCCGGTTCTGGTAGTCGCGAGGATCCCAGGCGTCAGACCCAACAGTTTAATAGCTATGACCTATTCTATGGATAGATATTAACTAGGTATAACCTGAATATAGTGAGGTCAAATATTCTGACATTCTGGGGAATGGATGTTTTTCTTTATTTAATTTAGCCAAGGAATAAGATGCTTCTAAAAAAAGAAACAAAACAAAGACAATTACCCCTGATATCTGACCCTTTCTGCCAGGTTGGAAGAGAAGATGTCCTGATCACAAGTCAACCTGATCATTCAGTGAATTAGTGGCCTCAGCGGCCAGGTAACCGGTTGTCATCACTTCCACTCCGAGCACTATGTGAGCTAGGTGTCCTGCCCATTATCAAAGAAAAATCTATTCGTTTTACCCCAAGCAACAAATCAGAGTGTTGCGTTGCTTGGAAAATTCTAAATTCTCCATGAGTTCTTACAATACTCACTTTCCAATTATTGGCATTTTTGTGATGTAGCAAATCTTATACTTAACATTACCCTCCAAGACGCCAGACCACATCACTAGGGTAAACCGGGTTTTTTTTTTTTTTTAATATTCACATTGCAAAAGTGTTAACGTTTTTTATTGTAGGCTGACATACCTGTATAAAGGCTTGTTTTCTGCAGTGATTTTTTTTTTTTACAGAAAGCTATATTAGTACGCAGAACTGATTTTTTGGGAGGCAGAAATAAAAAAATTAAAAGTTAAAAAAAACGCAATGCTGGTACTATTACTTTTATACACTTTATAGTATAAAAATAATTTTTTTTATTATATAATATTACAAGGAGCCATTCATTTTTTTAACCAGTACAACACTGGGAGCCATTTCCCCTTCATGCCCAGCCTTATTTTACAGTTTATTATTTTCATAAGTGCACTTTTAGAAGCGCTGTGAGAAGAAAATAATTTTTTTTGTTCGGTTATTGAAATAATTTTTGTCTTTTTTGCAATATGTGAAGTCATTTTTTATTTGTATTTTATGCCGATATCAAGGAAAAATATAAATAAAAAGTTAGAGTCAATTTTTAACATTGATTTGGACTGGCAGTGGCTTTTTTAAAATGTAATTTTTTTTCCATTTATTTCGTACATTGAGCCCTCACCCTCTATAAGTTGATAAAAGATCTTTGGGGGTTTCAACATTTACATACCATTATTCATATTGCTAATTTTCCTTGTACACTGCAGAGCAGATCTGAGTTTGCTAGGACCCTGCAGAGACTGTTGCCTCCCGATGATCACATGATTAGTGGGCCAGGAAGTGTAAGCACTGTCAGTGCTTCCTATATTGGATAATAAACAGAACTTGTTCAGTAATGTGTAAACAGCAATTACGAAGGCTATTCGGAGTCCCAGCCATTACTTAGAGCCGGGTTCCAGTTCCTGCAGCTGCATAATCCTTTTGGCTGCAGACTCTGCAAAGACATTCCTAAACAAGCTTTACAGAAACATTTGCAGACTGGCCATAAATTTTCAGATGTTAAGCAGCCCGCAAGCCATTGAAGTTTCCGCAAGTGAACTTCACCATACAAATTTTTCTCTATCGCAGTGTATCAGGACTGGTAACCCATTAAGGAGTGAAGGGTTTAAAATGGGCTTCCCCTTCTCAAAGTGATTTTAAATTACAAGACTATGCCATCATTTTATGACTGGTGGAGTGTGACATTTGATTAAAGCATGAAGTTATCATTGAACAGAAGCCCTGCCAGCCACTGGAAAATGCTAGGCTGCAGTTTCCAAACGGGAATCAGCAGTACATAAGTATTGCATCTCCTTCTTTCTTCGGATCAGTAATCATCCCTGAGGTTGAACCCCCCTCCACTACCAGACAGCGATATATCCTAGCAATATTTGATTACTTAAATGGAATCTGTCAGCAGGTTTTTGTTAGGTTATCTGAGAGCAGCATAATATAGGACAAAGGAGCCCGTTTCCAGCGATGTGTCACTTACTGGCTGCTTGCTGCAGTTTTGATAGAATCCCAGTTTTCCCTGTAGATGTAGCATGGTAAAAATGTGGAGATCTGTATAACCCCGCTCCCACCTCTGATTGGCTGCTTCCTGTGTACACTGTACAGTGTCAGCAATCAGCCAATCAGTGGAGGGGTTAATACAGGTTAGATGATGGACAGTCTAGTAAGCGCCACCTAGTCCTCTAACGATAATCTCCTGCTGATAAAACACGGATTGTATTGATAATACAGAAAACTACTGAGCAAGTAACAAATCACTTGAATCAGGCTTTCTGTCCCTACATCTTGCTGCTCCCACATGTTGACAGATTCCCTTTAATGAGATTGAATTACCCTTTAATTATGCTACCATTGACCAGAGGTGATGGTATATTCTTGAAATATAGTTCTAATGAGAAATATAAACCTTACTACAAATTTTCATGCAAAGTCAATGCACGTGAGAAGTTTTGTTGCTTCCAAATGTTACCATCTACCAGCACAAATCTAGACGTACATGCACACTAAACCCATGTTTGTTGAGGTGGAGAAAATGTCTTAATATGGCTAATTTAATTAAGAAAAAAAAAAAAAAAAAAAAACAACTTGACATAGAAGTGGAAAATGATGTTGTTATTCAAACATTAATCTAAAACTTGGCCAAGACACAATTAGTTTTATGAGTCACGGATACCAAAAAAATCCTTAACAAAACTTATAGACTTAACACTTACCTACACTGCACATACCGTATATACTCAAGTATAAGCCGAGATTTTCAGCCCATTTTTGGGGCTGAAAGTCCCCCTCTCAGCTTATACTCGAGTCATACCCAGGGGTCGGCAGGGGAGGGGGAGCGGGGGCAGTGTAATTATACTCACCTGCTCCTGGCGCGGTCCCTGCACGTCTTTACCCCGGCAGCTTCTTCCTGTACTGAGTGGTCACATGATACCGCTCATTACAGTAATGAATATGCTGCTCCACCTCCCAAAGGGGTGGACCCGCTATTCATTACTGTAATGAGCAGTAACGGTGACCGCTCAGTACAGGAAGAAGCTGCAGCGCCAGGAAGCAGGGACTGCACAGTGCCAGGAGCAGGTGAGTATAACTGGGAGGGGAGCGCTGCGCGATATTCACCTGCTCCTCGTTCCGGCACCGCTCCGTCTTCAGAATCTTCTACAGTGACGCTCAAGTCAGAGGGCGCGATGACGTGGTTAGTGGACGCCCTCTGCCTGAACATCAGTGCAGAAGACGCAGAAGATGGATCGGTGCGGAGACGAAGTCAGGTGAATATTGCAAGTGCAGGAGGCCTTGCAACAACAGCAAAAGGGGCAAGTTTCTGTATGGAGCATCTTATGGGGCTATAACGTTTGTGCAGCACTATATGGGGCAAGCGTCTGTATGGGGTCATAATCAACGTTTGTGCAGCACTATATGGGGCAAGTGTCTGTATGGGGCCAGAATCAGTATTTGTGCAGCATTATATGGGGCAAGTGTCTGTATGGAGCATCTTATGGGGCCATAATCAACGTTTGTGCAGTACTATATGGGGCAAATATCTTTATGGAGCATCTTATAGGGCCATAATCAAGGTTTGTGCAGCACTATATGGGGCAAATATCTTTATGGAGCATCTTATGGGGCCATAATCAACATTTGTGCAGCATTATATTGGGCAAATGTGTTTATGGAGCATCTTATGGGGCCATTATTAACCTTTATGCAGGATTATATGGGGCATATTTTAATATGGAGCATCTTATGGGGCCATCATAAACTTTATGGAGCATTATATGGGGCTCCTGATTCAATATGGATATTCAAAAACACTTAAACTACTGATGTCTCAATTAATTTTACTTTTATTGGTATCTATTTTTACTTTTGACATTTACCGGTAGATGCTGCATTTCCCACCCTAGGCTTATACTCGAGTCATTAAGTTTTCCCAGTTTTTTGTTGCAAAATTAGGGGGGGGGGGGGGGTCGGCTTATACTCGAGTATACACGGTATGTTAAAAAGAAAAGAAACATTACTGTATATTAATACAAATCTGTGTGATGTACAATGGATGCTCATGTTTGCATTAACTCCTTAACGGCAGCACTCTCTCTGCTTCTCAATCTCAACTCCTTTGTGCCCGACTAAATCTTCACAAAGCTGGGTCCCACTATTAGGGTGGAAAGCAGCAAAAGTGGCCTTCACTCACCCAGACAGTGGTGACTGTATGGGCAAGGTTTGGCCTGCTAGAACTTCCTACTGGCAATAGCCAATTCTTTAAGAAGCAGGGCCTGCAGTGAACAGCTAATCACAGGGATATTTTACAGGATACTTTATTATTAATCTTTTTGGCAAATGTAATTGAAGTGTTTGTATACTGTGCAGGTCGAGTGTGAACGCTACCGAATGGGGGTGAAAGACCGGAAAGAGATGAGAGGTTAGCTCATATTATTTATGCCAATAATAGGTGAAGTAATAGAAGAAAGGAGGGGAGGGGTGAAAGAAAATGGATGTAATGGTGCAATACACAAGCGATATGAAGTTAGGTTTTTTTAACTCCACTATACATATGCCATCTACAGTTCAATCTTTCAAGGTGCAATAAATGGTGCAAATAAAAAGATTAAAAGAGAATGGTTTAAATTTTACAGTTTATTATAAACCAAAATACACGAGTGTGAGGTCTCTGGGTTCTCCACTCAATAAGCTAGAAAGCCTCTCCCTGTTGCATAGAAAACTACAGAGTGCAAAGACAGATGTTTTATACACCAGGTCTTCACAGTCTCCTCAGTTATTAAAAATAAGGCCCTGACGTGCCTACTTGTTGTAAATTCAGTGTGGATAAGACGGGTGACTCAGGGTGAGCAGAATTTACCTGCGTCATCCTCCTCCAACACCGCGCTCTCCTCTTCTTCCTCTGGTCTTAACCGTACAGGTGGATTTACGCCGCTCTGTTCTCCATTGCTTTCCCCAGGGGCTTGCACCACCTCCTGAGGTTTGATGAACTGGCTCAAAAGGACAGCTAAGACGTTCTGCACATCTCCCTGAGTTGACAGCCCCTCCACTTCTGCTTGTTCTTGGGCTGGATTTTCTTTCTGGGGCTCCACTGTCTGGGCTGGTGCAGGAGTGGTAGTCATTGCAGTGATAGATTGGTTAAGCGCATCCAGTTGCAGCTGCATGTCTGGGTTGGCCTGAATGTTAAGGAGCTGAGATATCTGGGCAACACTGAGATCTGTTTGACTTTGGAGTAGATTTAGCAGGATAGCCAGTTCACTCTGATTTAGCTGCTGTGTAATATCCGCCAAAACAGCTAGAACAGAAAAGAAAGAAGGACAATATTTTATAAATGCAATTCTCTTTACGTAACTTAACATTTTAAATTGCATTTTGACCACATCCAAAGAAGCCAAGTTTTCTGAACACAAATCAGACAAGCTTTACCATCATGTCATCCACAAATTTACATAAGAGTACTCACCAGAGTCTGCTGTACTAATCTCAGCCTTCACAGGTTCAGGGGGTGCGGGGCTATTGTTTATTATAGGGTCTGCTGAAGGGGCAGTCACACTTTCCTTTCGTGGAGCCTTAATGGCAGGAGGCTCTTCTATAACAATGCCACTTTGCCGCTGTCTTCTCCGCTTCTTACTCCAAAGCTCATGGCAGTCCTGCCAGTGAGGGAGGCTGCAGGTAAAGCATTAGAAATGAAAAAAGTGTTATCATAAAAAAAAACCAATATCCTTAAAGAAAACATAGCTATTGACATTACATACTACATATATTTAGATAAACAGTGTATAGCTATATATACAGTGGGTACGGAAAGTATTCAGACCCCTTTAAATTCTTCAGTTTCATTGTAGCCATTTAGCAAATTCTAAAAACTTCATTTTTTTCTCATTAATGTACACTCTGCACCCCATCTTGACTGAAAAAAAACCCCACAAATGTAGAAATGTTTTCAAATTTGTTAAGAAAAACCAAAATATCACATGGTCATAAGTATTCAGACCCTTTGCTCAGTATTGAGTAGAAGCACCCTTTTGCGCTAGTACAGCTATGAGTCTTCTTGGGAATGATGCAACAAGTTTTTCACACCTGGATTTGAGGATCCTCTGCCATTCTTCCTTGCATATCCTCTCCAGTTCCGTCAGGTTGGATGGCGAACGTTGGTGGACAGCCATTTTCAGATCTCTCCAGAGATGCTCAGTTGGGTGTAGGTCAGGGCTCTGGCTGGGCTAGTCAAGAATGGTCACAGAGTTCTTCTGAAGCCACTCCTTTGTTATTTTCGCTGTGTGCTTAGGGTCATTATCTTGTTGGAAGGTGAACCTTCGGCCAAGTGTGAGGTCCAGAGCCCTCTGGAAGAGGTTTTGATCCAGGATTAGGGTTGATCGATCACCCTAAAAATCGGATCGGAAAGGATCGGTCCGATCACACTTGAAAATCGTCGATTGGGAATTCCAATCCTCATTGAAGTCAATGGGGATAAAAAAAAAAAATCGGAATTCCTAAAACACCTATTTTACATTGTGGTGTTTTCTAAATGAATAAAAACGCCAAAAAAAATAACATGTAGAATTGGTAATCGGAGGCAGCGGAGCCAGAGAAATCAAATAATAATGGGCACAAGTACTGTTTTTAGTATGAATAGCGGTTATAATGGAGCACATTTGGTCTACGGGTCAAAATAATAACGTAATGCTTGGCAAACTCTTTGGAATTTACTTTTTCTTCATTCATTTCATTTTATTCTTCAACGGTGGGCACGGCATTGTAGATACCATTATCACGCCTGTGGATCTCCCTGGCCGAGGTGCCTGCTTCGCTCTTTTTTCCACTAAGATCAAGGGCAAAAACGGTTCTTAAATGATTGTCTGTCGCTTCCGCTGCAATCTACACCTGAGATGCAGGGAGGCCATACACTGGAACCGGCGGGGAAAACAACAAAATTCACTATAGATACTGATGATCCGAAATCACACCAGCATCTTTGTGACCCACGTCGCACACGACAAGATGCTGCAAGGCTCTAGTCTACAGCTAACGCCCAGTCGCCACAGTCAATAAAAATGTTGAAGAGATCTAAAGCTGTGCGCCACAATCCAAAATAGAGTGCGCTGTAGCAAGAGTCCTGCCTACATTTTTGTCTGCACATCATTCCACGGCAGCAGCATTGATGCCATGTTTGCTGTTCCTTGCCCTGGGCACAATAAATGGTACCGTGTTCTACCCACTATTAATTTAATTTTTTTTTTTTTGTTACCTTTCATCTTTTGTTAAATAGCTCATTCTGATATTTTTAAGAAAATGTGTTTATTGTTAAAAAAAAAAAAAATAATTTAATTTTGCTTGCCCTATTCCTCTGTTGTGTCGGAGTAGGTTTAAATATAAGAACTTTGCATGATTTAGCGACATTTGAAAAATACACCTACCGGGAGGCCTGTCTCAGGGGACTCTCACCGGGAGGGGTCTGCGTTCAGCTTGCCCCGCAGCAGCAGGAAGTCTCCAGGGGTACCACGAGGAGGAATGGACTCACCCCCATACACTGTTTCGTCTTCTTCTGCTTAGACTTATTTTTTTCTTCTTCTGCATTTTATCATTCTGCTTATTCTTATTCTGCTTATTCTTTTTTTTTTCCTGGTCTTATGGTATCTGGTTCTTCTGGTTCTGGTGCTTCTTCTTCCTCTGGTTCTTCTTCCTCTGGTTCCAGTTCTTCTTCTCCCGCTTGTTCTTCATCTGGTTCTTCTTCTTCTAGTTCTTCTTCTTTTGGTACTTGTATTTATAATTGTAATTTGTGAAGCATGTAGTTCAGGTGCACGGAGGAACAGCAAGAAGTACCAGTGTCCGAAAGCACATTCGTGGACCAGCTGATGTTAATGGAACCCGGATACACAGTAGAAGGAACCTGTGGCAAAGACATTATCGAGAACCAGCTGGTGGTGCTGGGACTCTGTTATTAAAGCAGAAGGTATAAGTGCCATTGGCACTAGCGAGAACCATCTGGTGCTGCTGGAACCCTGTTACTAAGCAGAAAGTATAAGTGCCATTGCCACTAGCGAGAACCATCTGGCGGTTCTGGAACTCGTATTGGACTGCAGGGTTAACATGTGTTACTAACCCCCAAAATAAAGGACAGCTTCTGTTACTGGAACCCTGAACCACAGCAGGAGCCGCCTGGACGACCTGCACCCTGGAGACCCAGCTAACTCTACTGGGGCACGGAGCAGAAGCAGATCAAGTTGTGCATCTCCCCGATTACCAGTCTACATTACCGGAACCCGGAGCCAAGCTAGGAGGAAACTGTCCTGCCGGCACTCTTGAGAACCAGCTAACAGAGGAAACAGTGCAGGGCAACAGCGGGTGGTGCTGAGGCCCAGTGGAACAGGATTCATTGTAGGTGGACAGCAGAATTTGAATTGCCAGTAGCACAGCCAGAGTCCAGCTTGCGTTGCTGAACCCCGACAACACGGCAGCGGGTGTTCACTGTGCTACGTGCACTTCAGAGCAACAGCTAGCGGTGCTGAGGCCCAGGCAGACAGGATTCATTGTAGGTGGACAGGAGAATTTGAATTGCCAGTAGCACAGCCAGAGTCCAGCTTGCTTTGCTGAACCCCGACAACACGGCAGCGGGTGTTCACTGTGCTACTGACACTTCCGAGCAACAGCTGAGGGTGCTGAAGCCCAGGTGGGCTGATCAATCTAGTGGTGCCAGAGGGCCAATTGTGGACCTGGAGACTTGCCAGACGTGCTTATTCAGTCTCATCTGGCGCAGGGCTTGCAAAGTCTGGCGAGATCCAGGCCTGGTTCATCTTTATAAAAGTTAGGCGGTCAACGTTATGGGTGGATAGGCGCGTGCGTTGGTCTGTTAGGACTCCACCAGCGGCGCTAAAGACACGCTCCGATAACACACTGGCAGCGGGGCAGGCTAGCACCTCCAAGGCATACTGGCTAAGCTCTGGCCATATATCAAACTTGGAGACCCAAAACTTAAAGGGGGCACAACCATCCTGGGACACACTGACATGGCTGGACATGTAGTCTGCCACCATCTGACGGTAATGCTGCGTCCTGCTGAATGGAACCGTATGGGATGGTGCATGACGTGGTTGCGGGCACACAAAACTTTGCCACATTTTGGCAAGACTGAATGGGCCTTCTGCAGAGGTGCTGCTCCTGCTCTGTGAAAGGCTTCCTCCCCGTCCTAGAGGCACTGAGATGCCATGTGAAACACTCAAAATAGTCCTCAGGTGGAAATGAGGACATCATCGAATGTACCAGTGTGTCTTGGAACTCTTGCATATTACGATCCCGGTTCAACGGTGTTATCAGGGTTTGTAGGTTGTCCCGGAAGCGAGGATCCAGGAGGCTGGCCACTCAGTAATCATCAGTGTTGAGAATGCGAGCGATACGGCGGTCGTTTCGAAGGCACTGCAGCATGAAATCACTCATGTGTTGCAGACTGCCGACTGGCCACACCCCACTGTCCCCAGCTTGAGGCGTGCTCTCCGTCTCCTCTGCATCCCCCCATCCTTGCTGTAAATGATGACTACCAGTGTGTGGTGTACCACCCTCCTCTGGCCATACTACTTCCTCCTCCAATTCTTCCTCCTCCAATTCTTCCTCCTCCTCTTCATCAAAAACTGTCCCCTATCTGGACCTTTGTGAGTTGCCGTGTTGCCTGGCTAACAACCCACCCGTAGAGCTGTGAGTAGACTGTCCTGATACAGAAGGCATTGTCAGCATTTGTTCCTCCTCCTCATCCAAAACTGCATCCCTGATCCCTAGCATAGTTTTTTCAAGGAGGTATATGAGGGGTACAGTGATGCTGACTTTGGCATCATCTGCGTTCGACATGAAAGTGGAATCATGAAAGGGCCGCAAAACACAGCAGATGTCCTTCATGTAAGCCCACTCGGCACATGTGAAGTGTGGCCTGCGAGCTGTGCGACTCGTTTGCGCCTGATGCAGCTGGAATTCCATTACTGCCTGCTGCTGCTCACACAATCTCTCCAGCATATGCAACGTGGAATTCCACCTAGTGCGGACGTCACATATGAGGCGGTGTTCAGGTAGGTTAAATCTTCGCTGCAGAGCTGCAATGCGCGCATTGTGTACGCTCGAACGGCGCAAGTGAGAGCACTCGCCACGGACCTTGTGCAGAAGATCTTCAAGATCCGGATAGCTTTTAAGAAAACTCTGCAGGACTAAATTTAACACATGTGCCAGGCACGGGATGTGAGTCAGATTGGCTAGACCCAGAGCTGCCACCTAGTTTCGCCCATTATCACACACCACCATACTTGGCTGGAGGTTGAGCGGCCCAAACCACTGGTCGCTCTGCTGCTTGATGGCATTCCACAGCAGCTCTGCAGTGTGGCTTGTATCCCCCAAACTAATTAATTTCAACACGGCCTGTTGACGTTTGGCCACAGCAGTGCTCAACTTGGTCGTGTCAGTGGACGGTTCACCAATCCTTGTGGATGTAGAAGGTGCCAACTGCTGTGCGGAGGAATCTGAGGAAGTGGAGTAGGAGGAAGAGGCAATGCGAACGGACGAAAGTCCAGCAATCCTTGGCGTTGGCAGGACCTGCGCAGTGCCACTATCCACTTCTGTACCCGGCTTCACCACATGGGCAGTGAGGGAAATGTAGTGTCCCTGACCGTGCTTACTGGTCCACACATCGGTGGTCAGGTGGACCTTGCTGCTGATGGCGTTAAGTAGAGCACGCTTAATTTTTTTCTCCACGTGCTGTTGCAGGTCAGGGACGGCTTTTCGACTAAAATAGTGACGGCTAGGAACACAGTATTGTGGGACTGCCAATGCCACGAGGTTGCGAAAGGCGTCCGTGTCCACCAGCCTGAATGACAGCATTTCAAGGGCCAGCAGTTTTGAAATGCTAGCATTGAGGGCCTGTGCTTGGGGGTGGCTTGCCGGTAATTTCCTTTTTCGAGCCCATAACTGTGGGACGGATGGCTGCAGGCTAGACTGTTACTGTGAGGATAACCGGCATTGTGAGGTTGGTGGCGGTGTGACAGTGACGATGGCTGTCTATACACTACTGCAGGAGGACGTTCCCTCTCTCTCCTGGGAGGAACAAGCTACAACGTTAGCGGGAGAGGTGGCACATGGAACTGCAGGTTGGGCAAGATTTTTTTATGTGACTTGTCCACTCTGCAACGTGCTTGTTCCTCAAATGCCTCAACATATTGGTGGTATTGAGGTTGTGGACGTTTTTCCCTCGCTTCAGAGTTAGATGACAAAGATTGCATCTGACTGTTGTAATGTCATCGGCAACTTGGACAAAAAAGGCCCAGGCACCACATCTCTTTGGAGCACCCCTTGCACTAGTTTTTGCGTGGGTCCTGCTCCTTCCGGGTGCCTAAGTGGAGGCTACAGGCAACCAACTCTCGCCCCTCACTCTACTCCCTTTTTTGGCCCTATGCTGCTGTACTGTTGTGGGAATCTCTTCCTCTGAGCTGCTACCACCACTTTGCTGTCCCTCACACCATGATGGATCAAGGACCTCATCATCTGTTGGACCCTCTTTGAACACCTCAGACGATTGCTCCTCCCGGGTCGTTTGTATACTGCAGGACGCACCAGCTAATGCCACCTGAGTTTCATCATCATCTGATGAGTACTGTGGTCGGCCGACTGTGTGCATAGGGCTACCCGCCTCTTCTTCTGAGAGAAATAAAAGTTGGGCATCACTGCTTAAAAGCTCTTCTTCCTGTTGTCGAATACTGCCTGACTGGCCCCCTGATCCACAGCCAACAGATTCTTCAAACAGAAGTAAAGATGGCTTCTGTACTGGTCCCTCTAACTGCCTGGGTAATTTGGCAGGTGGTGGTGAAGAAGCAGAGTGGTGCTCTACACTGACACGAGCGGACTCTGTGCTCTGTATCTGGGAGGATGAGGAACGAATTGAAGTCGATGCCGAAGCTGCCATCCATCCAACAAGGGTTTCAATTTGTTCCTCCCCCAGCAATGGGATACCACGACCTCCAACAAAGCTGCGCATGAAGGACTGTTCCCGGGAATAGCTAGTGGCTGAGTCACTTGTGCCCGCAGCAGGCAAAGATTCTCCACGTCCTCTCCCTGCAACACCTCCGCGACCGCGTCCCTTACTCCCTGCCTTCCTCATCTCTCTAGACTTAGATGGATGGAAGAGTTCTCCTATTTAGTGTGCCTAAACCTGTAAAGCTGCAGACAGGTGTAAGAAACACTAATTGGATCTAGTTTGGCGTAAACTTTAATATAAACTGGTGTGGCCTAAACGAATATGAACTGGTGTTGTGTGAACTGTATTTATCAAAATCTGAAAGTATCACAGAGTTTTTGTAGCAGTTGCACCGTAGGGGCGTAATCTACGGTGCAAAAGTGGAATCTACAAATATTCTGCCAATACTAGGTGAGAATGTGCAAGGCGGCACAATCCCACAACAAAAATACGATAGTGTGATTACACCTCGACTGCTGCACAGAGGTGTAAACCGACACTAATTGGAAGTATTGTGGTGATTCCAGTTAGAGTGCAATCATACACAAAATGCAGGTGGTAGTATTAGGAATTTTTTGTAGCAGTTGCACCGTGGGGGCATAATCTACAGTGCAAAAGTGGAAGCTACAAATATTCTGCTAATACTAGGTAAGAAGACTTCCCAATTCCCACACCTCTCTCACCTCCCCAGTCCTCAATAAGAGGTATAGGATCACCCAGCTAAATAACTTTTGTTCCCTCTATCCAATTCTCAACGGCTGCAGTCCGAGCAAAATAAAAGATTGGTGGATGGTGTGCTGAAACAGCAAAAAGACAGGCGCTGCAATCTGCAGAGAATGCAGTAAGCAGACCAGTGTATGCAGCACAGTGAGGCTGCTGGCTCCACAGAACTCTGTGCAGGTCTTAAGAAAAAAAAAGCACAGGGTAGTGAAGCACAGTCAGTGAAGGTACTTTAACACAGGAGGTGTTAAAATAGATAGGACAATAAGGCTAATAGAAACACAATATTTTCGCTCTCTCTTTAATGACAGAGACAAGCTTCTCCCTAACTGAATTCACAGTAGAGTGAACACAAAATGGCGGCGCCAGCCTTTTATAGTGCCTGATCACAGCCATTCACAGTCATGCCAGTAGTTAAAATGCCTACTAGCGTTTCAGGATGTGCCCACACTTCACAGGCTCTTCACTGGGTGGTTCATGTGTCAATCACAAGCATTGTGCAAAAAAAAAAAAAAAAATGCACTTCCGATTTCCGATCACATTCAAAGATCGGAATCGGGATTCGGAATTCCGATCATAGTGAAAATCGGTATAATTCCGATTTTACATGATCGGATCGAGCAATCCTATCCAGGATATTTCTGTACTTGGCCGCATTCATGTTTCCTTCAATGACAACCAGTGTCCTGTCCCTGCAGCTGTAAAACACCCCCATAACATGATGCTGCCACCACGTTTCACTGTTGGTATTGTATTGGGCAGGTGATGAGCAGCGTCTGGTTTTCTCCACACATACCGCTTAGAATTTTCACCAAAACAGTCTATCTTCGTCTCATCAGACCAGAGAATCTTTTTTCTCATAGTCTGGGAGTCCTTCATGTGTTTTTTTAGCAAACTCTATGCAGGCTTTTATATGTCTTGCACTAAGGAAAGCCTTCCGTTGGGCCACTCTGCCATAAAGGCCAGACTGGTGGAGGGCTGCAGTGATAGTTGACTTTGTGGAACTTTCTCCCATCTCCCTACTGCATCTCTGGAGCTCAGCCACAGTGATCTTGGGTTGGTTCTTCACTTCTCTCACCAAGGCTCTTTTCCCACAATTGCTCAGTTTGGCTGGACGGCCAGGACTAGTAAGACTTCTGGTGGTCCCAAACTTCTTCCATTTAAGAATTTTGGAGGCCACTGTGCTCCTAGGAACCTTGAGTACTGTAGAAATTCTGTTGTAACCTTAGCCAGATCTGTGCATTGGCCAGTTCCTTTGACATCATGATTCTCATTTGGTCTGACAGGCACTGTGAGCTCATAGAGGTCTCAGACAGGTGTGTGACTTTCCAAATCAAGTCCTATCAGTTTAATTAATCACAGCAGGACTCCAATGAAGGAGTAGAACCATCTCATGGAGGATCACAAGGAAATGGACAGCATGTGAATTAAATATGAGTGTCTGAGCAAAGGGTCTGAATACTTATGACCATGTGATATTTAGTTTTTTCTTTAATAAATTTGCAAGAATTTCTACATTTCTATTTTTTTCAATCAAGATGGGGTGCAGAGTGTACATTAATGAGAAAACAAATGAACTTTTTAGAATTTACCAAGTTGCTGCAATGAAAAAGAGTGAAACATTTAAAAGGGTCTGAATACTTTCCATACCCACTGTATATATATCCATATATCATACTACAACTTTCAAATCCACATCAAGATCTAGCAGCAAACTTTACTGGAGAAGTTGTATTTGTGAAGGCAAACATGGAAAAGCTTTGAATCAAACAATTTTATTTACATTTGTTTTTTTTTAAGCTTTATTTCTTGCAAACTATAAACTATGTAGGATCCAGTTTCATGTAACGAGTTTTACATGCAGACTACATAGCTTGTAAAAAGAAAAATCTTGAAAAGACAGACATCAGAAAGTTACTGCACTAGAGGGTAATTAGAAAGTCATTTTTGGTCAAACAAGAGCTTTGAATGGTTTCTTCAAAACTGCAGCCCATTCGACATGTAATTAGGACGTGCTGCCATTTGAATTATGTGATGGAGCCTTTTTATTACATTCTTGGGAGAATCTCTTTAAAGGCTCATGCACATAGTTCCTTGCACACATAGCCTGGATGATGATTATGATTGTAAGCTTGTGAACAGAGCTCTAATTCCTATTAGTATCTTGAATTATGTGTTACACTGTGATGTCTGATATTGTCTTAACATGTCCCCTCTGAATTGTTTAGTGCTGCGGAATATGCCAGCGCTATAGAAATAAAAATTATTATGGCACAAGAAGTTTGCAAGAATTTATATTTCACAATTTGTCTACAGTAAATACCTTTGTACTATGGCATGAACTGATTTAACAAACACATTGAAGGCTATAAGGGTCCATATTACACATCTGTACAATGTAAAAAAGACTCATTATACTGCCTACTGAGAAGTAGCAAAATATTTAGATTTGTATGAGCTTACTCAGGTGGTGGCATCTTATGGACATCAACATCCTTTAGGAAGTCGCTCAAGAGAGCCTGTTCTGCAGTGCAACGCTTATTGGGGTCCAGAGTTAGCATGTGGTCCAGCAGATCCAGTGCAGGGGTAGGGATGCTTGTAGTCATCAGGGAAAAAAAAAATTTTTTTTACATGGAGATTAACAAAATGACAACATTAAAAACATGAGTGAACTAAATGGATTACAGTACAACTGAAATTTCCCAGTTTGGTAAAACAAAGACAATAAGATCTAATGTTTGCCAGATTGCAAGTACATTTCACAGAAAATAAACTAGACTCACAAGGAGAACTCCTCTCGTAACCGTCGTCTATACTGTTTCTTGGGCTTCATGGTGTTAAAATATGGCAATTTAATGACATCTGGCCAAACTGCTGGACAAGGACTTCCACAGAGCCGACTACAAAACAAATATAGCCAGATTTAATTCCAGTAAGAAAACATATTTGCTATGACTTATTTGGGAGGAAGAACGTTACTTCAAATATTTATTCAGTGTCCACAAAGTGAAGGCCCACTCTTATACATCTAATTAGCAGATGCTGAATACAGAGGGGGAGGGGAGACTTGTGAGCTAGAAATCCACAGCAATCACTAGATGTGTTAGCATTACATTTTGGTCACACAAAAGTGGCCTAGTGCTTAACCCCTTAGCGCAAATGGTCATACCAGTCCGTCCACGCTGAGTTCGCATGTGTGAAGGGGGCTCAGGAGCTAAGCTTGCTCCACAGACAGCATAGGTTTTTAAAAGCAGCGACAGGAGCTTGTTTTCATCACTGCTGTGTAACCATTTAGATGCTGCAAGCATTTAAATGGAATGATCAGCGATGTGTGCACCAGCTCCAAATCAACAAGTACGGTGTGTACCGATGGATGGTCATGGTAGCAGGGGGCTTGCTGAATACCATCATGGTATTCCTGTGAAATTCAGCCAAGTACCATGAGAACAAAATAGAAAGTTTTAAACATAAATAAAAAATATAAATTTTTAAAAATATAAAAATTTATCACAACCATTTCCCCAGTTAAATATAAAGACAGACTTGAAGAAAAAAAACAAAACAAAAAAAAAAAAAAACAGAAAACCCACCACAATTAGGTATCGCTGGATGGATAAAAATATGGTCTATCAAAATATAAAATTAACCAGTACAGTAAACACAATACAGAGAAAAAGTCAACACTATCCAATTATTATTATTTATTTTTATTTTTTTTTACAAGGCTTTACTTTTTTTTTTCAATCACTTTAAAAAAAACAAAAAACTAAACCAATTTAAATGGAACCTGTCACCTGAATTTGGCGGGACCGGTTTTGGGTCATATGGACGGGGTTTTTGGGTGTTTGATTCACCCTTTCTTACCCGCTAGCTGCATGCTGGCCGCAATATTGGATTGAAGTTCATTCTCTGTCCTCCGGAGTACACGCCAGCGCAAGGCAATATTGCCTTCCGCAGGCGTGTATTCCGGAGGACAGAGAATGAACTTCAATCCAATATTGCGGCCAGCATGCAGCCAGCGGGTAAGGAAAGGGTGAATCAAACACCCGAAAACCCCGCCCATATGACCCAAAACCGGTCCCGCCAAATTCAGGTGACAGGTTCCCTTTAAGTTCGCCATAATTGTACTGACCTAATCACGTTTCCAGATCATTTTAACTATACAATGAACAAAGTAAAAATAATGGTGGCAATGTATTTTTATTTTCTACCACTTTATGCTTCTTGCAATTTTTTTCCCATTTTAAGCACATTGTATGTAAAAAAAAAAACAACAACAAAAAAAAAAAAAGCAACTTTGAAATGTACCTCTTATTAAAATTTCTCTCTGTTCTCAGGAATTTTTAATCCTATAATTTACTGTTAGTAGTCACGGTTACCAGCCAACACTGTAGTTTATCAGAAGTGGCCGTTGTTTAGGCAAGAAGCGTATGCATACAAGACCATTGCTATAGAGCTTGTGAGCACTGCTCTGAAGCTGGCCAGATGCTCCTAAGATGTGCAGATAGTACACAGTTCACCAGATTAAGTTGTTAATCATCTGGAGAACACCACTCCCTGGCACTTGGGAGCGGAGAGCAGTGCAGCTTTGAAAACTGAATGCGAGATGCTTTTAAGGGTATGGCTCCACGGTCCGGAGGGGCGGCGGTATCGTCGGAGCGGCGAAGCCGCTCGGCGCTAAGCCCCGCCCCCTTTCTGGGACGCGATGGTGCCGGATGTGTACAGTACACATCCGGGATCATCGCACCCCTCGCCATAGGGCCCTGTGATATGCCTTGCGGGGACGCTGCGTCCCCGCAAGGTGTACGGACATGCTGCGTTCTGAAAAGACGCGCAGCATGTCCGGAGTCGCAGGGCCGCCGCGTGTGGGTTTCCACGCATAGTGGAGACGGGATTTCATAAAATCCCCTCCACTATGCTGGAACATCTGGACGCTGCTTGTTTGACGCTGCAGCGTCAAACAAGCAGCGTTTACTTACCGTGGAAACATACCCTCAAACTCCACTCCAGCGGTTTTTTTTATTGCACCCCTGGAGTGACGCTATAAATCAGGGGTCCTCAAACTACGGCCCGCCACGGACATATATCTGGCCCCTGGGCCTGGCCGACATTGAACTTCACTACAGTTCAATGCCAGCGGGCCCTGTATTTGCGGGAGGAACGACTAGGCGGCGAGGAAAGGCGATACGCGGCCCTTCGTATGCAACACAGACCACGCGATTGTCGTCACGCCGCCTGTGCCAGAAGAAGACGGAGTCAAGCGGGCGCCTCTTCCGAGCAGCAGGGGACATAGGTGAGTACTGGTATTTTTTTTTTTTTTTTTTTAAACACTAGGTCCGGTCTATCATGCCTATTGGGGACCTATGTTGCCTATTGGGGACCTATACCGCCTATTGGGGACTTTTACCTGCCTATTGGGGACTAATGCTTCCTTTTGGGGACATTTACCTGCCTATTGGGGACCAATGCTGCCTATTGGAGACATTTACCTACCTTTTGGAGACTCTCGCATCACACCAGTCTGAGCCTGAAGTAAAAGCAGAGCTCCACCAATATGGGCACTGGTGAGGCTGAAAGGATATGGACTGGCGAGGATGCATTGATGGGCACTGATCAGACTGCCTGATGGGCAGTGCAGTCTGTATGTCTCGTGTGGGCAATTTTATTGCGGTTATATTGTTTTTGCAGCGCTAGATATAGATAGATAGATAGATATATTCGTATTTTACTAATAGCAATTTGGAATCCCTAGGAAACAATGATATAATGATATCAAGAAAGAGAACAACTGCTTCACTTGTTATGACTAGCAGTGAAAAATATGGAACCGGACATGGACCATCTCATTAGCCAAAAGCAGGCCCATAGTTCCCATTGAAATATCGGTAAGTTTGTTGATTTAACTTTACCTGTTCTTCATTTTAAATATTGTATTTGTTCATGTTTTGGGTTTTTTAACTTCAAAATAAGATATGTGCAGTGTGCATAGGAATTTGTTCAGGGCTTTTTTTTTTATAAAACTATATTCCGGCCCTCCAATGGTCTGAGGGACCATGAACTGGCCCCCTGTTCATAAAGTTTGAGGACCCCTGCTATAAATATTTCTGGAGCATTCTAGGAAGAGCGAAGAGTAGCCGCGAGTCTAAGGATCTATGGGTGTAGCTGGGTCGAGCTGCCTGAAAAAAATTTGAAAAACCATGCCCCGGATCTTTATGGCGATTCAATAGAAATTCATTTTGCTCAACATGTAAAATGATTACCCATATGGTGCGCTGCAATGCGTGTTATATGTTTACAGACTTGCCAGAGGAAAACCCAAACTTTACTTGTCAGAAATGCAAGCTTATGACTCTGGAAACAGAAACTTTTTTTTTTTTGCAAAGGAGTGTTTTTGGTTTTACTGTGCTCTTTTGTGTCTTCAAGTTTCTTGGTGGTGTGTGAACATGTTCCTATAGACTTGTTCACTGTGCAAGTAGCCCATGTGTTACTGTTTCCATAATTGTTCTCTTGTGTCTACAAGACTAGGGAATTACCCACCACTCCTTGTGGGCTATCTGCACAAAAGCTGTTCCACTCAGCATGTCCACATGGACATTTCCTCTCTGAACCCTGCTCTTACAGGTAATATACATATATTGCATACATCAGTTAGGACTGCTCTATATGGGTATACTTTGACGTTTGGTGGAGCAGCTTAGTATACATTTTTTGCAAAAAAATTATCAACCAAATACCCTGTTTTTTACATCTTTTTAGTAGCACTTGCTGATTACTGTGATTTTTTTGCAACGGAGTGCTTTTGGTTTTACTGTGCTCTTTTGTGTCTTCAAGCTTATGACTCTGTTGGAGGAAAAGGTGCAAAGTCTTACGTAGAGAATAGCTACATTGAAGATTATGAGGATTTCCTTGACAGAACAGAAGAAGAATCTCTTCAGAATGTTGCAACAGAAGAACTTTTCAGTGTTCCTGCAGAAGCTAATGACAGAGTAGAAATATCTATTCGGAATATTCGAAGAGAAGCACCTTTTAATATACCTGCAGAAGAAGAGAAGTGGTAGCATGTGACCCAAAGAAGCAGGAGGATGAGGAGGCAATCAGCACCCATACTGCTGGAGAACCACTACCAGGCTCTCACGCAGCAAAATTTTGAAGATTTACATTAAAAAAATTGCTTTACTTGCAAAAAAAAACAAAACAAAAAAAACCTCTAGTAAGAAACAAGAAGCCTCTTGAAGGTAGAAAAAGAAGCACTGTGGTGAAGAAAAAAAGGAGAGTGGTGGTCATGGGGGATTCCCTGCTGAGAAGAACAGAGAACAGAAACCGGTATCTGCCGACCGGACATTACCTCTCGAGAAGTGTGCTGCCTTCTACATGCCCAAATCACAGATGCATCTGGTAGGGTATCAAGACTCCTCAGTGCTACAGACAACTAACCAAGCCTACTAAAACACGTAGGAATAAATGACAGCAGAAAATGACAGACTAGATGCAGAGACTTTGAATTCTATGTTAGGAAAACATATCTCCACAGATACCCAAGCTTTAGAAAATGGTAGCTCTGCAGAAACAGTTTGGGTAAGAACACGAGAAGAACAGAAATGAAACTATTGTGGTTGTTTATTATAGACCACCTGGACAGACTGAAGATATGAACTCTTTACATCAGACGTCTATTCTCAAAACCGTATGACATGGTCATGGGAGACTAACTATCCAGATGTTTGTTAATCTTTAAATAATAATCTTTATTTTTATATAGCGCTAACATATTTCACAGCACTTTACAGTTTGCACACATCATCATCGCTGTCCTCGATGGGGCTCACAATCTAGAATCCCTATCAGTTGGAATGTGGGAGGAAACCGGAGTACCAGGAGGAAACCCACGCAAACACAGGGAGAACATACAAACACCTTGCAGATGTTGTCCTTGGTGGGATTTGAACCCAGGACCCCAACGCAGCAAGGCTGCAGTGCTAACCACTGAGCCACCGTGCTGCCCCGAGCTGTTGGGAATCAGTCTCAGGCAAAAGTAATGGGTCCAGAAATGCACATACATATTTGTCAGAGTTGTCCGATCTATTAAGTTATAAAAATAATTCATTTGATCGGTAAACGAAAAAAAAAAGGTCAAAACACCAGAATCACGTTTTTTTGGACGCTGCAACATTGCATTAAAATGCAATAATGAGCAATCAAAAGATTGTATCCACACGAAAATGCTATAATTAAAAACGCTAGCTCGGCATGCAAAAAAGAAGCCCTCACCCAGACGCAGATCACAAAAAACAGATGCTATGGGTCTCGGAAAATGACATTTTTTTTTCAAATTTTTTAACCCCTCTATGCCATCCATTGTACTATTCTGTCCATGTGACCCGAGACTTACTTGCATGGACAGAATAACAGGATTTTTGGTTGCTTACCGTAAAATCTGTTTCTTGGAGCCTCCATTGGGGGACACAGGAACCATGGGTGTATGCTGCTGCCACTAGGAGGCTGACACTATGCAAATAAAAAAGTTAGCTCCTCCTCTGCAGTGTACACCCCACCGACTGGCATTATACTCTTCAGTTAGTGAGAAAGCAGTAGGAGATAATGAACAAGGTTGAAAAACCATAACCACAAACTTGAGAACTGTAAACGTGAGAACAGTCATATAACATATAACAGAAACATTGGGAGGGAGCTATGTCCCCCAATGGAGGCTCCAAGAAACAGATTTTACGGTAAGCAACCAAAAATCCTGTTTTCTTTATCGCCTCTCAATGGGGGACACAGGAACCATGGGACGTCCCAAAGCAGTCCCTAGGGCGGGAAAACAGACTTCCATCAGGTCAGAGGACTCACCACTGCCGCCTGCAAGATCCTTCTGCCTAGGCTGGCGTCCGCCGAAGCGTAGGTATGGACCTTGTAAAATTTGGCGAACGTGTGGATGGAAGACCAAGTTGCCGCTTTGCAAAGCTGTAGGGCGGAAGCCCTGTGGCGCACCGCCCAGGAGGCGCCGACTGCCCGGGTAGAGTGAGCCTTGATCCCAGGAGGAGGCACTCTGTTCTTGACCCGGTAAGCCTCCAAGATTGCCATTCTGATCCAGCGAGCAATAGTCGCCTTAGAAGCCGGCTGGCCTCTGCGCGAGCCATCAGGAATGACGAAAAAGGAATCAGTCTTCCGAAAAGTGGAGGTTCTATCCAGATAGATCTTCACTGCCCTGACGAGGTCCAGCTTGTTCAACGATCGCTCCAGAGGATGAGTCGGAGCTGGACAAAAAGAAGGAAGAACGATGTCCTCGTTGAGGTGGAAAGTGGAAACCACCTTAGGAAGAAAAGAAGGCAGAGGCCTGAGGACCACCTTGTCCTGGTGGATGACCAGGAACGGAGGACGGCAAGACAGGGCCGCCAGCTCGGAAACGCGGCGGATAGAAGTGATGGCCACAAGAAAAGCCACCTTCCAAGATAGAACTGACAGGGGAACCTCCCTGAGAGGCTCAAAGAGAGAAACCCTCAGAACGTCCAGTACCAGGTTTAAATCCCATGCATCCACAGGGGCCCTGTACGGCGGGACAGCGTGGGCTACTCCCTGAAGGAAGGTCTTAACCTGTGGCCGAGAAGCTAAAGTCTTCTGAAAGAGACCTGGCCCTTCAAGGAACTAAGAGCCAGGCCCGAATCCAGTCCTGCCTGAAGGAAGGCCAAAAGAGAAGGCAGTGAATAGGTCATAGATGGAACGCGGTTGGACTCACACCAACGGAAGTAAGCCTTCCAGGTCCGGTAGTAGATCCTGGAAGACGAAGGCTTCCGAGCCTGAATCATGGTGTGAATCACCCGGTCCGAAAGGCCGGACGCTCTTAGAACCGCGGTCTCAACAGCCACGCCGTTAAACTGAGCGACCGAGAATTCAAGTGGCAGATCGGACCCTGAGACAGCAGATCGGGCCTGTCTGGAAGGCGCCAGGGAGCGTCCGCGAGAAGGTTGACGAGCTCTGCGAACCAAGCTCTCCTGGGCCAATCCGGGGCGATCAGGATGACCGGCACCCCTTCCGCCTTGATCTTCTTCAACAGTTTGGGAAGTAATGGAAGGGGAGGGAACAGGTAGGGCAGCACGAACTGTGACCAAGGGATGGCTAGAGCGTTGACGCCCACTGCGAGAGGATCGCGAGACCTGGAGACGAACTGCGGAACCTTCCTGTTCATTCGGGACGCCGTGAGGTCCACGTCTGGAGTCCCCCATCGAAGACAAATCTGATGGAAGACCTCCGGATGCAAGGACCATTCCCCTGCCGCGAGGCCCTCGCGGCTGAGGAAGTCGGCGGCCCAGTTGTCCACGCCGGAGATATGCACTGCGGATATCACCGGAACTGTTGCCTCTGCCCAAAGGAGGATCTTGGATACCTCGGCAAGGGCCAAGGAGCTCCGGGTCCCCCCCTGATGGTTGACATAAGCCACGGCCGTGGCGTTGTCCGTCTGGATCCGGACTGGCAGGCCCCTGAGAATCCTTTCCCAGTGGCGGAGGGACAGAAAGATGGCCCGAATTTCGAGGATATTGATTGGCAGAGATGACTCCTGCGACGACCAATGGCCCTGGACCGTCAGGTGGCGAAAAACCGCACCCCAGCCGAGCAGGCTGGCGTCCGTCGTCACCACCTGCCAGTGAACTGGAAGGAAGGACCTGCCCTGGGAGACGAGGGGTGACGCCAGCCACCAGTTGAGAGACCGTTTGACCCGAGAAGAGAGGCGGATCGGTCGATCCAGGGAGAAGACAGACCTGTCCCATTGAGACAGAATGGCTTGCTGGAGGGGTCGCGAGTGAAATTGGGCGAAGGGAATCGCTTCCAATGTTGCTACCATCCTTCCCAGAACCCTCATGGCCGATCGGAGGGAGGGAGGCCGAGGACCCTGGAGTAAGCGTATGTCCCGACAAAGAGTGGATCTCTTGTCTTTGGGAAGGAAGACTCTGGTCTGACGAGTGTCGAAGAGCATGCCAGGAAGATGATGCGCTGAGAAGGAATAAGACAGGATTTCTTCCGGTTGACCAGCCACCCGAAACGGACTAAGGTGTCGAGAACAATGGACAGGCTTTCGTGAGCCTGAGAAAAAGACGGAGCCTTGATGAGGATGTCGTCGAGGTATGGAAATAGGACCAGGCCTCTGACTCTCAAGATGGCCATCAGAGCCGCCATGATCTTCGTGAACACCCTTGTAGCGGCTGCGAGGCCAAACGGCAGGGCGACGAACTGAAAATGTTCCCGGAGCACTGCAAAGCGCAGGAAACGGTGATGACCGGGAAATATCAGGACATGGAGGTAGGCGTCCTGGATATCTATTGAGCACAGAAATTCCTGGGCCTCCATCGAAGCAATTACTGAACGAAGGGATTCCATCCTGAAGTGTCTCAGACGAACTCTCCTGTACAGCAATTTAAGGTCCAGAATGGGGCGAACCTTGCCGTCTTTTTTCGGTACAACAAAAAGGTTCGAGTAGAAACCCGTGAACCGTTCTTTTTCTGGGACGGGAACGATTACTCCGGCTTTGAGGAGAGAAGCGATGGCTGCGAAGAAGCCCGGAACTAGAGCGGGATCTCTTGGAGGACGGGATCCGAAGAAACGATCCCGGGGTCGTGAAACGAACTCTATCTTGTATCCCGAGGATACAACTTCCCTGACCCATGCGTTTTCTACTGCGGAAAGCCAGACGTCCCTGAAAAAGAGAAGACGGCCGCCCAACCTGGGAGTTGAGCTGGAGTCTTGCCGAGAGTCATGCAGAGGTGGATCTTCCAGTCCTGGGCCTGGAGGATCTGCCCTGGGAGTAGCGAGGACGCCAGGACGGAGTGGGCCTAAAGGACACCGCCTTCTTCTCTTGACGTGCCTGTGGCCTCTGTTGCTGCTGGGAAAAGGAGCTTGACGCAGCGAAGCGGCGAAAGGGCCGAAACTGCCGTCTAGGAGGAGGGCGACGAGGCTTAGCCTGGGGGAGAAGAGAACTTGTACCCCCGGTGGCGTCCTTAATGATTTGGTCCAGCTGGGAACCAAATAGATGAGAGCCCTGGAAGGGCAGACTGGTAAGGGACTTCTTGGAAGATAAGTCCGCCTGCCAGGCCTTGAGCCAAACGGTCCGGCGGATGGCAACAGCATTGCTGGAAGCCTGAGCAGCACAAGACGCGGTATCCAGGGAGGCGGAGACCAGATATTCACCAGCGTGGGAAATTTGGTTGGCAAGCTCCGCTAGTTGCGCAGGAGGCGCCCCGTCCAGGATACCTCGACGGAGATCTTTGGCCCATTTGGAAATGGATTTAGAAACCCACGTAGAAGCAAAAGCTGGGCATAGCGCCGCCGCAGCTGCTTCAAAGGCTGACTTCGCGAAGGATTCTACAACTCTATCGTTAGAGTCCTTCAGAGATGCTCCGCCGGACAGAGGAAGCACCGTGTTGGTGGACAGCCTGGAAACAGGGGGATCCACCGAGGGAGAGACCGTCCAATTGGCGGTAAGCTCTGGAGGAAAAGGATATAACACGCCCCCGCGTTTTCCCCTCTGAAAACGTCTGGTCGGGTTTTGTCTCTCTCTGGACAAGATTTCCACGAATTCAGGATGAGGAGCAAAAAACTTGGAGGGTGGTTTGGCCCGTCTAAACGAAACCGCCTGATCTGCGGGTTCCGTAGAGGGATCCTTGATGCCACAGGTTTGGTTTATTGCCCCAATGAGATTCTGGACCATATCTCTCATGGTGGCGATTTGGTTAGAATCCAGCTCTGAAATATCCTCTGAGGGCGCATCAGAGAAAGCCTCGCCTGACTCAGGGGAGGAGGATCGGGGGGACACCGACCGCAGGGGAGGGCCGTGTGGCGAGATGGAGCGAGAAGAGGACTCAGAACGACGTTCCTGTCTGGACCTTTTGTGGCTTATCAAGGAGGGCTCGGGCGGCGGTTCCTGCGACCCGCTGGCAACTGCAGGGGTAACCGATCCAGTACGGACACCAGGGTTTGAGACACCCGTGTTAAATCAGCCACCGATTGAGACAGAGAGGAGGCCCAGCCTGGGATGGGGGTATCACTCTCGGGCGGATCAGCCGGGGGATCCTGGGCGGTGGGAACAATCAGGTTGCTGCAGGCCTGACAGAGCGGAGAGGACTGACCTGAGGGAAGTTTGCTGTTACAGGACGAACAAGCAAAGTATTTGACTAAGACAGAAGACTTAGAGGAAGAAGTAGGAGGGCGAGAGCAGCCCCCTTTAGAGATAGACATTTTGAGAGGTCCCTGAAGAAAATGCCAGCAGGTTAGGGGACAGTGGAGGCAGAGGGGGGTGTCAGTCTGCAGTGCAGCTACTCACGGACCCGGTCCTGGAAGATGGCAAAGTACTTGACTGGAGAAAAACCCCGCCGCAGATCGTGCTGTGCCCACAGAAGAGATGCGGTGGCGAAGATGCGGGGCGCGCTGCGCGAGCTCCTGCTGCTGTGAAGCGGTGACCAGACGAGTTTCCCTGGAGGAAAGGGGCGGAGCCAGACACGGAGGCGCCGGTGGGCAGGGCACATATGACGGGCGGGAAAAAACCCGCCCGCAGAGGCAGAAGTGGGGGAGAGAGAAAACCGGAAGTAGGCCCCGGCCAAAGCCGGGGCCTAAATTAGGAGCCGTGGCAGGGGAAAAGAGCCGCGGCACCGGAAAAGAGCGCCGCAAGGGCCGGAAGTAGGCCCCGGCAGAAGCCGGGGCCTAAATTAGGAGCCGGCGGCCAAAGAGAGGAGCCGCGGCGCCGGAAAGGTGCGCCGCAAGGGAGAACGGGCGGTGCAGTAGCCTACAGGCTGTGCTGCTGAAAAGGGCGCCGCAGTGAGCAACAACCTGCGGCGCCAGTAGGCGCGACAGCCAGTAGGATCGGCGCGACAGCCTGCAGGGTTGCCGCGCTGTGAGGTGCCCCTTGATAAACCGCATCGCCGGGTAGTGCGCCGCAGAATAGCGCCCGGCAGCCATAGAGCTGTATGGGAGAGGTTGCCAAGGTGCCCCTGATTGAGGACCACCGGGGATAGGAGCGCGGCAGCCTGTAAGGACCCCGCGCCGGAAGAAAGCCGATGAAGCATGGGGGGGGGGGAGAAATGCGCGTGTCTACGGAGGTCACCGCGCGATAATCAATCCCGTCCGCACTGCTGCATGGATGCAGTCGATGACCAGATATAAGAGGGTCACCGTCTGGGGGCCCCTAACAAAAAAAAAAAAAAAAAGCCCCCCCCTATGAAAGATCTGGGATGGGATAGGGGAAATACTCACCTAAAACATCCCACGCCGAAACTAACCTGAAAAGGTATGAGACGTCCAGGGAGCTGATGGACGTCCTCGTCTCCGCAACCGACAGGCTCTGGTGGGCGAGTGGGTGGGTGACGGAGCAAGGACCGGACTTCTAAGCACGCTTGTGTGCTAGGATCTTGGTCCTGGTGAGGGATCTATGAGGACACGGGGTGGCAGTACACGCCGTACTCATAGTCCGCCTTGTGGGACTACAGGTGTGACTGTTCACCCTGTATCCCTTCCGGAAAACCTGAAAAGAAACGACAGACATTGAGGTAGATAAGGGTCTAATCAAAGACCCGTGTCCACCTCCTACTGACACTAAGCTAAACTGAAGAGTATAATGCCAGTCGGTGGGGTGTACACTGCAGAGGAGGAGCTAACTTTTTTATTTGCATAGTGTCAGCCTCCTAGTGGCAGCAGCATACACCCATGGTTCCTGTGTCCCCCAATGAGAGGCGATAAAGAAAGTACATAATCGCGATTGGCCGCGAACACGGGGGAGGTGTGTGGCCGATCACAGCCGGGTGTCAGCTGATTCTCACAACTGACAGCCGACACTAGGAGCCAGGAGAGGTCACAGAAATATGAACACGATCCCACCATTTCGGAAGCCGTCGAAGGGGACGACAGCCCCTGTGCCTTTGGATCGGAGACCCTGCAACGTGACGCGGGGTCCCAATTGCTGCAATGGTAACCCGATGTCCTGACGACATCGGGGTTACCAGAGCGAAGAAATTTCCAGGTCATGCGCAGCGCATGATCACCAAGTCTCTCCGTCAGTGCAGAGCTGACAGCTTATACGGCATTCAATTCAAGACAAAAAGAGTCCTTAAATAATTAATAAGTCCATATCCAAGGGACAACGCTTCAATCTTTCAAAAGACTACACAACTGTATTATTTGTACACCAGGTTCACAGAGATAAGTGCCAAAGAAAAATTTTAAGTGACAACAAATCAATTTTTAAAACTATATTAGTTTTTATTCAATTAAATAAAAAAAACATAAAAAGATATTCAGGAACACGAGATAACTGGAAAGAATGGAGATTACAAAAAGGAAATTACAGCAGACATAAAATTGGCAGTTTTCCTAAATACAGCAATGTTAATCAGCAAAAAAACTACAACAATAGTTATATATGATAAAGTGCATTGTGCAAAAAAAAAATAATAATTGTTATACATATAATATAATAAAAAGCTTTCACTAATTAACCAATTAAATATTTCAGATTGCCACTAGAGGGTAGTATTGCTCTCTAGGAAGCAGGGCGGCGAAACGTGCGCGTCAGGACAGGAGGTTGATGAACTGCAGTGCTCTTATTTTTATGTGATGTTTCCCTAAATTATTTCATTTGTACCTACCATTTTTTGGGGGGGGGCTATTTAATACTGGGATCTATATACCTTCGGGTGACTGATGTTCTCTTTTAGTATATCAGGCTAGATTATATATTTGGCACATGAATAAAGATAGGGATTTACACTACCGTATATACTCGAGTATAAGCCGACCTGAGTATAAGCCGACCCCCCTAATTTTGCCACAAAAAACTGGGAAAACTTATTGACTCGAGTATAAGCCTAGGGTGGAAAATACAGCAGCTACCGGTGAATTTCAAAAATAAAAATTAGATGCTCCATACCGTTCATTATTGCCCCAAAGGAGGTTCCATATAAAGCTGTGCCATATAGAATGCTCTGCACCGTTCATTATGGCCCCATAGATGCTCCATATAAAGCTGTGCATTATAGAGTGCTCTGCACTGTTCATTATGGCCCCATAGATGCTCCATATAAAGCAGTGCCATATATGCTCTGCACTGTTCATTATTGCCCCATAGATGCTCCTTATAAAGCAGTGCCATATATGCTCTGCACTGTTCATTATTGCCCCATAGATGCTCCTTATTAAGCTGTGCCTTATATGCTCTGCACTGTTCATTGTTGCCCCATAGATGTGCCATATAAATCTGTGCCATATATAGTGCTCTGCACCGTTGCCCCATAGATGTGCCATATAAATCTGTGCCATATATAACGCTGCTGCTGCAATAAAAAAAAACACATACTCACCTCTCTTGCTTGCAGCTCCTCAGCGTCCCGTCCCGGCGTCTCTCCGCACTGACTGATCAGGCAGAGGGCGGCGTGCACACTATATGCGTCATCGCGCCCTCTGACCTGAACAGTCAGAACAAGAGGACGCGAAGACAGGGCGGCGCCTGGCGTGTGGATCGTGGACAGGTGAATATAAAATACTCACCTAGTCCCGGCGCTCCCCCTGCCTGTCACACTGTCTTCGGGTGCCGCAGCTCTTCCTCTGTCAGCGGTCACCGGCACCACTGATTAGAGAAATGACTATGCGGCTCCGCCCCTATGGGAGTGGAGTCCATAATCATTTCTCTAATGAGCGGTCCCACGTGACCGCTGAACAGGGGAAGAGCTGCGGCACCCGAAGACAGTGTGACGGGCAGGGGGAGCGCCAGGATCGCCGGGACTAGGTAAGTATGCCTCAGCGCCCTCACCCGCCGACCCCACCGCCGACCGTGACTCGAGTATAAGCCGAGAGAGGCACTTTCAGCCCAAAAATTTGGGCTGAAAATCTCGGCTTATACTCGAGTATATACGGTAATTTAACTGGCTCTAATGGCAGAGAATAAAATATATTAATGATATATAAATATAGCAATGCTTGACTCCTAGTGAGCAATACTACCCTCTAGTGGCAATCTGAAGTACCGAATTGGTTAATTAGTGAAAGCACTTTATTATATTATATGTATAACAATGATTTTTTTGCACAATACACTATCATATATAAATATTGTTGTAGTTTTTTTGCTGCGTAACATTGCTGTATTTAGGAAAACTGCCAATTTTATGTCTGCTGTAATTTCCTTTTTTTAATCTCCATTCTTTCCAGTTATCTCGCGTTCCTGAATATCTTTTTATGGTTTTTGATTTAATTGAATAAAAACTAATATTGTTTTAAAAATTGATCTGTTGTCACTTCAAAATTTTCTTTGGCACCTATCACTGTGAACCTGGTGTACAAAAAATACAGTTGTGTAGCTTATATGGCATGCGATGCTGCTTCATCTGCAAACTATAGAAGCGATCAGCCTGCACAAAATGATTGTCCCATAGTGGGACAAAAAGTTTAAAAGTCAGAATAAATTAAATCACTAAAAATATTTTAAAAAATAAATTAAAAAAAATATATTTATTCTATCACTAAATAAATATTTGAACGAAAAAAAATAAAATCTAACCATTAAAAGTACATATTTGGTGTTGCCGCATCCGTAATGACCCGACCTATAAGGCTATGTGCACACTTTGCGGTGTGCTCTGCGGGTTCTCCCGCAGCGGAATTGATAAATCTGCAGGGCAAAACCGCTGCGGTTATCCCTGCAGATTTATCGCGGTTTGTTTTGCGATTTCCGCTGCGGGATTACTCCTATACTATTGATGCTGCATATGCAGCAATATGCAGCATCAATAGTAATGTTAAAAATAATAAAAATTGGTTATACTCACCCTCTGATGTCCGGATCTCCTCGGCGCTGCACGCGGCGCTCCGGTTCCAAAGATGCTGTGCCGAGAGGCCCGAGAAGGACCTTCGTGACGTCACGGTCATGTGACCGCGGCGTCATCACGGTCATGTGACCGCGACGTCACCGCAGGTCCTGCTCGCACAGCAACTAGACCGGACAGCCGCGTGCAGCGCTGAGAGGTGAGTATAGCATCATTTTTTATTTTAATTCTTTTTTACACTATTTAGGCTTCCCGTCTCCTCTCCTCCACCCCGGGTAGCAACTGCACATTATCTGCTTACTTCCCGCATCGTGGGCACAGCCCCATGCGGAAGTAAGCGGAACAATGCATTCCTATGGGTGCAGAATCGCTGCGATTCTGCACAAAGAAGTGACATGCTGCGGGTTGTAAACCGCTGCCTTTATGCGCGATTTTTCCCGCAGCATGTGCACTGCGGTTTGCGGTTTCCATAGGGTTTACATGTTAATGTAAACGCAATGGAAACTGCTGCGGACCCGCAGCATCAAAATCGCCGCGGATCCGCGGTAAAAACCGCAAAGTGTGAACATGGCCTAAAACTGTCCCACTAGCTAACACCATAAAAAAAACAAGGCAAAAAACAATGCTTTATCATCAAACGGCCAAAAAAAATGTGGATTAACACGCGATCATAGAGACGGATATAAATAATCATGGTACCGATGAAAAAGTCATCTTGTTCCGCAAAAAACAAGCCCCCATACAGCTCCATCAGCAGAAAAATAAAAAAAAGTTATAGCTCTTAGAATAAAGGGATGCAAAAATAATTATTTTTTATACAAAATAGTTTTTATTGTATAAAAGCGCCAAAACACACAAAAAATGATATAAATGAGGCATTGCTGTAATCGTACTAAAAAGCGATCAAAAAACACCATGTGCCCGAAAATGGTACCAATAAAAAAGTCAACTTGTCCCACAAAAAAAAAAAAAGACCTCACATGACTCTGTGGGCCGAAATATGGAAAAATTATAGCTCTCAAAATATGGTGATGCAAACTATTTTGAAGTAAAAAATGTCTTTTAGTGTGTGACAGCAGCCAAACATTAAATCTTGCAATAAGGCCTCTTTCACACGTCCTGTTATTTCCGGTACCGGAGGGGTCAGAGTCCGTGTGTGTAATACTTGCGGCACACGTGTGGCATGCGTGTGCTGCACCAGTGCCACATGGACGGGCACCAGGGAAGAAGCATTACAGTAAGCGCTGTTTCCCGGCGCTTAGTGTTGAACACAGCTCTCATTCTCCCTGTAGCAGCGGCAAGTGGGGTAATAGTTGTGGGCTTGATGTCACAGGTGACATCAAGCCCACAGCTTAGCAACGGAGAAGCGCCTATAAGACACCTATCCATTACTAAACCTTAGTAAAACAGTTGTGGAATTGCACTATTTTTGCAATTTCACTGCACTTGAATTATTTTCCCCGTTTTCTAGTACACAACATGGTAAAACCCCGCACGCAAAAAAACAAGCCCTCACCTAGCCATATATATTATATAACCTTCTGCAGGCAGGCCTCGGTGCTGCAGCATGACCTCATAAATAATATATTTAATTATTGTTTTTGATGGCATACATAAATTTAAAAAAAAATCTGTCTGAAACTGGCGCTGGCCGCGCCTGCGCAGTAGCAGCTATCGGCAATCCGATAGCTTTCTCTATTAACCCCTTCACGACCTGGCCCTTTTCCGTTTTTGCGTTCTTGTTTTTCGCTCCCCTCCTTCCCAGAGCCATAACTTTTTTACTTTTCCATCAATATGGCCATGTGAGGACTTGTTTTTTGCAGGACAAGTTGCACTTTTCAACGTCATCATTGGTTTTAGCATGTCGAGTACTAGAAAACGGGAAAAAAAAATTCCAAGCACGGTGAAATTGCAAAAAAAGTGCAATCCCACACTTGTTTTTTGTTTGGCTTTTTTGCTAGGTTCACTAAATGCTAAAACTGTCCTGCCATTTTGATTCGCCAGGTCATTACGAGTTCATATAAGTGAAAACACCGTGTGCACAGTCACAGAATAGTGCCTAGACTAGGTTCCCAGACCATCAATACAAATCAAATAGTGCTAGACTTCTTTTTGATTACGAGTTCATAGACACCAAACATGGCTAAGTTACGCTTTATCTGAGTGGTAAAAAATTTTTTCCAAACTTTGCTAAAAAAAAAAAGAATAAAAAATTGCGCAATTTTCCTATACCCCATAGAAAGATAATGGTATATCTATATATATATGAGGCATCGTGATTACTCGCTAATCCCGACCCCTGCACACTAGCTCCTCCCCCCACATCACCACACATAATCCCGCCCCACATTACCACACACAATCCCGCCCCCCACCACATTACCACACACAATCCCGCCCCCCCACCACATTACCACACACAAACCCGCCCACCCACCACATTACCACACACAATCCCGCCCCCCACCACATTACCACACAATCCCGCCCCCCACCACATTACCACACAATCCCACCCCCACCACATTACCACACATAATCCTGCCCCTCCACCACATTACCACATAATCCCGCCCCCCACCACATTACCACACACAATCCCGCCCCCCCACCACACAACCCTGCCCCCCACATTACCACAATCACGCCCCCTTCACAGTAGCTCCGCCCCCACCCCATCACCACACATAATCCCGCCCCCCACCCCTTTACCACACATAATCCCGCCCCCCCACATCACCACAACCCCGCCCCCCACATTACCACAGATAATCACGCCCCCTGCACAGTAGCTCCGCCCCCACCCCATCACCACACATAATCCCGCCTCCCACCACATTCCCACACACAATCCCGCTCCCCACCACATTACCACACACAATCCCGCCCCCCACCATATTACCACATAATCCCGCCCCCCCACCATATTACCACACATAATCCCGCCCCTCACATTACCACACGAGGCTCCGTCCCCACACATTACCACACGAGACTCCGTCCCCACACATTACCACACGAGGCTCCGTCCCCACACATTACCACACGAGGCTCCGTACCCACACATTACCACACGAGGTTCCATCCTCACACTTTACCATACGAGGCTCCGTCCCTCCACATTACTACATGAGGCTGCGTCCCCACACATTACCACATGAGGCTGCGTCCCCACACATTACCACACGAGGCTCCGTACCCACACATTACCACACGAGGTTCCATCCTCACACTTTACCATACGAGGCTCCATCCCTCCACATTACCACACGAGGCTCCGTCCCCACACATTACCACACGAATCCAGTCTGCTTTTGATTTTACACTGTGAATAAAATGTATTAGTATTATTCTGGTTTTTAATTATTATTACTTTTATTAACTTCATTTTAAGTTAATTTACCACCTGCATAAGCGCTATTGAATGTTGTCATTATTTACTTTAGTTTAATCACTAGCAGCGTTAATTAGATAGCAATGAGCATGCCGAGCGTTAGCTGGCTGGAAACAGCTAGTAACAACATATTTATCACTGACTAACGCTATCATTTGTTGTTCATCATGGGACATTATATCGACTAGTTGTCAAAAAAATACTAAAACAGGGGTGTGGAAACCACAGAAAAACGACCAAAACAGTCAAAAATAACACAAAAAGATTTATTATTCCATAAAAAGACACAATGTAAAAATAGTATAGGACAAATGGAATAAAGTGGGAAGCATGTGCATGCAGCAAACAAAAGTGCAACTGTGCCAAGCCATGATATGCAGACCGAAGTAAAGATCACTTTTAGATCTATTTACATATTGTTAGTACAAAGAAGGAAAGAACGTATACATCAAAAAATCATAATACCGCTGCTATCAGCTTAATGTATATAGGGGTACTACCCATGGAGCAAAAAAAGTAGAAAGGGGATAATCTGTTTATCGTGGTGCAGCCACTATGGACAAAGTGTCTGTAGGGACCCTGTCAATACATTATATGTTATATTGCCCTATGCTGGAATACCGGCTATAGGGGCGGGATCTAACCCTTATGATCAATAGTGTCACCACCCTATTGTAATGCCCATAGGGCTATGACATATGTATAATCCCCACTGAATATCTCCAAAAGGAAGTTACAGACATCCCTCACATGCACCAGGTCAAAGGTGGTAACTACCACTATTCATATTACCTTTTTAGATGGCACTGGCACACAAATGCATCCATGGTCGCTATCCGTAGCGTCTCCATTTTTCGTGATCTCGGGTGGGTGAGGGCTTATTTTTTGCGTGTCAAGCTGGCGTTTTTAATGATACCATTTTGGTGCAGATAAGTTCTTTTAATCGCCCGTTATTACATTTTAATGCAATGTCGTGGCGACCAAAAAACCGTAATTCTGGCGTTTCTATTTTTTTTTCTCACTACGCTGTTAAGCGATCAGGTTAATCCTTTTTTATTGATAGATCGGGCGATTCTGAACGGCGATACCAAATATGTGTAGGTTTGATTTTTTTTTTTTATTATTGTTTTATTTTGAATGGGGCGAAAGGGGGTGATTTAAACTTTTATTTTTTTCATATTTTTTTTAAACTTTTTTTTTTACTTTTGCCATGCTTCAATAGCCTCCATGGGAGGCTAGAAGCTGGCATAGCCTGATCACCTCTGCTACATAGCAGCGATCATCAGATCGCTCCTATTGCTTGCTATGAGCGCCGACCACAGGGTGGCGTTCACAGCAGGCCGGCATCAGTAACCATAGAGGTCTAAAGGACCTCTATGGTTACTCTCCTGACGCATCGCTGACCCCCGATCATGTGACGGGGGTAGTCGATGTGCTCATTTCCGTCCGGAAGAGCAGTTTAAATTCCGCTGTCAGCGTTTGACAGCGGCATTTAACTAGTTAACAGCGGCGGGTGAATCACGATTTCACCAGCCGCTATTGCGGGCACATGTCAGCTGTTCAAAACAGCTGACATGTTCCGGCTTTGAGGTGGGCTCACCACCAGAGACCACATCAAAGCAGGGGACCCGACCGCCGCTGTAATAGTACGGCGGAGGTCGGTAAGGGGTTAAGATACATTAAAGTTTCTTATTTTCTTGTGTACTATGGATTTATCAAAAACATTAAAACGGCAGATACTCTGTAAACTTCATTGGGCCATTAATGACATCATTATAAAAGTCTGACAAGTCTACACCCACATAGATAAAATAGATTAGTCTCCTTCATTGGAATAAATCCAACACTAATTGAGCAGCAAAACACATTTTATGTACTAGAACAAATCCAACAGTCTGAAGGAAGAATGAGTCATTTTGCTATGGGCCTCCGACCACTGTCTGCAGCTCTATGCTTTTCTTTATGATTTTCTTTTGCTCAGTGGTTTATACTGAAATCAAATCAATTTTCCTATAATAAAGATTATTCCCTCCAGGAACAGACTTCCTGCTGTACGATGCAAATAAGTATATACAGGAGAATTAAAGAAAATAGATAAATAAATGTACCTAATTAATTCAAGTTGTGCCAACTCCTGGTTAGCCTGGAATATAGGTTTCTTTGTGAAAAGTTCACCCAAGATACAGCTGGAGGGAAATAAAAAAAGGTGAAGAGCATAAATTTGAGTTAAATTATTTTCGATTGTTTCGGGATCCAGTTTACAGGTTCACACAATACTGATTGCTATTTATCAGCTTAGGTACATCATCTTACCCACAACTCCACACATCGATGGCAGGAGTGTATTTCTCCTCTCCCAGCAGCAGCTCTGGAGGTCGGTACCAGAGTGTTATCACCTTATTTGTGTACGGACGGCTAGAAAGAGAAGGCTGTATTAGGTATTGGAAATGATCCTGTCGTACTATACTAATTAACATATTATCATGGCAGAGTTATATCTTGTACGAATTCCCAGGATGCTCCCGACTACTGGCGTTTGTGATAATTACCAATGCACAAAACCATCTATTTATATAATTGCCTTGTAATGTTTTCATTTCCTGTTCTGTCCAGACTTCACCATATCCCAGAATTCCAAGCGGAGGAAGTTCACCGACCGCCATATTGGGACACCCAAGTGATTGGTCTCTCAATATGGAAACTGCTGCTGGTACCAACCTATTGCACGGTACCACCAGCGGAACACCGTCGCACCACACACACTCTATACGCCGTACGCACCTCATACACTCACACATTCACAAGCACCCACTCACACTTACAGCCTCTTGCGTGGTACCACCAGCGGAACACCGTCGCGAATAAGCCACCGCCGGGATCAGCTGAATGATTCGCTGACTGCCGCCATCTTTGTACAGGAAGAGTGCATGCGCAGTTTTAATGTGACCGCCGCTGTCTGCACAAAGATGGCGGCGGTCCAATTTACTGCACCTGCGCAAATTACGTGCAGGTGCAGTGAATCATTCGGCAGCAGATGTGCGACGTGTCTACAGGCAGAGGAAGACTGGCACATTAAAAGGGTTCTCCCACAAACAAAAGTTTATTTAAAAAATTTACTGTGTCTGACCGTGTACGGAGCATACCACATCTCCTGGGCGGGGGAGGAAGCAAAAGATAATACTGACGTTACAGCAGGGGATCACAGTGGATTTATTTTGTGAGGTAAAATATTTCACAGGCTGTTTTTAAAAAATATTTTACCTCACAAAATGTATCCTCTGCGGTCTCCTGCTGTAATGTCAGTATTGTCTTTTGCTTCATCGCCTGCCCAGGCGCTGTGGTATGTTCGGTACACGGTCAGACACAACTATTTTTAAAATGAACTATTGTTTGTGGGAAAACCCCTTTAAAAAGCAAATATCAATGCCAACATGGCTCCTCTAAAAGTACGCCAATGACAATGAAAGAAAAGCAGCAAAGGCACGACGTTGAAGACAACAAAGGGCAAATGAGACTCTTGAAGAGCAACAGCATTGCTGGGACAAAAACAACGCATATAAGCGTAGGTGTCAAGCACATGAGTCCCCTGATTCAAAAGTCATTAGATTATCACAGGATGCCATTAGGCAACAACAGTGCCGCATGCCTGGCCCCATCGTGACATTACCGCCCTCCCGATGCGATAGCATTGGGCCTCCATCTAGTCTCAAATAAGAGTACAATAAAACTATTCAATAATCTCTATGAATTGATCGCTGATTTGTCTGCTGTAAATCCCAGTGATTAGTGGGCTTCCACAGTTAAACCGAGACCCCCAGTGCATGAACTGCACTCTGCAGAGACCCTCAACTGTGGCTAACAGAAGAGTTTTACGTTTTGAACCTTCTTTTTATGCTGTAGAGTGGTAGACGAAAAAAATCTTACACTTATCGGACAACTTCAATGGAGCGGGACTGATTGAGAAGGAAAAAAATAGACTAAGCGCAATAAATGACACTACTTACCTTTCTTCGGAGTTATATAACCGTGCCAGTCCAAAATCAGCCAGCTTAATCTGCCCACTACAACAAGAATATCATATGAATGTTTAGGACTCTTAAACCAGGATCTACAGAGAAGAAGAAGAAGGCGCAGTCTCCTACCTGTTGTTTAACAAGATGTTGGAGCACTTGATGTCCCTATGCAGGAAATTCTTCTTGTGACAGTAATCAAGGCCTTCCATTAATTGTTTCATGAAAGATTTTATATGGTCTTCGGAGAATTGTACCAAACCAGATTCTAGCAGCCCCATAAGATCATGATCCATATATTCAAAGACCAAGTAAAAGGCACCTAAAACAGGAAAAAAAATAGCAAAGTTAGAAATGCTGTATACGTTTTAATTCAGAACTAAACAGTAATCGTTTCTGCTGTCACCTCTGTCTTTCTTAAAGTCTAGAGCATCCTGCTTATCGGTGACTATCTCCTTCATGTTCACAACACTTCTGTGGATGAGCTGTCGGAGGATTTTAATCTCTCGGATTGCAGTTATTGGAAAGCCTTCTTTCTCGTTATCGAGACGCACTTTCTTTAAGGCAACAAGTTCTCCTAGTAGGGTAAAGTTAAAGACCAAAGGAAAACATTTAACACTTAGATAATTAACATATAATCACAATTGTCAATTACCAAAAGCCACTAGTTTCAAACAAGAAATAATATTATTATTATTATTAATAATAATACACCACTGTTTCTGGTTGACAGGTGTAAATGGTATGATTACAGCAGCATGCCTCTCCAGAACAGATTTTTGTGGTGAAATATCACATTTTCACCACAAAAATGTTATTCTGGCCGCAAAGTTTGTATTTTCATAAGGATAAGAGGAGAAATTGCACCATACAATTTGTAGTGCAATTTCTCCTGAGTATGCAGAAACCCCACATGAGGGAGAAAACTACTGTTTGGGCACACAGCAGGTCTCAGAAGAGAAGGAGAGTCATCTGACTTTTTGAATGCAAAATTTCCTGAAATCATTAACAGAAACAATGTCCTGTTTGGGGAACCCCTGAAGTACCTAAAACCCAAGGTGCTTCACAGAAGTTTAGAAGTTTATAACGTTAAACTGTGGAAAAATAGGGATTTTTGTGTAGTCACCGTAAATCCTTTTCTCCGAGCCACTCATGTGGGGACACAGAACCATGGGTGTTATGCTGCTGTCACTAGGAGGCTGACACTAAGTTGAGACAAAAAAAGTTAGCTCCTCCCCTGCAGTGTACACCCTTATGCTGGCTTCCAGAGACCCAGTTCAGTGTAAAAGCAGTAGATTATTAACAACATATAACATACTATTAGAGTACAACATGACAGAGTAAGCAAAGAACCAAAAAGAAAACAAGCCATAAGGCTAACAGGGTGGGAGCTGTGTCCCCCAATGAGTGGCTCGGAGAAAAGGATTTTACGGTGAGTACACAAAAATCCCTATTTCTCCTTCGCCACATTGGGGGACACAGAACCATGGGACGTCCCAAAGCAGTCCCTGGGTGGGGAACAATACAACCAAATAACTCAGTGTACCATCTGCCTATAAATGTGCAATGGCAGCTTGCAGAACACGTCTGCCAAGCGCCGCATCCGCAGATGATTTAGTGTGGACATTGTAGTGCTTCGTGAAGGTATGCAGGCTGGACCATGTTGCAGCCTTGCAAACCTGCTCTGCTGACGCCTGGTGCCGAATGACCCAGGAAGCACCCACCGACCGAGTTGAGTGAGCCCTAATCCCCGCCGGGATAGGTCTGCCCCTGACCCGATACGATTCTTGAATGGCTGATCGGATCCATCTGGCTATCGTGGCTTTAGAAGAGGCTAAACCCTTTCTGTGACCCTCCGGGAGCACAAAGAGGGAGTCCGATTTGCGGAAGGGGGCAGTCCTAGAAACGTACCTCCTGAGGGTCCTTACCACGTCCAAGGTGTGAAGGGCCTTTTCAACAATATGCCTTGGCTGTGGGCAGAAGGAAGGAAGAACGATGTCTTCGTTAAGGTGGAAGGATGAAACCACCTTGGGAAGAAAAGACGGAGATGGACGTAGGACTACTTTGTCCTGGTGGAAGGAAAGGAAGGGCGCCCGGTAAGAGAGGGCGGCCAACTCGGCGACTCGCCTGATAGAGGTAACTGCCACAAGGAAGGCGACCTTCCAAGAGAGGACAATCAGCGAGACATCCTATAGAGATTCAAAAGGGGACTCCTGAAGAACACTCAGGACCAAATTGAGATCCCAAGTCTCTAACGGCATTCTATAGGGGGGTACTACATGGGAGACCCCCTGAACGAAAGTTCTGACTTGCAGGTTAGCAGCAATCTTACGTTGGAACAACACGGAAAATGCAGAGATCTGACCATTGAGAGAACTGAGCGCCAGACCGGAATCCAAGCCGGACTGGAGAAATTCCAGAATGGAAGAAATAGAAAAGGGGAGAGGGGGACATCCACGGAGCCTGCACCATGAGAAAAAAGCTTTCCAGGTGCGGTGATAAATGCGAGCGGAAGACGTCTTGCGAGCGCTAATCATGGTGGCAATGACTTGCTGGGAGAAACCAGCCTGAGTTAGGATCCAGGTTTCAACAGCCACGCCGTTAAACGTAGGGCCCCTGAGTTCTGGTGGTACATCGGCCATTGGCGAAGCAGATCTGGGCGATCTGGTAGCCGCCAGGGAACATCGGAAACGAGTTGAACGAGCTCCGCGTACCACTCGTGACGTGGCCAATCCGGGGCGACTAGGATCAAAGGAACCCCCTCCATCTTGATTTTCCGGATTACCTTCGGTAGTAAAGAAAGCGGAGGAAACACGTATGGGAGATGGAACTGATGCCATGGGAATATCAGTGCGTCCACCCCGATGGCTTGAGAATCCCGGGAACGCGCTATGAAGTTGGGAACCTTTGCGTTCAGTCTGGACGCCATCAGATCCACGTCCGGAGTCCCCCAGCAAAGGCAAATCTGCTGGAAGACATCCGGATGGAGTTCCCACTCCCCCGAGGCGAGACCCTGATGTCTGAGAAAGTCCGCCGCCCAGTTCTCGACGCCTGGAATATGCACTGCAGAAATGGTGGAGCGGCTGTGCTCGGCCCAGCGGAGAATGTGAGAGACTTCCCGCATCGTCACCCTGCTGCGGGTACCCCCCTGATGGTTTATGTACGCCACCCGTGTGACGTTGTCTGATTGAATTCGAATTGGGTGACCCGCAAGAAGGAAGTGAAAATGTCTCAGGGCAAATCTGATAGCTCGAATCTCCAAGATGTTTATCGGAAGTCTCGACTCCCGAATCGTCCAACGTCCCTGGGTAGTGTGGTGGCGAAATACCGCTCCCCAACCAAGGAGACTGGCGTCGGTAGTTACCACCAGCCAGTGAATTGGGAGAAAAGACCTTCCCTGGCTGAGAGATGACTCCAAAGTCCACCATTTGAGCGCTTACCTGATCCACGGGGGCAGAGGACATGGCCGATCGAGGGATAACGGACTCCTGTCCCAATTGTCCAGTAGAGCCTGTTGTAAGGGACGGAGATGTAGTTGGGCGAAGGGAACCGCTTCCATTGCGGCCACCATTTGCCCCAGGATCCTCATGGCAAAACGAATGGAATGAGGGAAGGGACGACAGTGTCCCTGTTGAAGCGCCTGGGCCTTGGACCGAGGAAGTAGGACCAGCCCCTTGGACATGTCCAGGATCATGCCTAGGAAGATTAGTCAGGATGGGACGGGGGAGGACTTGTCGAAGTTGATCAGCCAGCCCAGGCGTGAAAGGGTATCCAAGGTAATGCGGACGCTTGCTTCGCAGGCATGATAGACGACCTCCTGATCAAAGGTACGTCCTAAGTATGGCAAGACGACCACTCCTCGGGAATGAAGAATGGCCATGACAGCCGCCATGACCTTTGTGAATACCCTGGGCGCGGTGGCAAGGCCGAAGGGTAAGGCCGTGAATTGAAAATGGTCCTCTTGGATGGCAAAACGCAGGAACCTTTGATGTGGCGGGAAGACTGGGATATAAGGATAAGCATCTTTGATGTCTATTGATGCTAAAAATTCTCCTCTCTCCATTGAGGAGATGACTGACCGGAGGGATTCCATCCTGAAGTGCCGGACCTTTACATATTTGTTTAGGAGCTTTAGATCCAAAATAGGGCGCACCGTCCCATCCTTTTTTTGGAACGACGAAGAGGTTTGAGTAAAAACATATGAATCTCTCGTGTTCCAGAACCCGAACAATTACCCCATTTTGGCGGAGGGACTGGATGGCGCGATGAAGAGCGCGACACTGAGCTCCTGAACTTGGAAGACGAGAGGGAAAAAACTGAGCTGGAGGAGAGGCGGAGAATTCTATTTTGTAACCTGAAGACACCTGGTCTCTGACCCATTCGCCGAGGATGACGGAAAGCCAGACATGTTGAAAGAGAAGCAGGCGTCCGCCTACTTTGGCGGTGTTGACCGGAAGACTCCCCGAGTCATTGTGAAGGAAATCTGGAGGGCCAGGATCCTCTAGTTCTGAGTTGCCTAGGCTTGTCTCGCCAGGACTGATTCGGCCTGTATGAGGGCCGAGAGTCTCTGTCTGTACTTGGAGATCGTTCTGATCTGGACGAGGCTCTGGAGGAGGACCAGAATTGGCTACTGCGAAAGGGCCAAAAGAGAAAATGTTGCTGATGCTGAAAAGCAGATTTAGGCCTGTGCTGCGGGAGGAATTTGCTTTTCCCTCCGGTAGCATTGGAAATAAGCTGGTCTAGTTTTTCTCCAAACAGACGTCCGCTCTGAAAAGGCAGAGAAATCAGAGACTTTTTAGAAGATGAATCCACGATTCACTCTCTAAGCCATAGTGGTCTTCTAATGGTGACGGCGTTTGAGGCAGCAATTGCCGCACAGTCTGCTGCGTCTAAAGACACGTACATCACATAGGCTTCAGCCATAGCGATTTGTTTGGCGAGATCCGCCGCCTCAGACGGAAGAGCCTGGTCCTGAATGGATTTTGCAAGGGCATCTGCCCAGAAAACCATCGCTTTTGCGACCCATGCCGCAGCGAAGGAAGGGAATAGCGAGGAACCTGAGGCTTCATACACTGAGCGAGCCATGAAATCTATCTGGTGTTCTGTGGGATTTTTAATTGAAGCACCATCAGGTACAGATAAAAGCGTTTTGGTAGCCAAACGCGACACCGGAGGATCTACTAGTGGAGGTTCCGTCCAATCTTTGACAAGATCTGCGGAAAAGGGATACTTCATTCCCAGGGACTTTTTACTCGTAATGTACTTATCCGGTCGCTCCCTGTGTCGCCTGACTATCTCCAAAAAGTCCGGATGAGAGGCGAACACCCTATGAGATCACTTGGTTCTTGTAAAAGATACCGCATGATCGAGAGCGGAATTAGGGTCATCATCAACCTTTACCGCATGATTGACCGCTTCAATGAGGGAATCCACAGTCGCCTGAAACTCCGGAGAATCCGGGTCCAAGGATGCCTCAGACTCATACTCAAGAGTCATGATCGCTGTGAACCCCTGGAGATGGTGAGCGAGAAGTGGAGCTACCAGAGGCTGAATGGTGTGGTGAATGCTCAGGAGAGGTAGTGCGGATCTGTTTTTTGGATGTCCGTACCTCCTTCAGGTGAGAGAGGCCCCTGCTGGCCGATGTTTCCCCTGTAAGGGAGGGATCTCTTAACCCGGGTAGACGAGTGCCCCACTCCCCAGAGGTGTCATGAAGGGATTCAATCGCCTTGGCCAGCGAAGCCATGGATTGTGACAGTGACGTGGCCCACTCAGGGGGGCTAGATACACTAGGGCCGGTAGCCGCAGAGAGCTCCTGGGCACATTGGGCATCACAGGCTGAGCAGAGAGGGGAGCTTTGAGGCCGAGGGAGGAGCCTGGCAGGTGGTACACGCAATGAAAAAGGTGGTATGTACCTTTGTAGTCTTTGGCTGCGACATGATGTACCGCAATATAAGTGAAAGAACTGCTAGTGGAAGCGATATGGGGTAAAGCTGCAGGGAAGCACCTAGTGCAGTCTCCTTACCCAGGTCCTGTGTCCCGCAATCTGAAGATGATGGCGCTGGGTAAACCGGCATCCAGGAGTGCTTGCACGTGCAGAGGACGGCCAGAGATGCTGTGCAGTTGGAAAAAATGGCTGCCGAGAGCTGGGAGGTACGCTCGCACGGAGCGAGAAGCGCCAGGTCTGGTGGCGGAACCGCCGGAATAATGCGAGCGTGGGCGGGGCTTACCGGGATGTGGCCTACATAAGGCCGAAGCCGGGGACTAAATTTATGGCTTCGGCCGGCGTGCACCCGCGGACCGCCAGGAAATGTGCCGCGGAGCTCTGTGGGGACCCTGCCGCTATGGAGCCCTCCTATGACCGCCGAAAAAACGACCCCTCCCGATGCACTTACCCCGATGTGAAGGGGATGCAGGTCAGAGCTGTGCACAGGATAGTAAGGACGATGCAGGGTTGGGGAGCCTCCATCCACCATCCCCGTGAAAGGGGGGTGGAGGGGAACAGTCCACCTCCTTCCATCATCCGCTTTTTCAGTGGTGATGCAGTGGGGGCTGCACGGACGCCACAATGGAGAGTGCCTCTGAACAGCCGAGGGTAAAACCTGGTGGGCAGGGCAAAATGACCGGCAATAGGCCTGGCTGCAGAAGAGGATACATGGAGGTACCACTCCAGTGCTCGTCTGATAAGGGGGGGGGAAATCGGTGCCCTTGAAGGGGCCCGTCGCCCCTAGAATCAGCTCAGGCAGTGGCATCCCACGTCACAGGAGAGGATACGGAAAGGTAACACTCCCGTGCTCGCCTGTTGGTTCAGGGAGATCAGAGCCTTGAAGGGTTCCGTCGCCCCTTCATCCAGGTAAAAGGGATAAATAGAAAAAAAATCCGAAAAGTTCTGGTCTAAATAGCAGACCCTGTGTGCCTCCTATGGACACTAAGCTTGAACTGGGTCTCTGGAAGCCAGCATGAGGGTGTATACTGCAGGGGAGGAGCTAACTTTTTTGTCTCAACTTAGTGTCAGCCTCCTAGTGACAGCAGCATAACACCCATGGTCCTGTGTCCCCCAATGTGGCGAAGGAGAAAAAAAAAAAAATTACATTAAAACATTTCCCTCTCAAAAATGTTATTTTAGTCCCACATTTTGCATTTTCATGAGGGTAACAGGAGAAATTGCACCATTCTATTTGTTGTGCAATTTCTTCCGAGTACGACGATACCCGATATATGGGGGAACACTACTTTTCAGGCACAGTGCAAAGCCCAGAAGGGAAGTGGCGCCTCAATGGAGTTCAGATTTTGCGGAATTCTTTGAGGGTGCCATGTCACATTGTCAGAACCCCTGAGGTGCCAGATCAACAGAATCCCCCTATATGAGAACTTATTGTACAAACAAACTACACTCTCCAATGAATTAATCTAGGGGTGCAGTGATCATATTGACACCACATGTGACTCACAGAATTTTACACCATTAAGAGGTGAAGAAAGAATAAATTACATTTTTACCACTAAAAATGTTGTTTTAGCCTCAAGTTTTTAATTTTTCTAAGGGATAATAGGAAATTTGTTTACAACAAACGGAGTGTGTTATCTTGAGTGTGCCAATGCCCTACATGTAATCGAGAAATATTTTTCAGACAGTGCAAAGCTCAGAAAGGAAAGAGCGCCGTACTATAGTGCAGATTTTACTGTTATGGTTTGCGGGTGCCATGACCCACTGGGAGAGCACCCGAGTTGCCAGAACAGAAGAACCCCCCATAAGTGACACCATTTTACGAACTACACCGCTTAATTCATCTAGGGGTGCAGTGATCATATTGACACCACAGGTGTGTCACAGAATTTTATACTTTTAGGCTGTGAAGAAAAAATAACTACGTTTTTACCACCAGATTTTACATTTTCACACAAGAATTTGGTAAAAACAGCACCAGAATTTGTCCCACAATTTCTACTGAACGTGGCAATACCTTATATATGGCTGTACAGTACTACTTACCCATACGGAGATACTCGGGAGGGATGGAGCGCTATTTGCCTCCTGGAGCGCAGATTTTCCTAGACAAGTTTACGGATTCCATATAAAGAACCCCTAAGTGCTAGAAAAGCAGAATCCCCCCTCAAGTGACCACATTTTGGAAATTATACCCCCTTGGGGAATTTATCTACAGGTGTAGTGACGATTTTGACTCCATGGGTGTTTTCCAGAAACAAGCAGCAATGAATGTTGTCGAGTGAAAATGGCAAACTGCCGTTGTACTGACCAGTACGCTGTAGTGACCAGTACAATACGCCCAGCTCATGCTTCTGGAGACATACACTCGTAAGTTAGGCAGGATCTCAACACTACAGAAGTGTAGAAATGTTTGCAGATTAAAAAACAAAAACTGAAATATCACATGGTCATAAGTATTCAGACCCTTGCTCAGACACTGATATTTAAATCATATGCGGTCCATTTCCTTGTGATCCTCCTTGAGATGGTTCTACTTCATTGGAGTCCAGCTGCATTTAATTAAACTAATAGGACTTGATTTGGAAATGCACACACCTGTCTATATAAGACCTTACAGCTCACAGTGCATGGCAGACCAAATGAGAATCATGAGGTCAAAGGAACTGGACAAGGAGCTCAGAGATAATTGTGGCAAGGCACAGATCTGGCCAAGGTTACAACAGAATTTCTGAAGTACTCAAGGTTCCTAAAAGCACAGTGGCCTCCAAAATCCTTAAATGGAAGAAGTTGGGGACCACCAGAAGTCTTCCTAGACCTGGCCGTCCAGCCAAACTGAGCAATCGTGGGAGAAGAGCCTTGGTGAGAGAGGTAAAGAAGAGCTCCAAGATCACTGTGGCTGAGCTCGCTCCAGAGATGCAGTAGGCAGATGGGAGAAAGTTCCACAAAGTCAAATATCACTGCAGCCCTCCACCAGTCGGGCCTCTATGGCAGAGTGGCCCAACGGAAGCCTCTCCTCAGTGCAAGACGTATGAAAGCCAACATAGAAATCGCTACAAAAACAAACAAACACATGAACGACTCTCAGACTATGAGAAGTAAGATTCGCTGGTCTGATGAGAAAAAGATATACCTTTTTGGTGATAATTCTAAGCGGTAAGTGTGGAGAAAACCAGGCACTGCTCATCAGGCACTGCTCATCACCTGCCCAATACAATCCCAACAGTGAAACATGGTGATGGCAGCACCATGCTATGGGGGTGTTTTTCAGCTGCAGGGGCAGGACCGACTGGTTGCCATTGAAGCAAATATGAATGCGGCCAAGTACAGAGATATCCTGGATGAAAACCTCTTCCAGAGTGCTCTGGACCTCAGACTTGGCCGAAGGTTCACCTTCCAACAAGACAATGACCCTACGAACACAACTAAAATAACAAAGGAGTGGCTTCAGAACAACTCTGTGACCATTCTTGACTGATCCAGACAGAGCCCTGACCTAAACCCAATTGAGCATCTCTGGAGAGACCTGAAAATGTTCACCATCAAACCTTTACGGAACTGGAGAGGATATGCAAGAAAGAATGGCAGAGGATCCCCAAATCCAGGTGTGAAAAACTTGTTGCATCATTCCCAAGAAGACTCTGTACTAGCTCAAAAGGGTGCTTCAACTCAGTACTGAGCAAAGGGTCTGAATACTTATGACCATGTGATATCTCATTTTTTCTTTATTAAATTTGCAAAATTTCTACATTTGTTTTTTTTTCAGTCAAGATGGGGTGCAGTGTACATTAATGATAAAAAAAAGAACTTTTTTGAATTTACCAAAAATGGCAGCAATGAAACCAAGTGAAACATTTAAATGGTGTCTGAATACTTTCCGTACCCACTGTAAGGCTCCATATATTAAGCGCCCCATCTATAATGAGCCCCGTACATAATGGGTCCCATATAATTCTCCATACAGTATATGATAGGCCCTATATAATGGGCCCCATATAATGCTCCAGTATATGATGGGTCCCATATAATGCTCCATATATAAATGAGCCCAATATAATGCTCGAGTATATGATGGGCCCCATATAATCCTCCATACAGAATGGGCCCCATATAATGCTCCATACAAAATGGGCCCCATATAATGCTCCATACAGAATGGGCCCCATATAATGCTCCATACAGAATGGGCCCCATATAATGCTCCATACAGAATGGGCCCCATATATTGCTCCATACAGAATGGGCACCATATATTGCTCCATACAGAGGGGTGCAATCTTTTAGAATGGTGTCACACTTGGTTATTTTCTATCATATAGACCCCTCAAAATGACTTCAAATGTGATGTGGCCCCTAAAAAAAAATGGTGTTGTAAAAATGAGAAATTGCTGGTCAACTTTTAACCCTTATAACTCCCTAACAAAAAAAATTCTATTTCCAAAATTGTGCTGATGTAAAGTAGACATGCGGGAAATGTTACTTATTAACCCCTTAAGCCCCGAGGGTGGTTTGCACGTTAATGACCGGGCCAATTTTTACAATTCTGACCACTGTCCCTTTATGAGGTTATAACTCTGGAACGCTTCAACGGATCTTGGCGATTCTGACATTGTTTTCTCGTGACATATTGTACTTCATGTTAGTGGTAAAATTTCTTCGATATAACTTGCGTTTATTTGTGAAAAAAAACGAATATTTGGCGAAAATTTAGAAAATTTCGCAATTTTCCAACTTTGAATTTTTATGCCCTTAAATCACAGACATATGTCACACAAAATACTTAATAAATAACATTTCCCACATGTCTACTTTACATCAGCACAATTTTGGAACCAAAATTTTTTTTTGTGACGGAGTTATAAGGGTTAAAAGTTGACCAGCAATTTCTCATTTTTACAACACCATTTTTTTTTAGAGACCACATCTCATTTGAAGTCATTTTGACGGGTCTATATGATAGAAAATACCCAAGTGTGACACCATTCTAAAAACTGCACCCCTCAAGGTACTCAAAACCACTTTCAAGAAGTTTATTAACCCTTCAGGTGTTTCACAGGAATTTTTGGAATGTTTAAATAAAAATGAACATTTAACTTTTTTTCACACAAAATTTATTTCAGCTCCAATTTGTTTTATTTTACCAAGGGTAACAGGAGAAAATAGACCCCAAAAGTTGTTGTACAATTTGTCCTGAGTACGCTGATACCCCATATGTGGGGGTAAACCACAGTTTGGGCGCATGGCAGAGCTTGGAAGCAAAGGAGCGCCATTTGACTTTTCAATGCAAAATTGACTGGAATTGAGATGGGACGCCATGTTGCATTTGGAGAGCCCCTGATGTGCCTAAACATTGAAACCCCCCACAAGTGACACCATTTTGGAAAGTAGACCCCCTAAGGAACTTATCTAGATGTGTGGTGAGCACTTTGACCCAACAAGTGCTTTACAGAAGTTTATAATGCAGAGCCGTAAAAATAAAAAATCATATTTTTTCACAAAAATTATCTTTTCACCCCCAATTTTTTATTTTCCCAAGGGTGAGAGAAGAAATTGGACCCCAAAAATTGTTGTGCAATTTGTCCTGAGTACGCTGATACCCCATATGTGGGTGTAAACCATTGTTTGGGCGCAGGGCAGAGCTCAGAAGGGAAGGAGCGCCATTTGACTTTTCAATGCAAAATTGACTGGAATTGAGATGGGACGCCATGTTGCATTTAGAGAGCCCTTGATGTGCCTAAACATTGAAACCCCTAACAAGTGACACCATTTTGGAAAGTAGACCCCCTAAGGAACTTATCTAGATGTGTGGTGAGCACTTTGACCCAACAAGTGCTTTACAGAAGTTTATAATGCAGAGCCGTAAAAATAAAAAATCATATTTTTTCACAAAAATGATCTTTTCACCCCCATTTTTTTATTTCCCCAAGGGTAAGAGAAGAAATTAGACCACAAAAGTTGTTGTGCAATTTGTCCTGAGTACGACGATACCCCATATGTGGGTGTAAACCATTGTTTGGGCGCATAGCAGAGCTCAGAAGGGAAGAAGCGCTATTTTACTTTTCAATGCAAAATTGACTGGAATTAAGATGGGATGCCATGTTGCGTTTGGAGAGCCCCTGATGTGCCTAAACATTAAACCCCCCCACAAGTGACCCCATATTGGAAACTAGACCCCCCAAGGAACTTATCTAGATGTGTTGTGAGAACTTTGAACCCCCAAGTGTTTCACTACAGTTTATAACGCAGAGCCGTGAAAATAATCTTTTTTTTTTTTTTTCACAAAAATGAAATTTAGCCCCCAGTTTTGTATTTTCACAAGGGTATCAGGATAAATTGGACCCTAAAAGTTGTTGTCCAATTTGTCCTGAGTACGCTGATACCCCCTATGTGGGGGGGAACCACTGTTTAGGCGCATGACAGAGCTCGGAAGGGAAGGAGCGCCATTTGGAATTCAGACTTAAATGGATTGGTCTGCAGGCGTCACGTTGCATTTGCAGAGCCCCTGATGTACCCAAACAGTACAAACCCCCCACAAGTGACCCCATATTGGAAACTAGACCCCCCAAGGAACTTATCTAGATGTGTTGTGAGAACTTTGAACCCCCAAGTGTTTCACTACAGTTTATAACGCAGAGCCGTGAAAATAAAAATTATTTTTCTTTTTCACAAAAATGATTTTTTAGCCCCCAGTTTTGTATTTTCACAAGGGTATCAGGATAAATTGGACCCTAAAAGTTGTTGTCCAATTTGTCCTGAGTACGCTGATACCCCCTATGTGGGGGGGAACCACTGTTTGGGCGCATGACAGAGCTCGGAAGGGAAGGAGCGCCATTTGGAATGCAGACTTAAATGGATTGGTCTGCAGGCGTCACGTTGCATTTGCAGAGCCCCTGATGTACCCAAATAGTACAAACCCCCCACAAGTGACCCCATATTGGAAACTAGACCTCCCAAGGAACTTATCTAGATGTGTTGTGAGAACTTTGAACCCCCAAGTGTTTCACTACAGTTTACAACGCAGAGCCGTGAAAATAAAACATATTTTTTTTCCCACAAAAATGATTTTTAGCCCCCCAAATTTTTATTTTCCCAAGGATAACAAGAGAACTTGGACCCCAGAAGTTGTTGTTCAATTTGTCCCTAGTACGCTGATACCCCATATGTTGGGGTAAACCCCTTTTTGGACGCACGGGAGAGCTCGGAAGGGAAGGAGCACTGTTTTACTTTTTCAACGCAGAATTGGCTGGAATTGAGATTGGACGCCATGTCGCGTTTGGAGAGCCCCTGATGTGCCTGAACAGTGGAAACTCCCCAATTCTACCTGAAACCCTACCCCTAACCGTTTACTGAACATTTTCTGACAGTCATAAGTGCCACGTATATAAGTGCCACGTATATAAGTGCCACGTATATAAGTGCCACGTATATAAGTGCCACGTATATAAGTGCCACGTATATAAGTGCCACGTATTTCAGTGCCACGTATTTCAGTGCCACGTATTTCAGTGCCACGTATTTCAGTGCCACGTATTTCAGTGCCACGTATTTCAGTGCCACGTATTTCAGTGCCACGTATTTCAGTGCCACGTATTTCAGTGCCACGTATTTCAGTGCCACGTATTTCAGTGCCACGTATTTCAGTGCCACGTATTTCAGTGCCACGTATTTCAGTGCCACGTATTTCAGGCACTGAAAAATACGTGGCACGTAAATACTTCAGTGCCACGATATTTCAGTGCCACGTATTTCAGTGCCACGTATTTCAGGCACTGAAAAATACGTGGCACGTAAATACGTGGCACGTAAATACGTGGCACTTAAATACGTGGCACTTAAATACGTGGCACTTAAATACGTGGCACTTAAATACGTGGCACTTAAATACGTGGCACTTAAATACGTGGCACTTAAATACGTGGCACTTAAATACGTGGCACTTAAATACGTGGCACTTAAATACGTGGCACTTAAATACGTGGCACTTAAATACGTGGCACTTAAATACGTGGCACTTAAATACGTGGCACTTAAATACGTGGCACTTAAATACGTGGCACTTAAATACGTGGCACTTAAATACGTGGCACTTAAATACGTGGCACTTAAATACGTGGCACTTAAATACGTGGCACTTAAATACGTGGCCACTGAAATATCGTGGCACTTATATACGTATATAAACGTATATTTCAGTGCCACGTATTTCAGTGCCACGTATTTCAGGTTAGGGGTAGGGTTAGGGGTAGGGTTAGGGTTTTTTGTTTTTTTCTTGTTTTCTTGTGTTTTTCTATAAAAACGCATGCGTTTTACCGCGTTTACATGCATTTTTTCACACATGCGGTTTTTTTAAAAAACGCATGCAGATAAAAACGCAAGTGTGAAACCAGACTAAAAGACGCTTTTTATAGCAAAAAAGTTTTTGCGTCTCCACATTTTGAGACCTATAATTTTTCCACATTTTGGTCCACAGAGTCATGTGAGGTCTTGTTTTTTGCGGGACGAGTTGACGTTTTTATTGGTAACATTTTCGGACACGTGACCATTTTTTATCACTTTTTATTCCGATTTTTGTGAGGCAGAATAACCAAAAACCAGCTATTCATGAATTTCTTTTGGGAGAGGCGTTTATACCGTTCTGCGCTTGGTAAAATTGATAAAGCAGTTTTATTCGTCGGGTCAGTACGATTACAGCGATACCTCATTTATATCATTTTTTTATGTTTTGACGCTTTTATACGATAAAAACTATTTTATAGAAAAAATAATTATTTTGGCATCGCTTTATTCTGAGGACTATAACTTTTTTATTTTTTTGCTGATGATGCTGTATGGCGGCTCGTTTTTTGCGGGACAAGATGACGTTTTCAGCGGTAACATGGTTATTTATATCCGTCTTTTTGATCGCGTGTTATTCCACTTTTTGTTCGGCGGTATGGTAATAAAGCGTTGTTTTTTGCCTCGTTTTTTTTTTTTTTTTTCTTACGGTGTTTACTGAAGGGGTTAACTAGTGGGCCAGTTTTATAGGTTGGGTCGTTACGGACGCGGCGATACTAAATATGTGTACTTTTATTGTTTTTGTTTGTTTTTTTTAGATAAAGAAATGTATTTATGGGAATAATATTTTTATTTAGGAATTATTTATTTATTTTTTTTACACATGTGGAATTTTTTTTTTTTACTTTTTTACTTTGTCCCAGGGGGGGGACATCACAGATCGCAGATCTGATAGTGTGCACAGCACTCTATCAGATCTGCGATCATACTTTCATCTGCAGCCTGCTCCGACCCGGAAGTGCTCCCTGCAGGACCCGGAAACAGCCCCTCGGCCATTTTGGATCCGGGGCCTGCAGGGAGAAGACGTTCGGTACGAGGTGAGTACATCACCTTGTACCGATCGTCTCAGGGAAGCACGCAGGGAGCCCCCTCCCTGCGCGATGCTTCCCTGTACCGCCGGTACACCGCGATCATGTTTGATCGCGGTGTGCCGGGGGTTAATGTGCCGGGGGCGGTCCGTGACCGCTCCTGGCACATAGTGCCGGATGTCAGCTGCGATATGCAGCCGACACCCAGCCGCGATCGGCCGCGCTCCCCCCGTGAGCGCGGCCGATCGCGTATGACGTACTATACCGTCACCGGGAATTAAGGCCCACCCCACCTCGACGGTATAGTACGTCATATGGGATTAAGGGGTTAAGTATTTTGTGTGACATATCTCTCTGATTTAAGGGCATAAAAATTCAAAGTTGGAAAATTGCGAAATTTTCAACATTTTCCCCAAATTTCCGTTTTTTTCACAAATAAACGCAGGTAATATCAAAGAAATTTTACCACCATCATGAAGTACAATATGTCACGAGAAAACAATGTCAGAATCACCGGGATCCGTTGAAGCGTTATAACCTCATAAAGGGACAGTGGTCAGAATTGTAAAAACTGGCCTGGTCATTAACGTGCAAACCACCCTTGGGGGGTAAAGGGGTTAATAGGGGACAGGAAGCACAAAGAGGTTAAAAGCCCCTCCCACCTCCTAATCGCCAGTGACTTACTACTAACACCATAGCACAGGTTACAGGAACATAGGGAGGGAATTAGTGCTGTCGTGGAAGGGTCCTAGAAATTGAATTACTGGTATGTCTAATTCTATTTTCTCCAGTCACCATCCACGACAGCATAGGAGGAGTGCCAACCAATTCTGCACTGCGGGAAGGGGGGGGGTTCAATGTCCTGACGAACTTTTAGGCCGAAGGCTAAATCCCTATTGGACAATAAGTCCAATCTATAGTGTATGGTAAAGGTATGAAACAAAGACCACGTAGCGGTCCTGCAAATCTGCTCAGTGGATGCGCCAGCTTTCTCAGCCCAGGAGGCCAAGATAGATCTTGTAGAATGAGCCTGGGGGGACTGGGGGGGGGGGGTCATTGTGTTCTGGGCTAAATATACGTCAGACATATCCCTCTTGATCCAATTTGTGATGGTGCCCTTTGCCACCTTCTTACCCCTACTTCGACCTGATGGATGAACGAACAGATTCTGGTAAATTCTCCACGATTTGGTTTGTTCCAGGTAGTATAAAACCATTCGTCGCACATCAAGAGTATGAAATTCCTCTTCTCTTGAATTTATTGGATTCTGGCAAAAGGAGGGGAGCACGATGTCCTGTGAAAGGTTAAAATCTGACAACTTTGGGCAAAAAAGATGGATCAAGATGGAGAACTAAACTATCGTCTCTGATTATTAAATAAGGTTCTCTTATAGTCAATGCCTGCAGCTCCCCTACACGTCTCGCCGTAGTAATGGCTACTAGGAAGGCTGCTTTGAAAGAAAGAAGCTGAGGGGTAGAGGAGGATAAAGGTTCAAATGGGGGTTGTGTGAGGCCCTTGAGGACTATATTTAGATCCCATGAAGGGATAACAGGCTATTTCCTGTGACACCGTCTAAAGCCAGTCTCACACGTCCAGATAATTCCGGTACCGGAAAAATCGGTACCGGAGTTATCCGTGTCCGTGTGCTCACGTGGCACATCAGTGTGGCACACGTGCGGCAGCCGTGTGCCGACTGAGGACTACACGGACCGTGCAGGAGACAGCGCTAGAGTTAAGCGCTGTCCCCTGCTTTGGGTGCTGAAGCCAGCATTCATTCCTTCTCCCCAGCAGCGTTCGCTGGAGAGAAGGAATGAAAAATCAAGGTTTTTTTTATTTTTTTTGTGTTTAAAATAAAGTTCGTGGTCACCTCCCGCCTCCCACCCCCTGTGCGCCCGCCCGCTTGCATTAAAATACTCACCCAGCTCCCGTGATGTCTCCTCTCAGCGCCGGCAGCTTGTCCTGTGTGAGCGGTCACGTGGTACCGCTCATTACAGTGATGAATATGCGGCTCCACTGGATGCAGATGCCCTGCCCCAGATGTAGGTCACTGTGACATTATCCTGGAGAACACCCTTGGCGCTGAAGAAATGCCGAAGGGGAGCACATTGTAATGGTAGTGTTTCACCTGCTGATTTTGTAAGGTGAAACATAGCTACCGATTCTAGCTAATCGGTATTCAGACGTGTCCGCTCTTTGCCAGTCGTTACACTGGCTGCCCATTCATTATAGAATCCAATTCAAACTTCTTCTCACCCACAAAGCTCTCCACAGTGTGGCACCCCCTTACATCTCCTCCCTCATTTTGGTCTATCGGCCTAACAGACCACTGCGCTCTGCAAACAGCTTTCGACTAACCTCTGTAATCTGTACCTCCCACTCCCGACTCCAAGACTTCTCCCGTTCTGCGCCAATCCTCTGGAATCCTCTACCCCAAGATATTAGGACCATCCACAGTTTGCATAGTTTCAGGCCCTCCCTCAAAACACATTTGTTCAGAGCGGCCTATCACATTCACTAATCAAAGTCATTTTATGTTTGTGTGTGTGTGTAGCCCACTCACTACTTCCATCTATCCCCCACCACCTGAAGATGGCTGGACCATCATTGTAAATACACACCTGTACTTTGTATCTCCCCCACCTCATTGTAGATTGTAAGCTCTCACGAGCAGGGTCATCTTATTTTGCTTTAATTATTGTATTGTTAACGTTGTTACTTATGACTGTTGCGTTTGAAACTGTTAAACTGAAAAGCGCTGCAGAATATGTTGGCGCCATATAACGATTATCATTATTATTATTTTGTAAGACCGCAAATCTCAGGTACTTCCTGTGGCAAGGATGAATTGGGACGTGAAAATAAGCATCCTTCAGGTCGAGGGTAGTATACATAAATGAGGTCGTATCAGTGGAATCGCCAATTTCACTGACTCCATCTTGAACCTGTGGTACACAATATGATGGTTGAGACTAGTGAAGAGCGAATATACTCGTTACTCGAGATTTCCCGAGCACGCTCAGGCGACCAAGTATTTTTTAGTGCTTGGAGATTTAGTTTTCATCGCCGCAGCTGAATGATTTACATTTGTTAGCCAGAATAAGTACATGTGGGAGTTGCCTAGTTGCTAGGGAATCCCCACATGTAATCAAGCTGGCTAAGAGTAATGTAATGTAATGTAAACATGTAATCATTCTGCTGAGGTGAGGAAAACAATCTCCGAACACTAAAAAAAAAAAATACTCGGAGGTCACCAGAGCGTGCTCGGGAAATCTCGAGTAACGAGTATATTCGCTCATCACTAGTTGAGACCTTTCAGTTTATTCCCCCCCCCCCCCCCCCCGAGGGTTTTTTCACGATGAAAAAGAAGCGGGAGTAGTGACCTCTTCCCCGCTTGTTTTGGTACCTGGGAGATTTTGCCTTTGATCTTAGCAGCGCCTGAAGATTCGACATTAATAAGTCTTGGGCTCCCTGAGATGGTAGGGAGGTGACTCAGACCCCGAGGAGGGGAGGATTCGAACTCGATAAGGAGTCCGTCCCTGATAACATTGAGGACCCACCGGCAACTGAAAATTGCCAGCCATTGATGTAGGAAATTTGAAAGCCTCCCTCCTACAGGGTCGGAGTCACTGCTTGTCCTGGTGCTGCTTCTGGGGGACAAGGATGTTCTTGCCCTTCCTTTTAGCGTAGCTCCACCTCCCCGTTTTCCCTTTAACCCTGGCCTGAGGAGTGAGGCAGAGGGGAACGATAAAAACACTTCTTGGCAGGTTTCTGCTCAGGAAGAGTTTTCTTTTTATCTGTAGCTTTCTCCAGAATGTCATCCAGGGTTGGTCCGAAAACATAATCGCCCTGAAAGGGGATGGAACAAAGGTTTAATCTTGGAAGGGACATCCCCACTCCACATTTTAAGCCACAGGGCCCTTCTAGCAGAGTTGGACTGGACCAGGGACCTAGCAGCGATGCGAACTGATTCAGCAGAGGCGTCCGCTAAAAAACCCCTTGCATTCTTAAGCAGCGGGAGGGAGTCTAACAATTCCGCTCTTGAGGTCCCCTGAGAGATATGATTCTCCAACTGATCCATCCATCGAAAAAGGGATCTATTAAACACAGATGGGCGCTATGTTTGTCTTAAGTGAGGAAGTGGAGGTCTCCCAGGACTTTAGCAGGCTCTCCACCTTCCTATTAATTGGGTCCTTAAGCTGGGAACAGTCTTCAAAGGGGAGAACAGTCTTCTTGGCTACTCTTGCTACCTGTACGTCCACTTTAGGAACGCCCCAGTTAACAGATTCACCCTCTAGAGGAAACTTATGCTTAAGCTCAGAGGGGTGTGCTCAGTGTTTTTCCCAGAAACTCCCACTCTTGAGAGATCATGTTTATGATGTTCTCATGGAGAGGGAACCCAATTTGCCTCCCTGCCTTCAATCCTCCAAACACTTCATTTTGGATTGTTTGCGGAACCTGTTCCTCATCCAAGCCCATAGTGTTACGGACTGCACTAATTAATTCCTCCATATATTCCGGTGAGAATAAATTTTTCTTAGCCTAGGATATTTTATGGGACGACGATTCTTCCCATTTCCCTGAGGCCAAGCTGTAAGAGCCCTCAGAATCGGATTCAGAGTCCTCTATTCGGAGCTTCCTCTTCTTAGGACGTGGTCCCAGTGAAGGAGGATGAGGAGGATTGTACCTCCTGTCTGACCAGGGCTAGGATTTCGTCCTGGAGCGAGGGATGCTCAGCCCTAACCACCTTATCCATGCACTCCTGACATAGCTTCTTCTCCCACTGGAATGGAAGCTGCTTAACACTAGAACTATCGGAGGGGTCATTTTGACCCTTTTGCTATTTCTTTTTCCTATAATTTCTAAAATTTTAACAAATAGTTCTGAGTTTTTGTGACTTATTTATTCATGGTAGTGTATATTTTAGGACACAAAAATGAACTGAAACTTTTTCAGGAGCCCGGATTTTACAATTCATACCTATAAGTACTGAAGGGGTCAATTTGACCCCATACATAAAAGTAGTAGTAGGCAAGTCTCCTAATAACAAATACATGAGACTACTCTGACGAAGAATGGTGACATCACTCTTACAGTTTACCAAGGTAAGCCAAATAAGAATGTAATTTTGCTCAATAGTCTTCACCCAGATGTAGCAGTTGGAAACGACAAGAAAAAAAAAAACGGAAACGGTACAATTTTACAATAAAACAAAGGTTGGAGTGGACACAGTAGACCAGATGGTTCGAAAGTACACCACAAAATCTGGAAGCCGCTGATGGCCTGTTCAGGTGTTTTGTAATGTACTTGATTTAGCTGCTATAAACGCAACTATACTCTATAAAACAGCAACTTGGGAGTAAAATTAGCAGACGGGAATTCATTCTTCAGCTTCATGCTATGACCATGTAAAAGGAAAATGCGTGCTGTACTTGATCTTAACACTGTTCCTACTAAGTTAAAATAAATGTTCTTTAATTTGTTGACAACAAAAAAGTTATTTTTACTCCAGAGTCAGTACTTTTGAATGGGGGTCAAAATGACCCCTAATGGTAGTTATAAGTATTATGAAACCTGCGGTAGTTCTAGTTAATGCAGAGGACACATTTAAGGACCATATTAGCAGGGTTTTTGTGGGCAGACTTTTCTCCCTATGAAGAGAGGAGAGACGTATAACTAAGAAGGGACCCACTATCACTGCCATAAGACCCGGACTAAAACCCCTTCCACAGACTTACTGAGGCAGCACTGGGCTCTGCAGATGCAGGACAGGAAGCAGACACCATCCATGATTGCAGGGATAAGCCTTACCCGGAGGTGTCTTCTGGCAGGTTTATATAAAGATAAACCCTGCCATCAGCGCTAACGATTTTTCCCCTCCGAGTCTTGAGCAGGCTTCGCTGTGCTCTGCACGCCGATCAGGCATCTGGCCGCACAGGAAGCACATGCGTTCCACCGTGGAACGCAAGGCCCGGAAGTGACTTGCGCCATCGAGTGATGTCACTTCCGAGTCGCCGAACAGCGGGCTGACGAGGAGGGAAGCCGGAGATCTCGGGACCGCTCCGACCATGGGGATCACTGACCCGCTTTACCCCCAGCGGAGGTGCAGGTGGGCCAGGAAGGTCCCAGAATCCACCGCAAGCGAGGAGACAGGGAGTAGGATGGAGGACGAAGGCAGAGCCCATGACCACCCCACTGCCTGGCTACATAATACAGGTACACTGCAGCACCGACCACGCAGTATACACAAAAAACCTCTCCATGCCCCATGGGGGACAGGAAAGACAATGGCGAATTGGAGGCGGGAGAGGCTTTTAACCCCTTTGTGCTTCCTGTCCCCCATTAGGGCGTGGAGACAACTTCCTATGTTGTCGTGGAAGGTGACTGGAGAAAAATGAAATAGTCACCTCTCCTTACCGGCCGCTGCTCTGTTCCGGACTTCTCAGCGTCGCTATCTCCTGGCTATCTGTGACTGTTCAGACAGAGTTGTGATGTCATCGCACCTTCTGACCTGAAACATCAGAGTCAGAAGACGTGGAAGACGACGCAGCTCAGGAACGGGGAGAGGTAAGTACTGCAAGCGTCGGTGCCCCGAGGGATCCATTCACTATAATGAGGCAGCAGAGTTACTCTAGACACCCGTCTGGCCTCTGTTCAGCGGTGTCCTTCTTAATGCAATCCTAAAAAGACAGACACCGCCAGATCACAGGCCCTATGGCATCCACAGTGCCTCCGCCTGCCTCATTATAGGAAATCTTCCGCCAGAGGTTGTCTGAATCACGTATTACCGAGATTTACATGGAAATCCCGGTGTAAGAGCTCAGCACAGAGCACAAGATAATGTGCGCCGAAGCCTTACTGCGATCTTTGGGAGGCAGAATGAACAAAACAGCAGATGAAGATTTGGTTTTATTAATTTTATACTGCACTTTATAGGTGACTTTATTCTTCGGTCGTGCGATTCCAGCAATACCAGATTTATATCGGGTTTTTATGTTTGGCTACTGTCATACACAAAAAAACGCTTTTTATTTAAAAAACTAGGCATCACCATATTTTGAGTTATAATTTTGGCCCACAGAGTTGTGAGGGTGTATTTTTTGTGGAATGAGTCAACGTTTTTATTAGTAGCATTGTCAGACATATGACATTTTTTGATCGCTTTCTATTCCGATTTTTGTGATGCAGAATGAACAAAACAGTAATTCTGTAATTACAGCGATACCACAGTTATACAGTTTTTCATGTTTTGGCGCTTTTACACAAAATAGGGATTTTTGTGTACTCACCGTAAAATCCTCTTCTCCGAGCCAATCATTGGGGGACACAGACCGTGAGGGTGTATGCTGCTGCCACTAGGAGGCTGACACTAAGTGATACAAAGAAAGTTAGCTCCTCCCCTGCAGTATACACCCTCCTGCTGGCTCTCAGCTAACCAGTTCGGTGCAAAAGCAGTAGGAGATCAATAACAACATATGAGCATATAGCATGTCACATTATATTTATGAGAGTATAGGATGTCAAATTATAAAATAAGCACAAGCTATTAATAGGGTGGGAACTGTGTCCCTCAATGATTGGCTTGGAGAAAAGGATTTTACGGTGAGAACACAAAAATCCCTATTTCTCCTACGCCTCATTGGGGGACACAGACCGTGGGACGTCCCAAAGCAGTCCCTGGGTGGGGACAACATCAGATCAGACCCTGTGTAACCGCTACTTACAAGTGCGACATCGCGGCCTGCAGAGTCCGCCTGTCCAAACTCACGTCTGTGAAAGTCTTGGAATTATAGTGCTTCAAGAATGCCTGCGGACTGGACGAACCAGCAAGCTTGCAGTCGTGCTGTGCCGACGCCTGGTGCCTAGAATCCAAGAAACCTCGATAGACAGGGAGATAGGCTGACATCTAACACGGAAGAACTCCTGGATGGTGTAAAGAAATCTACCAAGCTAACATGGCCGATGAAACGGCTAAACCCTTCCTGTAACCGTCAGGAAGCAGTCCTCTTACAGTGAAGTAGCCCAAATAAAGTGTCCAACCTTTGGAAGGACGCCGTCCACGAGACGTACCTACTCAGAGGACTCACAACATCCAGAATATGGGAACCCATTCTGTTATGTGGACTGGTGCAGAAAAAGATAAGGGAAGAACGATGCCCTCATAACTGTAGGAATAAAATAGCACCTTGGTAACAGGGGATGGGAATTGCCTGTAGACAACCTTGCCTTGATGGTAATAAGGGAAAAAGGTCTGAAAGAATAGAGCGGCTAGCTCCGAAGACTCGTTAGGATGAGGAGATCGCAGAGAAAAAAGGGTGATCTTCCCTGATAGTAAAGTCTGTCCAGCTCAAAAGGAGTCTACTGTAAGACTTCCAGGATCATTAAGGTCCCAAAGATCTAATGGTATGCGATAGGGAAGAACCACATGTGAAGACTCCCTGCGAGGAAGTCCATATTTGCAGTTTTTTTGCAATAAGACGGAAAAATACTAGTTCAGCAAACAAGAAAAAAACCTGACATGGTCAGTGCGGATCTCCCAGGATCACTGGGGCCCTTCATGCTTCCGAAAAGATCTCGGAAGTAGTGAAAGAGGGGTGAAGGAAACTGGTACCATGGAAGAACCAGAGCATGCACTGCGATGGCTTTTGGACATGGAGGCCGAACCATGAACTTAGAGTACATTGGCGTTCAGTCTGGATGCCATCCGACCTACATCCGGAGTGCTCCAGAGAAGACGGATCTGATGGAAGACTTCCTGGTGAAGTTCCCACTCACATGAGGCGGGACCCTGATGGCGTCCGCCACCCATAGTTCTACACCCGAGATGTGTAGTGCTGAGATCACCAGATGATAGATCGTGGCCCAACAGAGAATGTGAAGTACCTCGGCCATGACGCCTGACCGTTGGTACCTGCTAGATGATTGACGTATGTAACAGACGTGGGATTGTCCGATTGAATCAGATGGGGTGACCCGCCAGAAGGCAGTGGGGACCTGCTGTAGAAGTAATGGCTGAGCGGAGGAACTCCATCTGAAGGAGGACCTTGTCAAGCTTGGTAGAAGTTTGAGGTTCAGGGTCGGTCTTACTTTTCGGTCCCAATTTTGGAACCAAGATCCCTTAGATCTAGACCGTCCTGGACAACTGATCCACTGCTGGTTGGGTCTATTGGAAATCAAAATAGTTAAGGTCTCTGACCAAGAGACCATTGCTCTAGCAACACATGCGGCGGCTAAGGGAGGGTAGAGCGCTGAACTGGAGGCCGCAAGACGGAACGAACTAGATTTGCTATCTGACAGTCCGTTGTATTTTTAATTGATGACCCATCGGGTAGGGATACTGGTAGGTATACCACAGGAGATTCTACCCAGTTAATATGCCAAGTGGCAGAATGCGTGGCTGCATGCAGAAGGAGGAAAAACCGTCTCTTACTATCGCCGCTCTCTTTTGATTGTGCGGAGTTAAAACTGTGAACCCTCGATCCACCATCCTCTTAACAGGGAAATGGAGAGGGATCGTTCGCCTTCTTGCATCATCTGCTAAATAGTGGAGATGCAGAGGGGGGTGTTCGGACGCCAAAAAAAGGACCCTCAGTACATCCACAGAGTTAAGGTCCCTGGGTGGACAGGGCTGGTTGTCCGGCGTTAGGCCTGGCTGTAGAAGAGGATACATGGAGACGACACTCCATGTGCTCGTCTATTGCTGGTGTGGGGAGATCAGTGTCCTTTAAAAGGACCCGTCGCCCTTAAGAATCAGACCAGGCATGGCATCTCATGTCTTAGGGAGGGAACACCCCGCGTGTTTGCATATTGGCTGAAAAAGGATACCGCGCATGCAGAGGCTTCTGTCCAGTGGATCGCTTATCTGGACGCTTCCTGTCCGGGTGAATGGCAGATGCTATGCGAGGGAGTTTAGTTTCCTCATGAGGGTCGCTGCGTGATCTAGAGTAGAATCGAAGTCCTCGTCAATCTACAGAGACTGGTTAATGATATAAATAGGTGAATCCATCCTTTTCTGAAGTTCTGGTGAGTCCAGAACCAAGGCAATATCCGATCCATATTCAAAGACTTGTTCTCAGCAAATCATTGGTGAGGGATCAGGAAATGAAACTTCCGTTTTCTAGACGCCTGTACGTTTCTAGAATACTTGCGGTCCCTGCTAGCCGACGGCTTTAAGACCAGGAATACTGGTCATGCGCCTTTAAGACCAGGGAATGCTGGTCATGCGCCTTTAAGACCAGGAATACTGGTCATGGTGCCTTTAAGACTAGGAATACTGGTCATGTGGCAGGAAATACTGGTCATGTTAAGTACAGGGGGAAGATGCAGGGGAAGATAGCAGTACTTCCTTACCCGAATGCAGAGTCGCTGTGCCCCTTTAATACAAAACCATAGCGTGTGTGTGTGTGTGTGTGTGTGTGTGTGTGTGTGTGTGTGTGTGTGTGTGTGTGTGTGTGTGTGTGTGTGTGTGTGTTCGCTCTGGCAGGGTGGACCAAGATGGACACCAGAGTTGCAGAGGTGGTAAAGTCTCGCAGAGAGCGAGATGCGCCAATTCGGGGGGCGGAGCCACATACATGATGTGGGCGGAGCCTCGTGACTTCCATAAATAGCCGGGGCCTAAATTTCTACAGCTGGCATGAGCAATACCAGCGTTGCTGAGGGAAGTGATCGCTGCAGTACCAGGGAAGACGCGCCCGTAAAGGTGGGCGGAGCCGCCTTAGCGCGCCATAGATGCAGCCTACACATCGGCCGAAGCCGGGGGCTAAATTTTTGCAGCCAGCAAGAGCGTTACCGCAGGGAGGTGGGCCACAGGGAAGCTGAGGCTGCCTGTCAGCATATGAATATCCCCATTGCAGAGGCCCATCGCTGACTGGATCCACTAACCATCATGGAGCCGCCACGATGACTGGGTTTCAGCGCCGAGGAAAGCGCGCGCACTCTTTGTTCTGCTGCAGGTCAGGTATTGCATCGTGGACGGTGCAGGGATAAACCTCAATCCATCATCCCTTTGTTAGGGAGGTGGAGGGACTGTCCGCCTCCTTGTGCCATCCGCTTTAGAAGTGGTGGGACAGTGGGGGCTGCTCGGACGCCATAGAGAGGGGCCTCTGTACATCCACGTAGTTCGGCCCCCGGGTGGACAGGGCCAGTTGTCCGGCTATAGGCCTGGCTCCAGGAGAGGATACATGGAGGCGACACTCCATGGGGTCGCCTGCTGCTGGTGTGGGGAGATTGGGACCGTGAAGGAACCGTCGCCCCTGAAGTGAGCTCAGGCATAGTTTCCCACATCGCAGGAGAGGGTACGGGGAGGTATACTCGGCGTTCTCGCCTGTTGATGATTCGGGGGGAGATCAAAACCTTGAAAGGATCCGTCGCCCCTTCACTCCCTTAATTAAAAAATAAAAATTTACTGAAAAGTAAAAAATAAAATAAAAACATTGGGGTCTGAACCAGACCCAAGTGCCTCCTACAGACACTAAGCAAGAACTGGTTAGCTGAGAGCCAGCAGGAGGGTGTATACTGCAGGGGAGGAGATCACTTTCTTTGTATTAGTGTCAGCCTCCTAGTGGCAGCAGCATACACCGTCACGGTCTGTGTCCCCCAATGAGGCACAGGAGAAAATTTTTTATAGAGAAAATTAATTTTGCATCGCTTTATTCTGAGAGGTGTAACTTATTTTTCTGCTGATGGAGCTGTATCGCGGTTTATTCCACTTTTTGTTCATCGGTATAATAAACCATTGTTATTTACTTTTTATGGTGTTCACTAAAGGGGTTAACTAGTGGGACAGTTTTATGGGTCGGGTTGTTGCGGACGTGGCGATACCAAACATGTACTTTTATTGTTCATATTTTTTCATATTAAATTTATTTAACCCCTTTACCCCCAAAGGTGATTTGCACGTTAATGACTAGGCCAATTTTTACAATTCTGACCACTGTCCCTTTATGAGGTTATAACTCTGGAACGCTTCAACAGATCCCGGTCATTCTGACATTGTTTTCTCGCGACATATTGTACTTCATGATAGTAGTAAAATTTCTTTGATATTACCTGCGTTTATTTGTGAAAAAATAAAAAAATTAATTTGGAGAAAATTTCACAATTTCCCAACTTTGAATTTTTATGCAATTAAATCACAGAGATATGTCACACAAAGTACTTAATAAGTAACATTTCCCACATGTCTACTTTACATCAGCACAATTTTGAAACCATATTTTTTTTGTTAGGGAGTTATAAGGGTTAAAAGTTGACAAGCAATTTCTCATTTTTACAACACCATTTTGTTTTTAGGGACCACATCTCATTTGAAGTCATTATGAGGGGTCTATATGATAGAAAATAACCAAGTGTGACACCATTCTAAAAGCTGCACCCCTCAAGATGCTCAAAACCCCATTCAAGAAGTTTATTAACCCTTCAGGTGTTTCACAGGAATTTTTGGAATGTTTAAATAAAAATGAACATCTAACTTTTTTTCACAAATAATTTTCTTCAGCTTCAATTTGTTTTATTTTACCAAGGGTAACAGGAGAAAATGGACCACAAAAGTTGTTGTACAATTTGCCCTGAGTACGCCGATGCCCCATACGTGGGGGTAAACCACTGTTTGGGCGCATGGCAGAGCTCGGAAGGGAAGGAGCACGATTTGACTTTCCAATGCAAAATTGACTAGAATTGAGATGGGACGCCATGTTGCGTTTGGAGAGCCCCTGATGTGCCTAAACATTGAAACCCCCCACAAGTGACACCATTTTGGAAAGTAGACCCCCTAAGGAACTCATGTAGATGTGTGGTGAGCACTTTGACCCATTAAGTGATTCACAGAAGTTTATAATACAGAGCCGTAAAAATAAAAAAATCATTTTTTCACAAAAATGATCTTTTCGCCCCCCAATTTTTTATTTTCCCAAGGGTAAGAGAGGAAATTGGACCCCAAAATTTGTTGTACAATTTGTCCTGAGTACGCTGATACCCCATATGTGGGGGTAAACCACTGTTTGGGTGCATGTCAGAGCTCGGAAGGGAAGGAGCGCCATTTGACTTTTCAATGCAAAATTGACAGGAATTGAGATGGGACGCCATGTTGCGTTTGGAGAGCCACTGATGTGCCTAAACATTGAAACCCCCCACAAGTGACACCATTTTGGAAAGTGGACCCCTAAGGAACTCATCTAGATGTGTTGTGAGAGCTTTGAACTCCCAAGTGTTTCACTACAGTTTATAATGCAGAGCAGTGAAAATAAAAATTCTTTTTTTTTTTTTTTTCCACAAAAATTATTTTTTAGCCCCCAGTTTTGTATTTTTCCAAGGTAACAGTTGAAATTGGACCCCAAACCTTGTTGTCCAATTTGTCCTGAGTACGCTGATACCCCATATGTGGGGGGGGGAACCACCGTTTGAGCGCATGGCAGAGCTCGGAAGGGAAGGAGCATCATTTGGAATGCAGACTTAGATGGATTGGTCTGCAGGCTTCACATTGCGTTTGCAGAGCCCCTAATGTACCTAAACAGTAGAAACCCCCCACAAGTGACTCCATATTGGAAACTAGACCCCCCAAGGAACTTATCTAGATGTGTTGTGAGAACTTTGAACCCCCAAGTGTTTCACTACAGTTTATAATGTAGAGTCGTGAAAATAAAAAAATCCTTTTTTTTCTACAAAAATTATTTTTTAGCCCCCAGTTTTGTATTTTCCCAAGGGTAACAGGAGAAATTGGACCCCAAAAGTTGTTGTCCAATGTGTCCCGAGTACGCTGATACCCCATATGTTGGGGTAAACCCCTGTTTGGGTGCACAGGAGAGCTCGGAAGGGAAGGAGCACCGTTGTACTTTTTCAACTCAGAATTGGCTGGAATTGAGATCGGACGCCATGTCGCGTTTGGAGAGCTCCTGATGTGCCTAAACAGTGGAAACCCCCCCAATTATAACTGAAACCCTAATCCAAACACACCCCTAACCCTAATCTCAACTGTAACCCTAACCACAACCCTAACCCTGACACACCCCTAACCCTAATCCCAACCCTATTCCCAGCCGTAAATGTAATCCAAACCCTAACCCTAACGGGAAAATGGAAATAAAAACATTTTTTTAATTTTTCCTTAACTAAGGGGGTGAAGAGAGGGGGGTTTGATTTACTTTTATAGTGGGTTTTTTAGCAGATTTTTATGATTGGCAGCTGTCACACACTGAAAGACGCTTTTTATTGCCAAAAATATTTTTTGCGTTACCACATTTTGAGAGCTATAATTTTTCCATATTTTGGTCCATAGAGTCATGTGACGTCTTATTTTTTGCGGGACGAGTTGACGTTTTTATTGGTAACATTTTCGGGCACGTGACATTTTTTGATCGCTTTTTATTCCGATTTTTGTGAGGCAGAATGACCAAAAACCCGCTATTCATGAATTTCTTTTGGGGGAGGCGTTTATACCGTTCCGCGTTTGGTAAAATGGATAAAGCAGTTTTATTCTTCGGGTCAGTACGATTACAGCGATACCTCATTTATATCATTTTTTTATGTTTTGGCGCTTTTATACGATAAACTATTTTATAGAAAAAATTATTATTTTTGCATCGCTTTATTCTGAGGACTATAACTTTTGTATTTTTTCTTTGATGACCCTGTATGGCGGCTCGTTTTTTGTGGGACAAGATGACGTTTTCAGCGGTACCATGGTTATTTATATCCGTCTTTTTGATCGCGTGTTATTCCACTTTTTGTTTGGCAGTATGATAATAAAGCGTTGTTTTTTGCCTCTGTTTTTTTTTTTTTTGTTTGTTTTTTTACGGTGTTCACAGAAGGGGTTGGGGTTAACTGGTGGGACAGTTTTATAGGTCGGGTCGTTACGGACGCGACGATACTATACATGTGTGTACTTTTATTGTGTTTTTTTTTTATTTAGATAAAGAAATGTATTTATAGGAACAATTTTTTTTTTTTTTTTTTTTTTTACACACACGTGAATATATATATATTTTTTTACACTATAACATCATGTTATAGTGTAAGATCTCTGATCTGACACTTTGCTGTGCACTGATGTGCACTCCTGGAGGCTTCCCGGCGCCTGCTCTGAGCAGGCGCTGTGAAGCCACCTCCCTGCAGGACCGGATGCAGCAGCCATTTTGGATCCGGGCCTGCTGCAGGGAGGAGGAGGTAAGAGACCCTCGGAGCAACGCGATCACATCGCCCTGCGCGATGCTTCCCTATACCGCCGGAACACTGCGATCATGTTTGATCGCAGTGTGCCGGGGCCGATCGCATATGACGTACTATCCCGTCGGTGGTCATACGGGCCCACCCCACCTCAACGGGATAGAACGTCTAATATGTCAGAAAGGGGTTAAGTGTACAATATATTTCTTTTTTTTTTATGTTTCTACAATTTAAAAAAAAAACAACTTTTACTTTGTCCCACTATGGGACTATCATTTTTTGCAAGCTGATCGCTGGGGATGCAGCAGTAAACTGTCAGCTCTGCACTGACTGAAAAAGTTGCTGATCATGCACTGTGCATAATCAAGCTACTTTCCTAGCTCTGATGTCAGGTCACCATGGCAAGGGTTGGGACCCCACGTCCCTTCGCGGGGTCTCCGAACCAATGGCAGAAGGGCTGTCATCCCTCTATCATTTCCCAAAATGCTGCGATCGAGTTCGATCACAGCATGAAGGGGGTTAAAGTGCTGGGAGCGGTGCGGATCGCTCCTGGCACTTAGTATCAGCTGTCAGAATCAGCCGACAACCGTTGGCAATCAGGCGCATGGCCTGTGTGCATGCAAAATCGCTGGGACGTATCCATACGGCCGAGGTCAATAAGACACAGGTCACAGGGACTTATGGATGCGTCAAGGGTGGGAAAGAGCTTAAACTCTGCAGTGTTAGTATTGCACTGCCAGATTAAAACAAAAGAGTCTGCACCCATATCTATAGAATAGCGGCTGGAGACAGGGGACTGGACAGGTTCCCTTTAACCCCTTAACGACCGTCGATACGCCATTTAACAGTGGCAGTTAAGGGTACTTATGCCTCAGCGCCACTTTTTAACGATTCCGAGAAATAAGTGCATAGCGCCCCCAAGAGTCAGAATTTCTCTGGGATCTAGGCTACCGGGGGTAGCTGAGACCCCAGAGAACATGATTTGGGTCAGTTTTTACCGACCCCAGTGTTGTGATCGCCGAATAACGGCGACCGAAAAAAAAAAAAAAGTCTGATTTCCCACTTAAATTTCTGTCCTCTCTGATGTGATCGCACATCAGCAGAGAGAGAAATGGGGCCCCCTGATACATCCGCAGCAACACTTTGTAAATTTTGTGGGAAAAATGGGAAATCGCTGGTCAACTTTTAACCCTTATAACGTCCTAACAAAAAGTTTGAAAATTGCAAAATTTTGGCCAAATTTCATTTTTTTTTCCATAAATAAACACAAGTCATATCGAAGAAATTTTACCACTAAGATGAAGTACAATATGTCACAAAAAAACAATTCTCAGAATCAGTGGGATCCGTTGAAGCATTCCAGAGTTATTACCTCATAAAGTGACAGTGGTCAGAATTGTAAAAATTGGCTGGGTCATTAAGTACCAAATTGGCTCTGTCCCTAAGGGGTTAATATAACAGACTCACTAAGATAACCACATTACTTAGGTAATAGGCAGCTTTTTTCCCATTCTTGCACTATATAATTTCTGACATAACTATACATTACTTACCAGTGTCTTTGTCCTTGGCTTTATACACTTGTCCATAGGTCCCTTCTCCAATGATGCCAATAATGTCAAACTTGTCCACACATCGCTTTCCCCAATCAATTTCTTTCTGCTTTCTTTCGCCATAGCGGGGACAGCAAATTCTAACACACAAGGACAGAAAACAAGTAAGAACGTTAATATGAATATCTAGGCTGGAACATGTTTGAAGAAAAAGGAAGGATTTGCATTGTCTTAAGTGTTAAGAGAAGATCCTAATTAGTGGCATTTCCTCAATATTCATGCAGCACATCAGATAACCACGGATCGACCAACCCACTGCACGACCAGCTCTACCCTCACCTACTGTATCCTCACCCATTCCTTGTAGATTGTGAGCCATCGCGGGCAGGGTCCTCTCTCCTCCTGTACCAGTCGTGACTTGTATTGTTTAAGATTACTGTACTTGTTTTTATTATGTAAAGCGCCGTGGAATAAATGGCGCTATAATAATAAATAATAATATCCGGCCAAATAAACAGTAAGATAAATCCTGGACTTGAGCATACTGCTGAATGCCACAACCACAAAGTATTGGAAGCAATTTTTCCAAGACACAGATAAAATATAGGACAACCACAGCGTTAACTGCAGATAATTATACAGTGCAGAACATATATACCATATGATTATATAATGGAGGTTATTTTCATCACATAGTGTGGACATATCGATGAGACTAATTTTGTATAGTGGATATTAGAGACTTACTTTGGTCTCTTCCTTAAAGCTTGCTGAGGAGGTGTTGCCGCTTTAGGCTCTGGTGAATCTGGAGGAGATGGATCCCCTCCTAGCAGTTCAGGAGGCAACGGGAGATCAGTGAGAAGATGACGAGGCCTTTTCTCCTTATTCCTCTTGACGGGTTTGAAAGGGATAACTTCCATAGGACTGTGAAAAAGGATAGTTTAGTTAAGCAGAACTGAATTAATTATACAAAAGCAGAGTTCTCAGGAAAACACACTAATTGATTAAAAAGAACAATACAACTAGCTGCCAAATGGATAAGGACCAGTCTCAAACTGGGCTGAAATAAGTGTAAGTCGCCATCTAGACAAAGGGAGTTTCCAAAAAATGCTTTATATTCCATGGGTTTGCAGAGGTTATCAGTAACAAATTGAGCTTTACCATGGCTAGCCTCTCTGCTTATGGTCTTGTTCTTTGTTGCCAAGCTACATCAGTGGCGTCATGACATAACCAAGGCAGCCAATCACTGAGCTCAGCAGTGATGCACAAGTAATCGGTATGATACCGTTGAGCTTTGCAATTGGCTGCAGAAGTCACATGCAGTAGTGATGATGCCATCGATGCAGCCTGTCTATAAAGAACAGGGATAGCAGCAAAGAGGCAAGAGTGAGTAAAGATCAGACTGACTGCAACCTCTCACGTGGTGGCATGCTTTGGAGAGGCTGTGCTTTTACAGCATCAAGTCATTATTCCCTATTAGCATCACATACAGGAAACATTAACACCTCAAAAGGAGCCACTTAGCATCCCACAAATGATGATCCAAAGGTATAAATACAATTTGTGAGGCAACCAAAGCACATATGTGGATATCTAGTGATAAGAGGGGGCGCTGCATTCTACTAGACGCACACACACATTCATAAAGAGGGTAAAAAAAAGTATGGAACACGTCACCAATTTTCTAAGTACGGTAAATATATTTCTAAATGTGCTTTTGACATGAACTTCTCACCAGGATGTCAGTAACAACCCATCCAATACACACAGGCAAAGAAATCAAACCATAGATGCTCATAAATTAAGTAATTTGTGAAAAGTGAAATGAAAAATGACAGGGAAAAGTATTGAACACACTTTTTGAAGTTTGTTTAGTACTTGGTAGAAATGCCCTTTTAGCAAAGACAGCTTCAAGAAGCCTCCTGAATGGAGAAACTAGTTGAACGGATTTGCTCCGGTGTGATTTTAGCCCATTCTTCCACACAAATACTCTTTAGATCCTGTAGGTTCCGTGGACTTTATGAATTCTGAGCTTTAATTCCTTCCATAGATTTTATATTGGATTCAGGTCAGTTGACTGGTGGGCTATTCTAGCAGATTGTCTCTCTCTGAAATCAATTGGAATCAATGGTACTATATAAATAAATAATAATAATAATAATAAAGAATTTCCTTGGCTGTGCATTTGAGATCATTGTTTTACTGAAATGTCCACCCTCGTTTCATCTTCACCATCCTGGTAGATGACAGCAGATTTTAATCAAGAATGTCTCGGTACATTTGTCCATTCATCCTTCCGTCAATCATATGAAGTTTGCCAGTGCCGTATGCTGAAAAACAGCCCCACATCATGATGTTCCCACCTACAAACTTCATTGTTGGTTTGGTGTTTTGGGGGAAATATGCAGTGCCTTTTGGCTCCTAAACATGGTGTGTATTATGGCATACAAAGGGTTCAATTTTGTTTTCATCTGACGAGACTGTATTCTCCCAGTATTTCACAGGCTTGTCTAAGTGTCGTTGAGCAAACTTAAAGCGCTGGAATATGCTTTTTGTTTAGAAATGGAGTCTTGTGTGGTGAGCGTGGATTCAAGCCATGGAGGTTCACTGAAAAAATTGCACCTGCCGACAGGGCCGGTTTTAGACAAAGTGGGGCCCTAGGCAAAAATTTAAAGTGGGGGCCCCAAATGATAACATTGCACTGTGGCCCCCATATTTAGGGGCCTTATATCGGCCAACGGGTCTGCCACTATTAGCTGTACGCAGGGGCATTGCTAGGGTCAGAAAAGATTGGGGGCCCAAGACAAAGAGTTGCCCCAACCCCCTTTTAATTTTTTTTTTAACTCTTCAGATAAAACATTGCTAACTCTGAGAACAGATAATGTAGTAGATGTCACCTGCAGTCCTATGTAACACCACAGATAGACATAGCGTTTCAGACTAAGACTATGTTCACATGCAGCATTTTTTTTTTCAGCAGCCAAAACCTTTTCTATTAGCAGTAAAAATGTTGTGTTCAAAACCCCTGGTTTTCAGCTTGTCTTGTGGTGTTCTTCACACTTTTTTCAGCTTTATTTTGGAGTGAGGATGTTTGTTTTGTCTACAGTATGTTTAAGGCCACGTTCACACGTTGAGTGTTTGGTCAGTATTTCACATCAGCATATGTAAGCCAAAACCAGGAGGGTGAGAAATACAGAAGTGGTGACGTGTTTTTCAGGGTGTGTGCACACGTTGCGGATTTTGCTGTGGATCTGCAGCAGTTTTCCATGCGTTGTACAGCACCATGTAAACCTATGGAAAACAAAATCCGCAGTACACATGCTGCGGAAAATACCACGCGGAAACGCTGCATTGTATTTTCTGCAGCATGTCAATTCTTTGTGCGGATTCCGCAGCGTTTTACACCTGCTCCATAATAGGAATCCGCAGGGGTAAAAACGCTGTTGAAAACCGCACAAAAAACGCGGTAATTCCACGATAAATCCGCGGTAAATCTGCAGGTAAAACTGAAGGGATTTAAAAAGCGCTACAGTTCTGAAATCCAGTCAGAAAACAAACAAGCGCCTGCAGGAGATTTCGGAAATCTCCTGTTTTGCTGGCCTTTGAAAAGCAGCTTTTCGCCATGTTCATATGCAGAATTTTTGCAGCGCTGTCTTCTGCAAATAAGAAGTTTACAGCATTTTACAGCACAAGCAAAAACTGAGATTTTCAGAAATCTCCTGTACACCCTTTTATTTTCCCCTGACTGAATTTCACAACTGCAGCGTTTTTTAAATCTGCAGCATGTCACTTCTAGCAATTTTTTTCACCCGTAGAAAGCAATGAAAAAGTTTTAAAAATGCTGCAAATGTGGCAATGCTGTTTTTCACTGCATTTTTTGTGAATAACACTAACTTTATTAAACATCTACTGTAGACAAAATGCATACTGTAAAAAACAAACAGCAAAAGCTCTAAGGGTATGTGCCCACAGTCAGTTAACGCTGCGGGTCGGCTGCTGTGTACTTGTGCAGCGTCCAACCTGCAGCGGCCAGATGTTACAGTATAGTGGATGGGATTTCAGGAAATTCCATCTCTACTATGCGCGCACCGATACCCGCACCCCACCTGCAGAGACGGACATGGGGCGCATCTCTCCAGGCTGCAGCATGTCAATTTATATGGCGTAGATGCGAGTCTCCACAAGAGAAATCTCACCCCTGCAATGTATAGGACGCAGGGATTCCGCACAGGTCAATGAACGCACACGGAATCACCTGTGTTTAAAAGATGGCAGCACTTTGGACACAGCACATGTCCACTGCATCCAAGGGCTGCCATTTCTGGATCCTCTGCACATACCCTAAAAAAACGGGTGCTTTGAAAGCAGTGTTTTTACTGCCAAGAAAGCAGGCTTTGGCTACAAAAAAAAAAAAAAAATGCACCAAAAACGCTGATTCCTATGGACACCTGTACTATATGTGTATGGTTTACCCTTATTGTTTCACGTGGGAATTCATTTATTTCTAGAAAATAAATACCCTTATTCAGCAGACAATATTCCCGTCTTGTGTCATCCAGACAGTAGTGACAGGAGGTCGCCCTGTCAGATTACCAGCAGTGACTGTGGTCAGAGCCTATGCTGCTCCCTGCTGTATGTGACTGTGAAACCTGATCCTACAGCAAACAGCACAGAGCTCCGGACCACATGAGTAAATCACAGCACTGAGGGGGTCTCCAGGGGGGTTTGGGAGAGATGCCACTGCTGTACACCCTCTGGGCACTTTATACAGGGGCTGCAGAGGTAGGGGGCCCCCTTTCTAGGTGGGGGCCCCAGGCGTCTGCCTGTGCTAAACGCCGGCCCTGCCTGCCGATTCCAGGACCACCTATAGCTCTCCACAGGTGGTCATTGACTCTTCGACAACTCTTCCGATAATTATTTTCACTCCTGTTTGAAATCTTGCAGGGAGCACCTAATAGTGGTCAGTTTATGGGGAAATGATGTTCTTTCCACTTCTGGATTATGGCCCCAACAGTGCTCATTGGGACACCTTCAGTAGTTTAGAAATTATTCTGTACCCAATGCCATCAGTATGTTTTGCTACAATAAGGTTTTGAAGGTCTTAAGATGGCACACTGGTTTTACCCATCATGGGAAGTTTCTTGTGTCTCAATACCAAGGTGCCACACCTTTTTTTATAGGCTATCAGTTTAACCAGCTGATATTTTTCACTAAGTGGCAGGATTGTTTTCTAATTACTGGAGATTTCAGCTGGTGTCATGACTTTCCATGGCTTTTTGCACCTCTCCATGTGTTCAATATTTTTTTTTCTTGTGTTATTTCTCATTATTCTAGGGGTGGCACGGTGGCTCAGTGGTTAGCACTGCAGCCTTGCAGCGCTGGAGCCTTGGGATTAAATCCCACCAAGGACAACATCTGCAAGGAGTTTGTATGTCCTCCCCGTTTTGCGTGGGTTTCCTCCGGGTTGTCCGGTTTCCTCTCACATTCCAAAGACATACTGATAGGGAATTTAGATTGTGAGCCCCATCGGGGACAGCGAAAATAATGTGTGCAAATTGTATAGCGCTGCGAGATATGTTAGCGCTATATAAAAAGATTATTATTATACATAAAACTTATTAAATAAACACATGGTTTGATTTGCCTGTGTGGATTGGATGAATTGTTACTAGAGATGAGCGAACATAGTCGGCTCCCTCCTTCAGTAAGCTATAGCGCTCAATGAAGAAGCTGCATCGGGAACCCGGATAACTGGAGCGCTCCCGATGATCAGCTGTTCGGCGCCGCAACTGCATGTGTCGCGGGTGTGACATTCACAATACATACATGGAGAGCCTGTGTTTTGTGACTGTCACACAGCCACGACACATGCAGCTGCGGCGTCGAACAGCTGATCATCGGGAATGCTCCAGGTATGCGGGTTCCAGATGGCCGCTTCTTCAGTAAGTGCTATAGCTTGCCGAATAAGGAGGGAGCCGATGATGTTCGCTCATCTCTAGTTGTTACCAACGTCCGGTGAGAACACAATGCCAATAGCACCTTTAGAAATATATTTACATAGAAACTTGGTGATGTGTTCAATACTTATTTCACTCGCTGCATGTATATGCATGCAGACATACATACTGTACATACACAAACATGCAGAAGAGAGCACCATCCCATCACTGGTCACCCACACATGCACACTCATTACCGTAAGTGGCTTCTCAACAGGCACAAATAAATTCAACATATCCAAATATAACTCCTCCTGCTACATGTCTCTGGAAACAATCAGGATACTCCCCCAGAAACAGATTTATCAAGCATCTATCTAATGTGTATGGACAGAGTACAGAGACCTATGATATCCAGGGAGCCGAAAACAATTGGTAATTTCTCCAAACCTGGTAACATCCCATTAGGATTTTGCACAAATGTAAAAAGAAGCATTTGCAGAACACATCCAAGTCACTTTATCCCAATGAGCCAGTGAAGAAATCCTTAGCCTGGTATGCATTTTTCTTTACCTCTGATCAGACTGCTTACAACATACCTTTACCTCTGAATTGGTGATCACTGATTATAAAAACTTTGGGGTGAATTATGCCTTAAAAGTAAAACCTGTATCAGGCTTGCAGGTATTATAATTTTATACTTGGACAAGAATCATTTTTGTTAATTAATGATATCCTCTGAGGATCAACAGGAAAGAAGCAACTATTCTGGACTTGTCGTTGTTTAATCTATTTTGCCTATCAAAGTCCACCATTGTGCTGCTACATTGGTGAAAGGACATAGTACTGTGCAGAAGAGATCAACTAGTCTTTTAGAGGTGCACAAAGAATTTGTAGAGTTTGAAAAGTCAAGAAAGAGTTAAAATGTCCTATCTAAATATCCCCTTTTCTAAAAGTAGAATACCTGATGATCAGCAGTTTGCTGTATATAGGGTTGCTGAACCCCCTGATGATTGCAGAAAGTCTGGAAAAAGTGGCACCAGGATAAATGGAAACATTTCCAATGAATGTGTGCCCATGTAATGGTTGGTTGACACTAAAGAGGGAGTTGCTTTTACAAAAGCTGTCGGCTCTGGTTAACAAAGGTGAAGGCAGCAAGAAAGAGGCTCCCAAGGAGAGGAGTCCTGCCTGCTAGTAGCTCTCCTGTGATCAGTGGTGCTGATACAGGACATGGTAGTTGCACTTCAAAGGTTTACAACAGTACATTTAGTCAATTTTGGGGCACTTGATAAAATATTAGGGGACTAAATTATAGACAACTCTTTGCAGTCCATTAAGAAGGTTTCCTCATCTCGTTTAACAGAACACCTAAAATAATAATCCATACATATGGGGGCTAGTATGCATCATAAGAAACACCAAAAGAAGAAGAAATGCAAGCCACATAAAATCATAAATTTTATTTACCATATATACTCACGTATAAGCAGAGTTTTTTAGCACTTTTTTGTGCTGAAAACGCCCCCTTCGGCTTATACACGAGTCATTGTCCAGAAAGCCGGCTGGAGAAGGGGAGCAGCGGAGCAGCGGCAGGAGTCGGCGGCTGTGGCTGTAAGGCTGTGTGCACACGTTGCTGATTTTTCGCGATAAAAACGCTATAAAACCGCAAAAAAACAGCATACAATATGCATCCCATCATTTAGAATGAATTCCGCAATTTTTGTGCACATGATGCGTTTTTTTTCCGCAAAAAAAACGCATCGCGGTAAAAAACGCAGCATGTTCATTAATTTTGCGGGTTTTTTTGCGGATTTCCCACTATAAAATGCATTGGGAAATGTCCGGAAAAAAACGCACCAAAAACTCGGCAAAAACGCATGCAGATTTCTTGCAGAAAATTTCAGGTTTTTCTCAGGAATTTTCTGCAAGAAATCCTGAACGTGTGCACATAGCCTAACTGCCCAGCTGCTAAAGAGAAATTAATATTAATTTCTCTTATAGCGCACAGTGACAGCTGCAGGCTTCCGGAAAACATCATACTCACCCCTCCCCCATGCAGTTGCTAAGCGATCACGTGGCACCGCTCATTAAGTTAATGAATATGCACGCGTTTCCTCTCCCACAGGCGTGGAGCGTATATTCTTTATCTTATCTTGACAACTACCAGCAATCGTAATAATAAGTATCTTATGAATAAGTCTTTATGTACTACACATCATATGGGAAACGCGTGTCGGGCATCGTGGGACCCTGCTAATACATTGCCAATACTCCTGGACCTCTTTGGGTATCATTTATATGAATTTTTTATTAGATTTGTGCAATACCTGATCTATTATATAAAAGGCCTATTTAGGCACAGCACTATAGAGCACCTTATACCCAAACACACTAAATTGGTGGGTATTATTTAAATGAATTGTTTTTACATTTGTGCAATACCAGATCTATAACATATGAGGCCCACTTGGGCACAGCACTATAGAGAACTTTATATCTTACCACACTTACATGTGATTGGTCTGCGATTCTGTACACACACTTAAATCTAATACACTTAAAATGTATCTTTATGTCATTATCATATTTAAACCTTTGGTTCCATTTTCCCATAAGCTACTGTATGTAGTACAAAAAGACTTCTTTTATTATTGGCAAGATATTCACTATTACAATTACTGGCAGTTGTCCCCCATTCTTTCAATACCTGTGGTGTTCAATTCTTTTATATGGTTTTAATTGTGTTGGTTACATGTACTAAAGTAAGATTTTTGGTACTCACCGTAAAATCTTTTTCTCTGAGCCTTCAGTGGGGGACACCGGAAACCATGGGTGTATGCTGCTGCCACTAGGAGGTTGACACTATGCAAAAAAAAGGGTTACCTCCTCCCCCCAGTATATACCCACCAACTGACAGAAAGCTAATCCGTTACTGAGCAAGTAGTAGGAGAAGTAGAAACCAGGGAGGGTGCTGTGTCCCCCCAAAGGCTCAGAGAAAAAGATTACCCAAAATCTTACTTTCTCTCTCGCTTCATTGGGGGACACAGGAAACCATGGGACGTCCCAAAGCAGTCCCAAGGGTGGGCAGAAGTATATCATCTTCAAGTCAGAGCTCAGGCCACTGCAGCTTGCAGGACCTTTCTATCAAGGTTCACATCTGATGAAGCATGAGCGTGAAACCTGGAAAACTTGCTAAAAGTATGAATGGCAGCCCATGTAGCAGCTTTGCAGAGCTGCGAGGCAGACGCCTGATGGCGCACTGTCCTGGAGGCCGCCACCGAATGCGTGGAGTGTGCTGTGATCCTCAATGGGCGTGCGCTACCTCTAAGGCCCCTTTCACACATCAGTTTTTTGCAATCAGACATAATCCGTTGGCTCAACGGATCTGTCGCAGATTGTGAAAAACTGATGCAACGGATTTGTTTTTTCGACGGATCCGACTAGCGGATCTGGCTAATTGGATCCAAAATATATCGGAGCACGCTCAGTTAAAAAAAAAAACTGAATCCGTCACCGGATTCCGTAATTTGATGGATCCGGCGCCCATAGGCTTCCATTCGAGCAAACAATTTTTCGACGTGCACAAAAAAAGGTTACTTTGTCCGTTGTCTCCGGACAATTTTCGACAGATCTGGCGAACGGATGAAACGGGAGGCCATCCGTCCCTAATGCAAGTCTATGAGAAAAAAATGGAATCCGGCAGCATCAGTCGCCGGATTAATTTTTTTCAAAATTCGATATATTGCGACTGATGGCAAAAAACTGACGTGTGAAAGGGTCCTAAACAGTAAGCTTCCAGAAAGGTGGAACGGATCCACTGAGAAATGGTAGACCTGGAAGCAGGGAGACCTTTCCGTGGACCTTCTGCGATTATGAACAGAGAATCTGAGAGCCGAAGAGGCTCAGTCCTGGACAGTTAAACAGGTAAAGCTCTCACACCAGGTCCAGTTTAGTGACCGCTTTCGGGGGGTGAGAGGAGGACAGACAAAAGGATGGAAATACGATGTCCTCATTTAGATGAAAACCGGAAACCACCTTAGGGGGAAAGGCTGGAACCGGACCTAGGACCACCTTGTTCTGGTGAAAAAACAAGGAGACAAGAAAGCGCCACTAGCTCTTAAACCCGTCTAATTGACGTAATAGCGACCAGGAAAGCGACCTTCCAGGAAAAGAATGTGAAAGGGATCTCACGCAGTGGTTCAAAAGGAGACTCCTGTAAGACATCGAGCACTAAGTTAAGATCCCAGGGATCCACTGGGGGGCTGGTAGGTGGGAAAGGAGTGAGCAACTCCTTGAATCAATGTTTTTAGATACCTTTGGAAAATAATGGAAAGGGCAGAAACTTGTCCCTTAATAGAACTAATGGACAGTCCGGACTCCAGACCCGACTGCAGAAAAGACAAAATGGATGGAAGGTGAAAAACCATTGGTGCGATCCGATGAATCTCACACCAGCGAAAAATGCTTTCCATGTACAGTGGTAGATGAGAGAGGATGAAGGCTTCCTTGCTTTAATCAGGGTCTGGACAACCTGATCAGAGAACCCAGCTGACTTCAAGATTGCGGCTTCAACAGCCATGCCGCTAAACTGAGTGACTGAGAACTCTGGTGGAAGAGTGGCCCCTGCGACAAAAGATGTCCACTAAAAGGTTGACCAACTCTGCGTACCAGGGTCTTCGTGGCCAATCCAGAGCGATGCGTATGACGGGTATTCCCTCCACTTATCTTTTTGATTACCCTGGGGATCAGCATTAGAGGTAGAAACAAGTATGGAAAGGAGAACTGTGTCCAGGGCATCGCTAGTGCATCGAAACTGATCGCTAGCAGGTCGCGTGATCTGGACACAAACTGAGGAACCTTGTGGTTGACTCTGGACACCATGAGGTCGACGTCCGGAGTCCCCCAGCTGAGGCAGATCCTGTGAAAGACTGACTGATACAGTGACCGCTTGCCTGCGGGCAAGACCTTCTCGGCTGAGAAAGTCTGCCGTCCAATTTTCGACTCCTGGGATGTGTACCTTGGAAATTGCTGGTACATTCTACTCGGCCCAAGACAGGATCCGAGCGACCTCTGACATCACTGCCTGACTTCGAGTTCCCGCTTGATCGTTGTCATATGCCACCGCCGTGGCATTGTCGGACTTGACTTGATTCGGACATCCGTGAAGAATTTCCTGCCAGTAAAACAGGGCGAGAAATATTGCTCGGAGTTCCAGAATGTTGATCGGAAGGGATGATTCCTGCGCTGACCATCGACCCTGGACCGTCAAATCTTGGAAAACTGCTCCTCAGCCGAGAAGACTGGCGTCCGTTGTTACTATATTCCAACGAATAGGCAGGAAAGACCTCCCCAGATGGAACGATTGGGAACACTCCAACCATTTCAGGGACTGCTTTATCTGCGAAGGAACTGAGAAATAAATCCAGAGAACGGATCGACTTGTCCCATCTAGCTAGAAGGAAGAGTTGGAGAAGATGCGTGTGGAACTGAGTAAACGGTACCGCTTCCATTGAAGCAACCATCTTGCCTAGTACACTCATGCAGAATCGGCGGGAAGTGAGAGAACCTCTGAGACACCTAAACCCGCGCATAAATGCTAGAGACTTTTACTTGGGTAGGAAAATCTTTGCTTGGGCAGTGTTGAAAAGCATTTCCAGAAAAACAAGACGTTGGACCGGAATAAGAACCGACTATGCGGTTTTGACAATCCAGCTCAGACGAGAAAGAGTGCCTAGGGTGATCCGTAGACTCTCCTGGCACGCCGAGGGGGTTGCGGCCTTGATGAGGATGTCGTCTAGATAAGGAATGACGAGGATGCTCCTGCTGCGTAGAATGGCCATAGCCATTGTTTTCCTAAAAACTCTGGGGGCAGTGGCTAAGCCAAACGGCAGCACTGTTAATTTAAAGTCCCTAAATGGCGAAACGAAGGATTCTCTGGTGCGGGGGAAAGATGGGAATGTGCAAGTAGGCATCTTGAATGTCCACCGAGCAGAGAAATTCCTCTGGCTCCATGGAGGCTATTACGGATCAAAGAGACTCTATCTTGAAGTGAAGCAGTCACACATATTTGTTTAGTAATTTGAGGTCCAGGATGGGACAAACTGAAATGTCCTTTTTTGGGGACTACAAACAGGTTTAAACAGAACCTGTCACCCTCAAAATCGAAGGTGAGCTAAGCCCACCAGCATCAGGGGCTTATCTACAGCATTCTGTAATGCTGTAGATAAGCCCCCAATGTATCCTGAAAGATGAGAGAAAGAGGTTAGATTATACTCACCCAGGGGCGGTCCCGGTCCGATGGGCGTCGCGGTCCGGGGCCTCCCATCTTCTTACGATGACGTCCTTTTCTTGTGTTCACGCTCAGGCGTACTTTGTCTGCCCTGTTGAGGGCAGAGCAAAGTACTGCAGTGCGCAGGCGCCGGGGCTCTCTTACCTTTCCCAGCGCCTGTGCACTGAAGTACTTTGCTCTGCCAGAGCCACAGCGTGAAGACAAGAGGATGTCATCGTAAGATGGGAGTCCCCGGACCGGACCGCGACGCCCATCGGACCAGAACCAGACCTGGACCGTCCCAGGGTGAGTATGATCTAACCTCTTCTTCTCATCTTTCAGGATACATCGGGGGCTTATCTACAGCATTACAGAATACGGTAGATAAGCCCCTGATGCTGGTGGGCTTAGCTCACCTTCGATTTTGGGGGTGACAGGTTCCCTTTAATTAAAAAACCTGAGAAACGTTCTCGTCTGAGAATGGAGACAATAACGCCGACCTTGAGGAGGGAGTCGACGACCTTGAAAAACCCTGGAATGAGAGACGTTCTTTGGTGGACCGGACTCGAAAAAACAAAATCGAGGAAGAGTAGAAAACTCTATCTTGTAACCGTATGAGACAACGTCTCGGACCCAGGCATCGTCGACTACGGATAGTCACTCTTCCCGAAAAAGAAGGAAACGACCGCCCACCCCGAAAGACCTTGAACACCAGGTCGGGGTTGATTTAAAGGAGGGCCTTTTCCTCTGTTGATGCACTGGAGACTTGTCCTGTCAGGGGTTACTCTGAGTTGGGAACCTCCAAACTTATATATAAGTCCATATACATTTGAACAGAGACAACATTTTTCTAATTTTGGTTATAGACATTACCACAATGAATTTTAAACAAAACAATTCAGATTCAGTTGAAGTTCAGACTTTCAGCTTTCATTTGAGGGTATCCACATTTATTGAATGAAGGGTTTAGGAGTTTCAGCTCCTTAACATGTGCAACCCTGTTTTTAAAGGGACCAAAAGTAATTGGACAATTTACTCCAAGGCTATTTCATGGACAGGTGTGGGCAATCCCTACGTTATGTCATCCTCAATTAAGCAGATAAAAGGCCTGGAGTTGATTTGAGGTGTGGTGCTTGCATTTGGAAGGTTTTGCTGTGAAGTAAACATGCGGTCAAAGGAGCTCTCTATGCAGGTGAAACAAGCCATCCTTAAGCTGCGAAAACAGATAAAACCCATCCGAGAAATTGCTACAATATTAGGAGTGGCAAAATCTACAGTTTGGTACATCCTGAGAAAGAAAGCAAGCACTGGTGAACTCATCAATGCAAAAAGACCTGGGCGCCCACGGAAGACAACAGTGGTGGATGATCGCAGAATAATCTCCATGTTGAAGAGAAACCCCTTCACAACAGCCAACCAAGTGAACAACACTCTCCAGGAGGTAGGCATATCAATATCCAAATCTACCATAAAGAGAAGACTGCATGAAAGTAAATACAGAGGGTTCACTGCACGGTGCAAGCCACTCATAAGCATCAAGAATAAAAAGGCTAAACCTCTACCAGAATGATGTAAAGAGAAAAGTATGTTGAAGGCGTGGTACAGCTCATGATCCAAAGCATACCACATCATCTGTAAAACACGGCGGAGGCAGTGTGATGGCTTGGGCATGCATGGCTGCCAGTGGCACTGGGTCACTAGTATTTATTGATGATGTGACACAGGACAGAAGCAGCCGAATGAATTCTGAGGTATTCAGAGCCATACTGTGTGCTCAGATCCAGCCAAACTGATTGGTCGTGGTTTCATACTCCAGATGGACAATGACCCAAAACATAAAGACAAACCAACCCAGGAGTTTATTGAAGCAAAGAAGTGGAATATTCTTGAATGGCCACGTCAGTCACCTGATCTCAACCCAATTGAGCATGCATTTCACTTGTTGAAGACTAATCTTCATACAGAAAGGCCCACAAACAAACAGCAACTGAAAACCACCGCAGTGAAGGCCTGGCAGAGCATCAACAAGGAGGAAACACAGCGTCTGGTGATGTCCATGAGTTCAAGACTTCAGGCAGTCATTGCCAACAAAGGGTTTTCAACCAAGTACTAGAAATGAACATTTTATTTAAAATTATTTAATCTGTCCAAATACTTTTGGTCCCTTTAAAAACAGGGTGGCACATGTTAAGGAGCTAAAACTCCTAAACCCTTCATCCAATTTTTATGTGAATACCCTCAAATGAAAGCTGAAAGTCTGAACTTCAACTGCATCTGAATTGTCTTGTTTAAAATTCATTGTGGTAATGTCTATAACCAAAGTTAGAAAAATGTTTTCTCTGTCCAAATATATATATGGACTTAACTGTAAATATATATAAAATATATATTTTATAATATATTTATATATATTTTATAATATATACCATAGAATGTAAGTCCGCAAGGACAGGGTCCTCTCCCCTCTGTACCAGTGTGTCACTGTAAACCTGTTTACTGTAAATGATATCTACGGTATAACTCTGTATGTAACCCCTTTCTCATGTACAGCACCATGGAATTAATGGTGCTATATAAATAATAATATATATTTTATAATATATTTTGAGATATATATATATATATATATATATATATATATATATATATATATTAAAATTTAGCACTACCGCGTGGAATACCTGTACTGAAGATCCCGCATCACTCTTCGCAAACTGGTGATGGAAGACGGACTTGCATGTATACCTCTGGGCCACTTCCTACCCTGCACGACTGGCTCTGGAGGGCGGGCGGTGCAGTGGAGAGGACCAGTCCGCATCTTCTGTTGCGGATGCCCCCAAACACTCTTGATGTGTTAGGAGGCATGGGGTCCTGCCTGGTAGACATGAGAGGGTACAGTAGTGACACAATCCCACACTGTGCTCCCAGTCTCTACGGGGGAGAGCGGAGTGACCAATTACACTTCATCACCCAGAATCACAAGCTGAATCTGCAAAATAGAAAGCATTAACACAACAAAAAATCTAAGGTAGAAACGGGGCTGAGGTCAGCCATGTGTCCACCTCCTACTGACACTAAGCTAAATCTGATTAGCTTTCTGTCAGTTGGTGGGTATATACTGCTGGGGATGAGCTAACCCTTTTTTTGGATAGTGCCAACCTCCTAGCTTCAGCAGCATACACCCATGGTTTCCTGTGTCCCCCAATGAAGAGAGAAATAAAATTTATCATGATTTTATACAGGTTGTATTTCTTCTTCTTTTGACGTTTCATCTCGTTAAACAGGTAAAATTCCAAGGTGCTAGCAAAAAAAAAAAAAAGGAACTTGCCATTTTAACTCATGAAAATATAATATCTATAATTTACTGCTTGTTTCCTAAGTTACCCGCCACCTTTGATAAACAAGGATTTATTTTTCTCCTGTAAACAGTATTAATGGTAACAGCCATAAAAGATCTAGGTCGACAAAACAACGAGACATTTTGTAGCTGTACATATCTGCAGACTCACCTTTCCATGTCATCTTCTCCTAGTAATAAAGGCGGGAGCGGCAATTGAGGAAGTGTAGAGGTTTTCAAGTGTGGGATAATGAAGTTAACTTGTGGCTGTGGCTTAGTAGTGGACACTGATGGAGGCTGGGAATTTGACTGAACGGATGCAGTTGATGCCCGGGTATGACTGGTGGGAGTCACTGAAGCAGCCGCAATGGCAGGAAGGGGTAGGAATGTCAATGAGGGTGGCGGAGGTAAAGGTGGAGGAGGCTGCTGAGCAACAGCAGGTGAAGGAGGAAGAGGCGGTAGTGGAGGAGGCGGTGAACATGTGGGTAAAGGAGGCTGGGGAGACTTCAAAGGAGGCAAAGGGGGAGGAATATCTTTTTCTTTCTCTTTGTCCGTCACTGCCTCTTTTGGCGTTAGTACCTCTTCTTTGATGGGGGTACATTTATTTTCCTTTACTACTTGAGTTTTGGTATCCTTAGTTGATATCAAAGGTTTCTTTTCAATTTCCTCTGTTTTGATGGAAACAGATATCGTCTTGTCCACATTTGCTGTAACTGAAAGTTCTGTATCAGAAACAGATTTGTCCATTTTAAGAATTTTGGTTATCTTTTTGGCATCCATCATGGACAGTCCTTTCCCATCACCAGTCTCTCTTTTTATTAACGGACTGCCCTTGGAGTCTCTACCTGCTGCTGCGGCAGCTAACGCTCGCTCCTTTTTCTTGCGGCTAAGCTCTGCACCTAGACTGGAGTTTAGTGGCAGCCGAGCAGGTGAAATACTGGAATGGCGACTTCGGGACTGAGACTTCTTATTCTTTCGGGAAGATGACGACTTCCTTGAGTATATGGGACTCCTGCTTCGGGATTTGACAGACTTTCTGTAATGAAAAAAAAAAAAAAAAGAACTATCAGTACTAAGTAAAAACACAAAGGGGTTAGCTGCACATCAATTGTCAGATTTTAAACAATCTTGTAAAAACTGCAGCAAGCCACAATATGAAATCACTATGTATTTAATGTCAAATGTGGAAAAAACGCAACATGTGCACAAAAATTGCAGATTGCATTCTATTAATAGGATGCTTAATGGATGCAGTTTTTTAGCGAAAAAACGCAAAAAATCCGGAACGTGTGCATACAGCCTAAAGGATATTTATCACACACACACACGTCTGAAGTCTATGACATACATATATATATTTATACCCAAGCTGGAGACTATAAATAATATATATATATAATATATATAAAGCCGGGACATGTCAGCTATTTTGAACAGCTGACATGTGCCCGTAATAGGCGCGGGCAGAATCGCGATCTGCCCGCGCCTATTAACTAGTTAAATGCCGCTGTCAAACGCAGACAGAGGCATTTAACTACCGCTTCCCGCCGGGCGGCCGGAAATGAGCGCATCGCCGACCCCCGTCACATGATCGGAGGTCGGCGATGCTTCTACATTGTAACCATAGAGGTCCTTGAGACCTCTATGGTTACTGATCGCCGGTAGCTGTGAGTCTAAAAGTTTAAATCACCCCCCTTTCTCCCCATTCAAAATAAATCAATAAAAAAAAAAAATCAAATCTACACATTTGGTATCGCCGCGTTCAGAATCGCCCGATCAATAAAAAAAAACATTAACCTGATCGCTAAACGGCGTAGCAGGAAAAAAAAAAGAAACGCCAGAATTACGTTTTTTTGGTCGCCGCGACATTGCTTTAAAATGCAATAACGGGCGATCATAAGAACGTATCTGCACCAAAATGCTATCATTAAAAACGCCAGCTCGGCACGCAAAAAATAAGCCCTCAACCGACCCCAGATCATGAAAAATGAAAACGCTACGAGTATTGGAAAATGGCGCAAATTTTTTTTTTTTTTTTAGCAAAGTTTGGAATTTTTTTTCACCACTTACATAAAAAAAGAACCTAGTCATGTTAGGTGTCTGTGAACTCGTACTGATCTGGAGAATCATAATTGCAGGTCAGTTTTAGCATTTAGTGAACCTAGCAAAAAAGCCAAACAAAAAACAAGTGTGAGATTGCACTTTTTTTGCAATTTCACCGCACTTGGATTTTTTTTCCCGTTTTCTAGTACACGACATGGTAAAACCAATGATGTCGTTCAAAAGTACAACTCGTCCCGCAAAAAATAAGCCCTCACATTGCCAAATTGACGGAAAAAGTTATGGCTCTGGGAAGGAGGGGAGCGAAAAACGAACAAGGAAAAATGGAAAATCCCTAGGTCATGAAGGGGTTAATGCAATGTCGCGGCGACCAAAAATATTAATTCTGGCGTTTTTGAATTATTTTTTTTCTCGCAACACCATCTAGCGATCAGGTTAATTTTTTTTTAAATTGATAGATCGGGCGATTCTGAACGCAGCGATACCAAATATGTGTAGGTTTGATTTTTTTTATTGTTTCATTTTGAATGGGGCGAAGGGGGGGAGTGATTTAAACTGTTATATATTTTTTTTTTTGTGTTTTTTAAAACATTTTTTTTGAACTTTTGCTATGCTTCAAAAGCTGGCACAACTGGATCGGCTCAGCTACATAGGAGCGATCATGAGATCGCTCCTATGCAGCTGAATTACAGGCTTGCTGTGAGCGCCGACCACAGGGTGGCGCTCACAGCAAGCCGGCATCAACAACCATAGAGGGACCTCAGGTTGTCATGCCGACGCATGACGGTAGTTAAATGCCACTCTCAGCGTTTGACAGCGGCATTTAACTAGTTAATAGCGGCGGGTGGATCGCTGTTCCACCTGCCACTATTGCGTGCACATGTCAGCTGTATAAAATAGCTGAAATGTCACGACTTTGATGTGGGCTCACATGTGGGGAAACACGACATGCGCTGTACTAGTACGGCGCATGTCGTGAAGGGGTTAATGCATGTTTTGTGTGTATACATCCCCACATGGAGGAGCGAAGCCCCTCCTCCAGCCTGCTCTATTGCAAAGTAGGTCTGCCTTTGAGCTGGTAAGAAAGGTTATTGAGGGGATGTTGCTTTGCCAGTGGACAATAGACTTGTGATCTCATTTCACACACCTGGGGCGCTGGACACACCTCTTTTAGCTGGTCACAAAAAGGGGACAAGAGCATGTGGTTCTTCTGTTTTGCCTCTCTTGCTTGCTAGGTAGATCATGGATGTACATGGTGGTTAAGTATACTCTGTATCCCCTTTTCTTATGAGGACTTATACTCATAGTAAGCTATAGATGGGAGGTCTGATATTGAATGTGTGACTTGGGTTATTTGGGCAGTTAATTGTGGGTTAAAAGCGGGGCTTCTGACCTCGGACGGGATAGTACATCCGAGGTCAGAAAGGGGTTAAAATGCAATAACGGGCGATCAAAAGAATGTATCTACACCAGAATAGTATCATTAAAAACATCAGCTCGGCACGCAAAAAATAAGCCCTCACCCGACCCCAGATCACGAAAAATGGAGACGCTACAGGTATTGGAATATGGTGCCTTTTTTTTTTTTTTTTAGCAAAGTTTGGAAATTTTTTTCACCACTTAGATAATAAAAAACAACCTAGACATGTTTGGTGTCTATGAACTCGTAATGACCTGGAGAATCATAATATCAGGTCAGTTTTAGCATTTAGTGAATCTAGCAAAAAAGCCAAACAAAAAACAAGTGTGGGATTGCACTTTTTTGCAATTTCACCACACTTGGAATTTTTTTCCCGTTTTCTAGTACAAGACATGGTAAAACCAATGGTGTTGTTCAAAAGTACAACCAGTCCAGCAAAAACTAAGCCCTCACATTGCCATATTGACAGAAAAATAAAAAAAGTTAAGGCTCTGGGAAGGAGGGGAGCAAAAAACGAACACAGAAAAACAAAAAAGGGCCGCATCTTGAAGGTGTATTAAACACATCTCAATATAAAGATATACATTTTGGGGCACTTCCCTTCTACAGACATAAAGGGTCTTTTTTGGTATTATGTATCCAAATTATTTAGATTATTAAATATAAATTATTTGGATACATTTTAGCTCAAAACTGTCCAATAACAACCAATCTGTGCTCTGCTTTCATGTTTCCAAAAATGTAATCTGCACTGTGGTTGTAATGAACACCAAACTTCAGGGGCCAGTCGTTTATGTAAGCAGTGAAGAGGCTGCAGCACTGGCACAGACTCGCAGGCCAAGTCGGACATTCCTTTGCCATATCCAGCCACGCACCATTGTCCCATATACCCCTATGGTATTAAAAGTACAGTGCTTGAGAGTGCAGACAGCTTGAAGCTTACTGAAGAGGCACATCTCCACAGACTTAACATTGATGGCCTGTCCTACAAAACTGACTATCTGCTCCTTTAAATGTTTTTGTTGCTCAGTCCCACCCCACAATCTTTGGGGCTGCGAGCTGTGACGTTCAAGTAGCTGAAAACTTTATTTTTTCAACGGCCCATTTATGGGCTGAACCATTTAATGTAGAAGCTGGATATTAAGTGTCAGAAATTAAGTCATGTTCAATCAGTTAAAAGCAGTACAGCTTTTCCTGGTCATAATTCATATTTTTTGGCACTAAAATAAACACGCTCTAAGCGCAGTTTTTTTTTCCAAGGCAATTTGTTTTTTTTAGTGAAACTCACTTTAGGAAATGCTTCTTCTTTGGAAAGTTTTGGGAGTTCTTTTTCTTTCTTGAACGTTTTTTGACAAATATTTGAAGCTTTTTTTAAAAAAAAGCTTTTTCCCCTGAAGCATTTTGGGAGCTTTTTTTTCCCAAGGGTGCTTTCACATGTTCACAGGACCTGTCGGGGCTTGCATTCAACCCCCCCACAAAACAGGATTTGAACGTATGCGGCGATGGGGCCATAGACTATAATGGTGCACTCTGACGCGCATCATTTTTGGGCACATACGCCTACTGGAGACAGACAGTCTGCTTCGTCCAAGTGTCCGCCTTCAGTAGGCGTATTCACCCGAAAATGACGCAGGCCAGAGTGGACGATCGCTTTGCTGGCACCATAATAGTCCATTGCCCACTTTGCGGGGGGTTCGGATGCAAGCCCCGACTGGACCCAAAAACGTGGAGAAAAGTGCAACGTGAAAGCAACCCAAGTGGCTATTTACAGCTTTCTGATTGGACAGAACATATTTAGGAGCTAATTTCGTCAGGAACTACTTCAAAAATGTGATATGGGATTTATTTTCTGCCCCCTGATGTTTTTCAAAACCTAAAGAAGAAAAAAATGCTTAAAGGGAACCTGTCACCCCGTTTTTTCCGTATGAGATAAAAATACTGTTAAATAGGGCCTGAGCTGCGCATTACAATAGTGTATTTTGTGGACCCTGATTCCCCACCTATGCTGCTGAAATACGTTACCAAAGTCGCCGTTTTCGCCTGTCAATCAGGCTGGTCTGATCGGATGGGCGTGGTGACATCGCTGTTCCTTCCCCCAGATCTTGCTTATTTTTCCGTTGGTGGCGTAGTGCTTTGCGCATGCCCAAGGCCCGAATCCACTTCATAGGTGTGGAAAAAGAGCGCGATCTGCGCTATTCCCCTGGTGATCGGTGGGGGCGGCCATCTTCCTGTGGCCGCGCGTGCGCAGATGGAGCGCTCTGCTGCCCGGGGCTTCAGGAAAATGGCTGCGGGATGCCGCGGGTGCGCAGATGGAGCTCTGCTTCAGGAAAATGCGAACTCTGCTTCAGGAAAATGGCCGCCGCGATCTCCATCTGCGCACGCGCGGCATCCCGCGGCCATTTTCCTGAAGCCCCGGGCAGCAGAGCGCTCCATCTGCGCACGCGCGGCCACAGGAAGATGGCCGCCCCCACCGATCACCAGGCGAATAGCGCAGATCGCGCTCTTTTTCCACACCTATGAAGTGGATTCAGGCCTTGGGCATGCGCAATCCACTACGCCACCAACGGAAAAATAAGCAAGATCTGGGGGAAGGAACAGCGATGTCACCACGCCCATTTGACCAGACCAGCATGATTGACAGTCGAAAACGGCGACTTTGGTAACGTATTTCGGCAGCATATGTGGGGAATCAGGGTCCACAAAATACACTATTGTAATGCACAGCTCAGGCCCTATTTAACGGTATTTTTATCTCATACGGAAAAAACGGGGTGACAGGTTCCCTTTAAGACTAAATATGTACAAACAGCAATGTGGTTTATAATAGAAATTAATAGGAAGAGTCTCAAGAGTTTTTGAAGAATTTTTTTTTTAGGTATCTTCAAAGTGGACATGCCCCAAAAACTGCGTGTGCACATATCGAAAGGTTAAGTGCCCACGATCAGGAAATAGCAGTGCTTTGGAAACAGCGTATTTTCGCTCAAATATAAGTATTTTCGTGCAATCACGCAGTTAAATCCACATGTGTTCATTGAAAAATGTGGATTTACGGCATCCAATATATTTCATTGTGGAAACTGACATACTGCGGCTCGTAAATCTGCACTGTGTGGCGAGTTTACGCAGCGTCAAATAGAAGCACAGTGGGCATCAAATTTATAGAAATCCCATTCACTGCGCTTGTTACCTTGAACGCAGCATTTTTGATGCGGTGCAGTTGAGCTGAGTCCAAAACGCTGCTATTCTTGATCGTGGGCACATACCCCAAGAGGGACAGTATGTAATACATAAGAAGCACTGTTTTGTACTGACAATTGGTAACGGATATTAATCTGGTGTCCGTATTGTATGTATAATGTATATGTATTACACACATACATTGCACATTACACAACTATACAACCCAAACCTGCTGTTAACTACTCTCCCTCGCCTTCTACAGCCTCATTCAGACGTCAGCGTTTTACATGTATGAAAAGAAAGAAAAAAAAGTTTCATCAGTGTTTTTCATGTACGGATAAATGAATTAACAACAAATCTTCTTCTATATATCGCAATGTTAAACACGGACGGCATAAGGATGCTGCCATCTGTGTGCTGTATGTGTTTAACATGGCACTTTTCATCTGTGCTGTCATAAAAAAAAACTGCCATCTCCATGGGTTTTGCACGGACACATGGTATGTGTAAAAATAAGAACGTGAACAGCCCCCATAGGCTGTAATTGGTACATGTTGTATTCATGAAAAATACAGATAGACCACGTATGTAAAACAGACGTCTGAAGGAGACAGAAGACCTTTTAGTTGGCAGAGTGTGATCAAGAGAAAAAGTCCAAACAAGGCTCAACTCCTCAAGTACAGCATGAATGTTCTTTTCTGGCAAGTAGAAGCTGTGAGAAGAAAACAATAACAGCCAAATCTTATCTTAATGAGCTGAAAATCATGGCACACTCTAGACTAAATGTCCAATTTCCCGGCAACAGTCACTGCAGGGTAAATGTTGCATGACACAGCAGTCATCCAAATGAAAGGCCGTCCATGTAATGCAATGACGACTCTACATTTACTGTAGACCCTCCCCTATATTGTCTCTATTAAGACCCTGAACTGGATCTCTAAGGGATTTTTGGTAGGCCCCCTTCCTGTTCTATAAGTTACTACATCTATAGACAATTTCTCAGAATGAAAGAGCAAGAAATAGAATAAAAATGGAAGTAAAATCAGAAGCAGCTAGAAAGAGAAGGTCACCTGGGTAAAGGACTTCGGCTGACTGAGCGCTTGGACACAAAAGGGCTGCTGGACCGCCGGCGTCCGTATGGACTTGGAGATCTCCCACTGTAGGATCCACTTCCTCTTTCATAGCTGGAAGATCTCCTCCTGTAAGGGCTGACCGAACGCTGCCTCCTGCTGTACGGGCTGGGGGAACGTGTGTTAGTCTGATAAGCAGAGGGCTCTTTGTAGTTTGGGCTGTCTACGCTTTTCTTGTATGATTCAACGTAGTTACTGGAGCCATGGGAACGAGGTGGGCTTCCATCATAGTCCTGCCCACCTGATGCATCAGAATGACTGTCATCCTGTTTTGGGCTGCTGCCGTATTTTCTACGTGGACTTCGACCTTTCCTCTTGGGGCTATCAGAAGTTTTGTAACGCTTAGAAGAGTCCTTTCTGCGATGGCTTTTAGTTCGCTCCTTGTGTCCCGATTTAACTTCCCGCTCTCTACGGGATTTCTCTCTGTGCATCTTTGACATTCTGACCTCTTTGTTCGCGGACTTCGAGCCGCGTCCATGCTCTTCTGGTTCCTCAACCACCCGTTTGGTCACACTTGACGTCCTTTCTTTAGAGCTCATCACCTTGCTCACAGTGGTCTCCTGACTTTTCTCAGGTTTACGTTCCCTTTCTAACTGTTTACTCTTGGCCAACTCTTTGACCTTCTTGTGCTGATGGCGGTGGCGTGATCTATGAGCCTTTTCGCTCCCTCTATGCTCATCACTGTCTCTTTTCTCTGTCTTAGAAGAGACGTCATCTGAGAAGGTGTCGGAATCCGAGCTTATGTCATCATACTCCACCAGCTTTAGCGTCGTCGTAGGCATCAAAGGCTCAAGCGTCACTGGGGAATCTCGGACGTATTTTGCCTTGTGCCGCTTGTGTTTTGTGCCTAATCGTTGACGGTCTTTGTTGTTGCTGCTCCCACTGCTTTGCAGCATGTTAGACGCAGGCCCTCCGCTATCCTTCTTGTTCCCATGCCGCACAGGGTTTGGCATTCCTCTGCCGAAAAAAAAGGGGGGTGGGGAGGGGAGAACCCCACAAAAATGAAGTAAGTTTCCTTGGCCAAGTTTTGCCAAGTTACAAGACAGCACCGTCCTTGGTCACGTGGCTTCTGCCCGCATTCACAGGCACTAGTGCGGCATAGAGGTGGCGTGTCGTCAGCAGGAGATATCGGGTGAGACGACTAACCTCCCTCCATATAAAAAGGTCTTTATCACTTTTCCACGAATTTCTCGGATATAATGGCGTGCTCGTTGTCGCCGGACGGGATGGAGGAGCAGGGTCTGGCGGACGCTCAGATTAGAAGTCACAGTCTGAAGACGTTCATTGGGTCAAGAGGGCTTGTCCAGACCCATAGTCCATGGCGCAGAGCGTACACGTCTGTACAGAGCGGAGAAGTCTGGGTGTGTGGCGCCTCCTACAGGAGCCCTACTCCATAGTGTCAGCCCCTGGTGGCAGAAGATGAGGGGCTCCTCACACTGGGTGGCTGCAGGCGGAGCCCTCTCCTCAGGTTCCTGTCTGACTTCCCTGACAGAGGAGAGGCGTGCAGGCCTCCTGTCTGCTCCTGGCTGTCAGCACGGTGCGGCCTCCCCTCACTGCTCAGCACTCGGTCACAGCACGGGGCTCCTCCAGTCACAAAGTGCCGGTAAACGGGAACGAATCTCGCGGGATTCCGGCGGGAACAGATAGCTTGTCCCACGAAAGAAACGGCCGCCTTCCGTTTCCACAGGCAGCGGTGTAACCCCTTCTCCACCAAGTCTCGCGACAGCTGAGCTTCCCTCAGGTAGCGGCCTCTATCCAAATCTCGCGAGTTCTCGCCGTCCTCTTTCTCTGACACCGCGAGAGTTCGTACCAAATGCAATCGCTCATCCTGCGCCTTGCGAGCAGTGCGGCCTGATCTCGCGAGATGCCATTTCCTGCTTGCGGCACATGGTGGTTTTCTCGCGATGACGGAGCGTGATTTCTTTTTCTTTTTTTTTCTTTGGACGTCAGAACTTTATTAATGATTTTGCTGACACTGGTCACGTGTTACACTTCCAATCACAGTGGAGTAATAATGTGAAAGTAAAGGAAAAGTCCCCGACGATATGGCAGCTGCTGCTGCTGGGGAGCTCAGGTGTCTGGAAATAGAGGATGCACTATCACTAGAGAAACCACTGCATGTGTAACTTATTAGTGTGGCTGCAGGGCATTAAAGGGGTTGTCTGGTGAAGACAAGTTCTTATCCTCTACCTCATAGATCAGTAGGGATCTGACCCCGGGATCTGCACTGTTAACATGGATGAGAAGTGCACATGCCGGGCCGCGGCTCCATTCATTCCCTATAGGACTACAGAACGCTGCGCTCAGCTTTTCCAGCACCCCAATATAGAATGTGTAGGGGGCCGGAGCCAGGGCTGCGGTCATGGCCGACAGTAACCCCTGTATCACCCCCCCAGGGGTGGATTAAGGGTAGCCAGGGCCCCCGGCTGTCCGGACACTGTGGGCCCCCGGTCATGTGATGGGGTCATCATATACCTGAACCAGATTATTTTAGAAAAATAGTTGCTGTGTGAAACTATAACCTGTCAAACATCCATTGATCTAGTCAATTTACCCTTCAGTTAGTAAGAAAAAAAAAACACTACTATCACCATAAGTGCCAGTATTCACAGGAGATCTGTACTTAGTATGCAGTGTCTGTGTAGAGGTAATACAGAGATCACTGGTGACATTATACACAGGAGCTCTGTATATAATGTATAGGTAATACAGTGATCACTGGTGACATTATACACAGGAGCTCTGTATATAGTATACAGTGTATAGTGTCAGTGTATAGGTAACACTGACTCACCAGTGACGTCTCTAGGTGAAGTCCTCCATCTTTCATCCAGCACAGACCGTCATCACTTCATCCAGCCAGGACTCGTCTCTGCAGGAAATAACACAGTTATCTCGAGCTCCGCTTGCAGAACACATTACTTAATTTTTCCCAACTTCTACATTACACCACATGAAGAAAAAGAGGCAGCATAGTGTCACTCTACACAGTAAGAGGACCCCCCCCCCATTTAAAACAGTACCCCCCCCCCCCAAAAAAAAAAAAAAAAAAAAAATACATCACTGCAGTAATAATATCCCTTAATTAGCCCCTATGGTAATAATATTCCCCATCATGGCCCCGTGTATCTCATTCTTGGCTCCAGCCGTATGTTCTCGCATCCTGCCCTCATGAGCATCCATTCTGCCCCATATGATCTCCCCATCCTGCCCCATCTGTCTCCATCGTATCCATCCTGCCCCATGATCCTGCATAATCTGTCTCCAATCCTGCCCCATGTCTTTCATTCTGCCCCGTGTCTCCAATCATGCCCCGTATCTACATTCTGCCCATGCCTCCAGTCCTGCCCCCAGTGTGTCCAGCATTCTGCCCCAGTGTGTCCAGCATATTGCCCCCAGTGTGTCCAGCATATTGCCCCAGTTTGTCCAGCATTCTGCCCCAGTGTCTCCAGCATATTGCCCCCAGTGTGTCCAGCATCCTGCCCCCAGTGTGTCCAGCATATTGCCCCCAGTGTGTCCACCATCCTGCCCCCAGTGTGTCCAGCATATTACCCCCAGTGTGTCCAGCATCCTGCCCCCAGTGTGTCCAGCATATTGATCCCAGTTTGTCCAGCATATTGCCCCCAGTGTGTACAGTATATTGCCCCAAGTTTGTCCTGCATATTGCCCCCAGTGTGTCCAGCAATCTGCCCCAGTGTGTCCAGCATATTGCCCCCAGTGTGTCCAGCATATTGCCCCCAGTGTGTCCAGCATATTGCCCCCAGTGTGTCCAGCATATTGCCCCCAGTTTGTCCAGCATTCTGCCCCAGTGTCTCCAGCATATTGCCCCCAGTGTGTCCAGCATCCTGCCCCCAGTGTGTCCCGCATATTGCCCCCAATGTGTCCACCATCCTGCCCCCAGTGTGTCCAGCATATTGCCCCCAGTGTGTCCAGCATCCTGCCCCCAGTGTGTCCAGCATATTGATCCCAGTTTCTCCAGCATATTGCCCCCAGTGTGTCCAGTATATTTCCCCAAGTCTGTCCTGCATATTGCCCCCAGTGTGTCCAGCAATCTGCCCCAGTGTGTCCAGCATATTGCCCCCAGTGTGTCCAGCATCTTGCCCCCAGTGTGTCCAGCATATTGATCCCAGTTTGTCCAGCATATTACCCCCAGTTTGTCCAGCATTCTGCCCCAGTGTCTCCAGCATATTGCCCCCAGTGTGTCCAGCATCCTGCCCCCAGTGTGTCCCGCATATTGCCCCCAATGTGTCCACCATCCTGCCCCCAGTGTGTCCAGCATATTGCCCCCAATGTGTCCAGCATCCTGCCCCCAGTGTGTCCAGCATATTGATCCCAGTTTCTCCAGCATATTGCCCCCAGTGTGTCCAGTATATTTCCCCAAGTTTGTCCTGCATATTGCCCCCAGTGTGTCCAGCAATCTGCCCCAGTGTGTCCAGCATATTGCCCCCAGTGTGTCCAGCATCCTGCCCCCAGTGTGTCCAGCATATTGATCCCAGTTTGTCCAGCATATTACCCCCAGTTTGTCCAGCATTCTGCCCCAGTGTCTCCAGCATATTGCCCCCAGTGTGTCCAGCATCCTGCCCCCAGTGTGTCCCGCATATTGCCCCCAATGTGTCCACCATCCTGCCCCCAGAGTGTCCAGCATATTGCCCCCAATGTGTCCGGCATCCTGCCCCCAGTGTGTCCAGCATATTGATCCCAGTTTCTCCAGCATATTGCCCCCAGTGTGTCCAGTATATTTCCCCAAGTTTGTCCTGCATATTGCCCCCAGTGTGTCCAGCAATCTGCCCCAGTGTGTCCAGCATATTGCCCCCAGTGCGTCCAGCATATTGCCCCCAGTGTGTCCAGCATATTGCCCCCAGTGTGTACAGCATATTGCCCTCAGTGTGTCCAGCATATTACCCCCAGTTTGTCCAGCATTCTGCCCCAGTGTCTCCAGCATATTGCCCCCAGTGTGTCCAGCATCCTGCCCCCAGTGTGTCCCGCATATTGCCCCCAATGTGTCCACCATCCTGCCCCCAGAGTGTCCAGCATATTGCCCCCAATGTGTCCAGCATCCTGCCCCCAGTGTGTCCAGCATATTGATCCCAGTTTCTCCAGCATATTGCCCCCAGTGTGTCCAGTATATTTCCCCAAGTTTATCCTGCATATTGCCCCCAGTGTGTCCAGCAATCTGCCCCAGTGCCTCCAGCATATTGCCCCCAGTGTGTCCAGCATATTGCCCCCAGTGTGTCCCGCATATTGCCCCCAGTGTGTCCCGCATATTGCCCCCAGTGTGTCCAGCATATTGCCCCCAGTGTTTCCAGCATAGTTCTCCTTCGGCGAAGCTCTCTCCTCGCAGCTGAAGCGCGCACTCGCCGGCGACTGACAATGACATCAGATGCCGGCGACGTGCACGCTGCGGCTGATGTCAGCTGCCAGCTTCGGATTGGCTGGCGGCTGTTAACTATTGACATGCGGGCGCACGCCCACACATCAATAGCGTTTAACTGCTGCAGTGCCGGTAGGGGCCCGGTGAGCAGATGAGACGAGGCCCGATGCAGGCCCCCTCTGCACACCGGGCCCATACGCCAGTCAGGGCAGTAATTCCCTGATGGTGGCGGGCAATCGAGTGGTAGCCCAGGGCCCCCCCACACCACTGGGCTACCGCCCAGATTGCCCCATTATAATCCGCCCCTGATCACCCCCTGGCCCCGTCCCAGCACAAGATCATGTTTTCTTCTCTGAGTACCTCAGTGCTGCTTCTCTGTGTCATCTGCGATCTCCCGACACGAGAATGTATTCCCTACCAACGGTTCCACAATTAAAGAGTCACAGTCCAGCTTCACTTTAACTTCAACTTCTTTACTTAAAGGGAACCTGTCACCCCCAGAATCGAAGATGAGCTAAGCCCACCAGCATCAGGGGCTTATCAACAGCATTCTGTAATGCTGTAGATAAGCCCCCGATGTATCCTGAAAGATGAGAAAAAGAGGTTAGATTATACTCACCTGGGTGGGGGGCGGTCCGATCCAATGGGCGTCGTGGTGGTGGTGCCCCAGGGTCCTGGTCGTCACAGTAATGTCGCTTTCCTCATGGGGACAGCGATGCTACGTTTGGAAGCAAGAAAGGATAACTGTAACCAGGTACCACAAACATGCAACACATTCACACTCCAGGCCACCAGGGGGAGCTTTTGATCCTATTTACTAGGTGACTCCTCATCTATCTACTATATAATTGTCTAAGGGTCACTTCCGTCTGTCTGTCCTTCTGTCTGTCACGGATATTCATTGGTCGTGGCCTCTGTCTGTCATGGAAATCCAAGTCGCTGATTGGTCGCGGCAAAACAGCCACAACCAATCAGCGACGGGCACAGTCTGGAAGAAAATGACCACTCCTTACTCCCCGCAGTCAGTGCCCGGCGCCTGCATACTCCCCTCCAGTCACCGCTAACACAGGGTTAATGCCTGCGCTAACGGACCGCGTTATGCCGCGGGTAACGCACTCCGTTACCGCTGCTATTAACCCTGTGTGTCCCCAACTTTTTACTATTGACTGCCTATACATAGGCAGCTATGCGGCATCAATAGTAAAAAATGTAATGTTAAAAATAATAATAAAAAAAAAACTGCTATACTCACCCTCCGTAGCTCACGCCAGCCGCTATCTTCCGTTCCCGGCGATGCATTGCGAAATTACCCAGAAGACTTGGCGGTCTCGCCAGACCGCTAAGTCATCTGGGTAATTTCGCAATGCATCCTGGGAACGGAAGATGGCGGCAGCCGCGCGCCCCTCGCCAGAGCGCCGTTGGATCCCAGGGGGTGAGTATGTAACTATTTTTTATTTTAATTCTTTTTTTAACAGGGATATGGTGCCCACACAGCTAAATACTGCGTGGGCTGCGTTATATACTACATGGCTGCTATATACTACGTGGGCAGTGTTATATACTACATGGCTGCTATATACTACGTGGGCAGTGTTATATACTACATGGCTGCTATATACTATGTGGGCAGCACTATATACTACATGTTCACCTATGCACAAAAACAAGGCTTAAATACTGGCGCTTCCCACAACAATACACAATCCAATCCGAAAAAACGGAAGCAAATGCCAATATAAAACAATTAAACACTTTATTAGACACAATTCAATAAAAGAGTACAAATAAATTTAAAAAGATGAAGATACTAGTGCACAATACAGACGCCCAACTGGGTAGTACACCCCTATGTATCCTAACAATGTCACCATAAGTTCCCACCCATTAGGTTGGACATCACCTATAGACTAAGGGCTCCTACACATATATATAATAATAATAATGCGCCACTATATACATCCCTCTTGTTCAGGGTGGCCCATCCAGGCCTACAACCCTCCCATGAGCATGTTCCCAAGAGGATATATGATTGATTCAACTGTTAAGGACTATCAGGAGCACAAAGCTATATGTTCTCTAAGTTCTCTAAGTGCTTCTCATGTACAGCACCATGGAATTAATGGTGCTATATAAATAAACAATAATAATAATAATAATAATATGTGATGCCTATAATATACGTAGGTAACTGCTTATCAAAAAGTTGCAAACTAATTTCATAAGATAAGGTGCATAGTGCTTGTTTTAGAGTCTATCATATTAAACATATATAATTAACAGGGCAAAACACCTCAATGTAATATCACTAAAGAGCAGTTTAACATGAGCATACAATTGCTTCAAGATGTCTAATAATAGCGTCAGCCACACATAAAGTGCACAGTGCTAAACAGGGCAAATGCTTAAATATAGTCACAATGTGACAGACACATGTACAGATAAAGCATGCATACAATCATGTGGAGCATATGTCTCCAATATAACAATATTAGCAGCAACCACAAATAAGACACAGGATATCAGTCCAAATAAACATAAGTATGAAAGGGTATACGACCTAGTTAGGCAGCGTGGGTCCCCACTAATATTGTTATATTGGAGACATATGCTCCACATGATTGTATGCATGCTTTATCTTTACATGTGTCTGTCACATTGTGACTATATTTAAGCATTTGCCCTGTTTAGCACTGTGCACTTTATGTGTGGCTGACGCTATTATTAGACATCTTGAAGCAATTGTATGCTCATGTTAAACTGCTCTTTAGTGATATTACATTGAGGTGTTTTGCCCTGTTAATTATATATGTTTAATATGATAGACTCTAAAACAAGCACTATGCACCTTATCTTATGAAATTAGTTTGCAACTTTTTGATAAGCAGTTACCTACGTATATTATAGGCATCACATATAGCTTTGTGCTCCTGATAGTCCTTAACAGTTGAATCAATCATATACCCTCTTGGGAACATGCTCATGGGAGGATTGTAGGCCTGGATGGGCCACCCTGAACAAGAGGGATGTATATAGTGGCGCATTATTATTATATATATGTGTAGGAGCCCTTAGTCTATAGGTGATGTCCAACCTAATGGGTGGTAACTTATGGTGACATTGTTAGGATACATAGGGGTGTACTACCCAGTTGGGCGTCTGTATTGTGCACTAGTATCTTCATCTTTTTAAATTTATTTGTACTCTTTTATTGAATTGTGTCTAATAAAGTGTTTAATTGTTTTATATTGGCATTTGCTTCCGTTTTTTCAGATTGGATTCTATATACTACATGGCTGCTATATACTACATGGGCAGTACTATATACTACATCGCTGCTATATACTATGTGGACAGTACTATATACTACATGGCTGCTATATACTACGTGGGCAGTGTTATAAACTACATGGCTGCTGTATACTACATGGCCTGTGTTAGATACTGCGTGGGCTGCGTTATATACTACATGGCTGCTATATACTACGTGGCCAGTGTTACATACTATGTGGCCTGTGTTTTGTACTGTGTGGGCTGTGCTATATATTGTGTGGCCTGTGTTATATACTACGTCGCCTGTGTTATATACTACGTGGCTGCTATATACTGCGTGGGCTGTGTTATATACTGTTTGGGCTGTGTTAGATATTGCGTGGCCTGTATTAACGCATCGAGTATTCTACAATATGTATGTATGTATATAACAGCCACATACTATATAGCACAGGCCACTTACTATTTGTATGCTATATACTACATGGCTCCTATATACTACGTGGCCTGTGCTATATACTATGTGGCTGCTATATACATACATATTCTAGAACAGAGGTCCCCAACCTTTTTTGCACCAGGGACCGGCTTTAAGCAAGACCAGTTTTCCATGGCCCGGTGGGGGTGGGGCAGAGGCGGGGCTTTGGTCATATGGGGGTGGGGTTATGGAGGGATGGAGCTTAGTGCATACTTATCATATAATTATGACATTTATAATGAGAATGTGATTCAAACTGATTCAATGTGATTCAAACCTATAAAGCTGTGCCTTATATATAGTGCTCTGCACCGTTGCCCCATAGATGCTCCACATAAAGCTGTGCCTTATATATAGTGCTCTGCACCGTTGCCCCATAGATGCTCCACATAAAGCTGTGCCATTGCTGCTGCTGCTGCAATTAAAAAAAAACACATACTCACCTTTCTTGCTTGCAGCTCCTCAGCGTCCCGTCCCGGCGTCTCTCTGCACTGACTGATCAGGCAGAGGGCGGTGCGCACACTATATGCGTCATCGCACCCTCTGACCTGCACAGTCAGTGCGGAGAGACGCTGGGAAGATGGAGCGGCGCCCGGCGTGTGGAACGAGGACAGGTGAATATGTAATACTTACCTGCTCCCGGCGTCCCGCTCCTTCCCCCGGACAGCTGGTCTTCGGTGCCGCATCCTCTTCCTCTGTCAGCGGTCACCGGCACCGCTGATTAGAGAAATGAAGCTAGCTGTCAGTGGCGCCGCGGACCGGCTGAAAAACCCCAACGGCCCGGTCCTGGTCCACGGACCGGCGGTTGGGGACCTCTGTTCTAGAATACCCGATGCGTTAGAATCGGGCCACCATCTAGTATATATATAATTGTCTAAGGGGTACTTCCGTCTTTCTGTCAGCAACTTCCGTCACGGAAATCCCACGTCGCTGATTGGTCTTGCCAGCTGCCTGTCATGGCTGCCGCGACCAATCAGCGACGGGCACAGTCCGATTAGTCCCTCCCTACTCCCCTGCAGTCAGTGCCCAGCGTCCGTATACTCCCTTCCAGTCAGTCAGTCACCGCTCACACAGGGTTAATCCCAGCGGTAACGGACCGCGTTATGCCGCGGGTTACGCACTCCAATATCGCCACTATTAACCCTGTGTGACCAAGTTTTTACTATTGATGCTGCCTATGCAACATCAATAGTAAAAAGATCTAATGTTAAAAATAAAAAAAAAAAAAAACTGCTATTCTCACCTTCCGTAGTCCGACGATGCGCTCGCGCCTGCAGGTTCCGGTGCTAAGGATGCTATGCGAGAAGGACCTGCCATCACGTCACGGTCATGTGACCGCGACGTCATCACAGGTCCTGCGCGCCTGCGCGAGAAGGACCTGCCATGACGTCACAGTCATGTGACCGCGAAGTCATCACAGGTCCTGTGCTCATACCAACCCTGGGACCGGAAGCTGCCGCGTGCACCGCACACAGGCGACAGGGCTACAAGGGGCCCTCGGAAGGTGAGTATATGTTTATTTTTTATTTTTTAACCTGTGACATACGTGGCTGGGCAATATACTACGTAGCTGGGCAATATACTACGTGACTGGCCAATATACTACATGGCTGGGCAATATACTACGTCACTGGGCAATATACTACGTAACTGGGCAATATACTACGTGGCTGGGCAATATACTACGTCACTGGGCAATATACTACGTAACTGGGCAATATACTACGTAGCTGGGCAATATACTACGTGGCTGGGCAATATACTACGTGGGCTGTGCAATATACTACGTGGACATGCATATTCTAGAATTCCCGATGCATTAGAATCGGGCCACCATCTAGTATATATATAACTGGTAGTCTGTAGGGAAAGGTAGTGAGTTCCAGACAGCAGTCTGAGGAGGACAGAGGGTTTACGGAGCTGTGTATGCCACAGTGCTACAGCACCTGGAAAGAGACATTTAGAAAGCAGAATTGATTGCAGTGAGCATGCAGGAGAGGAAGCACAGGAGAGGATACCAGATGGGGACCAGCCCCGAGCAGGCTGCCTCCTTCTGAGCCGCAGAACATCTGTGGCGGGAACGCCAAGGTTGTGGGGACCTCCACGCCTTGCATCATGGACCAGCAGGACAGCTAATTGCACGTTACCTGTCCGCACCCACACCCAGGAGGCACGGTGACACCCCACAGAGCCGGGTCATCTAAGAGACCCTATAAACAGGCTCAATTCACCAGTCATACAGGTTTTGTCCTATCCGGGGGACAGAGAGAAAGAGATAACATCTGTAAGACCCTTATCTGAAGCTTCTAGCAGTAAGAGACTACACCACTAGAGCGCAAAGGAAGGTTTCTATTCTCCATCTGGATAAGGGGACTCTGGACTTGCCTCCAAACCGGCCGGACCCTACCTGCCCTGTGATCCAGTGCCCTGGACTGTGGCTGCTGAAACCAGCAGTAAACAAGGTAAAGAGACTGCAATCCTGTGTCCTCGTTCTTCTCTGCACCTCTGACCATACCACCATCTACACACTGGGAGCCCTGGGGACATACTTCACCTGTGGGAAGATATACCATCTAGCTGCCATAAGATCACCCCAGCGGACCCCTTAAAGCAGCGGGCGGTCACACTGACCGAATACCACAGGTGGCGTCACGAACATAAACTTTATCCCCTTTAAAGACCTTTCCCTTTTACATGGGCGCCCAGGGCCACAGACCGGGTCGCAGCCACCGTGACATCCCCCTGTGAACACCGGCCTCCTGTCTTCATAGGATGACGTCCTCTTCTTGTCTTCATGATGCGGCTATGGCGCTCTTTGTCTGCCTGTTGAGGGCAGAGCAAAGTACTGCAGTGCGCAGGTGCCGGGCCTCTCTGACCTTTCCCGGCGCCTGCACACTGCAGTACTTTGCTCTGCCCTCAACAGGGCAGACAAAGTAAGCCTGCACCGGAGCCGCAGCGTGAATACAAGAAGAGGATGTCATCTGTCATGAATCCCCAATGGCTAGGGATAGCACAGGACAAGCAAAGTATAACAAATATCGGACGAGCTCTAGGGTGATGGAACCTGGGCTGACCGCTGCCCTACGCCTGACAAACGCAACTAGAGATAGCCAGGGAGCGTACCTACGTTGGTTCTAGACGCCACGCACCAGCCTAAGAGCTAACTAGTACTGCAGAGAAAACAAGACCTCACTTGCCTCCAGAGGAATTAACCCCAAAGGTATAGTTGCCCCCCACATGTATTGACGGTGAAATGAGAGGAAGGCACACACATAGAGATGATGTATATAGCTTTAGCAAATAGAGGCCCGCTGAAAACTAGAAAGCAGAATGATACAAAAGGGGACTGAGCGGTCAGCAAAAAACCCTAATCAAAAAAACCATCCTGAGATTACAAGAACCCATGTGCCAACTCATGGCACATGGGGAGAACCTCAGTCCACTAGAGCAACCAGCTAGCATAGAGACATTCTAAGCAAGCTGGACCAAAAACCAAACAACTGAAAATCAGCACTTAGCTTATCCTGAAAGATCTGGGAGCAGGTAGGCAGGAACCAAACAGAGCACATCTGAACACATTGATAGCCGGCAAGGGAAATGACAGAAAGGCCAGGTAAAATAGAAAACACCCAGCCTGTGATGGACAGGTGGAAACCAAAGGCCGCAACCCACCAAAGTCACCCAGTACCAGCAGTAACCACCAGAGGGAGCCCACCAACAGAATCCACAACAGTACCCCCCCCTTGAGGAGGGGTCACCGAACCCTCACGAGAACCCCCAGGGCGATCAGGGTGAGCTCTATGGAAGGCGCGGACCAAATCAGTCGCGTGAACTTCGGAGGCGACCACCCAGGAATTATCCTCCTGACCATAACCCTTCCACTTAACCAAATACTGGAGTTTGCGTCTGGAAACACGAGAATCCAAGATCTTTTCAACAACATACTCCAATTCTCCCTCCACCAGCACCGGAGCAGGAGGCTCGACCGAAGGAACAACGGGTACCTCATACCTCCGCAACAACGACCGATGGAACACATTATGAATAGCAAACGATGCTGGGAGATCCAAACGAAAAGATACAGGGTTAAGAATCTCCGAGATCCTATAAGGACCGATGAACCGAGGCTTGAACTTAGGAGAAGAGACCTTCATAGGGACAAAACGAGAAGACAACCACACCAAGTCCCCAACAAGAAGTCGGGGACCCACGCGGCGACGGCGATTAGCAAACTGCTGAGTCTTCTCCTGAGATAACTTCAAATTGTCCACCACCTGATTCCAAATCTGATGTAGCCTGTCCACCACCACGTCCACTCCAGGACAATCCGAAGATTCCCCCTGACCCGAGGAAAAACGAGGATGAAACCCCGAATTACAAAAAAAAGGAGAGACCAACGTGGCAGAACTAGCCCGATTATTAAGAGCAAATTCGGCCAGTGGCAAAAAAGCAACCCAGTCATCCTGATCAGCAGAAACAAAACACCTCAAATAAGTTTCCAAGGTCTGATTAGTTCGCTCCGTCTGGCCATTCGTCTGAGGATGGAATGCAGACGAGAAAGACAAATCAATGCCCATCTTGGCACAAAACGTCCGCCAAAATCTAGACACAAACTGGGATCCCCTGTCAGAAACGATATTCTCCGGAATCCCATGCAAACGAACCACGTTCTGAAAAAACAAAGGAACCAACTCAGAGGAGGAGGGTAACTTAGGCAAGGGCACCAAATGAACCATCTTAGAAAAGCGGTCACACACAACCCAGATAACGGACATTTTCTGTGAAACCGGGAGATCAGAAATAAAATCCATGGAAATGTGCGTCCAAGGCCTCTTCGGGATGGGCAAAGATAACAACAACCCACTAGCCCGTGAACAGCAAGGCTTAGCTCGAGCACACACTTCACAAGACTGCACAAAGGTACGCACATCCCTAGACAAGGAAGGCCACCAAAAAGACCTGGCCACCAAATCTCTTGTACCAAATATTCCAGGATGACCAGCCAACACAGAAGAATGGACCTCGGAGATGACTCTACTGGTCCAATCATCCGGAACAAACAGTCTTTCTGGTGGACATCGATCCGGTTTATCCACCTGAAACTCCTGCAATGCGCGTCGCAAATCTGGGGATACGGCGGACAATATTACCCCATCCCTAAGGATACCAGCAGGCCCAGTGTCTCCAGGAGAGTCAGGCACAAAACTCCTGGAAAGAGCATCTGCCTTCACATTCTTTGAACCTGGCAGGTATGAAACCACGAAATTGAAACGAGAAAAAAATAATGACCAACGAGCCTGTCTAGGATTCAAACGCCTGGCAGACTCAAGGTAAATGAGATTCTTGTGATCAGTCAAGACCACCACGCGATGTTTAGCACCCTCAAGCCAATGACGCCACTCCTCAAATGCCCACTTCATGGCCAAAAGCTCCCGATTACCCACATCATAATTGCGCTCGGCGGGCGAGAATTTTCTAGAGAAGAAAGCACATGGCTTCGTCACCGAGCCATTAGAACTTCTCTGTGACAAAACCGCCCCCGCTCCAATCTCGGAAGCATCAACCTCCACCTGAAAAGGAAGTGAAACATCTGGTTGACACAACACAGGAGCAGAAGAAAACCGGCGCTTAAGTTCCCGAAAGGCCTCCACGGCCGCAGGAGACCAATCAGCAACATCAGCACCCTTTTTAGTCAAATCAGTCAAAGGTTTAACAATACTGGAAAAATTAGCAATGAACCGACGATAAAAATTAGCAAACCCCAAGAACTTCTGAAGGCTCTTAACAGATGTAGGTTGTGTCCAGTCACAAATAGCCTGAACCTTAACGGGATCCATCTCAATAGTAGAAGGAGAAAAAATGTACCCCAAAAAAGAAATCTTCTGGACTCCGAAGAGACACTTTGAGCCCTTCACAAACAGAGAATTGGCCCACAAAACCTGAAACACCTTCCTGACCTGTAGAACATGAGACTCCCAGTCATCAGAAGACACCAAAATATCATCCAAATACACAATCATAAACTTATCCAGATATTCACGGAAAATATTGTGCATAAAGGACTGAAAGACTGACGGAGCATTGGAGAGTCCAAAAGGCATTACCAAATACTCAAAATGGCCCTCAGGCGTATTAAATGCGGTTTTCCACTCATCACCCTGTTTTATCCGCACCAGATTATACGCACCACGAAGATCTATTTTAGTGAACCACCTAGCCCCCTTAATGCGAGCAAACAAATCAGTAAATAATGGCAATGGATACTGGTATTTGACTGTAATCTTATTCAGAAGGCGATAATCTATACAAGGCCTCAGGGAACCATCTTTTTTTGCCACGAAAAAAAAACCTGCTCCCAGAGGGGACGAAGATGGACGAATATGTCCCTTTTCCAAGGACTCCTTAATATAATTCCGCATAGCAGTATGCTCTGGCAGTGACAGATTAAATAAACGACCCTTAGGGAACTTACTGCCAGGAATCAATTCTATAGCACAGTCACACTCTCTATGAGGAGGGAGCGAATTGAGCTTAGGCTCCTCAAAAACATCCTTAAAATCTGACAAAAACGCAGGGATCTCCGAAGGAGTCGATGAAGCGATAGAAATCGGAGGTGCATGATCATGAACCCCCTGACATCCCCAGCTTAGCACAGACATTGTTTTCCAGTCCAGGACAGGATTATGAGTTTGTAACCATGGCAGACCAAGCACTAGTACATCATGTAAATTATACAGTACAAGGAAGCGAATCACCTCCTGATGAACGGGAGTCATGCGCATGGTCACTTGTGTCCAATACTGCCGTTTATTCATAGCCAATGGTGTAGAATCAATTCCCTTCAGAGGAATAGGAACTTCCAGAGGCTCTAGACTAAAACCGCAGTGTTTAGCAAATGACCAATCCATAAGACTCAGGGCAGCGCCTGAATCCACATAGGCATCGACGGAAATGGAAGACAGTGAAAAAATCAGAGTCACAGACAAAATGAACTTAGACTGCAGAGTATCAATGGCAAAAGATTTATCAACCCTTTTTGTGCGTTTAGAGCATGCTGATATAACATGAGCTGAATCACCACAATAAAAACACAAACCATTTTTCCGCCTATAATTTTGCCGTTCACTTCTGGACTGAATTCTATCACATTGCATAGTCTCAGGTGCCTGTTCAGAAGACACCGCCAACTGGTGCACGGGTTTGCGCTCCCGTAAACGCCGATCAATCTGAATGGCCATAGCCATAGACTCATTCAGACCTGTAGGCGCAGGGAACCCCACCATAATATCCTTAATGGCCTCAGAAAGACCATTTCTGAAGTTTGCAGCCAGGGCGCACTCATTCCACTGAGTAAGCACCGACCATTTCCGAAATTTCTGACAATATATTTCCGCTTCATCATGCCCCTGAGAGAGGGCTAATAAAGCCTTTTCAGCCTGAATCTCTAGGTTAGGTTCCTCATAGAGCAATCCCAATGCCAGAAAAAACGCATCCACACTGAGCAACGCAGGATCCCCTGGTGCCAATGCAAATGCCCAATTCTGAGGGTCGCCCCGTAGGAACGATATAACAATCTTGACCTGTTGAGCAGGGTCTCCAGAGGAGCGAGATTTCAAAGAGAGAAACAATTTACAATTGTTCCTGAAATTCAGGAAGGTAGATCTATCTCCAGAAAAAAACTCTGGAATAGGAATTCTAGGTTCAGACATGGGAGTGTGAACAACGAAATCCTGTATGTTTTGAACCTTTGCCGCGAGATTACTCAGGCTGGAAGCCAAACTCTGGACATCCATGATAAACAGCTAAGATCAGAGCCATTCAAGGGTTAAGAGGAGGTAAGAAGCAGCTAGACAGCAATTAAGGGCTAGGCAGCAAAACTCTGAAGGAAAAAAAAAAAAAAAAAAAAGTTTTCCTTGAACACTTCTTTTCCTCCTGCTTCAGCCCAAACAATTAACACTTTGTGGGCCGGCTATACTGTCATGAATCCCCAATGGCTAGGGATAGCACAGGACAAGCAAAGTATAACAAATATCGGACGAGCTCTAGGGTGATGGAACCTGGGCTGACCGCTGCCCTACGCCTGACAAACGCAACTAGAGATAGCCAGGGAGCGTACCTACGTTGGTTCTAGACGCCACGCACCAGCCTAAGAGCTAACTAGTACTGCAGAGAAAACAAGACCTCACTTGCCTCCAGAGGAATTAACCCCAAAGGTATAGTTGCCCCCCACATGTATTGACGGTGAAATGAGAGGAAGGCACACACATAGAGATGATGTATATAGCTTTAGCAAATAGAGGCCCGCTGAAAACTAGAAAGCAGAATGATACAAAAGGGGACTGAGCGGTCAGCAAAAAACCCTAATCAAAAAAACCATCCTGAGATTACAAGAACCCATGTGCCAACTCATGGCACATGGGGAGAACCTCAGTCCACTAGAGCAACCAGCTAGCATAGAGACATTCTAAGCAAGCTGGACCAAAAACCAAACAACTGAAAATCAGCACTTAGCTTATCCTGAAAGATCTGGGAGCAGGTAGGCAGGAACCAAACAGAGCACATCTGAACACATTGATAGCCGGCAAGGGAAATGACAGAAAGGCCAGGTAAAATAGGAAACACCCAGCCTGTGATGGACAGGTGGAAACCAAAGGCCGCAACCCACCAAAGTCACCCAGTACCAGCAGTAACCACCAGAGGGAGCCCACCAACAGAATCCACAACAGTCATCGTAAGAAGATGGGAGGCCCCGGACCGCGACGCCCATCGGAGCGGACCGCAGCAGGAATGCCCCTGGGTGAGTATAATCTACCCTCTTTTTCTCATCTTTCAGGTTACATCTGGGGCTTATCTAGAGCATTCCAGAATGCTGTAGATAAGCCCTTGATGCTGGTGAGCTTAGCTCATCTTCAATTTTGGGGGTGACAGGTTCCCTTTAACTCAGCATTATCCGTCCTTTTCCCGGGATGGTTCATTTCCTCCGGTCCCTCAGTGTCCTCAATGCCCAGAATTCCTGCTTCTCGTTGTGGTATTTTCTGCCGTTTCGCCCTGGTCCTTAGAATAGCGGCCCATGCAAAAATCTGTCACATCTTGGATACCTTGCTCCGATTCTGCTTAGCCTTCTTCCGGTAGCACTGCAGTCCCACTTATACTGCACCGCTATCTCTGGTGTCGCTGTGCTTCGTTCTGTACTCTGGCCCCCTGGATACTAACTGTTGGGCCCACTCTTCTGACAAACGTTGCGGGGCACGATGTTGCCCTGGGCTAGCCAGCCCTGTGTTCCACACGGGCGCCCCAGCCCCAACTGACTAAAACCGGGAAGACCTCACTTACTTATCCCACCATGCCCCTCCTACAGTTAACTATGTGTTTGCACTAACTACGGTACACTATCTCTATAATGCCCCCATCTAGTGGCCAACTTGGAGTATTGCTCCCCTAACACTAAACCTAATGACCGGCCCAGGGTACTTACTTTCCCTATCAAACAGTAAGGGCTCGTTCTCACTTGCGAGAAATACGTCTGAGTCTCGCAGGTTAAAACCCAGCTCTGGCGCCGGCACTCCAGAGCGGAGTGTGCAGCTGCATGTAATAATGTGCGGTCGCACGCACAGCTCTGGAGCATGGTTTTAACCTGCGAGACTCGGACGTATATTTCTCGCAAGTGAGAAGGAGCCCTTAATGTGGAAATAATCAGACATGTACATATAAACAACCGAACATATGTACATTTCAGAGTAATACACTTTAGGTGTAGCAATACTTGTAAACATGGCTGGTAATACACTTATACAGTTAGGTCCATATATATTTGGACAGAGACAACATTTTTCTCATTTTGGTTATAGACATTACCACAATGAATTTTAAACAAAGCAATTCAGATGCAGTTGAAGTTCAGACTTTCAGCTTTCATTTGATGGTATCCATATTAAAATTGGATGAAGGGTTTAGGAGTTTCAGCTCCTTAACATGTGCCACCCTGTTGTCTCTGTCCAAATATATATGGACCTAACTGTATGTGTAGCAGTACCACCGAGTATAAAACATATTCGTGATATTAAATATGTAAACAAGGGTTGGGAGAGAAAAAGGCATTATAACTGTCACACTCCCTACAAATGAATGGAGAAATGGTCGAGCATGCGTTCTGCTGATCCATTTTAACGGGTAAAAGTTCTCCATTCTGCTGATAGGTGCAGATTCCAGCGGTCAGACCCCACCAATCAGAAGCTATTCTATATCCTCTTGTTTTTAATGGACAACCCCTTTAACTGCATCTATACAGTGGCAAAACCCCTGTATTTAAAACCCTGAGTGCCCTCTATGGGGCTCTGACCGCACATCCTGTTTTATGGACCTTGGAAGAGATGCAAACGTGCTGCGATTGACAAGAAGAAGCTGCTCTTTGTACAGATAAAAGCCATTGTCTCTGCTTGTCACATACAGAACAGCAGATCCCTGGGGCATAGTGGTTAGCATTGCAGCCCTGGGGTCCTGGGTACAAATCCCACCAAGGATAACATCTGTTAGGTATGCATTTGTGTATGTTCTCCCCGTGTTTACCTGGGTTTCCTCCCATACTCCGAAGACATACAGTGATGATAATGTCTGTAAAGTGTTGTGGGATTAATGGCGCGATATAATAAAGATAAATAAAATCCTGCAAGAATACTTATATCTATGAAATGCTATGTCTTTGTTAGAGAGAATTTATAAATGGACACGTATGAAGTTAATGAATGCTTATACTGAAAGTGAAAGGTCATTGTGTAGGAGGTGTGCTGATGTCAAAACATGCTCTCAGTGCTCAAGATGGGGTACTACAGTGGGAGCCACATGAGAAGAGAACTCTACCTTAGGTTTATTGGATATCTTCCAACAGGAGGCGATTCACTTAAAATTCTGCAGAATAACTATGTACAACCTGGGGCTTTTAGGAATCGCTGTCACTTTCCAAACCTTCACGCAGCGCCTGCTCTTGTGTCGTCCCTCACAATCTCCTGGGCAGTCACAATTCACTTCCACATAATAATTTAATCTCATAGGTGGATAGTCTTGCACGTCCGCGTCAGCCACAGAGGCATCTTTCCCTCGGGATTCTCAGGCGGGACACCTAATTTCTACATAATGGCTCGTTCGTCAGCTACCAGTTACAAGTTGTTTTGGCATGTGCCACTTTTACCAGACCCCACCTTCTGTGACTGACTCCAAATGTACGGAACAATCAGGGTAAATACACTCGCCAGTCTCACATGCCATGTGCATGCCCATTCACACTTTATCATGGTATTTACTCCAGAATTCTGGAGTAAAACACCTTAAAGGGAATCTATCACCTACTTTTTCGTATATAAGCTTCGGCCACCGCCATCAGGGGCTTATCTACAGTATTCTGTAATGCTGTAGATAAGCCCCCGATGTAACCTGAAAGAAAAGAAAAACAGGTTATATTATACTCACCCGGGGGCGGTCTGGTGTGGTCTGGTCCGATGGGAGTCACAGGTCCGGGTCCGGCGCCTCCTATCTTCATACGATGATGTCCTCTTCTTGTCTTCACGCTCCGGCACAGGCGTATTTTCTCTGCCCTGTTGAGGGCAGAGCAAAGTACTGCAGTGCGCTGGCGCCGGGAAAGGTCAGAGAGGCCCAGCACCTGCGCACTGCAGTACTTTGCTCTGCCTTCAACAGGTCAGATAAAGTACACCTGTGCCGGAGCCGTGACAGAAGCAAGGAAGAGGACGTCATCGTAAGAAGATGGGAGGCCTCGGACCGGACTGCGCCGCCCAACAGACTGGACCGCAGCGGGACCGCCCCTGGGTGAGTATAATATAACCTCTTTTTCTCATCTTTCAGGTTACATCTGGGGCTTATCTACAGCATTACAGAATGCTGTAGATAAGCCCCTGATGGCGGAGGCCGCAGCTTGTATACGAAAAAGTAGGTGACAGGTTCCCTTTAAAAAGGTTACAGAAGTTGCACATCATTTTTTTTCACCCCAGTTTTGGGCATCAAATTGGTTGTAGCTGGGCTGGAGCTGGGCACTACAGGCCGTGACAATGTCAGCCCGACAAAATCCAGAAATGTTACTCCAGTTCTGCTGAGGTACATATGCGCCTCTTAATGAATTAAGCATATTTTATTCCTGCACACCCCTCTTTAAGACCTGCGTACAAAATGCCGGTTTTAATGACTCGGGGCCTAAGGGTTTTCCTGCCACTCTCCAACAACTCTTGTTTATTCCCTCAACTCCACAATCACTGACTGACTCCTCAGAAGCTCACATGGACCTCTGGCCGTCATCATATTGGCATACTGAGTTTCCACTTACAACATCACACGCTCACCGTCATCCAGTGTATGATGCTATACATAGTACATGCAACCAATGAAGCCAGCATGGAATAAAGTAAATATACAAAATGATCAAAGTGGCGATCTGGTCCAACATAATAACATATGTGGTAAGAGGGTGATGAGAGTCTGCTTCCACCTCTTAACAATCTGACATTTACCAACAAGTTCAGTAAGAAAATAAGAAGATTTTTAATGTGAAGGAGATCTACCATTTTGAATAGGTATTATACATACGGAACAAGCTTTCATGTAGTAGACATGTAAGTCAGTGCTATGCACAGAATTAATAGGATTTCCCTAATAAATAATTTTACACATGGCATAATGCAGTATTATAACTGTGTGCAAGTGGTCTTAAAGATATTCTGTCAGTAGGGTCAACTCTCCTAAGCCGTTATATGGGCATGCAGGCCATAGGACGCTGAATAAAATGATATCTTGATATCTGTGATCTGATGTCTTATTCCAGGGAAATCCACATTCCCTTAGAATCTGCCTCAAGAGATTATATTAATGGGGAGTTACCAGTGTGAGACATGTAGCTCAGGAGAACAGGCCATCAGTCATGATGTCTCGCAATGGTAACGCCCGCATTCATTTAATCCCTTTATGACCTTGGACCTATAGGTACATCCAAGGTTGTCTCACCTTGTTTGACGCGGGCTTCGGCAATGAGCCCACAACTTTTCTGGATTTCATCAGCTGACATGTGCCCCTAACACCTGTGGGTGGAATCGCGATCCACCCATTGATGTCAACATGTTAAATGTCGCTGTAAATCTGTGACAGAAGCACATCACAAACCCCACCCAATCAGCTCCCTTGTCACACACATATTTGGTATTGCTGCGTTCAGAATGGCTCGTTCTATCAATATATAAAAATAATTAATTTGATAGGTAAACGATGTAATGGGCAAAAAATCAAAACGCCAGAATTATGTTTTTTTGGTCACCGCAACATTGTATTAAAATTAAATAATGGGCGATCAAAAGATCGTATCTACACCAAGATGGTATCAATAAAAATGTCTGCTCAGAATGCAAAAAATAAGCACTCACCCAACCCAAGTTCACGAAAAATAAAGATGCTACGAGTCTCGTATAATGGCAACTTTTTTTTTTTTTTTACAAACTTTGGAATTTTTTTTTCATCACTTAAAAAATAAAAAGGAATCTATACTTGTTTGGTATCGATTAACTCATAATGACCTGGAGAATCAGGCAGGTCAGTTTAAGCATTTAGTGAACACGGTAAAAAAAAAAAAACAATTGTGGAATTGCACCTTTTTTGCAATTTTGCCGCACTTTGAATTTCTTTTTCCTGTTTTCCAGTACAAGATATGTTAAATACAATGGTGTCGTTCAAAAGTAAAACTCATCCCACCAAAAACAAGCTCTCACATGGCCATATTGACAGATAATGGCTCTGGGAAGAAGGGGAGCAAAAAAGCGAAAAGTCAAAAGCGGAAAAACCCAAGGTGGTGAAGGGGTTAAAATAAACTCTGGAGGTAGATTCTCAGTGAGATCTATGTCCATCCCGTAGATGTGAACAGTTTATTTACATATATAAGGAAAACGTGGCTATCACTGGAATAAGACATCGGATCTCAGATGTCAAGATATCATTTTCATCAGCTTCCTATGACCTGCATGCCCATATAGATGGCTTAGGACGGTTAATCCTATTGATAGATTCCCTTTAAATAAAGATGAAATCACGGTTTATTATCCAAGAGAGTAGGTTATCCCTTATCCTATGAATAGGGAATAGCTCCCCATTCTTTGTGGGTCTGACCGATGTGACCCCAGCTCAGTACAGTCCCATCTTGAATGGTGTAGAGGTGAGCATGCTCGATCTCCACTCCTTTATTTGACTATGGGTCTGCCGCAGATAGTGCAGCAATGTACTTGGCTTTCCTTGACCTTCCCAAAGAGCGGAGGTTGGGTATGCACACCTGAGCGTCATTCAAGACTGGACGATGCAGAGGATTTTACAGCCCGTTCCCAGGATCACTGTGACTCCCAGCAGTCGGACTGTCTGTCAATGATCAATAAATTAGTGGATAATTTACTAATTTAAGATTAATTATTTAAGCAAATTATTCACAGTAAAAAGCGATCTTAAGAAAAATGAGCAACTGAGAGCCAAAGTATATTACAAAATTGTGTAACTTCATGAATCACAGTAAATGTTAATGAGAGGTGCACTGCGAAAACATTTAGGGTATGTGTCCAGGTTCAGGATTGCATCAGGATTTGGTCAGGATTTGACATCAGTATTTGTAAGCCAAAACCAGGAGTGGGTGATAAATGCAAAAGTGGAGCATATGCTTCTATTATACTTTTCCTCTAATTGTTCCACTCCTGGTTTTGGCTTACAAATACTGATGAAAAATCCTGACCAAATCCTGATGCAATCCTGAACGTGGACACATACCCTTAGGCTGCGTGTCCACGTTCAGGATGGCCGGCGGTATCGCCGGAGCGGCGAAGCCGCTCGGCGCTAAACCCCGCCCCCTTCTGGGACGCGATGATGCCGGATGTGTTAACTGTACACATCCGGGATCATCGCCCCCCTCCCATAGGGCCCTGTGTTATGCCTTGCGGGACGCTGCATCCCCGCAAGGTGTACGGACATGCTGCGATCTGAAAAGACGCGCAGCATGTCTGGAGTCGCAGGCCCGCCGCGTGCGGGTTTCCACGCATAGTGGACACGGGATTTCAAAAAATCCCCTCCACTATGCTGGAACATCTGGACGCTGCTTGTTTGACGCTGCAGCTCTGCGCAGCGTCAAACAAGCAGCGTTTACTGACCGTGGACACACACCCTTAATGTATCGCTGACATTGCAGTTCCCCGTATCGTCAAAAATCGGCGCTCCGTGCGGTGATAACAGACACTTTCACTATTTCACTCTCATTTCATCTTTTTTTTTTTTTCTTCTGTACATGACAATCATAGGTGGAAAGATTCTAGCCTAACCAAAGTGTCCTAGCAATTCCCTAACACTTCCATTATCGCAGGGCTATCCTATAATCCGGAGCATTCTGGTAATACAGCAGTGGGTACATAGCTCCCTGTGACTGCTACTCCAAAGCGCTAAAGAGAATTATAATCCTTACAAATTATTGCTGTGTCCCTGCTCTAATATCCTAAATATTTGATATACTATGATATCATAATAGTACTTGTAAAGTCATTGAGAAAATGTCCAATTTGCCTTTTTTCAGTTTTTTTTTTTTGTGTTGTTCCAATACACACAAAGGAAATAAACATGTGTATAACAAAACGTGTAATTGCAATAATTTTCCGGAATTACAAGGGTGCCAACACTTTTGGTCATGACTGTATATTTTTAATAAATGCAAGGTTTTGGTTCATTTTGGACGCTGGCTTCGGTTTTTCCTTTCTGTGTGGCTCCTGAGATACTCACCAGTCATTAAAACAAAAGGGAAAAAGCAACTAATTGGGATTATAAATCTGCAGCATGTCCTATGTGTTGCAAAACCTTTATGGATTTTGGTCCGGATTTCACCCTTTTATTGGAAGGGTGGAATTTACAGGGAAATCTGCAAACAATTCTCATGTTATTAATGCACATTTATTTGCAGATTATTCAAAATGATTCTGAGGAAGTACTCAGTAACATGTGAAGCCGCCCTCCTCCAGAAGCTGGACACTTAGGTAGCTACACTGCATTCACCCATTTATCACCCTTTTCAATAGTTTGTTTCCCAGATTCCCATATTGATAGTTGAGAAACTACTGAGGTAACGTGAAAGCAGAACATGCGCCAGGTTCCAGGATTAGATCGAGCATTCATGAGAGCCACCTCAGTGCCCATCATCTAGAGGGGCTTGGCACTGAGCGCAGAATGCAGCAGGGGTCTGAGGGAATAGAAGCTCTTTGTCACACCTCAATGCACTTTCAACCTCATTTGCATATTGCTTCACAAAGTTAATTTCTCTGCGGTAGAACAAAGCTTTGGGGAAAAAGAAACTACAGTACACAGACTTTTATTTCATTGACAACATTGACTTGTATTTGTAACGCTAATGACGGGAGGTGCCTGAGCAGCGTTCTCTATTTAGTAGCGTTGCTAGGTCCCTGTATCCTGTGTTGTATGAGTCTGAATCTTTTCCTTTATCCTGTGATGTGTAGTGCTGATCCATGCGCCACGGGTACCCTGATGCCACTCCAGCGGTACCTAAGGCGGACATTGCTGCTTCAGTACCTGTGCCTGATGCTGCTCTGGCGGTACCTGAGCCTGTAACCACACCAGCAGGACCTGTGCCTGATGCTGCACTGGCGGTACTTGAGCCTGTAACTGCACCAGCAGTACCTGTGCCTGATGCCACTCTGGCGGTACCTGAGCCCATAACCACACCAGCAGTACCTGAGTCTGATGCCACTCTGTCGGCACTTAAGCCTGTAACTGCACCAGCAATACCTGTGCCCGATGCCGCTCAGGCAGTACCTGAGCCCATAACCACACCAGCAGTACCTGTGCCTGATGCCACTCTGTCGGCACTTGAGCCTGTAACTGCACCAGCAGTACCTGTGCCTGATGCCGCTCTGTCAGCACCTGAGCCTGTAACCACACCGGCAGTACCTGTGCCTGATGCCTCTCTGGCGGTACCTGATCCTGTAACCACACTGGGAGTACCAGTGCTTGATGCCACTCTGGCAGTACCTGAGCCTGTAACCACACCAGCAGCACCTGTGCCTGATGCCACTCTGTTGGCACCTGAGCCTGTAACTGCATCAGCTGTACCTGTGCCTGATGCCTCTCTGGCAGTATCTGAGCCTGTAACCACATCGGCAGTACCCATGCCTGATGCCGCTCTGGCGCTACCTGAGCCTGTAACCACACTGGCAGTACCAGTGCCTGATGCCGCTCTGGCAGTACCTGAGCCATAGCTCCCAACCATCCCTCATACTGCGGGACTGTCCTGATTTTGAGGCTGTGCCCTGCAGTCCTGCATGGGACTCTACTTCTCACGCACATCCAGCTGGAAAAGCAGCCGACATGCCACCTTGCATTAGGCCACACCCCCTCCGTATCCTCTTCTTCCGATGCGGTGGTTCAGAGAGCGAGAGAGGACATACTGAGGTATGTGTACGTGAGTGTGTGTGTGTCAGTGTGTGTGTGTGTGTGTGTGTGTGTGTGTGTACTGCACACATACATGCAGCTGGCCCTGCTGTGCTTACAGTACAAGGCATTATGACCAGGAGTAGTGGCAGCAGTTAGAGCAATCCAGTGCAGCCTGTTAGTCATAGGCACAGTATATATATATATATATATATATATATATATATATATATATATATATACTGTATATATATCCTTTATATACTACAGCAGTTATGAAGTGGAGCCAGTAGATAGTGGTGATGTCTGAGTGCATGCAGAGTTCGCAGAGCTGGGCTACGTTGCAATGTGCAAGATCTGTGAGGCAGCAGTGTGGACAGCGACAGGTGGTGAAATCGTTGCCTGCATTGTAAGCAGAGCTGCTGGGACACATCTACAGCCACTACTGTACACTGGCATCATCATGTGGGGCCATTATACAGTATGGAGCACTGTGTGACCATTATACAGTATAGAGCATCATGTGTGGCCATTACACTGTACGCAGCATCATGTAAGGTCATTATACAGCATGGAGCATCATGTGTGGCCATTATACTGTATGTAGCATCATGTAGGGCCATTATACAGTATGGAGCATCATGTGTGGCCATTATACTGTACACAGCATCATGTGTGGCCATTATACAGTATGGACCATCATGTGTGGCCATTATACTGTACACAGCATCATGTAGGGCCATTATACAGTATGGAGCATCATGTGTGGCCATTATACTGTACACAGCATCATGTGGGGCCATTATACAGTATGGAGCACTGTGTTGCCATTATGCAGTATTGAGCATCATGTGTGGTCATTATACAGTATGGAGCACTGTGTGGTCATTATACAGTATGGAGCATTATGTGTGGCCATTATACTGTATGCAGCATCATGTAGGGCAATTATACAGTATGGAGCATCATGTGTGGCCATTATACTGTACGCAGCATCATGTAAGACCATTATACAGTATAGAGCATCATGTGTGGCCATTATACTGTACGCAGCTGTTATGATCCTGGTGGCAAGGATCGCAAACTGACCTGCTAAGTAACAGAAATCCTTAGGACAAGCTCTGGGGATGTGGGAGCTATACTGACCGCAACCCTGATTCTATCAATACACACTGTTGTGAACTCTGTTTTCAGGCTCCCTCTTGTGGTCACTGGTGGTATGGTGTGACTTTTGCTTTGGGCTCCCCCTGGTGGCTTTGTTTGTTATCCTGCTGGTCTCTGGCTATCAGCTGGCTCGTTATCCTCTGGGAGGTTTCTATATAGCTCTGTTTCACTTCCACTTGTTGCCGGCTGTCGATGTAATCAGTGCTACTCAGATTCCTTCTGACTACCTCGCTCCCAGTCCATCCAGGACAAGCTAAGTTTTGTTTGCTCATTTTTTGATCAGCAGTGTTTATCATGTTTTCTTGTCCAGCTTGCTAAAATGTGATTCCCTCGCTTGCTGGATGCTCTAGTGGACTGAGTTTCTCCCCACACACCATTAGTTGGTGCGTGGGTTCTTGAAGTCTCAGGATGGATATTTTGTGAGGGTTTTTTATTGATCGCATAGACCCCTGCTCTATTTTCTGCTTTCTAGTACTAGTGGGCCTCTTTTGCTGAATCTGATTTCATCCCTATGTATGTGCCTTCTTCTTACTTCACCGTTAATATTTGTTGGGGGCTTCTATATCTTTGGGGATTATTTCTCTGGAGGCAAGCGAGGTCTTTCTTTCTCTTTAGGGGTAGCTAGTTCCTCAGGCTGGCTCGAGACGTCTAGGAATTTTTTAGGCACGTTCACCGGCTACCTCTAGTTGTGTTGAATAGGTTCAGATTTGCGATCAGTCCAGTTACCATCTCCCTAGAGCTTGTCCTTAGTTTATTCACTTGCTGGTCTATTTGTGATCCTCAGCCACTAAAGATCATAACAGTACAGACGGCCTATAAAGTGTTAATTGCATGGCAGAAGCAGGAGAAAAGAAGCCTTGAGAATTTTTTTTTTTTTTGTGTTGTTGCCGTGTGTCTAGCTGCTGTGCTAGCTTCTCTCCTCCTCTTAATCTTGGTGTGGCTCTGAGTTCAGCTGCTGACATGGATGTCCAGAGCTTGGCTTCCAGTCTGGATCATCTTGCTGCTAGGGTTCAAAGTATTCAGGATTTTGTTCTTCACAGTCCTATGTCAAAGCCTAGAATACCTATTCCGGAGTTGTTTTCTGGAGATAGATCTAGGTTCCTGAATTTTAGGAACAATTGTAAGTTTTTTCTTTCTTTGAAACCTCGTTCCTCTGGTGATGCCGTTCAGCAAGTTAAGATTATCATTTCCTTTTTGCGTGGTGACCCTCAAGATTGGGCCTTCGCATTGGCGCCAGGGGATCCTGCATTGCTTAGTGTAGATGCGTTTTTTCTAGCCCTTGGATTGCTCTATGAGGAACCTAATCTTGAGAACCAGGCTGAAAAAACGTTATTGGCCCTCTCGCAGGGGCAAGATGAAGCAGAGGTGTACTGCCAGAAATTTCGGAAATGGTCGGTGCTTACTCAGTGGAATGAGTGTGCCCTGGCTGCAAATTTCAGAGAAGGTCTTTCTGAAGCCATTAAGAATGTCATGGTGGGGTTCCCTACGCCTGCAGGTCTGAATGAGTCAATGACTCTGGCCATTCAGATTGATCGGCGTTTGCGGGAGCGCAAACCTGTGCACCATTTGGCGGTGTCTTCTTAACAGACACCTGAATCTATGCAATGTGACAGAATTCTGACCAGAAGTGAACGGCAAAATTATAGACGGCAAAATGGGTTGTGCTTTTACTGTGGTGACTCAGCTCATGTTATCTCAGGATGCTCTAAGCGCAAAAAAAAGGTTGATAAATCTGTCACCATTGGTACTTTACAGCCTAAGTTCATTTTGTCTGTTACCCTGATTTGTTCCCTGTCATCTTACCCGGTTAATGCTTTTGTAGATTCAGGTGCCGCCCTGAGTCTGATGGATTGGTCTTTTGCCAGGCGCTGTGGTTTTGATTTGGAGCCTTTAAAATTCCCTATTCCACTAAGGGGAATTGATTCTACACCATTGGCTACGAATAGACCTCAGTACTGGACACAAGTGACCATGTGCATGACTCCTGTTCATCAGGAGGTGATTTGCTTTCTTGTACAGTCTCTCGCATCAAGTCCCGGGACTGCCGTCGGCACTTGGGACTGGAGTGTGCGGCTGCATGTATTTCTATGCAGCCGCACACTCCAGTCCCATGTGCCAGGACTTGATGCGAGAGACTCGAGTGAGTTTCTCGCATTGAACTCGCAAGTGTGACCCAGGCCTAAATGTTATAATGGAAGTTATTCTCAAAATGTAATATTTTGGGAATAGCCTGTATAAATTTGCCTAAGGGCTTGTGCAGACGAGCAAAGCAAAGTCCAGCTCACCATGGTTGACATCTCTGGATACTCGGAGCACGGAACCGCTGTGTCAGGGCATAGAAGGATCAAGGAAGAAGGAAACATCCAGCTCAACGAGATAGTGAAAAAACGTGTCGTTCCTTTATTCACTTCAATAATATATGTGGAGGATAAAAACATCAGCAACAACAGGAATAAAAACAGTATCAACGCGTTTCTGGTGACAGAGCACCCTTAGTCATGATATCTGTTATGAGGTCCGTCTCATACCTTTATACCAAGGTCCGGTGAACACACCGGTGCTGCAGTTGATTAACACATTTAACACAGTTGTTAAAAAAAGTGAAACACATGTGAGTGCATACAAAGCAAGATATAAGACAGAACAGAAAACACAAAAACAAATGATATGGCTAGATGGGAACACACAATATTACTTACAAAATTGTAGATTATAAGAGAAGATTACTGTGAAAATAAAAAAATTTGAATTTAATTTAACACAGTTATATAAATATAATAAATTTTATCAAAAAAAAAATTTGGCATCAGATATAGGAGCAAGCTTGGTTATAAGCAATGTACGCATTGAAACCTGACTGTGCTGGCGAAAAAAAAAAAAAAGGAGAAAAAAAAAAAAAAATTTCTTTTTTAAAACGCACCCAAAAAACGCACCCCAAAAAAATAAAAAAAATAAAAATTTAAAAAACGCACCCAAAAAACGCACCAAAAAAAAAAAAACAGGGGAGGCCGAGCACTATAGTGTATATAGGGTAAAAAACCTGAAGGTTAATTCAATGAATCATATAAATAGGTTACAATGCGGGCTCTTTCATTCAAAAAAGTCCATATGGACATATGAGTGGGCTAGTGGTCAAATGCTCAGAGGTGGAAACCAGGGGGGCACCGGACCAGTGTTGTTGTATGGGGCCGTGCAAATGTCTGATTTATTCCTTGGACAGAGCCTGTCGGAGAAAAAAAATCTCAGCGTGCACGATTTGCATCCAGTATCCGGATTGCACTCGGCCATGCAAGTCAATGAGTCCGTAGGAGTCATCAGCCCACACTCGGATGACATTTTCATGGACTGACAGAATGGAGAAGATGGAGACATTCTTCTCTCTATCTTCTCCTCATCCGAGAGAATCGGATCTCACTGTGATCAGAGTGTGATTATCTGAATAGGACCAATTTCCTCAGATGAGAGATAATACGGTTGTGTGACCCCGACTTCATACGGCCCCAAAAAGCTCCCAGAAACATCCACTGTCTGCCAGAATTGTGTAACGTCCACCTCTTTTGAGGACGTGGGCTTCAGGATCGACAGTAAGCGTATGGGCCCACTATTGTTCCTCTGGCTTCTGTGTGACCTCCATTCACTTCTTTGGGACTATTGGAGTATGGCGCATGTAAAACCACCACCTCCATAGACAGTGAATGGCGCAATCACCATACGTGCACTACCACTCCATGCACCCGGGGAACAAGTAACAAGTAATATCTGGATGTGCTGGTATATTATGTTCGAGTCCCTGCGGCTGCATGATTTGCTGTGGTTAGACAGCCTCAATACATGTGGGCATTATTATTATTTATTATTATAGCACCAGTTATTCCATGGCACTTTACATGTGAGGAGGGGTATACATAATGAAAAACAAGTAGAATAATCTTAAACAATATAAGTCACGACTAGTACAGGAGGAGAGAGGACCCTGCCCACGAGGGCTCACAATCTACAAGGGATGGGTGAGGATACAGTAGGTGAGGGGAGAGCTGGTCGTGCAGCAGTTTGGTGGTTACTGCAGGTTGTAGGCTTGTCGGAAGAGGTAGGTCTTCAGGTTCTTTTTGAAGGTTTCGATGGTAAGCGAGAGTCTGATGTGTTGGGGGTAGAGAGTTCCAGAGTATGGGGGAAGCATGGGAGAAATCTTGTATGCGATTGTGGGAAGAGGAGATCAGAGGGGAGTAGAGAAGGAGATCTTGTGAGGATCGGCGATTGCGTGCAGGTAAATACCGGGAGACAAGGTCACAGATGTATGGAGGAGACAGGTTGTGGATGGCTTTGTACGTCATGGTTAGGGTTTTGTGCTGGAGTCTCTGGGCAATGGGGAGCCAGTGAAGGAATTGACAGAAGGGAGAGGCCGGGAAATAGCGGGGGGACAGGTGGACTAGTCGGGCAGCAGAATTTAGGATAGATTGGAGGGGTGTGAGAGTGTTAAAGGGGAGGCCACAGAGCAGGAGGTTAAAGTAGTCAAGGCGGAAGATGATGAGGGCATGGACTAGGGTTTTTGCAGATTCTAGGTTGAGGAATGTACAGATCCGGGAAATATTTTTGAGTTGAAATCGGCAGGAAGTGGAAAGGGCTTGGATATGGATTATCTGTTGGTTAGGGAATCCCCACATGTGTTGTATCTAACAATATCAAATCATGCAGCCGCAGGGACTCGAACATAATATACGAGCACTCCCAGATCCTCAGATGAGACGTTATCCGAGCACGTTCTCCCATCACTAATGAGCACCCAATTTTGGGCACAGCTTGCATAAAGTTGTCAACTATGGACCTCTGCAGATCATAAATCACCTATCCCAGGCCCGGATTTAGGGGTGGGCCCAAGGGGCCCGGGCCCTGGGCCACCCACCAAGCGGGGGCCTCCCACCAATATAGGGATAAATATCTCAAAACATGTAAAATACACGTCTCTTTGCTGTGAACCATTTCTAATGATAAGGACATTTAAGAAAAGAGAAACTATTGAAAGTGTAGGGACCTGGCTACGGTCTTACATCTCAGTGGCTGGCGCAGAGTGGCAGAGTCATGGCACCTGACCTGCGTCAGCATCCACTAACGTGGTTAGCCAGACTTCCTTAGTACCCTCCCTGTACCCAATGCTTAGCTTATGGCATGCGGCAGCCTTCTCCGATCCCAACAGAAATTTCTAGGCGCTACCTATTCAGCTATATGATTGCTCCCTCCGGTTAGATCAGATGAGAGTTTGTTCAGCTACCTTTGAGGAAGGAGGTGGAGCCACGATGTCGGCGCGAGAAAAGGATTCTCCGCCGCGGAGCGCGGCAGCACAGCAACAGCCTCTGATACATACAGCCCGGCAGCAGCACCTCATATATATACAGCCCAACAGCAGCTTCTAATTTATACAGCCCAGCAGCAGCCCCTCATATAAATATACAGCTCAGCAGAAGCCCCTCATATATATACAGCCCAGCAGAAGCCTCTTATACATATACAGCCAGCACAGCAACAGCCTCTAATATAGGCCGGAGTCACACTAAACCGTAATACGGACGAGTGCTATGCGATAAAAAAATCGCATAGCGCTCGGCCCAATGTTAATTTATGGTGCAGCTCCCATCATCCGATATTTTCTCGGCCGTATTCAGGATCCGAGTAAAATCGCAGCATGCTGTGATTGTCAGCGTATCTCGGCCGAGACTCGCCAATGCAAGTCTATAGGTGCGAGAAACAAAACGGATTACACACGGACCAGCAGTGTGTCTTGCGAGAAATACGCAGCGGTGTTCTATAGAAAAGCTGGTAATTCAATTGCTGGCTTTTCATTGTAAACCCCGGGTGCTGAAAGGAAAGCTGGGTGATCAGTACTTACATTGAGTTGCGGTGATGCGCCCTCTGCTGGATGAACTCATATGAACTCGAGCGTGGGAACTTTTCCAAGGCTCCAGTTCATGAGGACATCCAGCAGAGGGCGCATCACCGCGACTCAATGTAAGTACAGATCACCCAGCTTTCCTTTCAGCACCCGGGGTTTACAGGCACGAGCGAGTGCTTTAGCACAGCTCCTGCCTGTAAAATGATTTAACCCCTTCAGATGGATTTACTTCGTGGGACGTGACAGATCAACAGAAGGTATGTATATTGTTGGTTTATTATTTTGCCGAGCGAGGGTCTTCAGGTGGATTGAGAGAGCAATAAAATATTAAAACAACCTGTGTGTTTATTTCATTAAAATACTTTTTAATAATGTGTGTGTGTTTTTTTAACCCTTTCATACAATTGGATTAATAATGGATAGGTGACATAATTGACGCCTCTCCATTATTAATCTGGCTTAATGTCACCTTACAATAGCAAGGTGACATTAACCCTTCATTACCCCATATCCCACCGCTACACGGGAGTGGGAAGAGAGAGGCCAAGTGCCAGAATATGCGCATCTTCCAGATGTGCCTTTTCTGGGGTGGCTGGGGGCAGATGTTTTTAGCCACGGGGGGGCCAATAACCATGGACCCTCTCTAGGCTATTAATATCTGCCCTCAGTCACTGGCTTTACCACTCTGGCGGAGAAAATTGCGCGGGAGCCCACGCCATTTTTTTCCGCCATTTAACCCTTTATTTTAGCAGCTACAGCACCCAAATTTTGCACATACACACTACTAACATTAGTAGTGTGGAATATGCAAAAAAAAGGGGGATATGAGATGGTTTACTGTATGTAAACCATGTCTCATATCCTGTCGGGTTTGGGAAGGAGAAATGAGAAGCCGGCAATTGAATTACCAGCTTTTCACATATATCGCGCTGAATTAAATATAAATACAGAATATATATATATGTGTCTCAATTACATATATATATATATATATATATATATATATATATATATATATACTGTATATATGTTTTAACGAACATTTGAGCACATAAATCCATTAGATGTCGGTTTTGCAAGCCTGCGAGAAAATATCGCAGTATGGATGCCATACGGATTACATACGGAGAATGCCATGCGCAAAATACGCTGACACACCCTGCCTACGGATGACATACGTACCACTATTTTGGGGACTTTTCTGCATATTACGGCCGTAAAAAACGGACCGTATTTACATACGCTGAGTGTGAGGCCGGCCTAAAAACTGCACCCCTCAAGGTGCTCAAAACCCCATTCAAGAAGTTTATTAACCCTTCAGGTGTTTCACAGGAATTTTTGAAATGTTTAAATAAAAATTAACATTTAACTTTTTTTACACAAAATTTATTTCAGCTCCAATTTGTTTTATTTTACCAAAGGTAACAGGAGAAAATGGACCCCAAAAGTTGTTGTGCAATTTGTGCTGAGTATGCTGATACCCCATATGTGGGGGTAAACCACTGTTTGGGCGCATGTCAGAGCTCGGAAGGGAAGGAGTGCCATTTGACTTTTCCATGCAAAATTGACTGGAATTGAGATGGAACGCCATGTTGCGTTTGGAGAGCCCCTGATGTGCCTAAACATTGAAACCCTCTACAAGTGACACCATTTTGGAAAGTAGACCCCTTAAGGAACTTATCTAGATGTGTTGTGAGCACTTTGACCCACCAAGTGCTTCACAGAAGTTTATAATGCAGAGCCGTAAAAATAAAAAATCATATTTTTTCATAAAAATTGTCTTTTCGCCCCCAATATTTTATTTTCCCAAGGGTAAGAGAAGAAATTGTACCCCAAAAGTTGTTGTGCAATTTGTCCTGAGTACGCCGATACCCCATAATGTGGGGATAAACCACTGTTTGGGCGCATAGCAGAGCTCGGAAGGGAAGGAGCGCCATTTGACTTTTCAATGCAAAATTGACTGGAATTAAGATGGGACGCCATGTTGCGTTTGGAGAGCCCCAGATGTGCCTAAACATTGAAACCCCCCACAAGTGACACCATTTTGGAAAGTAGACCCCTTAAGGAACTTATCTAGATGTGTGGTGAGCACTTTGACCCAACAAGTGCTTCACAGAAGTTTATATTGCAGAGCCGTAAAAATAAAAAAATCATATTTTTTCACAAAAATTATCTTTTCGCCCCAATTTTTTATTTTCCCAAGGGTAAGAGAAGAAATTGGACGGCAAAAGTTGTTGTGCAATTTGTCCTGAGTACGCTGATACCCGATATGTGGGGGTAAACAACTGTTTGGGCGCATGGCAGAGCTCGGAAGGGAAGGAGCGCCATTTGGAAAGCAGACTTAGATGGATTGGTTTGACTTTTCAATGCAAAATTGACTGGAATTGAGATGGGACACCATGTCGCGTTTGGAGAGCACCTGATGTGCCTAAACATTAAACCCCCCCACAAGTGACACCATTTTGGAAAGTAGACCCCCTAAAGAACTTATCTAGATGTGTTTTGAGAGCTTTGATCCCCCAAGTGTTTCACTACAGTTTATAACGCAGAGCCGTGAAAATAACAAATATTTTTTTTTCCACAAAAATTATTTTTTAGCCCCCAGTTTTGTATTTTCCCAAGGGTAACAGGAGAAATTGGACCCCAAAAGTTGTTGTCAAATTTGTCCTGAGTATGCTGATACCCCATATGTGGGGGGAACCACTGTTTGGGCGCATGGCAGAGCTCGGAAGGGAAGGAGCGCCATTTGGAATGCAGACTTAGATGGATTGGTCTGCAGGCGTCACGTTGCATTTGCAGAGCCCCTGATGTACCCAAACAGTAGAAACCCCCAAAAGTGACCCCATATTGGAAACTAGACCTCCCAAGGAACTTATCTAGATATGTTGTAAGAACTTTGAACCCCCAAGTGTTTCACTACAGTTTACAACGCAGAGCCGTGAAAATAAAAAATCCTTTTTTCCCACAGAAATGATTTTTAGCCCCCCAAATTTATATTTTCCCAAGGGTAACAAGAGAACTTGGACCACAAAAGTTGTTGTCCAATTTGTCCCGAGTACGCTGATGCCCCATATGTTGGGGTAAACCCCTGTTTGGGCGAACGGGAAAGCTCGGAAGGGAAGGAGCACTGTTTTACTTTTCAATGCAGAATTGGCTGGAATTGAGATCGGACGCCATGTCGCGTTTGGAGAGCCCCTGATGTGCCTAAACAGTGGAAACTCCCCAATTCTAACTGAAACCCTAATCCAAACACACCCCTAACCCTAATCCCAACGGTAACCCTAACCACACCCCTAACCCTGACACACCAATAACTCTAATCCCAACCCTAATCCCAACCGTAAATGTAATCCAAACCCTAACTTTAGCCCCAACCCTAACCCTAACTTTAGCCCCAACCCTAACCCTAACTTTAGCTCCAACCCTAGCCCCAACCCTAACCCTGACCCTAGCCCTAACCCTAACCCTAGCCCTAACCCTAACCCTAGCCCTAATGGGAAAATGGAAATAAATAAATTTTTTTAATTTTACTATTTTTCCCTAACTAACCAGGTGATGAAGGGGGGTTTGATTTACCTTTATAGCATTTTTTATAGCGGATTTTTATGATTGGCAGCCATCACACACTAAAAGACGCTTTTTATAGCAAAAAAGTTTTTGCGTCTCCACATTTTGAGACCTATAATTTGGTCCACAGAGTCATGTGAGGTCTTGTTTTTTGCGGCACGAGTTGACGTTTTTATTGGTAACATTTTCGGATACGTGACAGTTTTTGATCGCTTTTTATTCCGATTTTTGTGAGGCAGAATGACAATAAACCAGCTATTCATGAATTTCTTTTGGGGGAGACGTTTATACCGTTCCACGTTTGGTAAAATTGATAAAGCAGTTTTATTCTCCGGGTCAGTACGATTACAGCGATACCTCATTTATATCATTTTTTTATGTTTTGGCGCTTTTATACGATAAAAACTATTTTATAGAATAAATAATTATTTTGGCATCGCTTTATTCTGAGGACTATAACTTTTTTATGTTTTCTTTGATGATGCTGTATGGTGGCTCATTTTTTGCAGGACAAGATGACGCTTTCAGCGTTACCATGGTTATTTATATCCGTCTTTTGGATCGCGTGTTATTCCACTTTTTGTTCGGTGGTATGATATTAAAGCGTTGTTTTTTGCCTCGTTTTTTTTTTTTGCCCTACGGTGTTCAATGAAGGGGTTAACTAGTGGGACAGTTTTATAGGTTGGGTCGTTACGGACGCGGTGATAGTAAATATGTGTACTTTTATTGTTTTTTTTTATTTAGATAAAGAAATGTATTTATGGGAATAATACATATATTTTTTTCTTTATTTAGGAATTTTTTTTTTTTTACACATGTGGAAATTTTTTTTTTTACATTTTTACTTTGTCTCAGGGGGGGACATCACAGATCGCTGATCTTACAGTTTGCACAGCACTCTGTCAGATCGGCGATCTGAGTTACCGTGCTGCAGGCTTACCAAGCGCTTGCTCTGAGCAGGCACTCGGTAAGCCACCTCCCTCCCTGCAGGACACGGATGCCGTGGCCATTTTGGATCCGGGGACTGCAGGGAGAGGAGGTAAGAGACCCTCGGAGCAACGCGATCACATCGCGTTGCTCCGGGGGTCTCAGGGAAGCACGGAGGGAGCCCCCTCCCTGCGCGATGCTTCCCTATACCGCCGGCACACAGCGATCATGTTTGATCGCGGTGTGCCGGGGGTTAATGTGCCGGGGGCGGTCCGATAGTCAGCTGACACCCGGCCGCGATCGGCCGCGCTCCCTCCGTGAGCGCGGCCGATGGCGCTTTACGTACTATCCCGTCGGTGGTCATACGGGCCCACCCCACCTCGACGGGATAGTACGTCCAATGTCAGAAAGGGGTTAACCATTTCGTACTATTGGATTAATAATGGATAGGTGTCATAATTGACACCTCTCCATTATTAACCAGGCTTAATGTCACCTTACAATAGTAACCCTTCATTACCCCATATCCCACCTCTACACTGGAATGGGAAGAGAGTGGCCAAGTGCCAGAATAGGCGCATCTTCCAGATTTGCCTTTTCTGGGGTGGCTGGGGGCAGATGTTTTTAGCCAGGGGGGGCCAATAACCATGGACACTCTCTAGGCTATTAATATCTGCCCTCAGTCAATGGCTTTACCACTCTGGCGGAGAAAATTGCGCGGGAGCCCACGCCAATTTTTTTCCGCGATTTAACCCTTTATTTTACAAGCTACAGCACCCAAATTTTGCACATACACACTACTAACATTAGTAGTGTGGAATATGCAAAAAAAAAGGGATATGAGATGGTTTACTGTATGTAAACCATGTCTCATATCATGTCGGGTTTACGAAGGAGAAAGAAAAAGCCGGCAATTGAATTACTGGCTTCTCTGATATCTAGCGCTGAATTAAAAAAAATAAAAAAATAAAAATATATATATATATATATATATATATATATATATATATATATATATATATGTGTGTCTCACTGACATATATATATATATATATATATATATATACTGTATATATGTTTTAACGAACATCTGAGCACATAAATCCATTATATGTCGGTTTTGCAAGCCTGCGAGAAAATCTCGCCATACGGATGTCACACAGATAATTTGATGCGAGGAAATCGCATCCTCGCACTGCACACGGATCACTGTTTTGGAAACATTTGGGCGATTCTCGTCCGTGTAAAACGGACCGTATTTTTATACGTTGTGTGTGTCCCCGGCCATATACAGGTAAACAGCCTCTGATATATAAAGCCCTGCAGCAGCCCCTCATATATATATGCAGCGCCCCAGAGTCCTGGTCGTCGCAGTAATGTCGCTCTTCCACCAGGGGGAGTGATATTACGTCTGATGGTACTAAAGGAGTTCACCTTGCCAGGTATCACAAGTCACACACTACACTTCACACTCCAGTCCACCAGGGGGAGCCTTGCTTCTATCTATTAGGGCACTCCTCACATACGGGTAAAACTGGTGGGTTGGATAGAAAGTTAGTCAGACGCTACCTGGGTTTTGACCCAGAGAGTTCCTGTCAGGCAGACAGGGGGAAAAGGAGGAACATCTGAGCTGCAGACAGAGGGTCCCTGTCAGGGGTGGGATCCTGACAGAGGCCAAGCACGAGATAGAAAGTTACGGAGCTGCGCCTGCCTCACGTGCGGCAGTCTCCTAAGAAAGGAGATAATACCGGGAGGAGTTCTTCCCTGAGATCGGCAGCCTCCTTCTGAGGCGCGTAGCCGGTGGCTGGAACACCGAGGGAGTAATTGACTCTACGCATTACTTCAGAGACCGGCAGGACAGTCAATTCTAAGTTGGCTGCCCAACCTTAATACCTAAGAAGACACGGTGGCAAATTGTGGGGGTCGGGGCGTCTCTAGGGTCCCTACAAACAAGCCCCAGGCTGTCTCAGTCATACGGGTTGTCCTATCCATACCATCTGGGGACAGAGAGAGAGAGAACATCAGAAACATCCACGAAAGTTGTGAGGACTATCCCGTGGTGCTCAGCAGGGAGGTACTACAACACACAGGCGCTAGTAGGAAGGCTACTGTTTTCCACCTGGCTAAGGGAACTCTGAATATGCCTTCGGACCAGCCAGACTCTGCCTGCCCTGTGAACGGTACTCTGGACTGTGGACGCTGAAGTCTTCAGTAAAAGGTAAAGAGACTGCAACCTTTGAGTCCTCGTTATTCATTGCGCCTTACATCGTCCACCATCACCACCTATACATCTGGGAGGCCCTGGGGACATACTTCACCTGTGGGAAGGTATACCATCTAGCTGCTACTCCATCACCCCAGCGGACCCCTAGCAGCGTCGGTCACCCTGACCGAATACCACAGGTGGCGTCACGAACACCAGACAAACTTTACACCTTTAATTGGACGCCCCTCAGAAGGGCCACGGACCGGGTCGGGCCACCGTGACATCCCCAAAACCGAGAGAGAGAGACCCGGTACCGAGTACCCCATTGCCCTTAACGTGGGGGCGCTCCATATACAGCCCAGCAGCAGCCCTTCATATACAGGGGTTGGACCAAATAATGGAAACACCTGGAAACATCTACAAAAGTTAGTTTAATTTGGTATAGGTCCACCTTCTGCGGCGATTACAGACTCAATTCTCCGAGGTATGGATTCATACAAGGTGTGAATTGTTTCCAAAGGAATTTTAGCCCATTCTGCAGTTAAAACACCCTCCAGTTCTTTGAGCGACGATGGCGGCGGAAATCGACATCTAACTTGAATCTCTAAAATCAACCATAAATGCTCAATAATGTTGAGGTCTGGGGATTGTCGGGCCCAGATGAGATGCTCAACTTCATTAGAATGTTCCTCGTGCCATGCTTTAACGATTCTAGCTGTATGAATTGGTGCATTATCATCCTGAAAGATGGCGTTCCCCTCCGGTAACAGTGCCCGGTACCGGGCCTCTCTGTCTCGGTTCTGAGATTGTCACGGTGGCTAGACCCGGTCCGTGACCCTGCTAAGGGGTGTCCAGTAAAAGTTGAGAGTGATAATGTGTGGTGCGGGGTGCGATGAATAACGAGGACACAGGGTTGCAGTCTCTTTACCTCTTTACTGAAGGCTTCAGGATCCTCAATCTAGAGTACGGTTAACAGGGCTGTCTGAGACCGGCCGGTCCGATGGCACCTCCAGAGTTCCCTTTGCAGGTGGAAATCTGTGCCTTCCTTCTAGCGCTTGTGTGTTGTAGTCCTTCCCTGCTGAGCACCACGGGATAGTCCTCACAACTGTTGTGTCTGTTTCTGATGTTCCCTCACAACTGATTCTGATGTTCTTCTCCGTCCCCCAGATGATATGGCTAGGACGCACCCGTATGACGGGTAGGCCTGGAGTTCTTCCGGGACCCTAGAGTTGCCCCTCTCCCACTGTTGCCCCCTATGTCTGCTTAGGTGATTTAGGTGAGACAGCCCGCCTATAACTGACTGTCCTGCCGTTGGTTTGAAGTCAGGCTTGGAGCCAGTACTTCCTCGGCGTTTCCGGCCACTGGCTACACGCCTCAGTAGGATGTTGCCTCGATCTTACAGCACGACTCCTACTGGTGTTTTCTCCTTGTTGCGTTGATCTCGTTTCTCACTCTTCACAATAAACCTCGCTTCTTGTCCTTTCTTGGGGTACCGCCGCGATGAAGTGCAGGCGCGGTCCCGTAACGTTCTTTCTGTTCGCTAGGCCTCTGTCAGGATCCCACCCCTGACAGGGACCCCCCTGAATCTTCCCCTGCAACACCCTCTGCCACAGGATGTTGCCTGGTTCCAACCCAGTCAGCTTTCTGTCTAACTTTCTATCTAACCCCCAGTTTTACCAGATTGTGAGGAGTGGCCTAATGCATAGTGCCCTTTGCTCCCCCTGGAGGCCAGACTATGAAGTGTATTGGTGTCTGTGATACCTGGTCAGGTGAACTCCTTCAGTGCCATCAGACATACCATCACTCCCCTTAGCGGCGGAGCGATGTTACTGCAACGACCAGGTCTCTGGGGCGCTGCACTCCCCCCCGGTTAAATCCAGTACTCCCGGACTGGGAAGAAAACAACAATACATGTCAGCAAAAAGACATACAATTTTGAAATGCAATAACAAGTAATAAGTAATAAGAACAGTGCTTCCCTTTATGGGAGGTAAGGACTCTTAAACGTTACAAACATAGTTAACTATTTTAAATAACAGACTATAAATAACTTCTATTACCCAGCCGGGTATTCTACTGAGTGCAAATTCTGAACAATAATTTAACATTGCCTTTAAGGACGTATAAGCTGGATCCACTAAAGGCCTACGATAAAACTTCTAAAGTATAAATTAACTTTTCTTCATCTTCCTTTCCTAAGTGCAATATTTTCTTGTTACTCTCTGATTGTCTCATGCAGGACCGCCTGTCTATCTGCCCAGGCCTACTGCCTCTTTTCCTAGTACAGTATCACTGAGCCATCTCTCTATGGCTCCTAGGAGGACTCACTCATTAACCCCTACGGGTTCACTTTCCTGTCCTCATTCTCTAACACATTATTAAACATTTCCTATAATCAACTAACTAACTACATATAACTTTTCTATGTAAAACATTATTTTTATTTATTCTCTTGCAAGGCGACATTGTATCTTAAATACAACTAACGAACATTCCCTTTAAGAGGGAGCCAAGTCTCTTTGAGGTAGTGCAGCTACTCATGCTGCCAGTCCGTGTAAACAGGAACTCCAATGCTGTTCCCAGGAACAGTTTCTTCGCAAAGAGTTCTCTTTGTTGTAAAACCAGTAGGAGGCACCTTTAAGAAGGTGCAAACTATTTACAATAAGTTTGTAATCATGCAGTGTTCATGATCCAGCAGTTCTCTGTAACAGTGATAAACAGGAAACAAAACAAAAAGGGCCAAAATAGGGATCCCGGGTAAACTAAGGGATCCCTTTAAGAGTTAACCCTAGTCGGGTTATAGCAGCGGAGAAACACAAAAAGACAAACAGTTAACTATTTACATTTTGTAAAGCATTTATGCTTACTCAGGTTCTGGCTGAGCAGGAGGTGGCCTCCTTGTCCCAGATAGGGGTTTGGGTAGCCACCGTTCTGGTCCCGACGCCAGCTGGGGCACCAGTTACCACTGCGGCCAAGCTCCCGGCCACTACAGTGGTGGTGGTAGCAACAGTGCAGGTTGTGGTCTTTACCACGGTGCAAGTTGGCGTAACCAACGTGGTCTTTGTAGTGACGGTGGATCGGTCACAGGAGGGCGTCTTCACCACAGGAAACTGCGTTGCTGGCACCTTGGTTGGGGGTATCATGGGGTCTTGTCTCTTGTGAACGTTCAGAGCGAACCACCCCTTCTCCCCAAAGTGCCGGGTGTAGGTGACCTCGTCCCCCGGGTAGAGGTCCCGGTCCAGATGACCCTCCCTCAGGTGGGACTCGACATCCCTCCGGTTGACGAATACCTCGGCGTAAGGCCCGGTTCTTTAATAAAGCCCCAGCCTCCACGGAGCTTAAAGGCGATGACGATGCCCTGCCTGCGCGGGGCCTGATGAGTGATAGGGTCCTTGCGGGCCCGGTCTTTCACTGCTAAGTCTTTCTGGTGATGGGCCTCCAGCCCGGCCTGGTACGCCTTCTCCTTCCTTTTCCACTGCCGTGCTAGCTGGGCTTGGTATTCCTCCCAGCTGAGGGCCTGCACCATTTCTCCTTCCTGGGTTGCCACCCCAGGGAACCCCATAAAGTTGGACCCGGGATTCACCCAGCGGTACAGCGTGCTCTCAGCATAGACCGCGCCCGGCAGGGTGACTGGTGAGATCGGGGGCTTCAGGCGATGCTCCATGCCTGTGGCCTGGTCCCAGGGAAGGAGGTGCTGGAGCCGATAGGTCCCAGGGGGAGGTGGCGCTGCAACGGGGCCTATCAGCAGGTCCTCTGCTAATGGGGCAGGATCGGCGGGCTTACCGGCCGGTGCAACGTCCTCCCTCGCGGCGGGTCCCACTGGTGGTGACATTGGTGGAGACGTCGGCAGCAATTCGATCAGCGGTGCGGGGACCGAGGTCGGGGATCCCTCCGCTGGCGCCTCCTGGGGTGAGGCCTTGGCTTCTACCCGCAGCTGGAGAAGCTGTTCAATTAAGTCCTCCATCCCAAGTTGCAGGAGACCCACTTCGGCTGTGGAGACGGGACCGCTACACTCCTCCGGGTAGCTGGGGGAGTTCTCCACTTCAACCCCACACTCTGGGTCTGAGCGGTCAGCCATTGCATCCTCCACGTGGGTCGCTTCCTGGTCTTTTTCCCGCTCTCTCCTTCGCGGGCGATTTCGTTTCCTCTGCCTCCGCCCACCATTGAGGATCAGGAGGCGGATCTCAGCCGCTGACGGACACGTCCTCGCTGTGCAATAATATTTAGACTGGGCGGCCATCGTCTTTCGCGCTCTCCAGCTTGTCTACGCCCACTCCACGCCCTTCTTCTTCTCCTGCGCTCTCCTTAGCGCTGTAATGGCGGCGGTTTTGGCGGGAACTTCTGGCGGCAAGTGGCAATACACACACAGTATTTGCAATAAGTCACAGTCCAAGCACAATAAATCACAGTTCCAAGGCACACATGACCTGATTCTTCAGGCTTAAGTAGATCCTGTTCGTGACGCCAAATTGGAGCGCCCCCACCGTCGCAGGGCCGAGGGGTACCCGGTACCGGGCCTCTCTGTCTCGGTTCTGGGATTGTCACGGTGGCTAGACCCGGTCCGTGACCCTGCTAAGGGGTGTCCAGTAAAAGTTGAGAGTGATAATGTGTGGTGCGGGGTGCGATGAATAACGAGGACACAGGGTTGCAGTCTCTTTACCTCTTTACTGAAGGCTTCAGGATCCTCAATCCAGAGTACGGTTAACAGGGCTGTCTGAGACCGGCCGGTCCGATGGCACCTCCAGAGTTCCCTTTGCAGGTGGAAATCTGTGCCTTCCTTCTAGCGCTTGTGTGTTGTAGTCCTTCCCTACTGAGCACCACGGGATAGTCCTCACAACTGTTGTGTCTGTTTCTGATGTTCCCTCACAACTGATTCTGATGTTCTTCTCCGCCCCCCAGATGATATGGCTAGGACGCACCCGTATGACGGGTAGGCCTGGAGTTCTTCCGGGACCCTAGAGTCGCCCCTCTCCCACTGTTGCCCCCTATGTCTGCTTAGGTGATTTAGGTGAGACAGCCAACCTATAATTAACTCTCCTGCCGTTGGTTTGAAGTCAGGCTTGGAGCCAGTACTTCCTCGGCGTTTCCGGCCACCGGCTACACGCCTCAGTAGGATGTTGCCTCGATCTTACAGCACGACTCCTACTGGTGTTTTCTCCTTGTTGCGTTGATCTCGTTTCTCACTCTTCACAATAAACCTCGCTTATTGTCCTTTCTTGGGGTACCGCCGCGATGCAGTGCAGGCGCGGTCCCGTAACGTTCTTTCTGTTCGCTAGGCCTCTGTCAGGATCCCACCCCTGACAGGGACCCCCCTGAATCTTCCCCTGCAACACCCTCTGCCACAGGATGTTGCCTGGTTCCAACCCAGTCAGCTTCTGGCTAACTTTCTATCTAACCCCCAGTTTTACCAGATTGTGAGGAGTGGCCTAATGCATAGTGCCCTTTGCTCCCCCTGGAGGCCAGACTATGAAGTGTATTGGTGTCTGTGATACCTGGTCAGGTGAACTCCTTCAGTGCCATCAGACGTACCATCACTCCCCTTAGTGGCGGAGCGATGTTACTACAACGACCAGGTCTCTGGGGCGCTGCACACTTGGTCGCCCAAAATGCCTAAATAATCTTGGCTGTTAATTCTTCCATGAAGGGATATCATTGGCCCGGCGGATCTCCACGAAATAGCACCTCAGATCATCACAGCACCTCCACGATGTTTTACGGTTGGGAGAAGGCAGTCTGGATGGAATGCTTCTTTCGGCTGTCTCCAAACGTACACTCGGCCGGAGGTCGGAAATAAGGTAAACGATGATTCGTCTGAGAATATCACATGTTTCCACTGCTCGAGGGACCAATTCTGGAGGTTTCTACACCACTCTAAACGCTTGGAAACATTTGTCATTGAGAGCATCGGTTTTCTAATTGCAGCTCTTCCGTGGAATCCAGATTTGTGCAGCTCCTGACGAACAGTTTTTGTGGAAACTGGGTTCTGTAGGTGTTCATTGAGCTCAGCAGTGATTTTCGGAGCCGTGGTCTTGCGATCCTCTCTCACAATTCGCTTTAGAGTCCGATGGTCTCTCTCAGTCAACTTTGACTTTCGGCCGGACCTGTGCTTTGCTGCGGACGTTTTTCATTCTCTTTCAAATGCAGTCATTACTTTGGAGACAGTACCTCTTGACACGCCAAGCGTTCGGGCACTTTCTGTTACACTAGCGCCTGCCATACGAGCACCAACAATTTGGCCTCTTTAAAAATCCGAGAGGTCTGCCATTGGTATCAGTTCTCATCAATGTTCTTACATTTCTGCAAAACAAACAGTTAATTTACATACACATCACATAAAACAAATAATCAACTACAAAACATTACCATATGTCACGGTATGCATGTTTATAACATGTTCGAAGATTATGATGCCAAAACGTTTCCATTATTTGGTCCAACCCCTGTATATATACAGCCCAGCAGAAGCCCCTCATATATATACAGCGCAGCAGAAGCTCCTAATATATATACAGCCCAGCAGAAGCTCCTTATATATATACAGCCCAGCAGAAGCCTCTCATACATATACAGCCCAGCAGACTCCTCTGACACATATACAGCCCAGCAGAAGCCTCTCATACATATACAGCCCAGCAGAAGCCCCTCATATATATACAGCGCAGCAGAAGCCCCTCATATATATACAGCCCAGCAGAAGCCTCTGACATATACAGCGCAGCAGAAGCCCCTCATATATATACAGCCCAGCAGAAGCTCCTTATATATACACAGCTCAGCGGAAGCCTCTCATACATATACAGCCCAGTAGAAGCCTCTCATACATATACTACATATAAAGCCCAGCAGAAGCCTCTCATACATATACTACATATACAGCCCAGCAGAAGCCTCTCATACATATACAGCCCAGCAGAAGCCTCTGACATATAGTGCCCAGCAGAAGCCCCTCATATATATATACAGCCCAGCAGAAGCCCCTCATACATATACAGCCCAGCAGAAGCCTCTCATACATATACTACATATTCAGCCCTGCAGAAGCCTCTCATACATATTCAGCCAGCAGAAGCCCCTCATACATATACAGCCCAGCAGAAGCCTCTCATACATATACTACATATTCAGCCCTGCAGAAGCCTCTCATACATATTCAGCCAGCAGAAGCTTCTCATACATATACAGCCCTGAAGAAGCCCCTCATATATATACAGCCAAGCAGAAGCCTCTCATTCATATACAGCCCAGAAGAAGCCCCTCATATATATACAGCTCAGCGGAAGCCTCTCATACATATACAGCCCAGTAGAAGCCTCTCATACATATACTACATATAAAGCCCAGCAGAAGCCTCTCATACATATACTACATATACAGCCCAGCAGAAGCCTCTCATACATATACAGCCCAGCAGAAGCCTCTGACATATAGTGCCCAGCAGAAGCCCCTCATATATATATACAGCCCAGCAGAAGCCCCTCATACATATACAGCCCAGCAGAAGCCTCTCATACATATACTACATATTCAGCCCTGCAGAAGCCTCTCATACATATTCAGCCAGCAGAAGCTTCTCATACATATACAGCCCAGAAGAAGCCCCTCATTCATATACAGCCCAGCAGAAGCCTCTCATTCATATACAGCCCAGCAGAAGCCTCTCATACATATACAGCCCAGCAGAAGCCTCTGACATATAGAGCCCAGCAGCAGTCTTTGATATAGACAGCTCAAGTTTCTACAATATACATACATATGTACATATTTTAATCTTTATCGCCCTTTCAGGACTTCAAGGGCTAACAAGGTCAGATATACTACGTGCAGGGCCGGTTTTAGACAAAATGGGGCCCTAGGCAAAAATTTAAAGTGGGGGCCCCAAATGATAACATTGCACTGTGGCCCCCATATTTTGGGCCTTATATAGGCCAGCGGTTCTGCCACTATTAGCTGTACGCAGGGGCGTTGCTAGGGTCAGAAAAGATTGGGGGCCCAAGACAAAGAATTGCCCCCAACCCCCTCTTAATTTTTTTTTTTAACTCTTCAGATAAAACAGTGCTAACTCTCTGAGAATAGATAATGTAGTAGATGTCACCTGTAGTCCTATGTAACACCACAGATAACACAGTGATAACTCTCTGAGTACAGATAATGTAGTAGATGTCACCTGCAGTCCTATGTAACACCACAGATAACACAGTGATAACTCTCTGAGTACAGATAATTTAGTATATATCACATGCAGTCCTATGTAACACCACAGATAGACATAGCATTTCAGAGTAAGACTATGTTCACATGCAGCATTTTTTCAGTAGCTTCTTTCAGCATTTTTTTCACCCGTAGAAAGCAATGAAAAAGTTTAAAAAATGCTGCAAATGTTGCAACGTTGTTTTTCACTGCGTTTTTTGTGAATAACACTAACTTTATTAAACATGTACTGTAGACAAAATGCATACTGTAAAAAAACAAACAGCAAAAGCTCTTAAGGGTATGTGCCCACAGTCAGTAAGGCTACTTTCACACTAGCGTTTACCTGATCTGCGGCGGGCTGCAGACTTCCTCCGTGAAGCCCCGCCCTCGGCCACACCTCCGCCGCTAGCTACGCCTACTTCTGCATGCGGCCCGCATGCGACCTCCGCACCTATCTTTAACATTAGGTACGCAGGTCGTGCCGCTGTATGCGGAATGCGGATGCTGCCGCATGCGTCGTTTTGACGATGCGGAAAAAAAAAATGCTACAGGCTGCGTCCTACGCTGGTCGCCGCATCGTCAAAACGACGCATGCGGAAGCATCCGCATACAGCCGCTAGTGTGGATTTCAAGAAATGTCATCTCTACTATGCGTGCACTATCACCCGCACCCCACCTGCAGAGACGGACATGGGGCGCGTCTCTCCAGGCTGCAGCATGTCAATTTATATGGCGTAGATGCGAGTCTCCACAAGAGAAATCTCACCCCTGCAATGTATAGGACGCAGGGATTCCGCACAGGTCAATGAACACACGCGGAATCACCTGTGTTCAAAACATGGCAGCACTTTGGACACAGCCAATGTCTACTGCATCCAAGGGCTGCCATTTCTGGATCCTCTGCACATACCCTAAAAAATGGGTGCTTTGAAAGCAGTGTTTTTACTGCCAAGAAAGCAGGCTTTGGCTGCAAAAAAAATGCACCAAAAACGCTGATTCCTATGCACACCTGTACTATATATGTGTATGATTTACCCTTATTATTTCACGTGGGAATTCATTTATTTCTATATAATAAATACCCTTATTCAGCAGACAATATTCCCGTCTTGTGTCATCCAGACAGTAGTGACAGGAGGTCGCCCTGTCAGATTACCAGCAGTGACTGTGGTCAGAGCCTATGCTGCTCCCTGCTGTATGTGACTGTGAAACCTGATCCTACAGCAAACAGCACAGAGCTCAGGACCACATGAGTAAATCACAGCACTGAGGGGGTCTCCAGGGGGGTTTAGGAGAGACGCTCTGGGACAGAGCAATGCACAGCATTCATTGCTGTACACCCTCTGGGCACTTCATACAGGGGCTGCAGATGCAGGGGGCCCCCTTTCTAGGTGGGGGCCCCAGGCGTCTGCCTTGTCTGCCTGTGCCAAACGCCGGCCCTGACTGCGTGAATTGGACTTTAGTGACATCATTAGTGATTTTGCAGCACACAAATCAAGGAAAGTGCCCGGATTGTAAAAAATGAATGATTTTACTTGAATTACTCTGCATAAATGATTTTTGTAAATAAACTTGCGTTCGTTTCATTTTGTGTTTTTGCATTACATATTGCAACACCTTGAAAAATGGGCCTCCCTCCAAAATGGGCCCTGGGCCATCCACCTCCTAAATCCGGCCCTGACCTATCCTAGAATAACCATGGAGGTCTATTGTCAACTATCGCCTGAAACATGATGGATCTTATTGACCAGTCGGGGGTCTGGCAGGGGGGGTTGCAGTATTTTTAGATGTAGATTACACTGTTTTTACCGAAAAACGTTAAAAGCGAAGTGTCTGTGGTCAGTTGCTATGGGTAACAGCACGGTTGCTATGGGTAACAATTTTTCTGCTTGCAGTGCACTTTTTTCACTTCCTGAACTAAACGGGAGGTGAAAGAAGGGAACTGCTGCCACCTAGCGGCGCTCCCCGGCGTTAATGTCACAGTTGCCATCGTTACGAGAGAGGCCTGCTGTGCTCTCGCGTTCTGTTCCCCGAATCACTACGATAATCTCGGGAAAGTCTCGCGAGATCAATGGGAACTCGGCAGAGGTTCCGGGTGCTGGGATCGGGGGAGCAGGCCGCGGCCGCCCGCATCGGAGGAACACCCGGGTAACAAGGCGCAGGGTGAGTGCGGGGGCACGGGGTGTGAGCGGTGCTGAGGAGGGGCCCGGCCGTATTGTCTGACCGCCATGATGGGTGACGGGGAGACGGATGGAGGTCGGTAACTGGGGGAGATGGCGGCGCACCGGGGAGCGTTAACCCTTTCTGCAGACTGGTGAGATGAGACAGTCTGCTGTTCTGTGGGGAGTTTGGTCCTGATGATACCAGCTTCTGAATGTCGTGTCTGTGAATTATAGGTGCAGTTCCCCTTTAAGAGGAGTTTCTGGTCAGGTCTGATCCCTTAGAGGGTCTTTCCTGCGTGACCCCCACATTGGGAGGCGAGTGATGGCGCTGAGGCTGCCGGGACGGGGCCTGATGGGTGGGTGTTGTGTAGGACCCTGACCATGTACCATGGGTACGTGCGGGCTCGGCGCCATCGCTGCTCGCTGTGGAGTGGGACGCACCGGACCGACCCTGTAGGATCATAGTTTGCAGGTGTCACATACGCGTCTGACCCCCATCCTCCCATCTGGGCAGGAAGCTGCGGCGCACCATCATGTGGACCCGTACCCTAAGGGGCGAGCTTATTTTGTAGGAACGGCGCCTCTTGTTTCATCTGGTATTGCACTCACTTGTATAGCACTGCGCTGCCATACCAGACCCAGCCTACAGACAAGGGGGCGCTGTTTCTAACCATAACTTTTCTAGTATGTTCACGTGTGCAGAATCCATATGTGACAGAGCTGTTCTCACCATGATGACCCCCATAAGTCACTTACATCCATTGCGTGACGCATCCGACCCCTCTGTTGGTTTCATTTTTTCGGGAAAAGTGGAATTGGCAGCACAGATATCCACTGATCCTCTAATGCGGTGTGCGCCTGTGATGAGTAGCAGATATGCCTCCTTGTGCCGCACTCCGGCAGTGTGCACTTTGGGGGGCACGGTGGTGACACACAGACCCCTATAGGGAGAGGTCAGCAGCGCTGCCCAGCTATCTTAGGCTGCGTTCAGACAGATTTTTTTTTTCATGGTGAAACCGTGCCATGATCTGCTCCTTTCGGGAGTTTTGCGTTCACTAAAGAGTTTTTGAAAAGTTTTTGAAGATTTTTTTTTTTTCCCCTGAAGTGTTTTTCGCGGCCTTGTGATTGGACGGTGACAGTTTAGAGCATTTCAAAGAAGTGAAATAGAGAGGTGGGAAATAAATCCCCCCGAAGACTGAACATGTGACCAGCTATGGACTCTTACAATAGAAATGGAGAGGAAGTGTTTAATTCCCGCAGGTGGTTTTCAGGGATTTTTTTTAGACAGTCTTGAATTGCACCAGGTTATCATGGTGACACATGTTGGGCGATGAATTTGGCACATTTATAGACTGCACAGAAGTTTACACTTTCTGTCGGTTACTTTCTCCATAAAGCTACATCCGGTTGTGCAGTTTCATGCCACAAAATTTCGGGTGTGCCCCTTCACTGTCCACTTTCTGATAGATTCTGCCTCCTTATCGAGTGTTGTGAAAAACTTGCCAAAAACGCACAGAAATTGGGGTACAAGACATAAAAGACAGGGTTTTTTTTGTGCAAATTAAAGGGACTCTGTCCCCAGGTTTGTGATTTTCATTCTCAAGGCAGCATAAAGAAGTGACAGAGGCCACGATATCAGCGGAGTCACTAAAGGGCTACCGATACAAGGTCATAATTGGGAACTTGCTTCCTACGATCAGCTTGTAAGGCAAGGACAGGCGGACAGAGATTCTGTGATCCGAGAGAATTGGGCCATTTATGCTAATGACACTGATCAGCATAGTGTTTTCAGATGGGGAGAAGATGGAGAAGAAAATTCTCCATTGTGTCCGTGCGTAGAAATCAGACTGCGCTCAGATCTCATCTGAGTGCAGTCCGATGATTTCCATGCTCATTCGCGTGCATGGCCGCATGCGATCAGATATAATCGGATCAAACTCAGACATGTGCATGGCCTCATAGAATAACATTGGTTCGACTGCAATCTGATGTTTTGTCATATGGTGGTACCATAGATTGGAATCATTGCATGAGCTGATTGGGATGCGTGAGGGAGAAATAACATTATTAACCCCTTCACCTGTATAAATGAGGTCTCTGACCTGTCTGTAAATACTTGTATTCTCCACATTAAAATAATTATGGAGCATATATTCTCTTAAAGGGCTTGTTCACTACTTTGATGTTGATGACTTATCCTTCGAATAGGTCATCCGTATCAGACTGGTGGGGGTCCGTAACATGGTATCCTCGCCAATCTGCTATTATCATCACCACCGCAGGGGGCCCGATATGTATAGCGAGGACAACCGCAACTCCGTCCTACTATTTGGTAGCTGCTCCATATTGAAATAACAGGAGATGAGCTGCAATACCTGGTGGCAGACACTAGATAATGGAGGCCGGTGCTGTGCCGTACTGCTCTGCACACCATTGTCCTTGTGGCTGATAACAGCTGATTGTTGGGTGTGCTGACCCCACTGATCCTATAGACAACCCCTTTAACCTAATGGACAACCCCTTTTACCATTGGTTAAAATTGATCCTTGATATCCAGATATATTTGATCCCTGATGCCTCTGCCTGTCACTTCTGTGTTATGTCTGAATTTACTTTTATTAATTCCATTTCATGGTAATAATCTGATATTTTTTCTTAACAGGGTCCCAGCTAAAATGAGTTCCCTCCTAGAACGCCTCCATGCCAAGTACAGCCAGAATCGACCATGGCCTGAAACTATTAAGTTGGTGCGACAAATTATGGTAAGAAAGAAACTAGAGCTCTGTAGCCTTTTTTCTGTGTCTGTGGGGCACTTGTACCAATGTTTCAGTTCTTGCAGGAGAAGAGGACGGGGATGATGACTGGAGGTCACCAGCACTTGGTGTCTTGTCTGGAAACTCTACAGAAAGCTTTAAAAGGTGAGTAGTGACCTATAGCCACTAATGCAGATTCTTCTTCTAGTAGGGCATTAATCCGACCTCTCTGCTTTCAGTGTCTTCCCTGTCGGCCATGACGGACCGTTTGGAGTCTATAGCAAGACAAAATGGGTAAGATGGAAAGTTGTGTATGGAGCTGACACTGATGTTGTACCCATGTGTGTGATTTTGTTAATGAAGCTAGTGCTATGGCTGTATAGGTCCCGGTACAACAATATAAATTAGACCTTTTTTGTAATAATTAGATGAACTGGGGCTGATAAATTGATATTTGAAGATGCATGCAAATTAGCCTGGAAGTGCATTGGGGCGTGTTGATGTACTTTGATTAAATAGACACGCCCATTATGCACTTTAAAGCTAATTTGCATGCATCTTTAAAGAGTGATTTTTCAGCACTGGCACATTGGATCATTACAGGAAAGGTATCGTTTATAATGGTCATACTCCGACTTATACAACCATAACACTAGTGTGTTGCAATATCTTTGTGATACGTCCCTTTAATGGGGCGGCCTTTTAGCTGTCACGCACGTGATGTTAAAGCTTAAGTAAAATAGGAGTGTGATGTGGATCTGTTGACTAGGATAAGTCTAATGATGTTTTGCCAAGAATACCCTGACTGTCAGTAAGGAGTGGGCCGCAGGGTGTCTACTCCGGGGTCTGTGCACAGTATAATGGTCAGGAATTCACCGCTTTGTGCCGGATGTAAAATCCATCTGAGAACTATGTTCCATGATGTGGCACCGTACCGAGCGCCAGAGATAGCAGAACGCTGCCCACGGTGCGGGAAGGTCTAGGAAGTGTTTGTGGTCCTTTTATCAATAGTTTGTTATATAGAAGTGTCAGTGTGAACAGCTAGAATGGCATGGCCAGAAAACGGATAGCCTAAGAGTGGGTGGTCCAAAATGGGATGTTCTCCAGCACCGAAGGAAAGTAATTCAAACTTCGCCTTTAATCAGATAGGATAAAAGAAAAACACCTTTTATTATACTCACCTGCCAAGCGGTCAGGTCCGAGTGTTGTCGCTGGTCTTGGTCAGTCGCCCCCCTTCTTTCTTAGATGCCGTCCTCCTACTTGCTTCATGTGGATGATGCGTCCTACATCTACGTCATCCACACAGTCTCCAGACATCGCTCTCCTGTGCAGGCGTACTTCTCTGACCGGCATAGGGTAGAGTAAAGTACTGCAGTGCCCAGGCGACGGGACAGATCAGAGAGCCCCGGCGTATGCGCATTGCAGGATTTTACTCTACCTTAGTCAGGTCAGAGAAGTACGCCTGCACAGGAGAGCGATGCCGCGGAGACTATGTGCATGGCGTACGGACTCGTCATCCACACGAAGCAAGAAGGACGACGGTGTCACAAGAAGAAGGGAGGCGCGGGAACAAGACCTGTGACGCCTGTCGGGCCGGACCACTCAGCAGGTGAGTATAATAAAAGGTGTTTTTCTTTTGTTGCAGGCCAGATCGGGGGGCTTATATACAGCATTATAGAATGTTGTATTCGAGGGCTAAAAGGTGGTGGCCGCATTTCATGGGACACGCCTGCTGACCGGTTCCCTTTAAAAGAGAAAACCCGAAATGTGTATGTATTTTAACCTATGATTTAAGGTTCTGTCTGACGTCTTTCTCTCTTGACTCTAGTCTTAAGTCGCATTTAGGTGGTAATGGCACCGAGTGTTACATCACCTCCGACCAGTTTTACCTGGAGGTTCATCTAGATCCAGAGGGGCAGCTGTCTGATGTCAAGGTTGCTCATCAGGGGGAAGACGGCCCCATGGTAAGTGTAAGCGAGGGTGTAATGGGCCAGTAAAGGCTTAGTGCTCTCCTAACATATCACAGATACAGGAAGGCTATTGGCTGTGATCTCGGACCACCCTATTTCATTATAAAGGTAGAGTACACCCCTTTCGTACGCTATTATTTTCTATATTTATAGTTTTGGAGACTTGGGGACCCTGTATTCTTGGCTGCTAGCATGGCTATATGGCTCCTTATCTGCAAAATCTGAGGACAAGGTTCATTTCTGGGGATAACATTGGGTTTACAATATCAATACGCTGTGTTCTCTGCCTCCGATGATGAAATACCAGCTAGTTGTCTGCCCGCTGTAGTATTGGAATTGAGCCCAATGATCTCTGCTTTTGCCCTTACTGGATCATTGTCAGTGTGGTAATTATTGGTTTTTGCCTTTACAGAGCAGTCCAGAACTTGTACAGCAACTAAGGTTGGTTACTTTTCATTACGAATGGATATTCAATAGTTTAGTCTTTTATTATAACATTTATTTACAGAGATTATTAACCCCATACCGACGTCAGGCGTAATAGTACGCCGATGTCGGTATCCCCCGCTTTGATGTGGGCTTTGGCAGTGAGCCCACATCTTTTCCAGCACGTCAGCTGTTTTGAACAGCTGACATGTGCCTGCAATAGCGTAGGTGCAATCGCGATCCACCCACGGCTATTAACTATAACTAGTTAAATGTTGCTGTCATTCTTTGACAGCGGCATTTAAATGGCGCATATGGCAATCGTGCCGGAAATACGCACACTGGTGACCTGCTTCACATGATCGGGGGTCATCGGTTCGTCGGCATGACAATCAGAAGTCTCCTGGAGACCTCTATGATTGTCAGTGCCGGATTGCTATGAGCACCACCCAATGGTCGGCGCTCATTAGCAAGTCAGCTACATAGAGGCGAGCTGATCATTGCCTGTATGTAGCAGAGCTGATCTGGCTATGGCAGCTTCTAATCTCCTATGGAGACTAGTGAAGCATGCCAAAAGTTAAAGAAAAATGTAAAAATATGAAAAACTAAATGTTCTAATCACCCCTTTTGCCCCATTCAAAATAAAACAAAAAATAAAATCAAACCTACACATATTTGATATCGCCGCTTTCAGAATCACCCGATCTATCAATAAAAAAAAGGATTAACCTGATTTCTAAACGGCGTAGCGATAACAAAAATTCTAACCACCAGAATTATGTTTATTTTGGTCACCCCAACATTGCACTAAAATGCAATAACGGGCAATCAAAAGAACATATCTGCACCAAAATGATATCATTAAAAACTTCAGCTGAGCATGCAAAAAAATAAGCTCTCACCCAACCCGAGATCAGGAAAACTGGAAACGCTATGGGTATCGGAAAATGGTGCAACCTTGTTTTTTTTTTTTTTTAAGCAAACTTTGGATTTTTTTTTCACCACTTAGATAAAAAAAGAACCTAGACATGTTAGGTGTCTATGAACTTGTAATCACCTGGAGAATCATAATGGCAAGTAAGTTTTAGCATTTAGTGAACCTAGCAAAAAAGCCAAACAAAAAACAAGTGTGGGACTGCACGTGGTAAAAACAATGGTGTCGTTCAAAAGTACAACTCGTCCTGCAAAAAACAAGCCCTCACATGGCCATATTGATGGAAAAATAAAAAAGTTATGTCTCTGGGAAGAAGAAGAGTGAAAAACAAAAACGAAAAAGCTCCAGTCATGAAGGGGTTAAAAAGCAATCCCCAATAATTATTTTTTAAAATATTTTTAAGATTGCCAATTATGTTGCAATGTATCAAAAATACAAATGTAGTCTTTTTCCAATCCACTGTCTGAGTGTAGCACAATGCCACCTGATGGGGTCGTGTATAGTATTCTGTTTAAAGTGCAATTGTCATTTCACCCAAAGTAAAAGCATGATCTTGCTGAACTCGTCTCCTATAGGATGTTATAACTGTATTCAGTGCACATATTAGTCTAATATGCACATTTTTTGTCCCAATTCTCATGCTTTGTGACTTGTATTCCACTATCGGTGGCCGTTTCTTCTTCACCAGCACTCTGCCAGCACTGTAAGAGCTGGAACTTCCTCACTTACCTGCATGCATTGCTGCTGCCATTGTCCATTGGCTTGCCTGGACTGAAAGTTTAGGTGGTAACAATAGTCCGTGACCATTTGATTAAAACACTCCACCATTACATATAAAGAATTGGCATCTTGGGGAAGGCTATGCTTTTCAGTTGTCCCGACACACAAAGCTCACAGCTATCTTTGGGGCAAGAAGGAAGGTGTTTAGTTATCTCATCCCTGATAACAGTGAGGTCTCGAGGTTGGACCCCTATCCATCATACTCCGATGACCTTAGACACGTTATTTCAGGCAATGTTTAAAATAACACTCCATTTTGTTGCTCCACTTTATTTTGGGATCGCACACAGATCCTGTGTCCTCCATATTAACTAGTCATTGACCGCCTTCCCTGTATGAGTGCTAGCATGGCATGGGGTTGATAGTTTACTTATTACTGTAATTTTGCCTAAGACATAATATTAAAATATATTCAAAATATAAACCTAAATTGTACAATATATGCACTGCAAATTGCATTCCTCCCCCTTTTTTTTTTCTAGGGATAAGAATTTTGAGGACTTCTCTCAGTATTTGAAGAGCCTGGTGAACCTGTACAAGATGCCAGGAGACAAGTGAGTGTCCGCTGCGTGGTGCCAGGCACATAGCACAAAGTGGTCGAATCTATCTGACTGGTTGTTGTTGTTTTTTTCTTCATAGGAAATTGTATGTAGCTCTTCAGTCTTTGGAAATGGACCTCACAAAAATGGCTGCAATGTATTGGTAAGCACAACGTCCCACGTTCTGTCTTGTCTGCAAAGTGATGAGCTGCAACAGATGCGTTTTATTAGAGATACATTTAATAACTCATGTTACGTGTGTCTTACAGGCAGGTGACCAATGCCAGCGTGTTAGACAAAATATTACAGGGAACTGTAGGGCACCTGACGCCAAGAAGTGGAGGTAATCCCTACAAAAGCAGGAGAACTCTTCTGGAGAGCTGACCTTTCTGGCTCATGATGAAATGTACCTGTTTTGTGTCCTCTTAGGCCATGTTATGAATTTAAAGTATTACGTAACGCCATATGACCTTTTTGACGATGCAACGGGAGCGACAATGACACTAAACGAAGGACATGGTGAGTAATGAATAGGAAAGTGGACTTACTAGCATCCTTCTCCAGGACATGGATGCAGCCCAGCGCGACCATGAACCCAATCTTTATTCACCCGCGCACGTGTAAAGAAAGGAGGATTCAATTAAAGGGGATATCCAGACTGAGAAGAGAAGCCTGCAGTCACCGGACTTTACTGCAGACCGGCGAATCTTGACAATGTGTGATACGCTCACTGTTCACATTATGTTATTGCCCACGTTCAGTGGTCCTGTTCGTGCTTGTATGCGGACCCCCTGCTAAACAGCATTCAGGCGTATGCATCGGTGGAATGATGATCTGCGTGCATCATTTTTAGGCGTATAAGCCTGCTGGAGGTGGACACTCAGTGGGCGTATATGCGCGGAAATGATGCCCGACAAGCACATATTGACTCTGTTCACCTCAATGGGACCGGGGAACGTGGGCAAGAACGCGATGTGACAGGGGCCTTAATGAATCGGAGCTATGACTAATACATTTAACACAAAAACCTGATTTAGACTATAGACCATTTTCTGATGACACCTTCTTTTAGGCATCATACACCGAAATACAGAGTAATTGGTAATGTGTGGAGTTTCACTTGCGTCTTCTGTGGTCGCCTGTGGTGTGGCTATTGTTGATGAATGGTGAGATTTTAGTAGAGGAATGTTTCCTGATTACGGACAACATTCTCTTCCACATACTCTATATTACAGCGCGTGTGTGAACGGGTCCTAAATTCAATATATCTTTCATATCTTCCAGTTCTCCCTCGGTCACTTGGTCTGAATGCATCGGTCACCATTGAAGCTACATCTGCAATGTACAAACTACCCATAGCTCCTCTGATCATGGGCTCACATCCCATTGACAACAAGGGGTAAGGAGACGCTCCCATCTACAGTCTATACAGTGTTAATAGGGAAACTAGGACCAGGTTTTGAATTCAGGACCAGGTTACCTCATTTAAAGCCCCATATAATTGGAGCTGTGTTTCACAATGAATGTCATGTACAAGTTAAAGGGGTTTTTTTAGTTTCAGAAAACCCCTTTTTCTTGGCTGCAGTTTGCTTTAAAAAATAAATAAAAATGAACTGTGCTTTATTTACCCTCCCCAGATCCCGCATTGACTCTCTGCTCTGTTATTGTCTGCAGCATTGACATCACATTGACAACGCTGCTGCTACTCAGTGACCTTAGCAGCTCAGAGGCTAATGCCGTCACTTCCGGCAGAGCAGCTGAGCTCAGTTATTGGCTGCAGCGCTTTTGACATATCGTCGGCGCTGCAGACAATGACAGACATCGGTAGTTGTGGCAGCGTGTGTTTTTTTTTTTTTTTTTTAAGCAAACTGCGCCCGGGGATGGGTTTTCCGATCCCAGAAAACCCTTTAAAAGGTAACGTGGTTATATTACAAGTTAATGGTTTCTCTTTGCAGAACCCCATCATTCTCCGCTATCACCAACACCAACACTGTGGACCTTCCTGCCTGTTTTTTCCTTAAATTTCCACAGCCAATTCCTGTCTCCAGTGCTTTTATCCAGAAAATCCAAAACTGTACAGGTGAGCAGAGCGATGGGGATTTATCCTTCCTCACATGTAAGCCCCCATACACGACTAATGTTGGGCTAAGCCGCTGATCTCCCCACGTTAGACCCGATGCTCTAATATGTATGAACGCGCAGGGTAACGAATCGTCGGATGAGATGACGATTGGGCATGTCCAATTTCAGACTGCCAATCACTTTGTTCTCCAGGAGATAAGCCGCCGTCAGAAATGTCTGGCTAAGGCTTTCTCATAGAGAACACAGGAACGTTAGGCTTCTCCTGTGTATGGGAGAGATGACTGTCAACCAAGTGTTGTCCCGAAGCATCGTATGTCTGACAGCCATCTAATGTGCATGGCCGGCTGTATTCCAGCAGAGATTAGTGTTCGTTATTGTATCTGTTGCCCCCTTTTACTGCTATGTACCCTGTCAGTCACACATTGTCTTGCCTTTTTTATAGGTATTCCTTTGTTTGAATCCCCACCCACCTTCTCGCCTCATTATGAGCTCGTCACCCAGTTTGAGCTGGCCAAAGATAAGGAGCCGTCACCTATGAGCCACAACATGCGATTCTATGCAGTATGTATTTTCAATGGCCTCCTATGGTTTTGTCTATAAGGTGTTCTCTAGGTCCTAAGGGGCCCATACATAGCTGAACAATGTTCATCTAATGTATAAGGAGATGTCCCTATTGACCAGATAGGGGGCAACTAATTAATCGAAAAGGTTCATCCACTGGGACTGGTAGCCATCCCTAAAACATAGCTCTGTCTGAATGGGTCTGAAGCCAAGCATATGCATCTCTGCTCCATTCATTATGTATGGGACTGCTGGAAATTACCGAGCACAGTTATCCACTATCTCCAGCAATCCCATAAAGAAAGAATGGAGCGTACACGTTCAACCTCTGACCCATTTCGGCAGAGTACTATACTTGGAATTATTCAAAAGACCCGCAATTGACACATTGTTCCCTATCGCATCTGGCTTGTGAATAATATTGATGGATTAAATCATGTTTTTTATGGTTTCATTGCAGTCTCTACCAGGTCAGCAGCATTGCTATTTTGTGAATAAAGATGCTCCCCTTCCTGATGGGAGATGCCTGCAGGGGACCCTACTGAGTAAGATACCGTTCCAGCACCCTGGACGAGTTCCCACCATCCTCAACCTCATCCGACATCAGATGGCTTGTAACACGCTGATTGGGAGCTGTGTGAAGCGTACTGTGGTTAAAGAGGGTGCGTTACTGCCATAGGTTGCATAGAAGTACTCCCAGAAGTGGAGTCCTTGTCCTTTATGGGTTTCGATGCTTCTTCAAAGGTTTTGTTTTAATATTATAGTTCATATTATTGGTGTCCTAAAAAGTGCAGTATGCATGTTTTAATCACGGTCACATTTCAACAATCCATTACAGACCCAGTTATACTGTATAATACAAATTGATTGTTATGATTTATGTTGTCATCTAAAACTAGATAAATTATATATATATTTATAATATTGGATTTGCCTTATTTAACATGCACCAGAAATTAGACCTTGTTAGTATTAGAAATACTGGATCTTCTCTTTTTCCAGCTTTTAGGACCTTCCAAGGGAGTTGTCACAAATAATCCTAATGCAGTAGATGGGTACCAGGTGCAAGCACTTGGATTAGCCCTAAAAATTGTACACATTTTGCTATATTAATTTCTCTTTTGTCTGCTCTTTAGATTGCCCTAACCTCTTGCAGTTTGAGGTTTCGCCCCTCTCGGACTCCTGTATCAGCATCTCATTTCAGCATCCGGTTAATGACTCTTTGGTCTGTGGTAAGTATTTCTTGGGCCTTGGAAAGGTTGGGAGGAGTAAACTGATATAGGTGGCAAAAATTGTAGTACCCATACGGAAATATATTTGGCTTTTTTAATTGACCCGTATCTATTATGCAATTTCTACTTAATTTTTATATTGTTACCTTGTTTTGCAGTGCCCTCTGTTGTAGAGCCGTTTAGGTAAAAATGTAGAATTGCAGCTCAGCTTCCATTAAAAGTGCTATCCCAGAATGTAATGTGTTTTTCTTTTTGGAAACCACAGTACCTACACACCCTAGAATATATGGGACTATGTATAAATTAATTTACGGTACTATGGGTCTCTTTAGTCACCTTTCTTGTCTTGGTGTCCGCATGTTTTGCATCACTGAAGAAAGTGAGCAGTCCTGCAAGACCCGACATGTGAATACTGACTTTCCAGGATCCCTGCCTGTAACATCAGTGATAGTCCCACCACCATCTTGTTGATGATCTAATGCGCAATTTCAGCTATGGCCCCAAACATGGCTGATGAGTATCTACTTATAGTTTAATGGGGTTTTCCGGGGTAAAGGTACATTTCTGCAGTCAGTCTAACAGTGCACCCTATGCACACTGTCAGGATTCTGCTCTGTTGCCTGTTTGAATGGTCATCAAGTGACCACTGACATTCGGTTTGTATACTAACATCCACTTGACAACACTCCTCATCCGCTTTTCTCAGAACATTTAGAGAAGCTGGAAAAGTTGCTAGTCTGCACGTGCCCGCCAGTATGCAAATCTCATGTGAGCAGAGTCCCGACAGTGTGCATATGGCACTCTGAAGATTCAGCAGTCAACAGATTGCAGAGGTTTAGGTTTGGCCTATAAAACCCTATTAATCTAATGAACAGATTCAGTATATGGTTCACACGGAAAATCCTCGCCGTATGACATTGTCATGATCCTACACAGATAGTGAAAGATAACCTTTCATGGCATATGGTATTTCTCCACACACTCAGCTGGAAGCTAAAGATCTACCGGTGGAGATTATGATTAGTAATGAGGACTAAACAAACGCTATAATAAAGTTGCTTTGGAAGTGATTGCTCTTTTTAGTTTATTAAAGGGATTACAATTTCACCTGTGATTGGTATATTAAAATATGACAAATGAAACAGTACTCCGCCTACCGGCAATTACATAAATCCAGCTCAGGCTGCTCCGGATGGGAGACATCTCCATTTCAGCAGAAGCAGGACCGCTGCGGCCAGTGATCGTCTGCAGTGGTCTGGTGACTTCTGCATATCATTGAGCGGCCTGCCCTGGATCCAGGTAAGTGTCAGCTGGAAAGTATTGCTCCATTTGTTTAACTAAGAATCTCAGGTGTTCGTAGAATAAACCTATATCTATACAGCTCTAGCACTCGATATCCCCTAGAAATAGCATATTGTGTCATTGTAGCCAAACCGTCCATACAATTTTAGTAGCTGTCCATGCCCTGTTCATACTCAAAGGGGGGAGGGGTCTTCTGCACGACATCCCATCTATGACCTCCATGCTCTCTATTAGGGCATATGGACAGGTTATCTATATCCTACAAACCAATGTGATGAGTTTTCTTGTAGTGCCATTGGTGATTCCAAAAGCTTATGTACCATAATGGTTTTTAGACTTTGGTGGTGTCCCTGTATAATACAGATGATGGAGTGCGTAACTAGAAGTCGACTGAACACTTGGATGGCTGGCTGCAATCTTCCCCCGGACTCAACACCACTCCCATACATATGCGTCGTCAATATGAAAAGGGCTGAAAGCCTCTGCCAGACACCTGCGACGGTGGCTTGTTTTCCTGGAAAAAAAAAAAGATCAGACATTGAAACCAGACTGGCCAATTCTCGTTAATAGCATTGGGCAACCCAGGACCGTGGGTTTGTGACCTGCCACTATAAGGCTAGACACTAAGTGGAAAAAAATGTTTTGTTTTGCTTGGTGTGCTATATCCTCTCCTCAGACACTAGGCAGCTCAGTTTATTGTCAAAGCCAGTAGGAGAGTCGCCCAAACCAGAAATCTCTAAAATAAAAACAACCAAGATCCAACATGACCTGAACCTGGGGAAGAACAACACAAAGGCCAGAAGAAAGGCATGTGTCCTCCAGTGTATTCAACCAGTCAGAGCTGATGCTTTTTTCACCTAGCGTCGAGCCTCCTACTGGCAGAGATTATACCCACCATCCTGTGTCCCCCCAATGTATTCAACAAGAAAGAAATTTTTCAGTAAGTACAAAATTCCACATATTTTCCTCATCTGCCATCGGTGGAGAGTCGTGAGGCCCCCGACGTGTTCAGTCCTGCCAGTGTTGGGGGCTGAGCCCATGTCCATCTAATGTGTATGGACATCTGAAGCCACTGTAGACATGATGTAGTCATCACTTTATTGCCCCATCACTGATTGACATTGCTTTCCATGCAGTTGTAATGGACGTTCAGGATTCCACCCATGTATCCTGCAAGCTGTACAAAGGTCTGTCTGATGCTCTCATCTGTACGGACGATTTCATCACTAAAGTGGTTCAGAGGTAAGTTATTATATGCCAGCGTCCTTTGCATTGCATGTACATAGCAGCTGAGATTTATCCCTTAGTGAATGTGAAGTTTATTCTTTATTATTTATTTTTTGTAAAGAATTGTCATGGAGTCCTGCAGCAGTCAATGTTGTGAGGGGTCACTACGGCTGACGCTGTTACTGGTGGGATTTATGTCCAGTTCTGTGAATTGTGAAGACTTCTTAACCCCTTCCCGACCTGTGACACAGCGTATGCGTCATGAAAGTCGGTGCCTTCCCGACCTGTGACGCATATGCTGTGTCACAGAATGATCGCGTCCCTGCAGATCGGGTGAAGGGGTTAACTCCGATTTCACCCGATCTGCAGAGATAGGGGGAGTGGTGCTTCAGCCCAGGGGGGGTGGCTTCACCCCCCCCCGTGGCTACGATCGCTCTGATTGGCTGTTGAAAGTGAAACTGCCAATCAGAGCGATTTGTAATATTTCACCCAAAAAAACGGTGAAATATTACAATCCAGCCATGGCCGATGCTGCAATATCATCGGCCATGGCTGGAAAACCTAATCTGCCCCCACCCCACCCCACCGATCGCCCCCCCAGTGCTCCGGTGCGCGGTCCGCCCCCCTAATAAGTTCTGTCCGCTCCTCCGTCCTCCTGTACGCTCCCCCCGTGCTCCGGTGCCCCCTCCCTGTGCTCCGGTCCCCCCCCCCCCCTGTGCTCCGGTCCCCCCCCCCCGTGATCCGATCACCCCCCCTTCATACTTACCGGGCCTCCCGATGTCCGTCCGGCTTCTCCATGGGCGCCGCCATCTTCCAATATGGCGGGCGCCTGCGCACTGCGCCCGCAGAGTCTGCCGGCTGGCAGATTCATTTCAGAAGTATTTTGATCACTGCGATATAGCCTATCGCAGTGATCAAAATGAAAAAAAAGTAAATGACCCCCCTTTATCACCCCCATAGGGACAATAATAAAAATAAATAAAATATATATTTTTTTTTTCTGCTAGGGTTAGGGTTAGAACTAGGGTTAGAATTAGGGTTAGAATTAGGGGTAGGGTTAGGGTTAGGGGTAGGGTTAGGGCATGTGCACACAGTGCGGATTTGGCTGCGAATCCGCAGCGGATTGCCGCGGATCCGCAGCGGATCGGCCGCAGATCCGCAGCGGATCGGCCGCGGATCCGCAGCGGATCGGCCGCGGATCCGCAGCGGATTGGCCGCTGAGAATTCGTAGCAGTTTTCCATCAGGTTTACAGTACCATGTACACCTATGGAAAACCAAATCTGCTGTGCCCATGGTGCGGAAAATACCGTGCGGAAACGCTGTGTATTTTCCGCAGCATGTCAATTTTGTGTGGATTCCGTAGCGTTTTACACCTGTTCCTCAATAGGAATCCGCAGGTGAAATCCGCACAAAAAAACACTGGAAATCCGCTGTAAATCCGTAGGTAAAACGCAGTGCCTTTTACCTGCGGATTTTTCAAAAATGGTGCGGAAAAATCTCACACGAATCCGCAAAGTGGGCACATAGCCTTAGGGTTAGGGTTGGAATTAGAGTTAGGGTACCGTCTCACAGTGGCACTTTGATCGCTACGACGGTACGATCTGTGACGTTCCAGGGATATCCATACGATATCGCTGTGTCTGACACGCAGCAGCGATCAGGGACCCTGCTGAGAATCGTACGTCGTAGCAGATCGTTTGGAACTTTCTTTCGTCGCTGGATCTCCCGCTGTCATCGCTGGATCGTTGTGTGTGACAGCTATCCAGCGATGCGTTCACTTGTAACCAGGGTAAACATCGGGTTACTAAGCGCAGGGCCGCGCTTAGTAACTCGATGTTTACCGTGGTTACCAGCGTAAAAGTAAAAAAAAAAAAAAAACGTACATACTCACATTTCGGTGTCCTTCAGGTCCCTTGCCGTCTGCTTCCCGCTCTGACTGTCTGCCGGCCGGAAAGTGAGAGCACAGCACAGCAGTGACGTCACCGCTGCGCTCTGCTCTCACTGTACGGCGGCACTCAGTCAGAGTGGGAAGCAGATGGCAAGGGACCTGAAGGACACCAAAATGTGAGTATGTACGTTTTTTTTTTTACTTTTACGCTGGTAACCACGGTAAACATCGGGTTACTAAGCGCGGCCCTGCGCTTAGTAACCCGATGTTTACCCTGGTTACCCGGGACCTTGGCATCGTTGGTCGCTGGAGAGCGGTCTGTGTGACAGCTCCCCAGCGACCACACAATGACTTTCCAACGATCACGGCCAGGTCGTATCGCTGGTCGTGATCGTTGGTAAATCGTTATGTGAGACGGTACCCTTAGGGTTGGAATTAGGGCTAGGGTTGGAAATAGGGTTAAGATTAGGCTTGTGGTTAGGGTTAAGGATAGGGTTAGGGTTGTGTTGGGGTTACAGTTGTGGGTAGGGTTGGGATTAGGGTTAGGATTAGGGTAGGATTTAGGGTTACGGGTGTGTTGGGGTTAGGGTTGTGGTTAGGGGTGTGTTGGGGTTAGGGTTGTGATTAGGGTTATGGCTACAGTTGGGATTAGGGTTAGGGGTGTGTTGGGGTTAGTGTTGAAGTTAGAATTGAGGGGTTTCCACTGTTTAGGCACATCAGGGGTCTCCAAACGCAACATGGCGCCACCAATGATTCCAGCCAATCTTGCGTTCAAAAAGTCAAATGGTGCGCCCTCCCTTCCAAGCCCCGACGTGCGCCCAAACAGTGGTTTACCCCCACATATGGGATACCAGCGTACTCAGGACAAACTGGGCAACAACTATTGGGGTCCAATTTCTCCTGTTACCCTTGCAAAAATAAAAAAATACTTGCTAAAACATAATTTTGAGGAAAGAACAATTATTTTTTATTTTCACGGCTCTACGTTATAAACTTATGTGAAACACTTGGGGGTTGAAAGTGCTCACCACACATCTAGATAAGATCCTTTTGGGGTCTAGTTTCCAAAATGGGGTCACTTGTGGGGTGTTTCTACTGTTTAGGCACATCAGGGGCTCTGCAAATGCAACGTGACGCCCGCAGACCATTCCATCAAAGTCTGCATTTCAAATGTCACTACTTCCCTTCCGAGCCCTGACGTGCGCCCAAACAGTGGTTTACCCCCACATATGGGGTACCAGCGTACTCACAACAAACTGGGCAACAAATATTGGGGTCCAATTTCTCCTGTTACCCTTGTGAAAATAAACAATTGCTTGCTAAAACATCTTTTTTGAGGAAAGAAAAATGATTTTTTATTTTCACGGCTCTGCGTTGTAAACTTCTGTGAAGCACTTGGGGGTTCAACGTGCTCACCACACATCTAGATAAGTTCCTTCGGGGGTCTAGTTTCCAAAATGGGGTCACTTGTGGGGGGTTTCTACTGTTTAGGCACATCAGGGGCTCTGCAAACATAACATGATTCCCGCAGACCATTCCATCAAAGTCTGCATTCCAAACCGTCACTACTTCCCTTCCGAGCCCCGCCATGTGCCCAAACAGTGGTTTACCCCCACATATGGGGTATCAGCGTACTCAGGAGAAACTGGACAACAACTTTTGGGGTCAAATTTTTCCTGTTACCCTTGGGAAAATTAAAAAATTCTGGGCTAAAAAAATATTTTTCAGGAAAGAAAACACATTTTTTATTTTCACGTCTCTGCGTTATAAACTTCTGTGAAGCACTTGGGGGTTCAAAGTGCTCACCACACATCTAGATAAGTTCCCTTGGGGGTCTAGTTTCCAAAGTGGGGTCAATTGTGGGGAGTTCTTACTGTTTAGGCACATCAGGGGCTCTGCAAACGCAACTTGACGCCCGCAGAGCATTCCATTAAAGTCTGCATTTCAAAACGTCACTACTTCCCTTCCGCTCCCCGATGTGTGCCCAAACAGTGGTTTACCCCCACATATGGGGTATCAGCGTACTCAGGAGAAACTGCACAACAACTTTTGGGGTCCAATTTCTCCTGTTACCCTTGGGAAAATAAAAAATTGTGGGTTAAAAAATCACTTTTGAGGAAAGAAAAATAATTTTATATTTTCATGGCTCTGCGTTATAAACTTCTGTGAAGCACTTGAGGGTTCAAAGTGCTCACCACACATCTAGATTAGTTCCTTGGGAGGTCTAGTTTCCAAAATGGGGTCACTTGTGTGGGAGCTCCAATGTTTAGGCACACAGGGGCTCTCCAAACGCGACATGGTGTCCGCTAATGATTGGAGCTAATTTTCCATTCAAAAAGCCAAATGGCGTGCCTTCCCTTCCGAGCCCTGCCGTGCGCCCAAACAGTGGTTTACCCCCACATATGGGGTATCATCGTACTCAGGACAAACTGGACAACAACATTTGGGGTCCAATTTCTCCTATTATCCTTGGGAAAATAAAAAACTCCGGGCTAAAAATCATTTTTGAGGAAAGAAAAATATTTTTTTATTTTCATGGCTCTGCGTTATAAACTTCTGTGAAGCACCTGGGGGTTTTAAGTGCTCACTATACATCTAGATTAGTTCCTTGGGGGGTCTAGTTTCCAAAATGGGGTCACTTGTAGGGGAGCTCTAATGTTTAGGCACACAGGGGCTCTCCGAACGCAACATGGTGTCCACTAACGATTGGAGCTAATTTTCCATTGAAAAAGTCAAATGGCGCGCCTTCCCTTCCAAGCCTTGCCGTGCACCCAAACAGTGGTTTACCCCCACATATGAGGTATCGGCGTACTCAAGAGAAATTGCCCAACAAATTTTAGGATCCATTTTATCCTGTTGCCCATGTGAAAATGAAAAAATTGAGGCTAAAAAATTTTTTTTGTGAAAAAAAAGTACTTTTTCATTTTTTACGGATCAATTTGTGAAGCACCTGAGAGTTTAAAGTGCTCACTATGCATCTAGATAAGTTCCTTGGGGGGTCTAGTTTCCAAAATGGGGTCACATGTGGGGGAGCTTCAATGTTTAGGCACACAGGGTCTCTCCAAACGCGACATGGTGTCCGCTAACGATGGAGATAATTTTTCATTCAAAAAGTCAAATGGCGCGCCTTCCCTTCCGAGCCTTGCCGTGCACCCAAACAGTGGTTTACCCCCACATGTGAGGTATCAGTGTACTCAGGAGAAATTGCCCAATACATTTTAGGATCCATTTTATCCTGCTGCCCATGTGGAAATGAACAAATTGAGGCTAAAAGAATTTTTTTGTGAAAAAAAAAGTACTTTTTCATTTTTACGGATCAATTTGTGAAGCACCTGGGGGATTAAAGTGCTCACTATGCATCTAGATAAGTTCCTTGGGGCGTCTAGTTTCCAAAATGGGGTCACTTGTGGGGGAGCTCCAATGTTTAGGCACACGGGGGCTCTCCAAACGCGACATGGTGTCCGCTAAAGATTGGAGCCAATTTTTCATTGAAAAAGTCAAATGGCGCTCCTTCGCTTCCGAGCCCTGCCGTGCCCACAAACAGTGGTTTACCCCCACATATGAGGTATCAACGTACTCAGGACAAATTGGACAACAACTTTTGTGGTCCAGTTTCTCCTTTTACCCTTGGGAAAATAAAAAAATTGTTGCTAAAAGATCATTTTTGTGACTAAAAAGTTAAATGTTCACTTTTTCCTTCCATGTTGCTTCTGCTGTTGTGAAACACCTGAAGGGTTAATAAACTTCTTGAATGTGGTTTTGAGCACCTTGAGGGGTGCAGTTTTTAGAATGGTGTCACTTTTGGGTATTTTCAGCCATATAGAACCCTCAAACTGACTTCAAATGTGAGGTGGTCCCTAAAAAAAATGGTTTTGTAAATTTTGTTGTAAAAATGAGAAATCACTGGTCAAATTTTAACCCTTATAACTTCCTAGCAAAAAAAAAATTTCTTTCCAAAATTGTGCTGATGTAAAGTAGACATGTGGGAAATGTTATTTATTAACTATTTTGTGTCACATAACTCTCTGGTTTAACAGAATAAAAATTCAAAATGTGAAAATTGCGAAATTTTCAAAATTTTTGCCAAATTTCCGTTTTTTTCACAAATAAACTCAGAAATTATCGACCTAAATTTACCACTAACATGAAGCCCAATATGTCACGAAAAAACAATCTCAGAACCGCAAGGATCCGTTGAAGCGTTCCTGAGTTATTACCTCATAAAGGGACACTGGTCAGAATTGCAAAAAATGGCAAGGTCATTAAGGCCAAAATAGGCTGGGTCATGAAGGGGTTAAAAGAAGCAATCAAGGCTGCAATGTCAGGAAGCATATACAGTGTTTTGCCTTATTTTTCAGACTAGAAGACACACCTTACCTTAAGAGACACCTCAGATTGAGACAGCAGAAAATAGGAAAAGCATTTTTCTTATTAATTTAGCTTCCTTGGTGGTGTAAAGTGGAGGGGTTATTATCACTCATTTTAATGTACTACGGTAGAATAGAGAAGAAATCTATTGTTTGTTTCTCTGTACTGTATATTGTACATATGCATATATAGACAGAGTTCTGCTACATACGCAGAGATAGACACACAGCTCTGCTACATATGTACATATAGATACACACAGCTCTGCTACATAGGCATAAATACATACACACAGCTCTGCTATACATGCATATATAGACACGGCATCTTCTACATATGCACATATAGGCACACACAGCTCTGCTACATGCACACTACATTCACATATAGACACTCATCTCTGTACATAAACAATTATATACACACACGCTATTCATTACCACATCTTGCCGTTCCTGAGTGGTACCCGAATGGAGGCTGCACCATCTGAGCAGCTGAAGGACTTTCCACACAATTAACTCAAGGACCTTTCAGGTTATGAAACATTCTTGAATTAAAGGGGTTTTCCCCATGAACAAAAGTTCATTTTATTCACTAGACCTTGGAATGAAAATAAGGACACAATTGAAAGTGATTTAAAAAAATGTTCCTGTGCTGAGATAATCTTATACATGTGCCCCTGCTGTGTACTGTGTAATGGCTGTGTGTGACCGTACAGGGACATGGTCTGGTCATACCACAGCTCCTGGGCAGGGGGAAAGCAAAAGAGTTACAGACATTACAGCAGGGGATAAGCTGTATTATTTTTTTTTCTTTTTCTTTGTGAGGTAAAACATTTCTCTGCCCGTTATTAAGCAATGTTTTACCTCACAGAAACAACTGAGATCCCATGCTGTACTGTCAGTATATTCTTTTGCATCCTCCCCTGCCCAGGAGCTGTGGTATGATCAGACCATGTCCCTGTACGGTCAGACACAGCCATTACACAGTACACAGCAGGGGCACATTTATCAGATTATCTCAGCACAGGAACATTTTTCTAACACATCAGTTGTGGAACATATTATTATTCTAAGATCTATTGATTAAAATATTCTTTTATCAAGATCTAGTGAATAAAATGAACTTTTTTTCATGGGAAAACCAAAACCCCTTTAATCAGCTGGACGGTCCTTCCCCTGCTCAGTTGGTGCAGAGCAGGAAAGGAAGCTTACCGGGACCTCAATGGAGGCTGCACGAACTGAGCAGGTGAGGGACCGTCCAGCTGATTAAAGGGGTTTTCCCATGAACAAATGTTCATTTTATTCACTAGATCTTGATAAAAGATAAAAATATATTTTAGATAGATCAGTGTACGGCAAGTGTAGAGCAGTTCTCCGTGATCTGTAAGGACGCTGTGTCTGTGTTCGCCGTCACAGGAAGTTGCCTCCAGACTATTAGACAAAAGCACTTTTTATTTTTTAGCAAAAGTTTTTCTTGTTAGGCTACTTTCACACTAGCGTCGTTTGTAATATGTCGCAATGCGTCGTTTATGAGAAAAAAACGCATCCTGCTAAGTTGTCTGCAGGATGCGTTTTTTACCCATAGACTTTCATTAGCGACGCATTGCGACGTATGGCCACACGTCGCAACCGTCGTGCGACAGTTGCGTCGTGTTTTGGCGGACTGTCGGCACAAAAAACGTTACATGTAACTTTTTTTGCGCGTTGTGTCCGCCATTTTCGACCGCGCATGCGTGGCCGAAACTCCGCCCCCTCCTCCCCAGACATTACAATGGGGCAGCGGAAGCGTCGTAAGACTGCATCCGCTGCCCACATCGGGCATTACTTTCACAACGCGCATCGGGCCGACGCTAGTGTGAAAGAAGCCTTAAAGGGAATCTGTCACCCCAAAATTCGCCTATAAGCTGCGGCCACCGTCATCAGGGTCTTATCTACAGCATTCTGTAATGCTGTAGATAAGCCCCCGATGTAACCTGAAAGATAAGGAAAACAAGTTATACTCACCCAGGGGAGGTCTCGGTGTGGTCCGGTCCGATGGGCGTTGCGGTCCGGTCCAGGGCCTCCCATCTTCATACGATGACGTCCTCTTCCTTGCTTCTTGCTGCGGCTCCTGCGCAGGCGTACTTTATCTCACCTGTTGAGGGCAGAGCAAAGTACTGCAGTGCGCAGGCGCCTAGCCTCTCTGACTTTTCCTGATGCCTGCGCACTGCAGTACTTTGCTCTGCCCTCAACAGGTCAGATAAAGTACGCCTGTGCAGGATCCGCGGCAGGAAGCAAGGAAGAGGCGCTGGACCCGGACCGCAACGCCCATCGGACCGGACCGCACCGGGACCGCCCCGGGGTGAGTTTAATCTAACTTGTTTCTCTTATCTTTCAGGTTATATTGGGGGCTTATCTACAGCATTACAAAATGCTGTAGATAAGCCCTTGAGGCTGGTGGCTGCAGCTTATAGGCGAATTTTGTGGTGACAGATTCCTTTAAAGAGTAAAGGTACCTTCACACTAAACGACTTTGCAGCGATAACGACAGCGATCCGTGACGTTGCAGCGTCCTGGATAGCGATATCGTTGTGTTTGACACGCAGCAGCGATCAGGATCCTGCTGTGATATCGCTGGTCGTTGGTTAAAGTTCAGAACTTTATTTGGTCGTCAGATCGGCGTGTATCGTTGTGTTTGACAGCAAAAGCAACGATGCCAGCGATGTTTTACAATGGTAACCAGGGTAAATATCGGGTTACTAAGCGCAGGGCCGCGCTTAGTAATCCGATATTTACCCTGGTTACCATTGTAAAAGTAAAAAAAAAACAGTACATACTCACCCTCTGATGTCTGTCACGTCCCCCGGCGTCTGCGCTGCTGCTCAGAGCTTCCTGCACTGAATGTGTCAGTGCCGGCCGGAAAGCAAAGCACAGCGGTGACGTCACCGCTGTGCCCTGCTACTGCTGGCGCTTACACAGTGCAGGGAAGCGGACGCCGGGGGACGCGAATGTAAGTATGTAGTGTTTGTTTTTTTACATTTACACTGGTAACCAGGGTAAACATCGGGTTACTAAGCGCGGCCCTGCGCTTAGCAACCTGATGTTTACCCTGGTTACCCGGGGACTTCGGGATCGTTGGTCGCTGGAGAGCTGTCTGTGTGACAGCTCTCCAGCGACCACACAACGACGAAACAGCGACGCTGCAGCGATCGGCATCGTTGTCGATATCGCTGCAGCGACGCTTAGTGTGACGGTACCTTAAAGGTACCGTCACATTAAGCGACGCTGCAGCGATATCGACAACGATGCCGATCGCTGCAGCGTCGCTGTGTGGTCGCTGGAGAGCTGTCACACAGACAGCTCTCCAGCGACCAACGATGCCGAAGTCCCCGGGTAACCAGGGTAAACATCGGGTTACTAAGCGCAGGGCCGCGCTTAGTAACCCGATGTTTACCCTGGTTACCAGTGTAAATGTAAATAAAACAAACACTACATACTTACATTCCGGTGTCTGCCGGGTCCCCCGGCGTTTGCTTCCCTGCACTGTGTAAGCGCCGGCCCTAAAGCAGAGCGGTGATGTCACCGCTGTGCTTTGCTTTACGGCCGGCACTGACACATTCAGTGCAGGAAGCTCTGAGCAGCAGCGCGGACGCCGGGGGACGTGACAGACATCAGAGGGTGAGTATGTAGTGTTTTTTTTTTTACTTTTACAATGGTAACCAGGGTAAATATCGGGTTACTAAGCGCGGCCCTGCGCTTAGTAACCCGATATTTACCCTGGTTACCATTGTAAAACATTGCTGGCATCGTTGCTTTTGCTGTCAAACACGACGATACACGGCGATCTGACGACCAAATAAAGTTCTGGACTTTCAGCAACGACCAGCGATATCACAGCGGGATCCAGATCGCTGCTGCGTGTCAAACACAACGATATCGCTATCCAGGACGCTGCAACGTCACGGATCGCTGTCGTTCTCGTTGCAAAGTCGTTTAGTGTGAAGGTACCTTAAGTCTAATAGTCCAAAAAACTCTGTAATAACTATAACTGTAGGGAGAGCCGAGGTATCAGTATTATATATGGCGCAGGTTTGCATTGTATTAAATAACACCTCCGTTTTAATGTTGCTGTAATGTCCTTTGACGCTCTCTTCAATTAAAGGGGCTGATGTCTCCTCCACCTGTCCCTGCCACAAAATCTCCACAGCCCTGGAGTTCAGTATTATACACTGTGTGCAGAATTATTAGGCAAGTTGTATTTTAGAGGTTTATTTTTATTATTGATCAACAACTATGTTCTCAATCAACCCAAAAGACTTATAAATATCAAAGCTTAATATTTTTGGAAGTTGGAGTGGGTGTTTAGATTTGGCTATCTTAGGAGGATATCTGTTTGTGCAGGTAACTATTACTGTGCAGAATTATTAGGCAACTTAATAAAAACCAAATCTATTCCCATCTCACTTGTTTATTTTCACCAGGTAAACCAATATAACTGCACAAAATTTAGAAATAAACATTTCTGACATGCAAAAACAAAACCCAAAAAAATGAGTGACCAATATAGCCACCTTTCTTTATGATGACACTAACAGCCTTCCATCCATAGATTCTGTCAGTTCCTTGATCAGTTTACGATCAACATTGCGCGCAGCAGCCACCACAGCCTCCCAGACACTGTTCCGAGAGGTGGACTGTTTTCCCTCCCTGTAGATCTCAGATTTTATGAGGGACCACAGGTTCTCTATGGGGTTCAGATCAGGTGAACAAGGGGGCCATGTCATTATTTTTTCTTGAGACCTTTACTGGCCAGCCACGCTGTGGAGAAGTTGGAGGCATGTGATGGAGCATTGTCCTGCATGAAAATCATGTTTTTCTTGAACGATACCGACTTCTTCCTGTACCACTGCTTGAAGAAGTTGTCTTCCAGAAACTGGCAGTAGGTCTGGGAGTTGAGCTTCACTCCATCCTCAACCCGAAAAGGTCCCACAAGTTCATCTTTGATGATACCAGCCCATACCAGTACTCCACCTCCACCTTGCTGGCGTCTGAGTCGGAGTGGAGCTCTCTGCCCCTTCCTGATCCAGCCTCTGGCCCATCCATCTTGGCCACCAAGAGTCACTCTCATTTCATCAGTCCATAAAACCTTTGAAAAGTCAGTCTTAAGATATTTTTTGGCCCAGTCTTGACGTTTTATCTTATGTTTCTTGTTCAAAGGTGGTCGTTTTTCAGCCTTCCTTACCTTGGCCATGTCCCTGAGTATCACACACCTTGTGCTTTTTGTTATTCCAGTAACGTTGCAACTCTGAAATGTGGCACAATTGGTGGCAAATGTCATCTTGGCATCTTCACGCTTGATTTTCCTCCATTCATGGTCAGTTATTTTGCGCCTTTTTTGCCCAACACGCTTCTTGCGACCCTGTTGGCTATTTGCCATGAAATGCTTGATTGTTTGGTGATCACGCTTCAAAAGTTTGACTATTTGAAGACTGCTGCATCCCTCTGCAAGACATCTCACAATCTTGGACTTTTCAGAGCCCGTCAAATCTCTCTCCTGACCCATTTTGCCAAAGGAAAGGAAGTTGCCTAATAATTAAGCACACCTTATATAGGGTGTTGATGTCATTAGACAACACCCCTCCTCATTACAGAGATGCACATCACCTGCTTTACTTAATTGGTAGTTGGCTCTCAAGCCTGAACAGCTTGGAGTAGGACAACATGTATAAAACGTATCATGTGATCAAAATACAACTTGCCTAATAATTCTGCACACAGTGTAGTAATTGCTAATGGTGTATTTACACTGAAAGATTACAGCTAACAATTGACCCTAGGAACTCTATTTCACGATAGTCGTCCAGTGTAAACAGGCTGCGGATCACCAGATGAATGAACAAAACGCTCTTTCGTCTGGTGAAATAATCGTGTGTGCTGCACAAAAGATCATCGTTCTCAGTTTACATCTTCAGTGTAAACAGGACTTGCACTAAAAAGAAGAATGACGGCTATTTATTACAGATCGCACTATACGAATCATTAAATGCAGTCTGCCTGAGTTAACAAGCTTTTAAAGGTAATCTGTCAGCAGGTTTTTGCTATGTAATCTGAGGGCAGCATTAGGTAGGGGCTGAGAAACTGATTTCAGCGACCCCACTTATTAGGATATGTGCACACTGTCAGTAAACGCTGCGTGCTGGACGCTGCGTACTTCTGCAGCGTCCAACCCGGCAGTGGCCGAATGTTACAGCATAGTGGATGGGATTTCAAGAAATCCTATCTCCACTATGCGTGCACAGCCTCCCGCGGCTTACCTGCGGAGACAGACATGTGACGCATCTTTCCAGACCGCTGCATGTCTATTTCTCTTGCGGAGACTAGCAAGAGTGTATTGGACTCGGTGAATTTGCACGGTTAGGTGAACACATGCAGATTCACCTGCGTTCAATAGACGGCAGTGGTTTGGACACAGCAAGCATGCGCTACATTCAAAGCGCTGCCACTTCCGGAGCGTGGGCACATATCTTTAGGCTGAGTGCTGTTGTTTCAATACAATGAGTGTTTTATCAGCAGTAGATTATCACTGCCCATACTTGTGCCCGCGTGAGACCTGGTCCACCTCCTTTGATTAGCGGCTTATTGTTAATAAACAGAAAGCTGCTAATCAGTGTTGGAGGGGTGGTGTTAGCTTTCTGAACCCTGTTACAGCTACCTCACCCAGTAAACTAAGTGATACATCACTGGAATCGGGGATTCTTTCTCTACATTATGCTGCTCTCAGATGGGCAGATGGAGTAGAATAAATCTGGTGACAGATTCCTTTTAAACGATAGCTGATCGGTAAATATTTTCCATTTTGGCAATTGTTTAATTCCACAAATCAGTTAATGCCCACCTTAAAGAACTGGAGGGTAAAAGGTGCCATCGAACTGAAGGAAGAGAGCAAGGCTTTTTACTCCAGGACACACAATTATTCTGTTCCTCAGCCCTCTAATCCTAGCTTCCTGACAATTTCAAGTCCATTCAAAGGGGTTGGCCACTTAATCTTTATTCTAGCAAATATGTTGGGGGCGTGATTTTAGTGGGACCTAATAATCTATAAGTATGACAGGTTCTCCTCCTGCACTTATTAGTGAGGCTTTCCGCCATCCTGGCACAAAATGGCAGCTAATTGAGCATGTGACCAGACCTGACCATTGGCCTCCTCCAATTAAAAAATAGCTTTAAAAAAGAGTGTTTTTTTCGATTGGAGGAAACAAACCAGTAACTATGATGAGAACAGCCTCGCTGTGCAGCCTGTAAGGAAGGCGGCTGCAGCAAGTGCAGGAGGAGAACCTGTAATACGTATATATTAGTCACCAACACATCTGTTAAAAGAAAAGTACCAACAATTAGAAGCGATCGGATTGCTGCTCTGTGTATTAACCCCTCATCTACTCTGTGCCGCTCCCAGGAAGTCTTAGTCTAGTGAGTCCAGCGCTCAGACCTGAATTACACGAGGTGTGTTCTTTACATGGAATATAATGTTTGTGACGCCTTGACTGTATCTGTAGTAGGAGATCTACACGCGCTGCTGCTTGGAAAAACAATGGATTTTTTTTTTATGACAACCCATAAATTACCTTAAGAAATGTCAAGGTGAAAAATGAATTCTGTTCCCTCTTGGGATTGGTATTTATGACCTGCAGGATGTCGGAGCCATGCTCTATTACTAAATGACATTCCGTTCTTGTTGCTCATCAGTCAGTAATGCTGGAAAAGGGTGTTATACAGGTTTATCCTGAGCGATGGAAAGCGTCCGCCTTCCCTGCCGTAATAATATGTTATATTATGTTTTATTGGTGCCTGTAAATCGCTGCAACACACAACTGCCACATGTAGAGCTGACAACTGAGGCCAATCTACCATCACTACACAATGTTTTTTAGATCCTACCTCTGAAAATCCTGGCACCGCACAACAGGGCTAGCTTAAGCCTAATCACCATAGCGTAGAGATGATCGGCTCAGTGATCAGGCTTTGCTGCCTGACTTTCATGCTTTTGGTTCCCAGGTGCTTCTAGTGTGAAATGGCCCCTCAAAAAGCGGCATAATCCAGCAGCAAAAGAGTTAAAGCTCACAAATTAGTGACTGTTGTGTTTCAAGAGGGAAAAATGTACACATTTGTTGGCTGCAACCACCTTTATTTATGGCATACAGTGCAGCTACACCGGAAATGCGTGTTTTTTTTTTCCCTGATTTTTTTTTTTTTAACATGCTTAATAAAAATTTGGAGTTTTAAAGCAGTTTTGGGCGTTTTGGAGAAAAGTTTTCAGTTGCTCTGCTTGACAGACTGGCGACTCATGACAGCATGCATTGTGCGCGCTCTCACGTTCCCCATGCGAGCTGCAGTCACATGACAACATGTATGCATTTTGCGTACTTGCGCTCATATGCCAACAAAACTCTTCCTGCTCCTATTCCCTTCTATTGAAAGAAGCCGAATGAGTCTAGTTGCCATGTGACGACAAGTATATGAATCGTAAAGATGCAGTCACGACTAGGAAAACAGAGGGATCGTGACACCGTGCCTTGTGCCGTCTGCAGACTTGGACAGAAGTAACCGCTGACTTTTTTCCCAAGCCTGCACAATGCCTGGATTTTACCATTTCATTTTTGGACTATCTGTCTGAGCTAGTTGGTCCATGAGTAAACATGGACTACGCACAGGATGGATGCTGAAGCATCTAATAGTCGCTGCTTTTGGTTTGGTGAATGGAGTCCCTCCCCAAAAATGTTTTTATCTACTATTCATTGCATAAATCTGGATGTTGTAACAGACTGCAGAAAGTTAAAAAAAAACTTAAAGGAAATATCTGGAACTTTGTTAAAATAAAAAAAACTATGCCTAAGCACTAACAGGCAAGTAGTTGCTACCTACCTGCCTATTGTGCCCAGCACCGTTCTTTGCCTCTGCCGGCGATTCAGCTGCCTCTGCTGACGTCACGTCATCGGAGTGACAGTTTCTTTTCCGCCTTCCTCTGTTGACGGGGCGAGACTGCCAATGTCATGCTGATTGACAGCCAGCTCCCCCAAACAGCATGATGTCGGCAGTCCCGCCCTGTCAATAGAGCAAGTTGGAAAAGAAACGGACACTCTGACAATGTGACGTCAGCTGAATTGCCAGCAGGAGTGGTCTGTGATCGCTCTGTCCTGGTTGCAGAACTTCACTGAGCACAACAGGTAGATAGCAACTACTGTGATTAGGCACTTTTTTTTTTTAAACAAAGTCCGGAATAACCCATTTAAAGGAAAAGTACAGCGCAAGGGTATATTTGCAATACATTTTTACTGAAAATTTTCTTTTTTTCCAGTTGGAAGTCCTCTTTTATTCTGGTACATAATTCTTTTTTTCTGAATGGATAAGTCACTCACTTTTATATTGATGTGTGTTTATCTTGCATTGAGATTTGCGTGCGGTACTTATGTATTTTTCTTCTTTTTGTTACATAGGTGCATGTCTATTCCTGTGACTATGCGAGCCATTCGTAGGAAAGCTGAGACCATCCAGGCTGATACTCCTGCATTGTCACTTATTGCGGAGACCGTGGAAGATATGGTGAAGAAAAACCTTCCTCCGGCCAGTAGTCCAGGCTACGGAATGACCACTGGTTCCTCTACCTTAATTACAACCCCAACCAGCTCATATTCTTCAGGAACCATGACCGCTCTTTTCAACATGAATAACATTGGCAACATGGGTATGAAAGAGCGCCATGACTCCACAGGGCATGGAGATGACTACAATAAAGTAACACAGAATCCCATACTAACCAGCCTTCTTCAGATCACAGGAAATGTGGGTGGAAATATAGGCTCAAGTCCCACACCGCCCCATCATACCCCACCTCCTGTTTCTTCTCCAGCTAGCAATACTAAAAACCATCCCATGCTAATGAACTTGCTCAAGGACAACCCAGCACAGGACTTCTCAAGTTTATATGGCAGTAGCCCTCTTGAAAGACAGAATTCTTCTGGATCTCCTCGAACAGACCTAGGGCAATCAGGAACTGGAAAACCAAAGAAAAAGAGACCTAGGACAGATAAAATGAAAAATCAAACTGAAGATGACTTTCAAAGGGAGCTTTTCTCCATGGATGTGGACTCCCAAAACCCAATATTTGATGTAAGCATGGCAGGTGATGCCCTGGACACACCTCATATTACACCAGCACCAAGCCAGTGTGGCACACCCCCTACAGTGTACCAGCAGCCAATGTCTCATGCCCAGTCTGGTATGCAAAGAATGGTGAGGTTGCCTAGTACTGACACCATTATTCCAGACGTTACAGATATACTCTCCGACATAGCAGAAGAAGCTTCAAAGCTTCCAGGAGCTGGGGACGATTGCCCCAATCTTGGTACTCCTGTCAGAGACTCTTCTAGCTCTGGTCACTCTCAGAGCACCCTGTTTGACACAGATGTGTTTCCGGTAGATGGTGCAGGTGGTGGAGACAATCCCTATGCAGATGCTGCTGATCTCATTGCAGAGGCACATGGAAGCCCAAATAGTGACTCCTCTAATAATTTCTTCAACAGCATGGATTTTAACCCAGAATTACTGAACAGTCAAAGCGGTTTTGCAGATGACTTCAATGATGAAAGCAGCCAGAGCGACGATCATGATTTTTCTGGGCAGGACTTTTCTGGGCAGGGGCTATCACTGGGTGTAGTTTCAGGAATTCCTGTTGATGGGAGTGAAGGCAAGTACAAGGTAGGGCAAGCGGCTGAAACAGTAGATTTTAGTATTATTGGAAGTGGCAAGGGGCTGGGTGGGGTGGATATTCTTGAATCGCATAGTAGAAGTCAGAGCCCTTTACTTGGAGATTTGACAAAAGACCGACCCCAAAAACAGAGGATGAAAGAGGGAAGCAATGGGGGTGGGAGTGGAGGAGGAATAAGTGGGATCCAAGGTTCAGGCCTAGATTCAAAATCAGGAAAGCGCAGCAGAACACCTTCTAGTGATGGTAAAAGCAAAGAAAAGCCACCCAAACGCAAGAAAGAGTCTGAAGGAAAATCGCCCTCACATATTGCTAATCGCCCATTTACCCCACCCACTAGTACTGGTGGTTCAAAATCACCAGGAACATCAGCAAGATCTCAAACTCCTCCTGGAATGGCCACTCCTCCAATACCGAAAATCACCATTCAAATTCCCAAAGGTACGATGAGTGTTGGGAAGCCAACTTCTCATAGTCAGTATTCAAGCAGTGGTTCAGGAAATTCATCGAGTAGCAGAAGCCATCATGGACACTCCACATCATCTTCCTCTTCTGCCTCAGGAAAAATTAAGAACAGCAAGTCCGATGGGTCATCTGGAATAAAGATGAGCAGTGGAGGAAGTGGATTGTACACTGGTCCAGCTGGATCAGGGGGTAGCCAGTCTAAAAGTGGCTCTCAGTCACTAGGCAAGCAAGGATCTTCTCCTATTACTAAGCATGGGTTAGGAAGTGGAGTCAGTAGTTCTGTAAGTAGCAAGACTAAACCACAGGGAAAACCATCTGTGTTAATGAACCCCTCTCTTTCCAAGCCAAATATTTCTCCTTCACACTCCAGACCATCTGGAGGCTCTGACAAGTTATCTTCCCCAATGAAACCAATGCCAGGGACGCCACCTTCTTCAAAAGCCAAGTCGCCTATTGGTTCAGGGGGTTCTCATTTGTCAGGGGGAGGTTCAAACTCCACAATGAAGTCAACATCTGGTCTAGTTTCTTCAGGATCTCTTTCACAAAAGCCAAACTCCTCCTCTTCTTCATCCTCTTCTTCATCGTCCTCATCCTCTTCATCGTCGTCGTCCTCTTTTTCAGGTGGCTCCAATGTTTCCCAGAACCTTCATGGTAGCTCCAAAGGGAAGTCTCCAAGTAGAAATAAAAAACCCTCATTAACAGCTGTTATAGATAAGCTCAAACATGGGGTGGGGACGGGAGGTCCTGGTTCAGAGGATCCTATGGAGGCTCCTGGTGGGGGAGGGAACTCAGGGGCCCCTAGTCATGGAATGTCCTCAAAACATGGACTTGTGGGAGGCGAATTTCCTGTTAAGCGTGAAAAGAGTGAGAAAGACAAATCAAAAGTTTCAGTCTCTGGTGGATCTTCTGATTCATCCAAGAAAGGTGACTCAAAAGGCTCAGGAAGTACTGGAGTAGCCAAAATTATTATCAGCAAGCATGATGGAGGGTCACCAAGTATCAAAGCAAAAGTAACCCTGCAGAAGCCTGGAGAAGGGGGTGGGGATGGGTTAAGGTCACAGATTCCTAAGAGCTATGGTTCACCCTTGATCAGTGGTTCGACCCCGAAGCATGAACGCTGCTCCCCAAGCCACAACAAATCACCAGCATATACCCCACAAAACCTGGACAGTGAAAGTGAATCAGGTTCTTCTTCAATTGCTGAGAAATCTTATCAAAATAGTCCCAGCTCAGATGATGGAGGAGGCGGCCGTACGCAGCCAGAGTACAGTGCAGAAAAGCACAAAAAGCATAAAAAAGAAAAGAAGAGGTTGAAGGACAAGGATCGAGAAAAGAAGAAGTCCTACAGTATGAAGCCTGAAAGTTGGTCCAAGTCACCAATATCTTCAGACCCTACAATATCCATGGGTGGTGGCTCCCTCTTATCTTCGGAAAGAGCAGCCCGTCCAAGCCCAGGTTTCCTAATCAATGAAGAGGATGACTTAATGGATGTGGCTCTACTAGGGAACTGAACTTTGTAACAGGACCTAGATCGAGTGCAGTGGCTTATGTGTGCGGTTTCAGTTATAGGTTTGTTCCTCTTGCTGCTGGTAGGTCTAGATTCATCTGGCAGTAGATAGGATCCATTATTTTATTTTTATCAGTCCCATTTTAAATATAAGTTATAACGAAGAAAAAGGCTATGTAATGAGTTTTACCACTTTTTAATTTAGTGGACTTTTTACCTTTGCACAGTGGAGGCAGCTACATTATGGGCTAAGCTTCAATACAATGCTGTGTATTAGTTTGAGCTCCTTATTCTCTACCCACTTTGTATTAATTGTATTATGGCTACGACCACCTTGTGTAGGTGAAGTGTGCACGTTAAAATAGTTGAAATGAACGTCAGTATTTAAACAGAAAATAGTAAAGGCACCAGGTTTGGTGTAGCTTTTAAGAAATCCGTTGATAGAAAGACATTGATGGTGAGAATGTGTTACATGAATGTACATAACAGAACTGATTTTGATAGAGACCTGTAAGGATTACACACATAGGTTTGTAAGGCTTCTCTTCTGCAGTTGTGTGCTTCACACAAACTAAATTCAGCTTTGATTTAAAAAAAAAAAAAAAAATGCCTTATTTTTTAAGCATCCCATTCACCTATTTGTAATTCTGATTTATTTGTAATAATTCTATTTTAAAAAAAAGTTTACATTTTATTTTGTGTAAATACCCCTTTCCTATATGTAAATAATTTTTCCTGAATTTTTTTTTGTCATCATACTCCAAAAAAAAAAAAAAACTTTTGAAAAGAGTTCAGGAAATGTTTATTATGGAAATAAAATGTTTGGCATAAAATTTGTTTCAGTGATATATTTATTTTTTAATCAGTAAACTCCCTACTGTCCCTGGGTGTTTGCCTTCAATAGCTTTAACTCTGCTGTTTAGCCTCCTCCTGAAATTCCTGGTGGTTAATGATGTGGGTTGAGTTGCTAGAGTTGGCAATTACCCTCAAAGCCTTAAAAAGTTCCAACGGGAAGGATGTCTTTTTTTTCTTATTTTATGGTCTTCCAGACTTAGGCTTGGCAAGAACATAGTCTGTAGTAATCGTTTTAGGTGACCCCAAGAGAATGTGGAAACATGAGCAGAGACTGGATTTTAAGTTCTGGCACTGTGACATTGAAGTCCTTCTGAATCACCACCATAATGTTGGGTTGACTAGCAAGCAATAGAAAAGGTGCTGAAGTAACCTCAATATATGGTAGTACAGGGTGCTTTCCATCCCCCTTCTTTCTTGGTAGACGTCTTTTGATTATGTAATACTTGGCATTTGGAAGCTTTAGTAAGGTAAAGGTAATCATTTCAGGAATAAGTCTAAAGTACCATATTTGTATTTGGGCTGTTTATAAGGTTTTGGCATTGATTAAACCAATTTGTTTCGATAGCTACTTGCCATCATTAAGATAAACCTTGGGCCCTATTTAGGCTGGTGTTATTCCGTTTTTGGGGGTTGCATTGCCTTGGGGCAGTCATACTGTATTTTGCACCCTTCATCCCCAAAGGATGTTTTTGTGAGTCATTTGTATTCTTCAGAGTTTTGGGATCTTCATGGTTCTAGTGTGAATAGAGCATGTGGCCCAAAGTTAGTGTCTTAATTAATCAGCAGATGTTGATGTAGGCTTTTATCATTTGCGTGAAACAAAATCTGATTACTATGAACTTGTGAATATACAATAGCTTCCAGCAGAAAGTATTTAATTCTTAAGGATTGAGCAGGTGTTTTGCCCTATTGACTTTAACCAGCCTAAATCAAAAGATTGTTAGTTTAGACTAGGATCCAAGGGGTAACATTTCTCCTCGCAGAGAGTGACTTGTTAAGCATGCTGAGATGAAGAGAATTTTAAGCCTCAAAGCTCCTCTGGGAAATACGCAAATTGTCTCTTCAGAGAGGAAGAAGACTAGAACTCTAGTGCCACCTATTGGAAGTAGCAATCCTATAAGTCATTATTGACCCTTTAATGAGCCTTGTCACATGACTAAGGATAAAAGCCAAAACTAGAATCTCAATTTGCAGACACTGTTTCGGGGTACTGCCCCTCGTCAATGCAAAGTGTGAGATCTGGTTTGGCTGGGTGACCTCTCACTATTTGCATAGTTTAGACTAAAAACTTTTAGGGGTAATTAAATTTTCAGATTTCTGTATAATGTGGTGTTGTACAGTCTGACTTTTTCAGGTTAAAGGGAAAAAAAAGTTGTAGTTTCTGTAGACAAGATATCCAGATACTTATTTGATAGACCAAAATAAATCTTCCATAATGCTTGCCAGGTCTTACAGTTAGGACAGTCTGTGTTAATTTTGAAATTGTTTTTTTTTCTTCATTATGGCGCCAATATTTGACATTTTTGGACTAATCCATTAATTATGGGACCAATGTAGATCAATTAAAGCCCTACCTTTATTTTAATCCTAAAGTTTGAAATCAGACTCGTTAAGTTTCTGCTCTTTTCAGTTCGCTATCTCTTACCTCTAGCTGTATTATATTTTGGGCCTCCAGATTGATTGTAAAAAGAGGGTTCTTTATGTTGCACAATTCGGTCGTTCAGTAGCCTGTTTACGGCTTTGGATGCACCCCAATAGATTGTTCAGTGCTTGTAGGCTGCCATTGTTCTTGGTAGCACAAGTCCTATTTACACAGGATGATGTGCTGCCGAGAACTGTGATCTTTTGTATAGCACAAAAGATCATTTCTCCTTCGCCTCATTGGGGGACACAGACCATGGGTTGTATCCTGCTTGCCACTAGGAGGCTGACACTAATGGTTTTTTGCCTGTTCTTTTAAGTTGACATGTTGTACTCTTCTATGTCGTTACTATTTGTTCCTACTGCTTTTGCCCCGAACTGATTCTCTGGGAGCCAGCAGGAGGGTGTATACTGCAGAGGAGGAGCTAACTTTTTTTGTGTTAACTTAGTGTCAGCCTCCTAGTGGCAGCAGCATACAACCCATGGTCTGTGTACCCACGGTATGTGTCCCCAATGAGTGGCTCAGAGAAAAGGATTTTACGGTGAGTACACAAAAATCCCTGTTTTACCCTATAAATGAGCATTTTGCTCATTCGTCAGGTGAATGGCATGATTATCGGGAAGCGAACATTAGTAGGAACGTTCATACGTGATAATTGTGCAGTGCAAATGGGTCTTAAGTTGTACTTTTACTTGCTTAAGATAACATTTCAATACTTTATGCTTCAAAATGATTGAACTGTTATCACGCTATCCTCTACAGTGATGTTTTTGAGATCACGAAGGTTCATATGATCCTATATAGCGTAAAAACAGGATAAGCGTAGACTTGACTTTGTAGGCTATACTTTTTTTTTTTCTTTCCTGATGTATATTGGTTACTGTACGTGTGTGAATGTGTGTGTATGTAGAGTGGCTAATCAGACCTTCACTAGTTTACCCAGAGAAGAGGCAATTATAAAGATCTAAAGAACGTTGGCAATTCCATGGAAAACAACAATTCTATCCCCTCTAATATAAAGACAAATAAATAATCCACATGAAAGAAGACAATATTACTATTGATCTGACCACCGAAGAATCTTTAAAGGATAAAAGAAACAATATTTGGAAAGAGCACCAGGACTAATGTACAAGCTGACAGTAACAATGGCCTCTTCCGAGCAAGGTTTGATTTAGAGCTAAGTGAATAGGTAGGAAGATGTGAAGGGATGTAGGATTCTTAACGTGGGCTTATTTTAGTGGGAACTGATTTGTACTATCCACAGGTCTATTATATTTAGTGTTAAGTGTAACTATCCACTTTACATGTGGTTGGATTTTTGAAACTAAGCTGTTTAATATTATATCCCCCATGTCTGTGTACTCCAGTTTAGAAGGAGAGAAGATATTCTCCATTGAGTGGAAAATCTGACGGTCTAGTCATTTCAGAAGATGGTTTCTCTTGCGAGAGCGATGGAACTTGGAAGATTGTCGGGGAAAACTACTGAGACCTTGAAGTGGATTCTTTATTTTCCTACCACTCCAGTCAAGCCCAGCATCCCTCTGCTTCAGAGCAGCAACTCATATTACAAAGTGGACTGAAGAAGACATCGAGGCCAGAATGTTGTAGATAAAACTAGAAAAGTGAACCTTCTAGGACTTCTACATTACCAGTTCTGACTACCGAGAACAGTAAGTCAGACCAGACAAACAACTAGTAATTTGTTATATCATCAAGCCAGAATGGATGTACGGGTACAAGACCTAGTCATACTTGACAGACCTCATTCTCTTTTTACTGGAAAAAGTATGCCTTTTGTGGTCAACTTACAATCTAGCTGATTTTGAATAAGAAACACCTCTAAGAAGTATATGGGTCAAAAGAATCTCCAGAATAGGTGGATTCGTGGAGAATAAACCACAATGTCTGCTCTTCAGAGAAACAAAGATGGTTGTTAATAATCTGAACCTACAGCTACAAGGACTTTAAATACCAACTCATAAGGTGGCCCAAATACTACAGTTCACACACACATGGACAGAATGACTAAAGACATCATTCCTCCCAGACCAATCCAGAATACTTTGAAATTGAATATAATGGCCACTAATGATGTGGATATTGTGATGGTGCAAGTGGAGACAATTTATGCGTGCTAGTACAGTTCTACTTCTGTATGGGTTTGGGATTTTATGCCTTGGGTACATATTGCATTTCACCATTCTTGTTGCATAACCAGCAGTGGATTTTTTTAAAGGATTTGACTTAGAGACGTTAATATTGCTACTAAAGTAATATGTATAGGTGGTATATGGCTGTCTTTATTACAGCAGTTTGTTTACATGTTATTGCTATATACAGTAGTTATATATCTATCTACTTTGCCATGTTTGCTTCCACAATGAACACATGGTTGTAGTGACTGACAAGACTTAAAATATATATATTTTTTTTTATAATTTGTGATTTTTAGAAATATTTAATGAATGTTAACTGTCGTAGCTTCAATATGATTTACATTTTTCTTTTGAATATTTTCATTAGGCCCATTGTTACAATGCCACTTTTTTTGGGAGTGTGATGTTGCCTTATTATGCACTTTTTGTACACTGTGGCTTCAGATTCTATCATTTCGAGAGAAATGGACAAGTAGGATGCAGACTTTATAGTAGATATTCTACCTTTTCATTATTGATAGTCAAAATTAAGGATATGTCTTATTCTTAAAGCATGTGGTTTTTATAATGTCAAATGACAATAAATGTTTGCTACTGTCTTAACATTGAAGAACAGTCATATTCTGTTGCTGTAGTCTCAAAATCGATCCTTCTTCAAGGGGCAAATTTCACACTCGTAGTCTTATTCAGAGACCATGGGTGGTAGGAGTAGGTAGAATGTTTGTCTTCTGATGCTTCCATTGGATGTCATAAGAAGGGGCATCATAAAACTAAACATCTCCCATACACAGGCATGTGGCTCATTTTGGAGAGAGATTTATCTAACCCCAAAACTGAACTGACTGATTTCTATCTATTAATGTGAGATAAAGACTGGAGCAATTACCGTAATAATTTTCCATTCAAAACTTAAAAGTGCCATCATGTTGACCAACGCAGGCGAGTTGGGTGCTTAAGTCTTTTAAAATAATTAATGTACGATGTAGGATTATTCATATTGGGTGGAGCCACCAATATCTTCTGATACACAGGCCAATTCTCAGTTTAATACTGGACCAAAAAATTGGGCTGTGTATAACCAGCAAAATACATTTGTGCAACTACCTACAGAAAACCAAATTTAAGAACATTTTTCTGGACTGGACTGTTTTTTTTTTGTTCCGTAAGGCTCTCATACATATCAGATAACTTTTTGGCTGAACCTGTCATTATCGGAGGAATCGGCCTACAATCCAATGTGTATGAGGCCCTTCCGACTCTTGCCCGATGGATGAGACACTGCTAGAAGAGTCTGGTAGCCTCTCAAGTAGAAGACAAGTGCTTGCCCTGTGCATGAGGGTCTCTGAAGAAATCGCTGTCGGCTGACATCTATCACATTTGTATGAGGGCTTTAGTCTGGTGCTCTATTAATTTACCTAATCCTACTGTAAATATCAGTCCAAGAAATGAAATAGCTCAAGAACGGCTCACTTTTGGTCATTACGATTGTGCAGTGGACTTCCTCTTCGCACAGTACCAACAACTGTTTTGTGCCGGCTTTTAAAACTGCTTATAACTTACGAATGAGCAGGGCCTCCTTCAATCAATGGAGTGTCTGTTCTTACCAACCTCATCCCATAGACCATTAGCCAAAATGTTGAGCTGAGTTCCCAGATTGGCAGCATAGTTTGGCTTTGTTGGTCCACAGGCTGTCAGTGAAATAGATTACCACTGGTTTTAGTGGATACCCTGCAGTGTTTTGCTTCCTCACGATAACCCCTGATCACAGTACTGAGACTTTGAGCACGTTATCCCTCATTGTAGTTGACTGCGGCGACCTTCACTGCCTACTGAAGTAATTCATTATATCCCAAGAAGCGTTGGATGCAACCAAATGTATAAATGTCATTTGATCCTAGTATGTACAACTGTTTTCTACTTGTTTGGCTCAAATCACATCCAAGATATTTTGAAGAGCGCATGAAAATGCTAGATTATATATTTTATTCCAGATGCGCATCCATAACTTATACCTCTCAGATCCAGCAGTGCTTCTTGCCTCCTGTGCATTAATTTAGATGGAAAGTTATAGAATGGACTGTATATCTTTGATGTGTGTGCCCCCTGATGCATAGTTCTCGCCTAACCTCATGTGAGGTGTACCTCTGAATCTATCACAGTTTATTGCACTTTGTTGACCTGGTTATGTGGATGTATAGATAAGGACTAATCTCAGGGTATCCTGTTCTGTGCCTTGTGTACAATAACCGTAATCACCTGTCATCATGCACCTTGTCGAAATTGTCCCTGCATTTCATGCAAGCTCCGGCGCTGGGCCCACATGTTTTCCGGCACATGACAGCCTATTTCATCAGCTAACGTGCCCCTAACAGGTGCGGGTGGAATCACAATCCACTTGTGACTGTTAACATGTTAATTGCCACTGTTAATCTCTGACAGAGGCATTTAACATGGCGGTAGCGGAAGTGCCTCGCTAATCCCGCCCATTGGAGCCACTGTTACATGATTGTGGTGCGCCAATAGGTTGGCATGAGAACCTAGGGTCTGCAGGAGATCCTTCTGGTTGTCATTGCTGCTTTGCTATGAGTGCCGCCCAGTGGCTGGTGTTCATAGCAGATGATCGATTCTGGTACACATAGCAGAGATATAGCCCTGCTATGTGTAGCACAGGAGGTCTGAGTATCGCATCTTCAAGTCTCCTAAGACTATTGAAGCAGGTAAAAAGTAGAAAAAAAATGTTCTTAAAAATGTTAAAAAAAATATAAAAGTTCAAATCACCCCCTTTGCCTCATTGAAAATAAAAAATACACATATTTGGTATCGCTGTTTTCAGAAATGCCATAATTAATCCGATCGGTAAATGGCGTAACGAAAAAAAATCAAATCTTCAAAATTACAGGGTTTTTTTTTGTCGCCACAACATTGCAATAACAGGCAATCAAAAAATCGTATCTAATCCAAAATGGTATGAATAAAAACATCAGCTCGGTGCAAAAGAAAATAAGCCCTCACCCAGCCCCAGATGCCCAAAAATGGAGATGCTACCGATCTCGGAAAATGGCTCCATGTTTTTTTTTGTTTGTTTTTTTTGCAAGCTTTGGATTTTTCACCACATAAATACCAACCGTATTGTATAGGTTTATTTTTTTATCTATGAACTCGTAATGACCTGCAGAATCATAATGGGAGGTCAATTTTAGCATTTACATGTATGTGTACATGGTAAAAAAAACCAAAACACTGTGGAATTGCACTGTTCTGCAATTTCACCGCACTTTGAATTTTTTTTCCCATTTTCCAGTACATGATATGGTAAAACCAATAATGTGGTCCAAAAGTGCAACTCGCCACGCAAATAACAAGCCCTCACATGGCGATATTGACTAAAAAATAAGTTATGGCTCTGGAAAGAAGGGAAGCAAAAAACGAAAATGCAAAAATGGAAGATCCCAAGCTTGTGAAGGGGTTAAAGTCTTGTGATCACGCCATCATTAGCATTGTTTCCTGCAGACAGTCAATCCTTACAATGCAGAAGGTGGTAGGCTATGTGAGAGATGAGGCTTATAGAGATTGTGACTTCGACCAGGTTGCAGCGTCATAGCTGGACTTTGAAGGAAACAGTAGTGTTAATGTGGATCCAGTAGCACTGTAAAGTTGTTTATTACTGGAGGTACAAGGGGTGTTCAGTAAGTTATCTATCCCAGCATGTTCTGTCAGTGTTAGAGAGTTGAGATGAGCGAATTTGATCTGGTCCTTCCTTATTCGGCAAGCTAAAGCGCTTACCTAATAGGCTGCAGCGGGGACCCGGCTTCCTGGATCTCTCCGGCTGATCAGCTGTTCGGCTCAGCAGCTGAATGTGTCCCGGCTGAGTGACAGTCAAAAGACATGCATGGAGAGCCCAACACACAGGCTCTCCATGCATGTGTCATGATTGTCACTCAGCCGCGACACATGCAGCTGCGGAGCCGAACAGCTGATCAGCCGGAGAGATCCAGGAAGCCAGGTTCCCTTTTCAGCTTATTCGGTAAATGCTATAGCTTACCGAATAAGCAGGGACCCGATCAAATTCGCTCATCTCTATTAGAGAGCTGAGCTTTTCTGTGCATGTTGAGATATGTCTGGAAATGCATCAGACACAATAGAAGCTGTCTGATGAAGCACTGGATGTGACAGGATGGCAAGTGCAGTACATTGTGGATCTGCAAAGAAAGTGAGGGATTTGGAGCTTCATTCCATGATTAAATTCCTTACAAAAAAGAAGCCTAAAGAAATCCATGAAAGCATGATGCACCTTCCTACTACCAAGTGAGTTTTAAGCCAAACATTTGACATGGGGTAGAGAATCGATTGAAGATGACCCCCATTCAGGACCACCTGTCTAAGCATCTTCAGAGGAAATGTGGCGTAAAAATGGAAGCCGTGATTTTTTTAACATAATCTGACCAAAGTCAGTGCTATAGTTCATGAATTAGGCATTTCAGTTGGCACGGATTCCAGTATCATTCATGATGTCCAAGGTCAGTTTCAGGTGGGTGTCACAAATGTTGACACCTGAGCAAAAAACATGTTGCCAGCAATTTATCCAAGAAAATGTAGACATTCTTAGAGAAAACCCAGTGGACTATTATTCTCAAATTATTACAGGTCAAGAATCATGGGTCCTCCACCATGATGCCTCAACCAAAAGAAGAGTCTATGCAATGAAAGCACAAGGGGTCACCAATACCAAATAAATTTTGTGTCTAGCAGTCAGCTGAAAAGATCATGGCAACAGTCTTTTGGGATACAGAAGGTGTTTTATTACCAGAATTCATGCAACACAAGACAACAATCACTGAATAAACCTACATGAGGCAAAGAGAAACGCAGTGGGAAGTTGTCAGCAGGTGTGTTGCTGCTTCATAACCATGCACCAGCTCACAAGTCTCGCAAATCTCAAGCTGTGATCAGGGACTGCGGCTTCCTGGAGCTTAACTATCCACCCTACAATCCAGATCTGGCTGCCAGTGATTCTATTAAGGAACCTGAAGAAATATCTGGGTGGGAAATTACTTCCAGATCATGCAGTCAAAGAGGCAGTAACCGGGTTCTTGAAGCAGCAAGAAGACTCCAAGTCTGAGTGCTGGAGGTGAATTGGAATAAGTGTGTTGAAGGCAATGGGGATTTACATTGAAAAGTAGTAAATTTAATTCTCAGAAAATATTGGTTTTATATTCGGCTAAATGATTGAACATGCCTTGTACATTGGAGGGTTTAGTAGAATGATCGCTTCAACAATATTTAATACTATAATCTATATCATGGTACTATAAATATTAGAAATGGATGTTTTATAAATCTTACTGACATGCTAAGGAAAGAAAAATCAGTGTGAATCCTAGGGTATGATGTAGAAGTTAAAATCTGAAGAATTTCCTACATGCTTTCCAATATTTCTAATTACAAGTTGAAGTGGGAAAACATGGGAGAGGGTCCTGCTTATAGAAAGTAAGAAAACCTTTCCCAAACTGGAGCCGGTTCCTAAAGAAATGTTAGTGTGATATCGAAAATGAAAAATAAAAATGATCATTTTGCTTTTCTTTCTCTATCTGGGCTAGCATCAGTAAAAGTCAAAATTGGAAGAAACAGAAATGGAAGCAATGGGTTATTCTGTGCTGTCTTGAAGAAAGAAAGAAGGGATACGGATCCAAGTTTAGGCGATCTAATCGCGTTTCAAAGTTTTACAATTTCTTCCTCATGACAAGCGACGATATAGTCACAAACAACACAAGCGGAAATAAATAGACAAGGTATTCAAATAAAGGTGCGTAAAATGGGATCAAACAGGATCATATGACCACGTCGTAACATTTTACATGCAGGTTAAAACAGTTGGCAAATTGTAAGTAAAATTGTGAAAAAACAAATATGGAAATCAAGAAGATCATAGCATTACAGTTGGGCAAAAATAAACAAAAAATGGTGAACGGGAAAAGTATACATATAAAGTTAGTGGAATTGAACTGGTCATGGAGTAATCATTCAAGATGAGAAGAGGTAAATGAATGTTGGTCTGAGCCACATGAGTATTTGGAATTTTTGTTCATATGTAGGAATGTCGACAAATAGTAAGCAAAGAATAAAAGTAAAGGAATCAAACTTGTGACAGTGTTTTTTAATAGCGGGGAGGTGTATGAATGTTCATATGAGCTACACGGGAGTTGGGGATTTTTATCTATTTTTACAGAGAGATAATAAATACAAGTGATAAGAAAATAGATGGGCATCTGCAAATAATGAAACTACAAAGAAAAAAACAGGCTATAGTTATGGTGTACTGAGTAGATGACTCAATAAATGTAGTCGAAACGTAGGGGATTCACATATAGATGATTTTATGCCTCTAAGTTCCGAGTCCTAAGTTCAGTGTAGAAGAAAAAAGAATATAATTATATTCTCACTAGATGGTGGCCCGATTCTAACGCATCAGGTATTCTAGAATATGTACAGTACTATATAGCACAGCCCACGTAGCATATAACACAGCCATGTAGTATATTGCCCAGCCACGTAGTATATAGCTCAGAGATGTAGTATATAACACAGCCCATGCAGTATATAACACAGCCCAAGCAGTATATAACACAGCCCAAGCAGTATATAACAGCCCACGTAGTATATAGCAATGTAGGCACCATATCCCTGTTAAAAAAAAAAGAATTAAAATAAAAAATGGTTATATACTCACCTTCCGGCGGCCCCCGGATCCAGCCCAGGTGTTTAGCAATGCTGCGGCGCCTTTCCCGCTCCTCGCGACGCTCCGGTCCCAAGAATGCATTGCGGCAATAACATGATGTAGCGGTCTCGCAAGACCGCCACGTCAATGAGGCATTGCATTCTTTGGGACCGGAGCGTCGCCAGGAGCAGGAAAGGCGCCGGAAGGTGAGAATATAATGATTTTTTATTTTTTTTAATTATTTTTAACATTAGATCTTTTTACTATTGATGCTGCATAGACAGCATCAATAGTAAAAAGTTGGTCACACAGGGTTAATAGCAGCGATAACGGACTGCGTTACACCGCATTATGCCACGGTGTAACGCAGTCCGTTTAACGGAGTGCTAAACCGCAATGGGGGCACTGACTGGAGGGGAGTAGAGAGGGGGCAGTGACTGGAGGGGAGTAGGGAAGGGCGAATTCGCGGCCGGACTGTGCCCATCCCTGATTGGTCGCAGCTGGCAGGCCGCGATTAATCAGCGACGCGGGATTTCCGTGACAGACAGACGGAAGTGACCCTTAGACGATTATATAGATAGATAATAACAGTTGATTCGAGTGCACGGACACTGACTCCTAGAGCAAAACTGAAAGCGTAGGAGAAAGAAGCGCTCGTGCAGAGACGGTGAGTTATACTAGAGTACACTCAGAGCCGAAATCCCCCCCCAGTCATCAGCGTTCACAAGCGTGGGAAAAAAATTAACCACGAGTCATCGTCAAGAACCGCTATATACGCTGGCTGATTCAGGTCCCAGCACCTGAACATACAACACTCAAGTATAGGGCGGAATACCTGGTGGACCGATGTGGCTCAGACCAACATTCATTTACCTTTTCTCATCTTCAAAGAATACTCCATGACCAGTTCAATTCCACTATCTTTATTTTTTGTATACTTTTGTCTTTCACCATTTTTTTTTGCTTATTTTCGATCAATGTTCTTGATTTCAATATTGTTTGTTTTTTCAGAATTTTACTATTCTACTTGCAATTTGCCAACTGTTTTAACCTGTAGGTTAAATGTTACGGCGTGGTCATATGATCCCATTTTACACACCTTTATTTGAATGCCTTGCCTGTTATTTCTGCTCTTGTTGTTTGTGACTATATTGTGGTTTGTCCTGAAGAAGAAGTTAAAACTTGGAAACGCGTTGACAATGAAACCGCTTAAACTTGGATCTGTATCTCTTCATTTCTTTCTCCACGGCAGCACAGAATAACTTATTGCTTCCATTTTTGTTTCTTCCAATCACCATCGTGGGTCAGTAGCAGCCTTTAAACTCCTTCAGTGGTTGTGTGCACACAACCACACCAGGTGAGCACCACTGGGCATCTTCTTTTAATACTCTATTATCCCAGATAAGACCTTATTTGCGCTCTTTTATCCTTTCCAGCATTTGTCTCTTCGTCATAAGTCACAATTGTTTCAATCACACAAGGTAAATGGGCCTAAAAATGTAGATACTCCAGCAAAACTTTTTCTTCTGATCACATATACATCCTTCTTCCATTTGGTGCATTGTTTCATTTTTTTCTTTAGGTACGCTGTCACATTTTGCTGATTCACCTCCGACAGCTCTGTTGCATTGGGTAAATGTGTATTTGGTTTCATATCTCTATCATTTTTCTTTTGTGCGTTAGTTGCCAGCTGCATTATGACAATTTATATCCGCTGGCCAAGAACAAGATTGAAATTTGATATATTAGTTAAGGAATTACTGTGCAGATTCTCAAGTGTTGAAGTTCTGAAGCCTAACTCCATCCAATTCTTATACATTAGGGAGTCGTCCAATCCGTCCAAAATCAGTGGGTCCTGCAGACGTTTATCCAGACATATTCTTCTACCATTCTGAAATTAGACAGGGTAAGTTGCACGGGCAACAATACGACACCCGGTAAATATCGCATAAAGGTCCTGCTTAATTAATGGGCCTGCGCACAGTACTTTCTGGTCGCCTTGACAGATGTGCCGTACATCCCAGTATACAGTAGTGAGACTCCATGTCAATTGTAAGATCCTTATCTGGTCCTAGATGTTAAATGATGGCTGAAATGGATATTTTTTTACTGTTCTCTTCAAATCGTGATTATTATTGCCCAACAGGTGTATTCAACCGTACATGTATCCCAGAGATCGGCGGTCATCGGTAGCTGCACTTATTGTGCTTTGCTGCTGTGAGTTGTAGCATTTCCAGTGCTGGCTTGTGGCAGCGATGCTCTGCTGTAATGGGCAGCTCAGGCTTCATCTGCCGCCTAGAAGAGGACCCCACAGTGGTATCTGAAGCATGGACATGACAGGGCAAGTAGTTTCATCATTCGGGCCAAATGTAATCATGGTATTGCACAGATAGACCTTGAAGTGTTAATCCTGACACGCAAGGTGATGGCATATTGGCAGGATATGTGCTTTCGAATTTGTGTGGGGATCTACACCCACTTTAGTGGTTTTCCTAGCACAGTGATGTTTCCATTCGCCATCTAATAAAATAAATGCAGCATTACGCCATTCCCTTATTTTGGAATTTTCCTGGAAAGTAGGTGACCAGGGTGACAGGGTTGGTTGCATCCCCTTAAAATAAAGATATTTGAACATCGTGACAGTTGCATATTCACTTATTAGAAAATTAAGACATATCCTAGTAATCGGAAGACTGACGGTCCGTGTCGGAAAAGCAAGTGCACCAGCTGTAGTCATAAGAGCCTAGTACTAGCAACAGTGAAGATTATTAAAGGTGTTTTCTCAACACCTTTTGCAGTTGTGCACCGCTCTGCCACTTTCCTGCTCGCTGGCAGGCGGTTTACTTTGGCTTAATAGTTTGGACCAAAAGCATTGTTTGCCTGTGGCCCAAACTGTGCTCTCTAATGCTACAATCAGAGGCAGCGTTCAAGGAGCACAGAGACACTGAAGGAGCAGTGCTTACAATCTAAAAAAAAACTTGTAAAAGCTCCACTCGTGCATAGGAGACAGGTCAACGTTTCTAGACTGCAGTGGTGACCAGTAATCTACATGACAAACAATAAAATTGAAAATTCCTCTGTTCATATGAAGAATTTTTTCTAATAGAAATTAAATTGCAAAGCTGCTAATCTTTACAAGCACAATGCAATTTTAACTAGTTATGATTATGACAATAAAAATTTAAACGGACCTCACAATTGACAATCTTTTATATACTTTTTTCAGAAGAAAATTGAGACCATCAGACTGCTTTTCCTTGATGAACACTATAATCCAGTTATTGTCTCTTATTCTCCATGTCCATCTTTCTACAGTGAGAGATTATTCAGAAGTGGAAAACATTCTAGACAGTAGGCTCTCTGCCTAGGATTGGACATCCCAGCACATTTGCCCCAAAGTCAGATCGTTCTACATTTGGTTAAATGTAAAAAAAAAAATACAAGAGCTAAGCTCAGACTCTAAAGGTCTAAACATGTTACGTTTTCAAATCATAACCGTAACAGAAAAAGACTGAACAAATATGGTTTGTCTGGAAGAGTTGCCACAAGAAAGCCTCTTCTTCTCTATAAAAAAAACAAACAAACATTGTAGCACGGCTAAAGTTTGCAAAACTGCATCAGAACAAACTACAAGACTTGTAGAATAATGACCTTTGGACACACATGACCAAAGTGGAGATGGCCATATTGACCTATGTCACATTTTGTAAAAACTACACAGCACATCAGCACAAACATCTCAAGCGAGGTGATAGAGGTGTGCTGATTTTGGCTAGTTTTGCAGCCACAGGATTTGGACATCCTCCATTCAGTAGACAATTAAATCCACTGTATATCAAAGTATTCTGGAATCAAATGTTAGGCCATCTATTCAAAAGAGAAAGAGTGCCTGAATCTGGATAAGGCAACAGGACAATGATCCCAAGCACACCAGCAAATCTACATCAGAATGACTAAAAAAGAAAATCAATGTGTAATGGTACAAAGTCCACATCTCAACCCAAGTGAAATACCTGTGGGACCTTAAGGCTATGTGCACACGTCAGGATTTCTAGCAGAAATTTTCCTGACAAAAACCGGACATTTCTGCCAGAAATCCGCATGCGTTTTTTCACGCGTTTTTTGTGTGTTTTTTTCGCGTATTTTTCCAAATGCATAGAATTGCGGGGAAAACGCGGAAAATCCGCAAAATTAATGAACATGCTGCTTTTTTTACCGCGATGAGTTTTTTTTGCGGAAAAAAATGCACCATGTGCACAAAACATGCAGAATGCATTCTAAATGATAGGCTGCATAATGTATGCGTTTTTAATGAGTTTTTATAGCGTTTTTATCGCCAAAAACCTGAAAGTGTGCACATACCCTAAGTGATCTGCGCATAAACTAATGTCAATACACAGGCTCGGACTGGCCCACAGGGTAACAAGAAAATCCCCCAGTGGCCCCTGTGTAGATCTGGGCCCCCCACCCCACTGCATGGGCAGTACTTAGCATAATTCACTTGATTACTCTGTACAGAAAAAAGCAGCATCTCATCATTCATTAACCACACTACCCAGTTTATTATTATATAGAGATATAGGTAAATTTGTGAATGAAGGTAGTATAATATTTGCATGCAGGTGAAAGTGGGCCCCCCCAAAGTCAATGTTACTGGTGGGCCCTTGTCACCCCAGTCAGACACTGGTTGTAGTGCTTGCACAAGTGCTGTGACTCATTCTAACCGCACTTGTGCTGATCTTTATGGGGTGTGAAGAGTCCCACTGATCTGATAGTACTGGCCTATTCTAAGGGTACCGTCACACAGTGGCATTTTTATCGCTACGACGGCACGATTCGTGACGTTGTAGCGATATCGTTACGATCTCGCAGTGTCTGACACGCTACTGCGATCAGGCACCCTGCTGAGAATCGTACGTCGTAGCACATCGTTTCAAACTTTCTTTCGTCGCTTGATCACCCGCTGACATCGCTGGATCGTTGTGTGTGACAGCGATCCAGCGATGTGTTCGCTGGTAACCAGGGTAAACATCGGGTAACTAAGCGCAGGGCCGCGCTTAGTAACCCGATGTTTACCGTGGTTACCAGCGTAAAAGTAAAAAAAAACAAACCGTACATACTCACCATCTGATGCCCGTCAGGTCCCTTGCCGTCTGCTTCCTGCTCTGACTGAATCCGGCCGTACAGTGAGAGCAGATCACAGCGGCGACGTCACCGCTGTGATCTGCTCTCACTTTCCGGCCGGCAGACAGAGAGGAAAGCAGACGGCAAGGGACCTGACGGGCATCAGATGGTGTGTATGTACTGTTTGTTTTTTTTTACTTTTACGCTGGTAACCACGGTAAACATCGGGTTACTAAGCGCGGCCCTGCGCTTAGTTACCCGATGTTTACCCTGGTTACCCGGGGACTTCGGCATCGCTCCAGCGCCGTGATTGCACAGTGTGACCGCAGTCTACGACGCTGGAGCGATAATCATACGATCGCTGCGACGTCATGGATCGTGCCGTCGTAGCGATGTAAATGGTACTGTGTGACGGTACCCTAAGTATCAATAATCTAAACCTCAAGGCACCGAGTCAGAAATTACTGCTATTTATTCTGTAAAATTGTGAATGCAGCTGTTGGCTATTAACAGCCTATAATCGATGATGAGTATAAGAACTCCTGAATGTAGCAAAGCTGAACAGGGAGGACGCTGCAGTGCCGGTCAAGACGGGACAAATCGGGTACAACCTAAAGGACATAGGGAAGAGCTCAGGGTAAGCGAATGATGTGAACTGTGCAGAACTCTGTGTTGATGCTGTAACTGATGTGGACGTGCTGCGATTGGAAACAAGCAAAGTTCTACCTTTTAAGTTTTAACTGGACTCTGTCTCTTTATTTGAAGAAGTGTCCCTGTGTCTAAGGGAGGCCTCTGAGAACCAGGCAAGTGAGATAGTGGGACTGTGTATATGTGATGCGGGTGGTCAGGGCACGCTAAAGCAGACACCTATGTGGGCCATGACTACGGCCCTGGCTGCCGCTCACAATACAGCGCTTATTCATATCCGTGGATTGTCAGTTACTGCAGGGTATAACAGCCGTCCGGAGGCAAGAGCAAGACATGTTCTCTGTAACCACACTGACCACAAGGATCACGGACAAAGGACACCCCTATATTCCTTAGTATTCTTCAAGATACCATATCAAAATGTTTTGTTTTCGGGGGTTTTTGTGCACTTTTTTCTTAGGCTACTTTCACACTAGCGTCGGGCCCGGCCCGTCGCAGTGCGTCAGGCCGAGGTTACCGACGCTAGCGTTCTCTGCGCCGCACAACGGGGGCAGCGGATGCATTTTTCCAGCACATCCGCTGCCCCATTGTGAGGTGCGGGGGGGTGGGGGCGGAGTTCCAGCCGCGCATGCGCGGTCGGAAAAAGCGGACCGTCGGCAGCAAAAAACGTTACATGTAGCGTTTTTTGCGGCCGACGGTCCGCCACAACACGGCGCAACTGTCGCACGACGGTTGCGACGTGTGTCAATGTGTCGCAAATGCGGCGCTAATGTTAGTCAATGCAGAAAAAACGCATCCTGCAAGCACTTTTGCAGGATGCGTTTTTTCGGCAAAACGACGCATTGCGACGTATTGCAGTTAACGCTAATGTGAAAGTAGCCTTAGCTGGACAATCTCATAATTTAGACCACAAATTCTCTCCCATTGGCAGCAGACTTGTCTCTCGTCTCCCGTCTCACAATCAGTGAAATTACCCTCTAAGGCTATGTTTCTACAATGAGTATTTGGTGAGATTTTGTCGCTGTAGATTTCCTGCAGAATTTCATTCTTCAACTTGCCAGATTAGGTTATTTGTGTTTCTTCGTTGCCTTTTGAGTGTATTTTTACATGTTTTTATTGCATTTTTTTAAGTTTTGGTCTTGCTTTTTTAATTAAAATTACTTTGTTTTGTAAACTTCCTGTTTGCTGTGAGCTTTGATAATGCTTTATTGATAATGTTATGTGTGCATGTGGATTACATCAATTTTTTTGCTGCTGAAATGTAATAAAAACCCATATGAATTTTTTATATGCTAATATTCTCATTAATGTGTATGGGGAAATCCCGCAAATAAAACACATATAATTCGCAAGATTTAAAAAAATTCAACACACCTCAATTTTTGTAGTATTAAAAAAAAGTAAACAAGTCCAAGAACGGTAAAGCATCCAGCTTCTAGATTATAATTTTTTAATTTACTCCATTAAAAAAAGTGAAAAAATATACAAACTTTGCAAAAGGCTGAAGTGAACACTTTCTATAAGAACCAACGCGTTTCAAACGTTATAACGTTCTTAGTCCTGGTTCGAAATGCGTCGGTTTTTATGAAGGGTATTCAGAAAGTGAAATCTCTGTTCCCCCTGTACTTTACACACTCTCTCCTGCTCCAGGGCTGAATCTCTGGTGCCACCCATGGTATCTGTGATTGTCTGCAGCGCTGACTTCACATCGACAGTGCTGCAGACAATTAGTGAGCTCAGCAGCTTATGATGTCAACTCGAGCAGAGTCACTGAGCTAAGTTACTGACTGCAGCGCTGTCATCGATGTAATGATGAAGTCAGTAAGGATTTACAGCACTTTTACATGACGATATTTTGCATCAATATTTGTTAAGACTCCAGGAGTGGATCCAAAACACAGAAGAGGTGAAAGTCATTCAGTTATTATTTTTCTCAGTGTTTGCTCCTGTCTGTTTTTTAGCTGACAAATACTGATGTAAAATACTGGCCAAAATACTCACTGTGTGACTGAGGTGAGGAAGCTGCTTGTAATCCTGCTGTAATATAAGTCCTTATTCCAATGATGAGTGCACACTTGCTTGTCTTCTCTGCTCCATGATATTCAGCAGAGCAGGAGCAACACCTGGGGCAAAACTGTGGCCAGCAGATGTCTGGCCCTATGACCCAGTGACATGTGATGGACCCTGACTCTAAACAAAATGAATCACACAGACGCACACAAAATAAATACACGAAGCATTGTAATTAGGTGTCAAACGTTCTCAATTTTATTTACATTCACATGACACCAAAAATGGCACAACCCCCGACTCACGAAGAGTCACCCTCCAGCACTCAGGAGAGGAAAAAACCCCTGTAGTGGAAACCTCTAGGAAACCATGGCTGGAGGATCGCCCTTCCCTTGGGCTTAGAGAGTTAGTGCCGATATATAACAGATGTAACAAGTTTTAACATTTGTACATTTTACCAGATTTATAGAGAACGACATAAATATAGACTATAAATGTGATAAACCGGATGTGGGAGAGATCTGGCTGCGATATCGGTCACCACATTGGTTGTTAGACACAATTTAGTTGATCTGAATGCCCAGATGGATGAACCATTTCTTCCTTACAGATCCAGGTCCACCTCTCATAAATTTAGACTTTTGGTTACAGGGATTGTTCATAATGGATAACCCCGAATAGGAGAAATACCCCCTCCCCCCTTCTCCCATCTCAATTTATCACCCATTAAAGTCATAGGTGCTTCCATGAACTCCCAAAGGAGAGCAGCTCTTTGTAGAGGGTAACAGAAGGGGATCCTGTTCTGGGGACCCCCCTCGGTTACCTTCCCATGCCCTGGGGTGTCTAAAGCAGACAAACCCTTTCCCTGCTAGAACCTCCAAATTTCACCAAGGTCGGCACATTACGTGGGGTCATACCTCCCAACTTTTGAAGATGGGAAAGAGGGACAAAGTTAGCGCAAAGCGCGCCGCGGCAAATTTTAGGCCACGCCTCTGACCACACCCATTCATAATTAGTCACACCCATATCCACGTCCCAACTACACCCATTTAGCACTGCTGATCACACTGTTTCATATACAATAGTTATAAACAAAAAAATATGGCCACACAGTGCTCCATACTGTATAATGGCCACACATGACGCTCCATACTGTATAATGACCGCATGCATACTGTATAATGGCCACACATGACGCTCCATACTGTATAATGGCCACACATGATGCTCCATACTGTATAATGGCCACACATGACGCTCCATACTGTATAATGGCCACACATGACGCTCCATACTGTATAATGGCCACACATGACGCTCCATACTGTATAATGGCCACACATGACGCTCCATACTGTATAATGGCCACACATGATGCTCCATACTGTATAATGACCGCACATGATGCTCCATACTGTATAATGACCGCACATGATGCTCCATACTGTATAATGGCCGCACATGATGCTCCATACTGTATAATGACCGCACATGATGCTCCATACTGTATAATGGCCACACATGACGCTCCATACTGTATAATGAACACACATGACGCTCCATACTGTATAATGACGGCATGCATACCGTATAATGGCCCCACATGATGCTCCATACCGTATAATGGCCGCACATGACGCTCCATACTGTATAATGACCGCACATGATGCTCCATACTGTATGATGACCACACATGATGCTCCATACTGTATGCTGGGTGCACATGATGCTTCATACTGTATAATGACCGCACATGATGCTGCATACTGTATAATGACCGCACATGATGCTCCATACTGTATAATGGCCACAGTTCTCCATACTGTATAATGACATACAGGCACGCAGCTCACACACACACGCTCACACACATGCACACGCACACAGCTCACACACACGGCCCACACACACGCAGCACACACACAGCTCACACACGCACGCAGCTCACACACATGCAGCATCACACACACAGTATCACACATACACACGCAGCATCACAAACGCAGCTCACAAACACATGCAGCTTTGACACAAATGCATCACATACGCAGCCTTCACACACACACACACACAGCCATCACACACACACGCAGTCATCACACACACACACGCAGTCATCACACACACACACGCAGCCATCACACACACACACACACGCAGCCATCACACACACACGCAGCCATCACACACACACACCCAGCCATCACACACACGCAGCCATCACACACACACACCCAGCCATCACACACACACGCAACCATCACACACACACACCCAGCCATCACACACACACACCCAGCCATCACACACACACACCCAGCCATCACACACACACCCAGCCATCACACACACACACCCACAGCCAGGTTGGCACTAGGAGGGTGCTGGCTGGCACTGTTAGAGGTGTTACAGACCTGTGGATGGAGAGGTGCATGGACACACTGCACTATCTGGTTTGCAGGCTTCTCCCTGCCGCCCCTTATCCGCCATACACAATGCATGCCGGTGTGTGCCGGTAATGATGACCGCCTCCCTCCCCCTCACACGCCGCTGCCGCCTCCGAGTGACACAAGGACCAGACTCTGCGCCTCAGCATCGGGTACCACAGATTCCCGCGCATGCGCATTGCGGTGCGTGGTGGGGGAGACACCAGGCTGGAGTCGGCGCCGCGCACGCAGCTGGTCCCTCCTTCCCCGATCTCCTGGCCCAGATTTACTAAACAAAGGCTGCAGAGTGTGATCATGCCGGCCGCTTACGTCACTGACCCCGCCCGGAGTGCGGGACTAGTCCTAATCGTCTCTACGTCCCGGAAGTGGGCGGGGCTTCACCGGCGGCCGCAAATTCGGGATTTTAAATGCCCGAAGCGGGACAGCGGGACCCCGGTGCCAAAGCGGGACTGTCCCGCTGAAATCGGGACGGTTGGGAGGTATGCGTGGGGTGGTCAAGCTCAACGTCCTCAGGTGCATCAGTAATGGCGCTGATCGTGGCAGCGCGGCCTTCTATTATAGAATCTTCTTTATCACACTTGTTTATGACCTCATAACAGTTGTCATGGTTACTACAGGGGCTATTACTGATGCAGGACCCAAGTATTAACCCTTTCATCATTGGTAATTCACTTCATTATAGAGGCAAATAACTGCCCTTGTTAACAAGCAGGCGCCTATCATTATGACTTCCCTTAGGCACCATAATACAGATTAAATGTGCAAGTGTTTCAGGAGCGTTTTGCGATTTTTAAATCCAGAGATTGGATTTATAGCTAGCACTTTACACAGAAAAAAATAAGGGGAAATTACTTGTAAAATAATATTATGGGGAATTACATTTCAAGCATTTTCCTAATGTACAGTTCACATAATTACATAGGTTGAACTTGATGGTCCTAGGTCTTTTTTCAACCTATCTTCAAAGTTATATATTTTATATTGCTAGATTATTTATAACTCACAATGTCATGTTTTGTTATAAAAGCATCCAGACCTTTTTTAAATGTTATTATAGTAACTGCCATTACTAGCTCTTGTGGTCGGCATTCCAGTCTGATTGCTCTTACTGTAAAGAACCCTTTCCTATTTAGCTGCCATAATTGTCTTTCCTCCACTTGGACCATACACTTTAATGAACTTAAAGAGGCACTTCTCCCATCAAAATTTCTGTCTTAATATATTGCAGTCATCATATATAGCACTGTGCACTTACAATTGCTCGTTTTGCCTTTCTACCCACGTTATCCTTCTGTTTTCCTTTAGGTCTCTGACATCACGTGATTAAAAACTGCCTAGCTGAGTCCTTCTAAGCTCTATGTAAAAACAGGAGGTCAGTTTTCTCCGCAGGACTCATAAGTCACTGCAAATGTCCCTGACTGGCAGAGGAGAGAGAAGCTACTTCAGGAGATGAAGAGGGGAATGATAAATTCAGGAACAAGAGACTTCCTGTTTCTACATAGAGGCAACTGTAAGAGCACAGTGCTATATAATATGATGATTGCAATATATTAACAGGATAAAACTTGGGAGGGATTCTTTAAGCAACAATGTAAAGCAGAGTGGGCCAGAATTTCTCCAGAGAGGCTGCTAAACACATACAGAAAACCATTACTTATTTCAGCTAAAGGTTCTACAAGCTTCATGATTCATGGGATGTACTTAATTTTTCGCACACTGCTTCTGCATTTTGGCTTAGTTTTTGATGAAGGATGAGTGTAAAATTGGTGTTGTTTACTGAATTTTAAAACCAAGTACAAGATGTTATTTTTATTATGCCCTGATACATAAAAACAGAATTCAAAGACAATGTACATAGTTTTCTACTATAAGAAGGTTTTTTTTTCCAAATTCAACTTAAAATGTCACTTAATGACTTCTGCATTGTCAGAATTCCTCCCAAGAGAACACATTGAGGTGTTGCTCCAAACAGGACCGATGCAACTAATCAACGGCTTCATTGGTTCCATCAGGAGTGCTTCAGATAACTACATCAAATGCTTGGACTGGCTAGGGGCTTGTTGTCTATGACATTTAATTGCATGTTTAACCCCTTTCTGCCATCGGACTTAATAGTACGTCCGATGGGAGAACCTCCGCTTTGATGCGGGCTCCGGCGGTGAGCCCGCAGCAAAGCTAGGACATGTAAGCTGTTTTGAACAGCTGACATATGTCCGCAATAGGCGTGGGCGGAATCACGATCCGCCCGCACCTATTAACTAGTTAAATGCTGCTGTCAAACTCTGCTTCCGGCCATCCGGCAGTAAATGCGTGCACCGGTGACCTCTGTCACATGATCGGGGGTCTTCGGTGCATGGGCATAACAACCAGAGGTCTCCTGCAGACCTCTATGGTTGTTGATGCCAGATTGCAGTGAGCGCCACCCTGTGGTCGGCGCTCATAGCAATGCTGTAATTCTACTATATAGAGGCAATCTGAGCATCGCCTCTATGTAGCAGAGCCAATCAGGCTATGCCAGCTTCTCGTCTCCCATGGAGGCTATTGAAGCATGGCAAAAGTTGAAAAAAAGTTTAAAAATATGAAAAAAAAAATAAAAGTTCAAATCACCCCCCTTTCACCACATTCAAAATAAAACAATTTGAAAAAAATCAAACCTACACATATTTGGTATCGCCGCGTTCAGAATCGCCTGATCTATCCGTAAAAAAAGGATTAACCTGATCGCTAAACGGCGTAGCAAGAAAAAATTCAAAACGCCAGAATTACGTTTTTTTTGGTCACCGTGACATTGCATTAAAATGCAATAGCGGGCGATCAAAATAACGTATCTGCACTAAAATGGTATCATTAAAAATGTCAGCTCAGCACGCAAAAATAAGCCCTCACCCAACCCCAGATCACGAAAAATGGAGACGCTACAGGTATCGGAATATTTTTTTTAGCAAATTTTGGAATTTTTTTTACCACCTAGATAAAAAAACAATCTAGACATGTTTGGTGTCTATGAACTCGTAATGACCTGGAGAATCATAAAATCATAATGGCAGGTCAGTTTTAGCGTTTATTGAACCTTGCAAAAAAGCCAAACAAAAAACAAGTGTGGGATTGTACTTTTTTTGCAATTTCACCGCACTTGGAATTTTTTTCCCGTTTTCTAGTACTCGACATGTTAAAACCAATGGTGTCATTCAAAAGTACAACACATCCCGCAAAAAATAAGCCCTCACATGGCCATATTGACAGAAAAATAAAAAAGTTATGGCTCCGGGAAGGAGGGGAGTGAAAACGAAAAAAGTTCCAGGGGGTTAAGGGGTTAAAATAAGTCGAGAGTGGTATTAAAACTATAGAGAAATAGTCAATGCCTTGAACAAACAATGAAAGGAATACAAAGAGATACAAAGGCATTGAATGTTCCTAGAAATATGGTAGAAAGCAGAACTCAAAATGATAGGAACATCAGCTACACTACTTGGCCATGGCAGAAAGAGAGAGCCATCAGATTCCTGAGGAGGCTGGTGGTCAAAAACCCTCGAGAGATTGCAAAATATATGCAGAAAGATTTGGTGGCAGAAGGCATTGAGATTTCAGTATGTGCTGAAGTTCTCGGTGGACGAACTCCAAGCGGTGCAACTCTACTGACCGAAAAACAGAAGTGAAGTCAGCTTCAATGTGCTCAAAACCACATAAATAAGACACAGATGTATTGGGATTCTGTTACACTGCCTGGACATGGGGGAAAGAGGAAGCGATTACTGGCGCAAACCAGATTGCTGAGGACGGAGGTGGTCAAGAACCTCGACTGGCTCTGAAGGACCTGCAGCAAGATTTGTTTGCACCAGGCACCAGGCATTGAGGTTTCAATTTGCATAGTGAGGTGTACGCTAAACCATGAAGGTATCCATGGCCAAATTCCAAGACGCATGCTCTTCTGACCCAAGACCATAAGAAATGTCTGCCTCACTATGCCAATTGTTTTTCCTTTCTTTCAGTAATAAAAGCATTTTTAAAAGTGGAGAGAAATATCTTTAAAACATTTTTCTTTGTACATAGCCTTCTATATTCATAACCTATCTAGGTGTAAAAAGCTCCAGAGCAGAGGTGTCAAACTGCATTCCTCGAGGGCCGCCAACAGGTCATGTTTTCAGGATTTCCTTAGCATTCCACAAGGTGCTGGAATCATTCTGTGCAGGTGATTAAATTATCACCTGTGCAATACAAGGAAATCCTGAAAACATGACCTGTTGGCGGCCCTCGAGGAATGCAGTTTGACACCTCTGCTCCAGAGACTTCTCTCAATTATTTGCCAACAATTTTCTTTCCTTACCAGATTCCCTAAAGATGTTGAGGTCATAAACCGTAAGGACGTTTTCTGGTTTGAAAGAGTGAGCAACTTCAAGATGGCACTTGTTCTTAGGCTGTTATGCCATCTGTATTGCATCATTATGCCCACCCTGGTCCCTTACTGGCTTTGGATACGTCATTTGGTTCCCAGGCAGCCACAGAACCAACAAAACAATGCTCCTGGATTATCGTCTACAGTATTATTGAGCTGCCACCCATGCTCATGATCTTGGCCTTTGCCAAGGCCACCAGACAAGACTTTAAGTATGTCCTGGCTGGGCAATCTGCCCTGTGGACCAGGTCCCGTCTGGGATTGATACCTTGCAGACCTGGTTTAGTGTCCACCACGCTCTTCAGGACACAGATCTAACAGGCCCACTAGTCCTAATCACCGATAACCCTGCCTTTCCTACAGGCCACGTATGTCTGTTATTTTTAGGAGGATCTTTCCAGCGCCCACTTTTTTTCTCCCATGTCATCTTACATGTGTTACTGCACCTACTGTTACAACCAGGTCCTGCAGGAGCCACTGATGCGGCCTGTGGAACATTACATGCTCTGTAGAGTTACCACCACTGTAACCAACAGGGGCGCAGATCTGGTCACTTTACTGTGACCCGCTGGTGCAGTATGGAACCACAAAACGGCAAACATCACTATGTATGTATATATATATATATACACTGCTCAAAAAATAAAGGGAACACTTAAACAACAGAATATACCTCCAGGTAAATCAAACTTCTGTGAAATCAAACTGTCCACTTAGGAAGCAACACTGTCAATCAATTTCACATGCTGTTGTGCAAATGAAATAGACAACAGATGGAAATTATTAGCAATTCTCAAGACACACTCAATAAAGGAGTAGTTCTGCAGGTTGGGACCACAGACCACATTTCAGTACCAATGCTTTCTGGCTGATGTTTTGGTCACTTTTGAATGTTGGTTGTGCTTTCACACTCGTGGTAGCATGAGACGGACTCTATAACCCACACAAGTGGCTCAGGTAGTGCAGCTCATCCAGGATGGCACATCAATGCGAGCTGTGGCAAGATTTGCTGTGTGTCAGCATAGTGTCCAGAGACTGGAGGCACTACCAGGAGACAGGCCAGTACACCAGGAGACATGGAGGGGGCCGTAGGAGGGCAACAACCCAGCAGCAGGACCACTACCTCAGCCTTTGTGCAAGGAGGAACAGGAGGAGCACTGCTAGAGCCCTGCAAAATGACCTCCAGCAGGCCAAAAATGTGCATGTGTCTGCACAAACGGTTAGAAACAGACTCCATGAGGATGGTCTGAGTGCCCGACGTCCACAGATGGGAGTTGTGCTCACAGACCAACACCGTGCAGGACACTTGGCATTTGCCACAGAACACCAGGATTGGGAAATTTGCCACTGGCGCCCTGTGCTCTTCACAGATGAAAGCAGGTTCACACTGAGCACATGTGACAGACGTAACAGAGTCTGGAGATCCAGTGGAGAGCGATTGGCTGCCTGCAACATCCTTCAGCATGGCTGGTTTGGCAGTGGGTCAGTAATGGGTTGGGGTGGCATTACTTTGGAGGGCCACACAGCCCTCCATGTGCTCGCCAGAGGTAGCCTGACTGCCATTAGGTACCGAGATGAGATCCTCAGACCCCTTGTGAGACCATATGCTGGTGAGATTGGCCCTGGGTTCCTCCTAATGCAGGACAATGCCAGACCTCATGTGGCTGGAGTGTATCAGCAGTTCCTGCAAGATGAAGGCATTGAAGCTATGGACTGGGCCGCCCGTTCCCCAGACCTGAATACGATTGAACACATCTGGGGACATCATGTCTCGCACCATCCACCAGCGTTACGTTGAACCACAGATTGTCCAGGAGTTGGCGGATGCTTTAGTCCAGGTCTGGGAGGAGATCCCTCAGGAGACAATCCGCCGCCTCATCAGGAGCATGCCCAGGCGTTGTAGGGAGGTAATACAGGCACGTGGAGGCCACACACACTACGGAACATCATTTCCTTGTCTTGAGGCATTTTCACTGAAGTTGGATCAGCCTGTAACTTCATTTTCCACTTTGATTTTGAGCATCATTCCAACTCCAGACCTCAGTGCGATATTGTGATTTACGTTAATAATTTTTAGGTTTTATTGTTCTCAACACACTCCACTATGTAATGAATAAAGATTTACAACTGGAATATTTCATTCAGTGATATGTAGGATGTGGGATTTTATTATTATTATTATTATTATTATTATTTTACATAGCACCATTAGTTCCATGGTGCTGTACATGAGAAATGGGTTACATACAGAGTTATAGATATCGTTTACATTGACCGACTGGTACAGAGGGGAGAGGACTTTGTCCTTGTGGACTTACACTCTATGGGATAATAGGGAAGAGACAGAAGGTCAGGAGTGCGGCAGCTCGGGTGGTTGGTGAGGCGGTAGCTTCAGTAGTGGTGAGGCGGCAGAAAAGGTTATTGCAGGCTGTAGGCTTTTCCTGAAGAGATGGGTTTTCAGGTTCCGTCTGAAGGATCCGATGGTGATGGATAATCGGACGTGTTGAGGCATGGAATTCCAGAGGATGGGGGATATTCAGGAGAAATCTTGGAGACGATTGTGTGAGGAATGAATAAGTGTGGAGGAGAGTAGGAGGTCTTGGGAGGATTGACGATTACGTGAGGGAAGATATTGAGAGGTTAGTTCAGAGATATAGGGAGGGGACAAGTTGTGGATGGCTTTGTAGATCAGTGTTAGTAGTTTGAACTGGATTTGTTGGGGAATTGGGAGCCAGTGGAGGAATTTGCAGAGGGGAGAAACAGGGGAGTAGCAAGGAGAAAGGTGGATTAGTCGGGCAGCAGAGTTGAGGACAGACTGGAGTGGTGCAAGAGAGTTAGCGGGGAGGCCACAGAGCGTTCCCTTTATTTTTTGAGCAGTGTGTATAGTTGGTTTTACTCTCTTCATGGCAAATCTAGGAGGCACTGGCAGAAATGTAGAATTGTATGAAATGTCATTAACTGTCTCCACTTTTGTCTGGTCCAGCCACTTAATCCTAATCATTGCACCATTGCTGTACTGGACTGGGAGGTCCCAAACCAATTAACCCCTTAATCCCGTATGACGTACTATCCCGTCAAGGTGACCTGGGACTTAATTCCGGGTGACGGGATAGTACGTCATACGCGATCGGCCGCGCTCACGGGGGGAGCGCGGCTGATCGCAGCCGGGTGTCAGCTGCCTATCGCAGCTGACATCCGGCACTATGTGCCAGGAGCGGTCACGGACCGCCCCCGGCACATTAACCCCCGGCACACCGCGATCAAACATGATCGCAGTGTACCGGCGGTATAGGGAAGCATCGCGCAGGGAGGGGGCTCCCTGCGGGCTTCCCTGAGACCCCCGGAGCAACGCGATGTGATCGCGTTGCTGCGAGGGTCTCCTACCTCCTTCCTGGCTGCAGGTCCCGGATCCAAGATGGCCGCGGCATCCGGGTCCTGCAGGGAAGGAGGTGGCTTACCGAGTGTCTGCTCAGAGCAGACGCTTGGTAAGCCTGCACCGATGTAAGTGAGATCGGTGATCTGACAGAGTGCTGTGCACACTATCAGATCATCGATCTGTGATGTCCCCCCCTGGGACAAAGTAAAAAAGTAAAAAAAAAATTTTTCCACATGTGTAAAAAAAAAAAAAAAAATCCTAAATAAATAATTAAAAAAATATATATATTAATCCCATAAATACATTTCTTTATCTAAATAAAAAAAACAAAACAATAAAAGTACACATATTTAGTATCGCCGCGTCCGTAACGACCCAACCTATAAAACTGCCCCACTAGTTAACCCCTTCAGTAAACACCGTAAGAAAAAAAAAAAAAAACGAGGCAAAAAACAACGCTTTATTACCATACCGCCGAACAAAAAGTGGAATAACACGCGATCAAAAAGACGGATATAAATAACCATGGTACCGCTGAAAACGTCATCTTGTCCTGCAAAAAACAAGCCACCATACAGCATCATCAGCAAAAAAATAAAAAAGTTATAGTCCTGAGAATAAAGCGATACCAAAATAATTATTTTTTCTATAAAATAGTTTTTATCGTATAAAAGCGCCAAAACATAAAAAAAGATATAAATGAGATATCGCTGTAATCGTACTGACCCGACGAATAAAACTGCTTTATCAATTTTACCAAACGCGGAACGGTATAAACGCCTCTCCCAAAAGAAATTCATGAATAGCAGGTTTTTGGTCATTCTGCCTCACAAAAATCGGAATAAAAAGTGATCAAAAACGGTCACGTGTCCGAAAATGTTACCAATAAAAACATCAACTCGTCCCGCAAAAAACAAGACCTCACATGACTCTGTGGAGCAAAATGTGGAAAAATTATAGGTCTCAAAATGTGGAGACGCAAAAACTTTTTTGCTATAAAAAGCGTCGCTGGTTTCACACTTGCGTTTTTGTCTGCAGCGTTTTTTGCACAAAAAACGCATGCGTTTTTCCCTATATTTAACATTGAAAACGCATGCGTTTTTTTTCTGCATGTGTTCATTTTCAGAAATACAACCTGCAGTATTTTCTTGCGTTTTTAAGCAAATGCTTTTGATTGCGTTAAAAACGCATGCGTTTTTATTGAAAAAAAAACAGAAAACACACTGAAAAGCCACCCACCACCATCAAGGTGATAAAGGGATCCAAACCCTAACCCTAACTCTACCCCTAACCTCACCCCTAACCGTTTAATGAACATTTTCTGACAGTCATAGTGCCACGTATTTCAGTGCCACGTATTTCAGTGCCACGTATCACGTATTTCAGTGCCACGTGTTTCAGTGCCACGTATTTAAGTGCCACGTATCACGTATTTCAGTGCCACGTATCACGTATTTCAGTGCCACATATTTTAGTGCCACGTATTTAAGTACCACGTATTTCAGTTGCACGTATTTCAGTTGCACGTATTTCAGTGCCACGTGTTTCAGTGCCACGTATTTAAGTGCCACGTATCACGTATTTCAGTGCCACGTATCACGTATTTCAGTGCCACATATTTTAGTGCCACGTATTTAAGTACCACGTATTTCAGTTGCACGTATTTCAGTGCCACGTATTTCAGTGCCACGTATTTCAGTGCCACGTGTTTCAGTGCCACGTGTTTCAGTGCCACGTGTTTCAGTGCCACGTATCACGTATTTCAGTGCCACGTATTTAAGTGCCACGTATTTCAGTGCCACGTATTTCAGTGCCACGTATTTCAGTCACGTTTAGGGTTAGGGTTAGGGGTAGGGTTAGGGCTAGGGTTGGAGGTAAAGTTAGGGTTAGGGCTAAAGTTAGGGTTGGGGCTAAAGTTAGGGTTAGGGTTTGGATTACATTTACGGTTTGGATTAGGGTTGGGATTAGAATTATGGGTGTGTCAGGGCTAGGGGTGTGGTTAGGGTTACCGTTGGGATTAGGGTTAGGAGTGTGTTTGGGTTAGGGTTTCAGGTAGAATTGGGGAGTTTCCACTGTCCAGGCACATCAGGGGCTCTCCAAGCGCGACATGGCGTCCAATCTCAATTCCAGCCAATTCTGCGTTGAAAAAGTAAAACAGTGCTCCTTCCCTTCCGAGCTCTCCCGTGCGCCCAAAAAGGGGTTTACCCCAACATATGTGTTATCAGCGTACTCGGGACAAATTGAACAACAACTTCTGGGGTCCAAGATCTCTTGTTATCCTTAGGAAAATAAAAATTTGGGGGGCTAAAAATCATTTTTGTGGGAAAAAAAGATGTTTTATTTTCACGGCTCTGCGTTATAAACTGTAGTGAAACACTTGGGGGTTCAAAGTTCTCACAACACATCTAGATAAGTTCCTTGGGAGGTCTAGTTTCCAATATGGGGTCACTTGTGGGAGGTTTGTACTGTTTGGGTACATCAGGGGCTCTGCAAATGCAACGTGACGCCTGCAGACCAATCCATTTAAGGCTGCATTCCAAATGGCGCTCCTTCCCTTCCGAGCTCTGTCATGCACCCAAACAGTGGTTCCCCCCCACATATGGGGCATCAGCGTACTCAGGACAAATTGGACAACAACTTTTGGGGTCTAATTTATCCTGTTACCCTTGTGAAAATACAAAACTGGAGGCTAAAAAATAATTTTTGTGAAAAAAAAAAGAATTTTTATTTTCACGGCTTTGCGCTATAGACTTTAGTGAAACACTTGGGGGTTAAAAGTTCTCAAAACACATCTAGATAAGTTCCTTGGGAGGTCTAGTTTCCAATATATAAGTAGACATGTGGGAAATGTTACTTATTAAGTATTTTGCGTGACATATGTCTGTGATTTAAGGGCATAAAAATTCAAAGTTGGAAAATTGCGAAATTTTCAAAATTTTCGCCAAATTTCAATTTTTTTCACAAATAAACGCAAGTTATATCGAATAAATGTTACCACTATCATGAAGTACAATATGTCACGAGAAAACAATGTCAGAATCGCCAAGATCCGTCAAAGCGTTCCAGAGTTATAGCCTCATAAAGGGACAGTGGTCAGAATTGTAAAAATTGGCCCGGTCCATAACGTGCAAACCACCCTCGGGGCTTAAGGGGTTAAAATATCCCAGACGGATTTTCCCTTGTAAGTGGTTGTACAGGATTAATAACGCAGGGCTATTTTCTTTCAGAGACGGTGCCACACTTATTGATAGGTTGGGTCTGGTACTGCATCTAAGTGTGCCATTTTTTTCTAATCTCATCCATGCATGGCTTTTCTAAGAGAATCTTAGTTACTTGATGGCATACAATAAATAGGAAACCGTTTCTCCGCTCCTGATAAATCTATTGATGGACCTAGGTCTTTTTCTGACCTGTGTAATATGCAAGCATCAGACTTTCCTGACAACACTGGACATGGAGGAAGCCAATCACCAGTTCTGGTCCCTGAATTCGTCGCTATTTTCGTATAGACAAGGCCGGACGGTGATCCGCTGCCGGAGACCTTCTTCCTCCTTTCCTGAAATTGATTTAATCCTCCAGGTGACTGATCTATTCTCTCTCTGAAATCCCCAGCTAAATCTTCTTACTCACGGGTTTAAGATGGAAAAACGCAGCGGATAAAGTGGATTAACCCATTAAACACTTGGCCATGAGTCCACAACCCTGCACCTATGAAAAAAAACCTAATAAAAATACCCAGCAGTGACCCTAAAGTGTGCAGATAATACAGAAGTGCAGCTGGTACACAGGGCAGACCTCATCTCCACGTGAATGTAGCTGTGACTGGATATAGAGCAGTGATTATGGGGCAGGCACTGCTAGCAATGATCCCACCACAGCCAGCCTCGCCCTAGTCTGCAATGGCTGCTTACAGGGAACAATAGACTGCATACACTTCAGGGTACTGGCCCTTTAAATCTCTAGTCTTCTCAGTGTAAGGATTCCCGCGATAATGACGTCACGTTTAAATGCCCGTGCTCTCTTTCTTATTGGCTAAAGCTATACTAAAGGAAGGAGCGAGACTCGGGGCCCCTAGGGGCCCGATCTGCCGGCGGAGTGTCAGACTGTCAGCCGGGAGTAGGCGGCAGTTTCCGGCCTCTGCTCCAGTCCCCGGTGCCGGCTTTCCCATTAGTCCCTGGGGCTACGATCAGCTGTCAGCTTGTAGCCCCGCCCTCTTCTACCTCACTCAGCCAATCACAGGCGCCGATGCTGGCAGGTGCGGGTGTTATTGTTTTGGGCTAAAGTTAAAGGCCTTAGAGACGGGAGAGGATCCCGGGCAGCCCCGGTGACAGCACAGGACACAGCCCGGGGAGCGGAGCTCCTGACACGGCCGCTCTGCTGCCTCCACCCGGTCACTGCTGCTGGGACAGGCGGCGCCCCTGTCACTTCTCGGCGGATCCCGGACACAAAGGGGCTCAGCACCCCGAGAGCGCCCACAGCGCCCCCATGCGGAGAGAGATGAACGGGGTGACCAAGAGCCGGTTTGAGGTGCGACTCCTGTACCGGGTGTTGTGTGTGGGTGATGGGAGAGATTTCTGGGGGTATATGGATGATGGAGGGAGGGGGCAGGATGGTGACAGTGCCCTCTGATGTTGGGGGATGGGGTAGTTCTGGGATGTGACCCATGGCCATTACCTGTAACCCCTGGGATCATCACACTGATGGCTCCGACCTCAGGAAACCATGGGATCGGCTCTAAAATGTACCGGATCATGTCTAATAATTCCTGAGTGGCATGGCGCCGCTTATCCCAGCACTGTAACAGTTAATCCTGAGATGAAGCGATTCTCCATAGCGTCTTTCACCAGTTTTGGGACTGAGCGATGGATGAAGTCCAATGTGTCTGCTCCATCCCCCGCACCCTGGTAACATTAGTGCCATTCAGGCTGATGTCCCCCACTACGTGAGGGATCGGGGGTCCCTGGCAGCCCCTCGCCTCCCTCACATCTGCACCCACAGGTTTAGTTGGTTTTAGGGTGCTGTCCTCATCTTTGGCCTCGGCTTATGGAAATAAAGCCTTATTGTTCATAGATTGCGCCCCCTCTTGTGCCTGCAGGGGGTCCCAGGGGCTATGCGGCACCTCTCACTTTCACATCTGGCATTAGGAGACACTGCAGCATGCTGGGACTAGTGGTGCATGTGTCTACGGAGCTGGTTCATGATTGCAACGTCAGGTGTCTCAATGGCAAAGAAGAAAATCTCCCATCAGCTCCACCTGTCTGGGTATCATGTGATAAGGGTGCGGACCACGGGCAGGGACCACGGGCCATCTCCAGGGTGGAAAAGCTCACTGAGAAGGCAGGAAGACCTCCAGCAACCACAGTGTAAAGGACTATAAAAACATTATTAGGTCCTATCAAAATGGGGAAAAAATAGAAACCCACTAGGCCTATGCGTTTCGCTAATCACAGCCCATTAAGAACCTTTGTGCTCAAAACGCGTAGGCCTAGTGTGTTTCTATTTTTTCCATTTTGATATTTAATAGGTACTAATAATGTTTGTATAATCCTTCAGCAAATCAAGTCTGTACAGATTTTCAGTCTCTGTGAGTGGAAAGTATTGCCCTGATTCCCTGACAAGAAACTGCTCCTGAAAACGGCAAATAAGTTTCCCCATGTTTTCCCTCTTCAGGCTCGCTCGCACTGCTGTACATTTTCTCCTGCTAGAGAATGAGGCCGATTATTCTATTGACAGTCGGATCAAACCTGTCAGAGATGGATCTGGCTCTCGCATGAGAGGATTGTAGTACAGGTACAGAGAAATTAATTTCTCCATCTTCTACTCTGTGTCTATGGATGTCGGACTGCACTCAGATGATGTCTGAGTGCAGTCCAATGTTTCACCATCACCCATAGACAGGGCCGGACTGGCAATTCTGGCAAATGCTAGAAGGGCCTGTCTGGTCGTGGGCTGCCTAGTCTGATACATTGTGTTGGCAGAATCAATGTTAAGAGTAGTGATGGAGCACAAAGTGGCCAACTCCATCACTCCAGCAGGCCACAGGTATCATCAGAAATATTAGTCTGGTAGTAAATCTTGCTTTCTTCCATCCAGGGTAAAATTGGTAATATATCCCATCTGGTGCTCGGAGACACGTACAGCATGGGCCTATGTGACTTCAAATGCCAGGCCCAGTCCGTACATGCCCATAGACTTATATGGGTGCGAGTGATCTGAAATTCTGAGCCGACATGAGAAAATAATCACTGATCTGCAGTGATCGGCACAAGGTTATACTATCAGATGAAACATTGGAGAGCACTCAGCTGTGTTATACACCAGTGTAGTGTTAGCTCTGAAACTGATTTTGTAGTTCTGATGCAGGAAAAGTCAGAATAGAAATTCACACTTTTTTAAAAAACTTCTATGTAGTTGTTTGCAGCTCTGAAGGTCCAGGGTATGCAATTCTGCCTGGGTCTGCTCTGATAATCTGGGTGTAGGGCTTATTATAGGGCTGTACTCCTACATCAGTAAGAGGAAGATTGTCACATGTCCTATGACTTGAGACAACAGGCCTCTGGTGGACTGTAACAATGGGCGCTTGGGGAACTGCCTAAATAACAACTCCTAGGAAATGCTCCCTGTAGCTGGAGTGAAGTAAAGGGCATTGTCCCACCGTTATCCGTGGTCGGATCAGTGTGCCCCTTGCTGATTACTAGAAGGAAGCAGTCTGCTCCACAGGGCTATTGTCTGTCATAAAGATGATGATGCCGTCCTTCTCTGAATAGGGCCTCAGTGGGCACCAACTGCAGTGTGACTCCGGGTGGGCACTACAGACGATATGTGGTGTTAGATGGTGCCTATATGCTGTAGAGGGCAGCCATATATGCTATAAAGGACTATGTTGGGGTAACACAAGCGAACTCCGAGGGTCTGTCCGTATAATGTTTGGCTGGTGGGGTCCTACGAGTGTGGTGTCCTCTTCATTATTATCAGTGTCTCGCCCATATGGGTAGGTACCGCTGCTCTTACATAAATGAGACTGGCGGACCCCCTTCACAGTGCTGATCAGAAGGGTCCCGCTGATGAAACATTGATGGTCTACCCTACAGCTGCCCACACAGCTATTGCTCCTTATTCCCCCTCTAATGTGCCCGCTCACATGCATATGGTTTATTAGGGGGGGTAAATGGCCTTCTTCCCCTGCCGACTACTGTCTGAGCAGATTTAGAAAGCCCCCTCATTGTATACTGCTGCCTAGGTCATTACTCTTTATAATGCCCCTTGGTGCCAGCTGATGCCAGCAGCAGGGGAAAAGGCACATTAATGACTTGTATGTTCTCCTGTTGCTAAACTCTGCAGGGCTTTCTGGGCCATGTAGTGCACCTCTGCCTGCTTCTTTCATGTTAATACCCTGTGTTATGGGTGGTGGTGGTACGATGGCTACCCTGGGAGGTTCGCTTTATACGCAGGCTAAAACGGAAATTAATTTCTGCTGCTGCCAACGATGTGTAACTTCCCTGAGAGAAGTAATGATGCCGCTGGCTCGCGGGTTCGGCTGTATATTTAATTAAACCTGCCACCCCCACCCGGCAATCAGCGTGGAGTCTGGGACCGTGTATCAGAGCGATGTCTCCTCGCCATTCACTGCAGCTAGATGACCGAGACAGGGGTATTATCAGAGGACTGCTGGGACATAAAAGCTCGTGCGTGCCCTCGTCACCCTCACACAGGAGGAGCCTGAAAAGCCTCTGCCAACTGTGCCCCGAGTGTTCAGCCCTTTATAGACGGGCAGAATGATAAGACCACCAACTATTATCGCTCACATAGATGTAAGGACGTATTCACACATATAGGAGGGCAGAGACTTCTACTGCTGGTTTGATGTGGCTGATAACAGAGAACAATTGACTACATAGACACCAGGTTATTGTTCCTTTCACAAGCTGAGGTATTTGCATACTGACATGTTGACACAGATAAAGCGAGCAGCATTGTGTTTATAGCTGTATGCAAAAGTCCCTGCACCTGCGCGCCGTGTGTATACCGCCATATATGTGGCTCCAGCCGCCACTGTACAGGGAAAGTTATCAGCTCCTCTCCTGCCGACTACAGGAATAACGACATTTCTCTACTTGCCCTGCAGACTTCTGGACACAGACTGTCCTAAAAGCTTCTGTCTGCAGGGCGACCACGCTGAGCAAGAAATTCCCTGCTGGCTATTATTGAGCCCCTGTGCGATGGAGCATTTCCAGTAATGGTGGTTTTCCCACTAGAATAATATCTTAAAATCAACCCATTCAGTACACGACCAGGGGTCCAGCGTCTGACCCGCCCCCCAGCAATCAGATCTCATTGCTGGGGGCACCTTCCACCGCTGATATTACATGGATGGGCTGCGGCCCCTAGAAGATGATGATTATTGATAATGCAGCTCTCATCGGGGGGGGGGGGTCTTCTTTAGTGATGAGCGAGTGTACTCGTTGCTCGGGGGTCCTCCGAATATTTTTTAGTGCTCGGAGATTGTTTTCATCGCCGCAGCTGAATGATTTACAGCTATTAGCCAGCATAAGTACATGTGGGGGTTGCCTGGTTGCTAGGGAATCCCCACATGTAATCAAGCTGGCTAACAGATGTAAATCATCCAGCTGCCGCGATGAAAACTAAATCTCCGAGCACTAAAAAATACTTTGAGGTCATCCGAGCGTGCTCGGGAAATCTCGAGCAACGAGTATATTCGCTCATCACTAGTCTTCTTGTAATGTGCTATTAAACCCAAGACGCTTCATTATTTTTGGAATCTACACCAATGTGTGTGGAAACTGCTTAAAAGGCAACTCCCTACTTACCGCCCGTCTTGATCGTGTAGTGATAAGCTCACGAACGATTTTACAGTTCTGAAACATTCTCTTAAATTGGGGGGGGGGGGGGTTGGGGGCTCTCACATATCCATTGGGTTGATGTGACACGGATCTTCCCTAACATCAGAACTACTTCACAATTTAAGCTACCTACATTTTCTTCTGAGATTCCATAAATTCCTTATGGGGTCATTCCAGTTTTTAAGAGGTTAGGGCCAAAAGACTCTTTAGGGGGCTACCACTTTGGTAGTCCTGGCCCATCTACTCATTATACACTGTCATTCCTCTAAATGGCTTTCCGTCTGATAATAGCTGCTCTCCGGCAATTAGAGGACCCAGATCAGAGGTGATCAGCCGGATACCAGTTTGGTAGATTAGCAATAAGTAGAGGACAGGTGAATGGGAGTGCAATGGCAGGATCAGACTAGACAAGCATTGTTGTCGTCTGTTACTATGGAGACACAGATTTCCATAGCACCTATAGATTAAACCATAGTAATCTTTTAAAGGGGTTTTATACTGATGACTGATCCTCAGGATAACTCACAAATATCAGATTAGTGGGGGTCACCACCAGGCGTTCCACCGATCATCAGTTCTTGGTGCTGGCAGCAGTTGTGGAGCTGAACAGCACAGATCAGTCACCTGTGTATCAGCCAGGTACCGCCGATCCAATCGTAAAGGGGATGTGCAGTACCCGGCCGCGGCCACTTCACAGGTAATGGAGCTGTTCAGCTTCACAACCTCTAACATCCAGGCAGGTCTGATTGGTGGGCATGCCGGCTATTGGACACCCACCAATATGATATTGAAAGGATAAGGACTTTAATATAGTGAAGCAACCCGTTTAATGAAGAGAATCTCCAAGAAAAAAAAAATTAATATTTATAAAAAAAAAATGTCTTCTTTCTTTTAGAAGTATGCAGAAGTATGAGCAGGCCTAGGAGGTCGGGAAGGGTTTTCATCCCCCTAGATGTAAATGATCTTGAGACTGGTGCCCAATGACCTATACAACTCCTAATGCCGCTATATTTGAAATGTTAGCAGATCATTTTGGATTGTTGAAGGGAAGCTGTAGGAGAGTCTGCAGACGGCTCATTGCTGTGCTCCTCCATCTAGCCTGCTGCCACCAACCCGATCATTATTCCTACTGACCTGCCCAGCCACCATGTGTCCCTCTATAAATCCCAGAAATATTCTATATATCAATTAATTCTGTTCAAATCCTGTAATTATAATAAATGACTAGAACTCCTCGGTACTTATATTTCTCCCGGTGTGCAACTGACCTGAATGATGCATAAGAAATAATTTCTAAACTATCACTTCCTATCTTTTACCTGTGTCTATAGCAGCTCGCAAGTCAGCAGGAGGCGCCTCTTACAGCGGAGTCTGAGCGGCACCTATATAGGAATAATTTTTGTTTCTATAGCGCCAACATATTCCGCAGCACGGTACATTTCAGAAGGGTATAGTAACATCATACATAAATATAAAGCGCCAGCGCCCTCTCTTGGCAACCAGGAAACTGCAGTCCTCATTGGGTTGCACTGTAATCCCTGTCCTTTGGAGTTGGGCTATGACCAAGCTGTCTGGGCCATAGAAGGACATGTGTAATAGTCCAGCTGCATGCGCTAGTTACCGGGCATACATCTATTCATGGCTGGCCACACTGCTCTCACCAGGGATGTCTCTGTAGCATTTGTTCAACCCTGGATTTTGAGGTTTTGTGGAAGTTCTAGGAAGAATCCTTTCTTAAAAAAATAAATTCTGTTTATTTGCCATCTTATGACCTACAAACGTCAAGTGGCTGTTTCACAGCACTTTAAGGCCGGCTCACGCTATACTGGGCAGAGCTACGGCGTGGCATGACAAAGCCCACCCATTAAACTCAAGAAACCTTACATCCCCTTATAGCAAACTTTTAGCTCTAGGCTCAGTTTTGTAGATGGAAGACATTTGCTCGCCCTCATGTATTCTACAGTGCTTCTCCACTGCCCCGATTACTGTCCGGCTGCAGCACTCAACATGACATCACTGCTGCAGCCGGACAGTAATCGCTTAGCAGCACTGCCGATACAGACCACACAGCCAATGTTGGCAGTTGTCTTGGGCTCTAAAGTCTGTGGGGTGCAAAATTTCGACTCCACTACTTTCAAATCGGCAGCACTGGCAAGTAGTGTCGCTACGTCTTGGAGCAGTGCTAACTGCTCTGCGCTGCCTGTGCAGGAGCTGACATGGGGTTTGTCATCGGCTTTTCTCTATCTGCATGGGCAGCAGCAGAGATAACAGATGTCGGTACAATGAAGTGAGCACTGTCATCTGTTACTGCCTATGCACAGCTCATGGATCTAAAAGTTCAAATCGCCCCCCCCCCCCTTTTTTTTTTTTTTCAATCTTAAAAAATAAAGAAATAGAAAAATCACACGTGGTATTGTTACGTCCGTAAAAGTTTGATCTGTCATTGTATGAAATTGATTAACCCGATCTGTCAACTCTGCAGCAATAAAATAAAACCAAAACACTATAACTGTGGTTTTCCAACTGCTGCAATATCTCAAAGAGAATGTGATAAGAAGCATCAAAACATCGTTTCTACCCGAAAATGGGATCGATAAATGCGTCTCCTCGGGGGACAAAACAACAAGCCCTCACCCAGCCTGGTCTCCTGACAGCTGAACATGGCACAGGTCTCGGAGTATAGGGACATCAGGACTTATTTATTGATTTAGCTTACAAATTTATTTTTTATTTATTTTTATTTTTTTTAAGGCACTTTTGCTGTACTTGGAATTTTTTTTAACTTTTTTTTTTTTTTTTTTCCCCCGTTTTTTACAACGCATCACATGATAAACTGAATGGTATAAAAGTATAACTTGTCCCACAAAAAAAGCCCTCATATGGCTGTGTAAACAGGAGGGGGAACATGAAAGCGCAGACCCCCTCCCCAATATCCTGTCTTAATTCAGTATTAACACTATTTTTTATTTTTTTTTTTAAAGCACTTTTTCTAACCCTAAATGGGGCTAGCATTAGGAATACGGTTCAGATAATTGTTACATTTAAAAAATAATACTAATATTCACAAGGAACAGAAAAAATTAGAGGGACAAATTCTAATTGCATCAGTATTTAGTGGACTGGTGGAAGGGACTCGGGGAGTGCTAATGATTCGCCAGATACTTGCCATGCCTAGGTGCTGCCAGTCCAGTAGATGTTTTGGTGTAAGAAGAACTGGGCATGTAGGATCACACCTATGGTCTGCGTCAGATTTTCTTTAGTATCTCCATGTTTTTCAGACTTTTATTAAACATTAAAAGGCTAATTTCACACTACACGTGCCAAGCACTCAGGTTTTGCTGCAGGAAAAGCACCCAGCGTGTACTTAGCCTTGCCCCATCCCCCCCCCCCCCCACCCCCCTTCTTGTTTCCTCTTATTAACCTTTCTTTTTTTTTCTTTTTTTTAATTATTTATTTTTATTGCTTGTCTTTCTTTCAGATGTTCTCAAACAATGATGAGGCTCTAATCAACAAGAAGCTTCCAAAGGAGCTTCTGCTTAGGTAAGATATTGCCTTTAGCAATGGAAATGTGGCTGACCATCCATTACTCTGGTCATTCTTGGCAGGACAGTTCATAATGTTGTTTTTTTTAATCTTCCTCTCTCGCTAGGATCTTCTCCTTTCTAGATGTTGTAACCTTATGTCGATGTGCTCAAGTCTCCAGGGTAAGTGAAGACCAGTGAGGTCAATCGATCCCTTCTCATTGACCATGGCTGTCTCCCGTGATGAAGTCCTAGGTGTAGTTGGATCCCAGTAATGCCCCCGTGAAGAGGATTACACTTTTTGGATGATGTCCATAGATCCAACTTGTCTCTTATTTTAGAGATAAACCTCTTTAAGATCATTGATTTCTCTTTCAGGCCTGGAATGTCCTCGCGCTTGATGGAAGCAACTGGCAGCGAATTGACTTGTTTGACTTCCAGAGGGACATAGAGGTAATTAATTAATCGAGTAGTTTTTCATGTTCTTTTCCTTCCGTCAGGTTAAATATTTTGATTCCTTCATCTCTTGTTATCACTATTATGTTCCAGGGTCGTGTGGTAGAGAATATATCAAAGAGATGTGGGGGCTTCCTCCGAAAGCTCAGTTTACGTGGATGCCTTGGCGTAGGGGATAATGCCCTGAGGTACGTGTGGACCAACATTGTGGAATCTACTGTAATGAGATGACTTTACTACAGAGACTATTAGTATATCTCCATGACCAAGGCTATGTAGAGCGGCAGTAGAAATACATGGGTTCCTCAGCAGATTGTACATTGGACTCTACACACAAACTCGAAAATGCCTTAAGGTGCTTACACAACGCTATTGCCCACATTCAGTGGTCCCGTCGGTTGTTGCATCCAAACCCCCCCCCCCCCCAAAATGGGTTTCAGGCCTACATGGGACCATTGACTATAATGGAGCAGACGGGGTCACCTTGTGCTCTGTCATGAATCATTTTCGGATGTATACGAACACCCAGATGTAGTCATTATCACACTTGCCGATACCAGTTTTGAGGGGGATTCAGACGTAAGCCCTGACTGGACCACTGAACTTGGTGAAGAACGCAGTGTGAAAGGGCCCTTACACTTCAAACTACTGTGCGATAAGGCAGGCTATGGGAGATTGCTTCCTCAGAATATGTCATTGAACGCTCTCACACTTCTGGAAATACACAGATTATCGCCTTGTATGGCCACTTACTTCAGGGCACATAATGGTTGTGCCAGTTTCGGGAATATGCACTGTCATCTGCCCCCCCCCCCCCCCCCCTTCTCTCTATGATCAGTGTAGAGGAGGACCCCAGCCCTGGAATTGGGCTACAGGCTCAGTACTATCTGCTACATTCCTAAATGTTCTTTTGTTCCTTTCAGATACTTACAAAGTCTTTTTTGTTTTCCCTTACAGAACATTTGCCCAGAACTGTAGGAATATTGAGGTATTAAATCTAAATGGCTGCACCAAAATCACTGACACGTGAGTAATAATGCGTGGTATATGGGAGGTCCACGTAACAATGGACTTTGTTGGTGAATTATCCTTAATGGATATTGGACGAGACCTAGATTAGAAAAGGGTCATTCTTTGTTTTCTTTTCTAGGCACAGCGCCACTTCTACACATGGGCTGTGTCTGGTATTGCAACTGATCCCCATTAAGGTTAATGCAGCTTAGTCTAAACGCAGCTCATGGACAAGTGTAGTACTGTTTCTTCCCATCGCCCCTCCCCATAAAAAGTATATCTAATATGAATTATTTTCTAATTCCGAACACCCTTTCTAATGTATAAGCTTCTTAAGATTATATGCAATCAAAGGTGTTTATTTTTAAATGGGTGAAATTGTAAAGTGCTTATATAAAGCGCTTTTTCAGATTACCGCTTAATAAAAATCCTCTCTTTCTTTGACCGAAGGGATTTTTATTTCTCTTGTGTACTGCTAATTCCTAAGGTAACTGGCTACCTTGTAGGTGGTCGGTCTCCTTGGCATAGAGCACACTCTTTTAAGTCCTGCTCTGAAGCGGAGCATACTGCTGGATCCGGCCACCCTCTGTCTTTCCACTTGTTCTCCTGTGTTGCAGAGGGAAAGTCGCTTCCGTTAGCAGCGTCCAATAGCGCTCTGTTCGGGCCGTCAGGAGTATTGTGAGTCTTTAGGAGCACACTGCCCCCGTCAACCAGGAAGCTCAGAGGCAGGGTGGCGGTGGGCTCCTGAAGACTGGAACATCAGACAACCTCGTCATTTGTGGTTTCCAAAAATCATATTTCAAGACTATTCCCAACCTTATCCGGGCTCACATGTTGAAATCTTCATGGTGCCCAAGCGGGCATCATCCAGTTCATTCACTTTGTTGTTTTGTTTTTTTTTTTAAAGGGTGGCATGTTGATATAATGGCCTTGCCACCTCCCCAGCTCTATAATGTAATAGTTATATACAGGAAACAGTGTCACATAACTGTAGGGTTGACTGTTTTAAAAGGGGTTTCCACTTGGAATGTCTCATCAGAAAATTTACCTTTTGTTTAATTCAGGTTTTTATGTTAATTGTATTTTTTATAATTTTGTGAGTTGGGGTGTTTTTTTTTTTTGTTTTGTTTTTTTTTTTTTCTCCAATTTCTTTTCACTATCTGTATAGAAAAATCTAAGATCTTACTGTTTTCACACTGGCATCTAGGCCTTCTACTAATCTTGTGCTTCCTGTGCTATTCAGATGACGTCTCATCAGTGTTAATATTGTCAGACAGATTACAATGAAGGGCAATATATATAATATATACACATTATTTAATATTAATTGTGGATGATACAGGATCCACCATCTGCCATTCACAATACACTGTTAAAATTTATTGTGGCCTTTGCCTGGATTAGAGCATGCCCATGTTATTCTTCTAGACAGGAAGCAGGAGTCTACTATTAGGCCTAGTGGCCAGTATGAAAATTGCAAGAATAGATGTTTTTTGTTTTTTTTATTCGTAGCACAAATGTTTTCAAAATACCATTTAAAAAACCATAACCGGTTTTCTGATTACACATTCCCTTTAATATGGTGATTGTGCCAGTGAGGGGGTCATCCCTACAGACCCAGAATAACATGCATTGCACAGGGGTCTTTAGTGACAGCCAGATCTCTTCTCTCTGATTGGGTATGGGTCACTTGCAAAGCTTGCAATAGTCTGTGCAGAAATCTTTGATCCAAGCCTTTTGCAGGCTGTATGGCGCCACTGACTTCTTGTGCTTGTCCTTCCTTACAGAACCTCGTCTAGTCTCAGTAAATTTTGCTGTAAATTGAAACATTTGGACCTGGCCTCATGCACATCGATTACCAACCTCTCCCTCAAGGCTCTCAGGTGAGCATTACCTTTACCTTGCAGGGCACAAATATAACTTGCTGCTCCATCCCATGTGTGAACTGTGCTCTTTCTATACCTCTGTTTGATCTTTATGATCTACCGTATATACTCGAGTATAAGCCGAGATTTTCAGCCCACTTTTTTGGGCTGAAATTGCCCCTCTCGGCTTATACTCGAGTTATACCGGGGGTCGGCAGGGGAGGGGGAGCGGGGGCTGTCTAAAAATACTCACCTAGTCCAGGTGCAGTCCCTGCTTCCCCAGCGCCGGCAGCAGCAGCTTCAGCTTCTTCCTGTACTCAGGGGTCACATGGTCCCGCTCATTACAGTAAATGAATATTCGTCTCCACCTCCCATAGGGGTGGAGCCGCATATTCATTACTGTAATCAGCAGTACCATGTGACCGCTGAGTACAGGATGAAGCGCTGCGGCGTCGGGGAAGCAGGATCTACACAGCGGCAGGACCAGGTGAGTATACGGGGAGGGGAGAGCAGCGCTGCGCGATAGTCACCTGCTCCTCGTTCCGGGCGCCGATCTGTCTCCAGCACTGACGCTGAGGTCAGAGGGCGCGGTGACGTGGTCAGTGCGTGCCCTCTGCTGAACGTCAGTGCTGGAAACAGATCGGCGCCGGAACGAGGAGCAGGTGACTATTGAAAGTGCCGGGGGCCTGAGCGACGGAGAGGTGAGTATGTGATTTATTTTTTTTATCGCAGCAAATGGGGCAAGTGTCTGTATGGAGCATCTATGGGGCCATAACGTTCCTGCAGCACTATATGGGGCCATAACATTCCTGCAGCACTATATGGGGCCATAACGTTCCTGGAGCACTATATGGGGCCATAACGTTCCTGGAGCACTATATGGGGCCATAACGTTCCTGGAGCACTATATGGGGCCATAACGTTCCTGCAGCACTATATGGGGCCATAACGTTCCTGCAGCACTATATGGGGCCATAACATTCCTGCAGCACTATATGGGGCCATAACGTTCCTGCAGCACTATATGGGGCCATAACGTTTCTGCAGCACTATATGGGGCCATAACGTTTCTGCAGCACTATATGGGGCCATAACGTTTCTGCAGCACTATATGGGGCCATAACGTTTCTGCAGCACTATATGGGGCCATAACGTTTCTGCAGCACTATATGGGGCCATAACGTTTCTGCAGCACTATATGGGGCCATAACGTTTCTGCAGCACTATATGGGGCCATAACGTTTCTGCAGCACTATATGGGGCCATAACGTTTCTGCAGCACTATATGGGGCAAGTGTCTGTATGGGGCCATAATTAACGTTTGTAGGGCACTACGGCATATGGGGCAAGTGTCTGTATGGAGCATCTTATAGGGCCATAACGTTTGTGCAGCACTATAAGGGGCAAATATCTTTATAGAGCATCTTATGGGGCCATAATCAGCATTTGTGCAGCATTATATTGGGCAAATGTGTCTATGGAGCATCTTATGGGGCCTTTTATTACCCTTTATGCAGGATTATATGGGGCATATTTTAATATGGAGCATCTTATGGGGCCATCATAAACTTTATGGAGCATTATATGGGCTCCTGATTCAATATGGATATTCAAAGACACTTACCCTACTGATGTCTCAATTAATTTTAATTTTATTGGTATCTATTATTACTTTTGACATTTACCGGTAGCTGCTGCATTTTCCCCCCTAGGCTTATACTCGAGTCAATAAATTTTCCCAGTTTTTTGTGGCAAAATTAGGGGGGTCGGCTTATACTCGGGTCGGCTTATACTCGAGTATATACGGTATTCCATAATATTCTTATAGTCTGAATGCATGTTATTGGTTGAGTACTATAATGGCCCTCAGGACGCTGAAGGGTTAAAGGGAACCTGTCACCCCGTTTTTTCAGTATGAGATAAAAATACCATTAAATAGGGCCTGAGCTGTGCTTTACAATAGTGTATTTTGTGTACCCGGATTCCCCACCTATGCTGCCGAAATACCTTACCAAAGTTGCCGTTTTCGCCTGTCAATCAATGTGGTCTGGTCAAATGGGCGTGGTGGAATCGCTTCTTCTCCCCCAGATCTTGCTTATCTTTCCGTTGGTGGCGTAGTGGTTTGCGCATGCCCAACAGCGGAATGCACTGAGCAGCTGAAGAAAAAGAGTTCGATCTGCGCTATTAAACGGTTTAGCGCTGGTGGCGGCCATCTTCCTGAGGCCGCGCGTGCGCAGATGGTAGTGCTTGGCTTCCCGTGGCTTCAGGAAAATGGCCGCGGGATGCCGCGCGTGCGCAGATGGAGATCGCATCTCGGCTTCAGGAAAATGTCCGCCGCGATCTCCATCTGCGCACGCGCGGCATCCCGCGGCCATTTTCCTGAAGCCCCGGACAGCAGAGCGCTCCATCTGCGCACGCGCGGCCTCAGGAAGATGGCCGCCGCCAGCACTAAACCGTTTAATAGCGCAGATCGCGCTCTTTTTCTTCAGCTGCGCAGTGCATTCCGCTGTTGGGCATGCGCAAACCACTACGCCACCAACGGAAAGATAAGCAAGATCTGGGGGAGAAGAAGCGATTCCACCACGCCCATTTGACCAGACCACATTGATTGACAGGCGGAAACGGCGACTTTGGTAAGGTTGTTGCCTATGGGCAGTTCCTAGTATTGCAACATGCCTCCATTCAAGTGGATGGCACTGAGCTGCAAAGCTAGACATTGCGTGTACTCCAGAAACTGAATTCCCCCTCCCCCAATTGTAGACCACTTCTTGCAAGGAAGCTATACCTGGTAATGAATGTTGAAATGAAACCTTAATCCCCAGCCCTAGGATGCATGGAGCGGGTGGGAGTTTCTGCTGCAGCCATATGAACAGCCACATACAGTCAGAGAAGGAAGACCTGGCCGAGCTGTCACGCACAGAAGATTTCTTAGTTCTCAGTTTTAATTTAAAAATGTGAAAAATGAGCAATGTGGTCAAAGTGAAGGATGACTTTAAGTCAATGTGCCCACTTTGCATTTTTTTCCGCTGCGGAAATGCTTATAAAACGCATCCCATTATTTTTAATGGAATTCCGCATTGTTGTGCTCATGCTGTGTTTTTTTCCACAGCCGAAACGCATCATGGAAAAATCCAGAATGTTCATTAACCCCTTCGTGACCTTGGGATTTTCCGTGTTCGTTTTCCGCTCCCCTCCTTCCCAGAGCTATAACTTTTTTTTTTTTTCTTTTTTTTTTTTTCCATGAATATGGCCATGTGAGGGCTTGTTTTTTGTGGGACAAGTTTTACTTTTGAATGACATCGTTGGGTTTACCATGTCGTGTACTAGAAAATGGGGTAAAAAAATTCCAAGTGCGGTGAAATTGCAAAAAAAGGGCAATCCCACACTTTTTTTTTGTTTGGCTATTTTGCTAGGTTCACCAAATGCTAAAACTGACCTGCCATTATGATTCTCCAGGTCATTACGAGTTCAGACACCTAACATGTCTAGGTTCTTTATCAAAGTTGTAAAAAAATTCCAAACTTTGCTAAAAAAAAAAAAATAGCACCATTTTCCAATACCCGTAGCGTCTCCATTTTTCGTGATCTGGAGTCGGGTGAGGGCTTATTTTTTGCGTGCCGAACTGACGTTTTTAATGATGCCATTTTGGTGCAGATATGTTCTTTTGATCGCCTGTTATTGCATTTTAAACACAATTCTGAACGCGGCGATACCAATTATGTGTAGGTTTGATTTTTTTTTTTTTTTTTTTTTTTTTTTTTTATTATTATTATTTTGAATGGGGTGAAAGGGAGGGGATTTAAACTTTTATAAATATATATATTTATTTATTTATTTTATTTTTTTACTTTTGCCATGCTTCAATAGCCTCCATGGGAGGATAGAAACTGGCACAACTGGATCGGCTCAGCTACATAGGAGCGATCATCAAATTGTTCCTATGTAGCTAAATTACAGGCTTGCTATGAGCGCCAACCACAGGGTGGCGCTCACAGCAAGCCGGCATCAACAACCATAGAGGTCTCAAGGAGACCTCAGGTTGTCATGCTGATGCTATCTGACCCCCGATCACGTGATGGGGGTCAGCGATGCACTCATTTCCGGCCCGATGGCCGGAAGCAGTAGTTATGCTGCGGTCAGCGTTTGACAGCGGCATTTAACTAGTTAATAGCGGCGGGTGGATCGTGATTCCACCCAATGCTATTGCGGGCACATGTCAGCTGTTCAAAGCAGCTGACATGTCCCGGCTTTGATGCGGGCTCACCGCCGGAGTCCGCATCAAAGCAGGGTATCTGACCTTGGACATACTATTCCGTCCGAGTTCAGAAAGGGGTTAATTTTGCAGAATTGCGCCGATTTTGCGCCGATTTTGCTGCTATATAATTGTATTGGGATGCATGGAAAAAAACCAAAACATGAAATAGGCAAAAAATAATGCCAGCAAAATGCGAGCAGATTTCCTGGCAAGGGACTCCGATTTTGATCAGGGAAATTCTGCTTACATTCTGCAACGTGGGCGCACAGCCTAAAAGACGAATTGCCGGGATATATATATTTTATGTTTTGTACATTTACTGTATTGATTGCCCCATGATGAGGCTGATTCTGCTTGGTCAGTGTCTCTAAGGTTTTAACCTCCTTTTACAGTGTCCAGCACAATAAGGAGACCGTTTGAGCAGATTAGAAAGTAATGACATTACCGTAACTCCTTCTCATCATATGACGTACGCGACTCCTTTCGCTTCACTGGGCCCCAATAATGGTGCTCCTGTGAGGACCAGTGTGTAACTGTACTTCATAAGAGTTTGTGAATTAATTATTTTTTTTTTTTATTATAACTATATGCTGCAATACTATGGTGTGCAATCAGGGCCGGACTGGCCATCGGGCACTTCTGGCAAATGCCAGAAGGGCCGGTGCCAGTAGTGGGCCGCTGCACTCTTTCCTCCGCTCCCCCTGCCAGTGCCGCCGCCGCATTCAACTATACCGGCGTCTATGACGCTGGTACAGTTGAATGCAATGATGGAGGAGAGAGCGTTTGCTGACGCTCCCTCTCTCATCATACCCCGCTCTGCCTCGGACACTGCGGGTGCGCGATGACGTCATATCAACGCGCACCTGCTGTGTCCCGGACAGACTGCAGCCGCTGAGACAGGAGCAGGGAGCAGCGTGGGCAAGAGGAGAGTGATGTGTGTGTGTGTGTGTGTGTGTGTGTGTGTGTGTGTGTGTGTGTGTGTGTGTGTGTGTGTGTGTGTGTGTGTGTGTGTGTGTGTGTGTGTGTGTGTGTGTGTGTGTGTTTTGTTTTGTTTTTTTTCACTGGACTGTGGGGCCATTATCGGGGGTGGGGGGGAGGAGAGATGAGATGTGGGCTGTGCTAGTCTGTCATTGCCTCAGTTACAGTTGTGTGGGCTGTGCTGTATATACTACTGTGTGGGCTGTGCTGTATATACTACTGTGTGGGCTGTGCTGTGTATATACTACTGTGTGGGCTGTGCTGTGTATATACTACTGTGTGGGCTGTGCTGTATACTACTATATAGGCTGTGCTATATTATGCAGGCTGTGCTATATACTATGCTGGCTTTGATATATACTATGCTGGCTTTGATATATACTATTTGGGTATATTATATTCTATGGGGGAGGCTGTCTTATATACTATGGGGGGCTACATTATATATTTTGGGGAGGTGGGCTGTATTATATTCTATGGGGGGGCTGTATTAGATTTTATGAGGGATGATTGCATCATACTCTTTGATGGGGCTGCATTATATTCTATGGGGAGGTGGGCTGTATTCTATTCTATTCGGGCTACATTAAATTCTATGGGGGGCTGTATTATATTTATATTCTATGAGGGGTGATTGCATCATACTCTGAGGGGGCTGCATTATATTCTATGGGGGGTTACATTATACTCTGGGGTGGCTGCATTATACTCTGTAGGGTGGTGGCTGCATTATACTGTATGTGGGCTGCATTATACTGTATCGAGGATTATGGGGAATACATTATACTATATGAAGAACTGTGGGATGCATTATACTATGGGAAGTGAATTGTACTACATGGATGACTATGGCGGTGCATTATACTATATGGAGCACTGAGGAGTGTATTATGCTATATGGAAGACTATGAGGAGTGTATTATACTATGTGGAGGACTGAGCAGTGTATTTAAATATATGGAGGACTATAGGGAGTGTATTATACTATATGGAGGACTGTGGTGCACATTATAATATATGGAGGACTATGGGGTGTATTTTATTAAACAAGTAAAATGCTGCATATTCAGATTGTTTTTGCCGGAACCAAAATCCTTGTTCTCAGCAGCACATCGCCGCTGTAAACTGTAGATGTGCTGCTTATAACATGATACTGTATGGGGATCAGTTAGTGATCTGTTAGAATGATGGGACAGAACGATCACTTTCTCAGACGGTGGAAAGAGGCCGGGAAACAAGCTTTCAACAACTTAAGTATTGTCGATCAAACCCATTTAGCGGCCTGAACTCAGCGCATGTAAATACAACCAAAATGCTTTTGTGTGATGTGCAATATGTTGGCGTTTGGGGCCCCATTTTAAACTTTGCCTAGGGCCCCACTTTGTACACTTGTAGGCAGGGCCGGTTTTAGGCAAAGATATTATACAGTCACCATGTGACAAGTGGGCCTGTGTAACTTCAAATGCCAGGGCTGAATTTTAGTCCCAGTCCGGCCCTGTGTGCAATATTGCAATATAAGCGATCAGACGATCGTAGGTTCAAGTCCCCTGAGTCTGTACCCTTTCCCCACCCATGGAAGAGTAGTAGTATTGTACCGTAATACGAACCCACCAAACGCCTTCTCCTATAATAACCAACAACAACCCCAGCCATGCAGTATAAGCTACTCTGACAATGCATGCTAGCCAGGGCCCAGATAATATAGGAGGTGGGAGTGGCTAACAGTGCACAGCTGAGAGCCTTAACACTCCAGGGGCTTCCAACAGGGCAGCTTAACCCCTGCACTGCCAAAATAAATTTACACCGTTTAATATGAAGGTAAAGTGCTTCTCATCAGTGCAGGAGTAGGAGAAATCAGACGCTGTAGTCTTCTGGCTCCTGTCTGTCACAGTAAACACGTGTCAACCAGCCTGTGGTTAGTGTTCATAGTAAGAGTCATGGTCTCCTATCTGATGCAATACTGTTGTTTTACAGCATATAGTATAAACAATTGCATAACCATGGGTTTAAGTCCTTGAAGAGGACTAAAAAAAAAAAAAATATATATTTTTTTTCCCATTAAAAATATATTTTTTAAAAATTAATATTTATACATATTTGATGTTGGGTACTGTAAATAAAAAAACAGCTTTCTCCTTCGCCTCATTGGGGGACACAGACCGTGGGTGTATGTTGCTGCCACCAGGAGGCTGACACTAAGTGATACAAAGAAAGTTAGCTCCTCCCCTGCAGTATACACCCTCCTGCTGGCTCTCAGCTAACCAGTTCTTGCTTAGTGTCCGTAGGAGGCACACGAACGGGTCTGCTATTCACACCCCAAAACTCTTTTTACCTTTACAACGGACGAATGGGGCGACGGATTCTTTCATGTTCTGATCTCCCCGAACCAACAACAGGCGAGCACGGGAGTTTTACCTCTCCATATCCTCTCCTGCGACGTGGGAAGCCACTGCCTGAGCTGATTCTAGGGTCGACGGGCCCTTTCATGGGACTGATCTCCCCCCTCCCTTATCAGACGAGCACTGGAGTGTCACCTCCAGTATCCTCTTCTGCAGCCAGGCCTATTGCCGGACATCAGCCCTGACCACCAGGTTTTACCCTCGGCTGTTCAGAGGCACTCTACAGCGTGGCGTCCGAGCAGCCCCCACTGCACCACCACTATTAAGAGCGGATGGTACAAGGAGGCGGACGGTTCCTCTCCACCTCCCTGCTAAAGGGACGATGGATTGAGGACTTTCCTTATCCCTGCACCGTCCAAACAGCAGCAACAGCACAGGATCTTTTTCTACCTTCTGTCCTGCTGAACAAAGCTGCATACTGGGGTAAGTGCCGGGACTCGAGCGGTTGGAGGGCTCTGCGCATCCGGCGGCTTTTTCCCTCGTTCGGCGCCGGCTGGCTTAAAAAATTTAGCCCCCGGCTTCGGGTTTGTGTAGGCCGCAACCCGGAACTCCAGCCCATGCTAGGCCGCACTTCAGGCTCCACCCCCCTATTCAGGCGCCTCTCATTCAGGACGAGAACTCTATTCTCGGCGGCCATCTTCTTCTTCCTGCCATTTCTGGACACGAGCTCATCCGGAAGTGGCTGCTGCATCACACCGGCGGTACTCAGCGCTGAGGACAGCGCTATTCCAAACGGGGGACTCAGAATCTCGGTAAGGAGAATCCTCCCTCCGCACCCCTCCCCCGCACGCATCGGCAGCATAAAGGGACTAGCATTCCCTATTTTTAATACTTAAGACCTGCAATCTCTAGTTGACCAGCAAGCTCTGGTCTTAAAGGCACGGGTCTTAAGGGTACATGACCGCATTCCCTGGTCTTAAAGACGCATGCCCAGTAGTCGCTGGGCTTATAGGTACATGTCCAGCTTTCCCTGGCTTTGTGAAAACACATGAGCAGCATTCCCTGGTCTTAAAGGTTCCCTAGTTCAAAAGGGCACATGACCATCATTCTCTGCTCTTTAAGTCATGACCAGCCAGAAGCCGGTCACCTTTCCCAGAGTGCTTAATTCAAATCAGGAGCCCTCCTCCGCTGCCGATCCCGGCTCTTCCCAGAGTACCTAGTTCCCCTCAAGGGGCTTCACCTCTGGCTTAATCCTTGAAAAATGCCCCGGTCTTAAAGACACATGACCAGCATGCCCTGGTCTTAAAGGCACGTGACCAGTATGCCCTGGTCTTACGCACATGGCCAGTATGTCCTGGTCTTACGCACATGACCAGTAGGCCCTGGTTCTTAAAGGCACATGACCAGTAGGCCCTGGTTCTTAAAGGCACATGACCAGTAGGCCCTGGTTCTTAAAGGCACATGACCAGTAGGCCCTGGTTCTTAAAGGCACACGATCAATCTGAAGCTGGTCACCCTAACTGAGCTCTGGAGCCCTCCGCCGCTGATCCCAGTTTATCTCAGAGTACCTAGTCCCCCTCAGTGGACTTTGTCACTAACCGCAACCCATGTTTTCTCTGACCAAGAGATTGAATCCCTCTGTGAACCCTCTGTGGCTCGGAGTGCTCGCAGGGCCGATATACATGGTCCCTCTCCTACAATGGGAACCGTCGGCTAGCAAGGGCCGCAAGTATTCTAGAAAAACGTACAGGCGTCTAGAAAACGGAAGATTCATTTCCTGATCTTTCCCCGATGATTTGTTGAGAACAACGCTCTGAATATGGATCGGATATTGCCTTGGATTGCCAGAGCTTCAGAAAAAGAGGGACTCGCCTATTTATATCAGACAGAAGCCTCTACGTGGGATGCCATACCTGGTCTGATTTTTAAGGGCGACGGGTCCTTTAAAGGGCCCCGATTTATTTATTTATTTATTTATTTATTTATTTATTTTTTCTTCTCCCCCCCACAAACAATATACAGACGAGCACATGCAGTGTCGCCTCTATGTATCCTCTTCTGCATCCAGGCCTAACACCAGACAACCTGCCCTGGGCACCCGCAGACCTGAACCCTATGGATGTACAGAGGCACCCCTTTTTGGCGTCCGAGCACCCCCCTTTGTATCACCACTATTTAGCGGCTGATGCAAGAAAGCGGACAATTCCTCTCCACGTCGTTGTTAAGAGGATGGTGGATCGAGGGTTCCTAATTTTCTACTCTGCACGATGATGGCAAGAGATGTTTTTTTTTCCTGACCTGCTGGATGCAGCCCCGCATTCTGCCACTTGGCAGACTAACCGGGTGGAATTTCTTGTGGTATACCTACCAGTATCCCTGCCCGATGTATCCTCAATTAAAATACCACAGACGGTTGGATTGCAAATCTGGTTCGTTCCGTCTTGTGGCTTCGGGTTTAGTTCTCTACCCTTTCTTAGCCGCCACATGGGTTGCTTGACCAATAGTCTCCTGGTCAGAGACCTTAACTACTTCGATTCACACAAGTAACCTTTCCCCGAAGACAGTACAGCTGGCCAATCAAATCTTCTGAGCGGGAGACTAACAAGGGGATCGTATCTTTTCTACAGACCCAACCAGCAGTGGAAGCGTTGTCCAGGACAGTCTAGATCTAAGGGATCTTGGTTCCAAAAAGGGGGAATGAAAAGCAAGACCGATCCTGGACCTCAAACTTCTAACAACCTTTGACAAGGTCCTCCTTTTTCAAATGGAGTTCCTCCGCTCAGCCATTACTTCAACAGAAAAAGGTGGAGTTTCTGGCATCCATCGACATTCGGGATTCTTACCCTCACATTCCTATTTTTCCCCTCTACAATAATCCCTTCTCCTTTCCATTCGTGAACAGCATTTTCAAGTCACGACCTTGCCCTTCGGCCTGGCTACCGCACCAGAGTGGTCGCAAGGGTCATGGCGGTTGTCATGTACCTCTTGCACCCTAGAAGCATGGTCACCCTGCCCTATTTGGTCGACTTTCTAGCTGAGTCGTCTATATCACTTGCAATACCCTCTCACTTGGGATAGCAGCTAAACTTAGACAAGTTTTTCCTCATTCCCAGCCTAGCAGATCCTTTTTGAGGATGATCCTGCACAAGAAGGATGGTAATTCTCTCTCGAGTCAAGGTCGTGGCCCTTCAACAGGGAGCTCGTGCACTTGATCACTCATTCCCTCGGTTCATTCAATTCGCTAGGAGGGTTCTGAGGAAAAAGATGACAATGGAAGCAGTTTCTTTCACTCCGCTCGTTTTCAGCAAGTCAATCAGGCTTTCAAAGGGTAGTCTCTGAGCTCCTTCCTTATCCAGAGCCTTCACCTGGTCCAATGGTTATTAGGGAATACCAATGCCAGTCTTCTCCTGATCATTGCTCTGGGGATCCGAACGGTATGGCTAATCCTACAGCAGGTCCACTGCCTTCAGGCGGGTCAACCATCCGTCTTCAATTGGATAATGCCACGGCTGTGCCATACGTCAACCATCTAGCGAGGTACCTCGCACTCTCTGATGGGCCGAGATCTATCATTCGGTGATCTCAGCAGTACATATCCCTGGAGTAGAACACTGGGCGGCAGACATTTTCAGCCATCAGGATTTCTCCTCAAGTGAGTGGGAACTTCACTCGGAAGTCTTCCATCAGATCTGCCTTCACTGGAGTACTCCAGATGTAAGTCGGATGGAGTCCAAACTGAACACCAATGTACTCCAGTTCATGGTTTGGCCTCGAGATCCAAGACCATCGCAGTGCATGCTCTGTTCTTCCATGGTACCAATTTCCATAACCACTTTTCCACTACTTCTGAGATCTTTTTGGAAGCAGGAAGGGCCTCAGTGATCCTGGGAGACCCGCACTGACCATGTCAGGTTTTCTCGCTTGCGGTACTAGTATTTTTCCGTCTTATTGCGACAAAACTGCAAATATGGACTCTCGCAGGGAGTCTTCACCTGTAGTTCTTCCCTACCGCATACCGTTAGATCTGTGGGACATTAATGGTCCTGGGGATCTTACAGTAGACTCCTTTTGTGATCCGGACAGACTTTACTATCAGGGAAGGTCGCTCCCCTTTTTTCTCTGCGTTCCTGTCATCCTGATGAGAGCTCGCCGCTCTGTTCTTTCAGACTTTTTTCCTTATTACCATCAAGGCAAGGTTGCCCTCAGGCCATCCCCTTCCCTCGTTATCAAGGTGGTATTGTATTCCCACTGTTGCAGGGGCATCGTCCCTCTCTCATCTCTTTCGGCTCCAGTCCACAAAACAGAATGGGTTCTCCATAATCTGGAAGAAGTGAGTGCTCCGAGTGGGTACGTATCGAGGACGGCATCATTCCGAAGGTTGGACACTTTACTTGGGCTTCTCGATGGTAAGAAGGCTTCCTGACGGTCACAGGAAGGGTTTAGCAGTTTTCATCGGCCATGTTAGCCTGGTGGATTCTTTTCACCATCCAGGAGTCCTTCCGTGCTAGATGTCAGCCTATCTTCCTGTCTGAGGGCTCTAGGTACCAGACGTCGGCAAGCACGGCCGCAAGCTTGCGAATTCTACCAGTCCGCATGCATTCTTGAAGCACTATAATTCCCACACTTCCACAGATGTGAGTCTGGGCAGGCGGACTCTGCAGGCCGCGGTGTCGCACTTGTAAGTAGCGGTTACACGGCCTGATCTGATGTTGTCCCCACCCAGGGACTGCTTTGGGATGTCCCACGGTCTGTGTCCCCCAATGAGGCGAAGGAGAAATAGGGATTTTTGTGTACTCACCGTAAAATCCTTTTCTCCGAGCCATTCATTGGGGGACACAGCTCCCTCCCTATTATTAGTTTGTGCTTGTTTTTATAATTTGACATTATATAAGAGTATAGCATGTGACATGCTATACGTTCATATGTTATTGATCTCCTACTGCTTTTGCACCGAACTGGTTAGCTGAGAGCCAGCAGGAGGGTGTATACTGCAGGGGAGGAGCTAACTTTCTTTGTATCACTTAGTGTCAACCTCCTAGTGGCAGCAGCATACACCCACGGTCTGTGTCCCCCAATGAATGGCTCGGAGAAAAGGATTTTACGGTGAGTACAGAAAAATCCCTATATCTTTCACACTGCTCCACTGACCAAAAAGAAATGAAACCGTGGAAACTTGGAAAATGGCAATACAAGCAAAATGTTTTGTTTGCTGCACAATGAATTGAAAGCCACAAAAAGAAAATCCAAAGGAACAATTACAGAATTGTTTTGATTTTGTTTTTTTTCTACAATTTTACCAATCTTCAATTTTTTTTTATTTTTTTTATTTTTTCTGGTTTCCATTATATCATATCATATAAAATGAATTGTCCTGTTTTTTCCATGTGACAGTGAGGGCTGCCCCCTTCTGGAGCAGCTGAATATCTCTTGGTGTGATCAGATCAGCAAGGACGGGATCCAGGCTCTGGTAAAGGGCTGTGGGGGGCTGCGGTTTCTATCCCTCAAGGGTTGCACTCAGGTATGACCTACTTTTTTTTTTTTTCCCCTGCATTTGATTTAGAGTTAAATCAATTTAAAAAAACGTCATCTAACGGTAATATTCCTTTAAAAGGGGTTGTCTGGGTTAACATGAGAAGTCTGCAGTCACTTTGTATCCCTGCAGACTTGTGAATCTTTTCAGGACACGCTGCAGGGATTCGCCGTTGTCTGCCCTGGGAAGGGCGGTCCAGTATGAGATATGCATACTCCTGGGCAGAACCTGTCTAGTGGGTGCAGCCTCGTGCAATACACTCTTAATTTTAGACTCTACAACCCCTTTAAGATAACCAAAATTGTAAAAGCTCCACTGACTTATGGAGATGCTGCCAGGGGAGGTCGGGTGGTCCGATGCCGGAGCCGCGTTTGTAAAGCTCCTGCTTCAGCGTTTGACGATCGCCCTGCAGCATCCTCACCAGAAGTGTTGCATATCCTGCATAAATCTACAATTGTAACAACCAAATAAACTGGACTTGCAGATTTGTCTTAATTGTCCGTGTTATTGGGATAAACACACAGACCATGGGGTTTTAATGGCTACCACCAAACTTTTCATGTTGAACTGGAGACACCATGTAACTAGCTGCAGTGCAAAAAATACATTATATATTGGGATAGGTTCTTGGAGACAGGAATACCCCTATAAGTCCAAGTGGGTGTACTTCGATATTGTTCTCTGTGGGCGTGTACTTCTGCTTCCTTTATGACGCTGACCAATCATAAGCAGGCAGCAACAGGGACGTGCAGAAAGTTTGTACTTTGTACTAAGACATTCGCACAGATGCAAGGATCTATTATGTTGTACTAATTTTTAATGGATAAATAAAGCATTGAAATTTTATGGAGCTGGAACGCCTTTTCCACGTGCAGAAAGACCTGTGATGTCATCAGGGTCACATGATCAGAGGTCCACGCCAGCTGGCGTGTGCAGCGTTAATAAGCACTGTGGTTATATTACACAGCACAGAAGTCCTGGGAGGATCAGCTGAAGTTAATGGCTGCACACTTAGTGGAATAGAAAACAAAGAAAAACTTTATTCTGCTCTGCTGCCACAATTATATGGTGTCCAGTTTAATATAAAAAATAAATGTGATGACAGGTCCTCTCCCACTATTTATACCACTCCTGAGGGGCTGAACCAGTTTTTAGCTTGGTGTCTGGAGGAGCAGACATCTCGCATCATGGCAGAGGAGTTCTTGGCAGGCTGGTCAGGGCACCAGATCAGGTTCCTTCTGCTCCTCTGGCCATGGGGCAGTGCAGTAACGCTTGATAAGTGGTTTGCTTTGCAATGATGGTGTCTTAATTTCAGCTAAGGACAACATCTTCAAGATCCCTGAATAGCCTGCAAGTAGACCTTCTAAGTAGGCCAGGGTCCCTCATACTGCTCCAGCACTCTGTCACTTGTTTCTCATCCACACGGTTTTAGGCTGTGTGCACACGTTCAGGATTTTTCGCGGTTTTTTTCGCTATAAAATATAATGAATTCCGCAATTTTTGTGCATATGTTGCGTTTTTTTCCGTGAAAAAAACGCATTTCGGTAAAAAACGCATCGTTCATTAATTTTGCTATTTTTTTTTTTTTCTTCTTTTGCGGATTTCCCTCTATATTATTGCATTGGGAACCTCCGGAAAAAAAATGCATGCGGATTTCTTGCAGAAAATGTCCGGTTTTGTTCAGGAAATTTCTTCAAAAAATCCTAACGTGTGCACATAGCCTTAAGGCTGAGCCCTCGGACTTCGGTTTGGACAGTTTCTCTAATACTTTCTTCCAAGCTGTCCGCCATAGTCTTGTCAATGACAGTTTGCAGGTACAGGCCCTTCTCCTGCCTTTCTCTACCAGCTAACACTGTGTTATTGTGTGTCATGATGTCTTGTCCTTCCAGGTCTGCAACAGCTAAATGCCTTTTCCTGAAGTGGGCCCGTTTGCTTCTTCAGAGTAATGTTTCAGGTCTACTCTTTGAGGACTGAAGATACTGCTCAAACGCCATGATAGACCACCTTGGCTTTAGGGCCCCTTCACACTGTGCAATCAAAGTCTGAACGAGCGTTCGATTTGTGACGTTTATCCGTCCTCGTTCCGAGGTTGCAAAGTGTGACATGGCGTTACGATTTGCGACGCAGCCCAGCATCGTACGATGTGAAAGAAAGAGCAGAACTTTCTTTCGTCGTAAATGTCTCGCTGTGGCGGTCGAAATCGTAGTATGTGACGGCGGTCATACGAGCTCGTAATGCGACTACGTGGGTTGGGCTTCCGCATACCTGTCTCCTGATTGGGCGTGACGTTTTAGCACGCCCATGCTGGTAATACGTCACGCTCGGAGTCGTAGGACTATGGCGGTGTGAAGGGTAGCGTACGATTGCGACGCGTGACGTTCACATCGCAACTACGTCAGAAAAAGCGTTAACATCGTAGAGTGTGACCGCTGGCTACGAGCTCGTACTGCGATGTCGAATATGACGCAAATGCGTCGTAATCGTAGCAGAATCGACCAGTGTGAAGGGGCCCTTACTGCAAGCCACAGACAAAAGCCTTATCAATCCTGAATGATTGCCTTGCTGCGCTATCTTTTTCATGACAGGTTTTGTCTAATCTGTCTTAAAACATTATCCTGCTAAGAGCTGTCCCTATTCCTCAACATTTCCCATAAAAAAAAGTCTCCCACCCCACAGGACAAGGCCCAAAAAGATTACAGAGATCTTCCTCTGGACAGCACCTTTCGTGGTGTACGTCGTAACTGCTTGTGGGTTCCTCATCGTAAGGCCACATTCACATTATCAGTATTTGGTCAGTATTTTACCTCAGTATTTGTAAACCAAAACCAGGAGTGAAACAATCAGAGGAAAAGTATAATAGAAACATATGCACAACTTCTCTATCTGTCACCCACTCATGGTTTTGGCTTGCAAAGACTGAGGTAAAAAACTGAACATGTGAACGTGGCCTAATAGTAGAGCAGCCCCTTCCTAACTCTTTTCTGTGGGAAGTATAGACCATTCCTTATCAGCATATATTGCCCTTTAATGTCTTGGGGTGTGATCCATTTTTTCTGGGCATCAAGACAGGATTTTCTTTTATTCGTTTGATATTTTTGTATGGGCAGTGTTGCCCAGATTTCATGCAAGTCTTTTGCTCTTTTTCCATGAGGTTTGTTCAGCTCCGCCTCAGACTGGCTGTTTTGATCCATCCTCTAGACAGTGTTGCCGAGGTTGTCTTCAGACCTCTGTCCATTTCTGGAACGAGCGACGCATCTAGCCCTAGCCTGGTCGTTGTTCTCGAACTCCGCTATATCTGTACCCTTCCTATTTGGATTTTCTGCATCACTATGGGTAGGCACAAGGGTTCATTTCATCTATTTTCCATACCTGGACCTCATGATGAGGGTGTCCTTAGAGGGAAGATTGCCTTGCTAATTTTGCCTGACCTCGGCTATGCTCAACTCCAGTTTAGACAAGGACCATTTCTTCTTGGGCGGGAAAAACTCTTCTCCCTTCAATAGATTGTCTGTCTGGTTGTTTCCAGCATACATGCAAGTTGTTTTCTCTTTTTTTTTTTTTTTTTTTCCACAGCTCAATACTCCACCCCTTCCATTTATTTAATTTTATTTTTTTATCCCACCTACCATCTTTCCCGTGATACAAGTTCGCAAACATTTTGGGTAACATCATTATTGTTCTTTGGTCAATTCGTGGCTCTCCTACGGTGATCGCTCTACCCCAGGGTGACACTAGCCACTCACTTTTTCCAAAACTATTGTTGGTTGTAATTCAGATGGGCTCTCCTGCGACTTATTGGTTCAAGTCATATGGACTCCACCCTAATCCATTCTCCTCTCGATTCTCGATCTGCATGAACAGGCCCACCTTCTTGTCAGGGGTTAAATAAGCAATGCCAATCCACTCGACTACCTAAGGGCCTTGCAGCAGCTCGGTCACGTCATAATTTATCATACAAATCTGTTTCACATGGGTGTAACACAGTCTGGGCCTTTTTAGATATCAGTCTGATCATTCTGGTCGCAGATTGAAGATTTGGTACAAATTAATTTGTTTTAACAGTGGCAGATCTCCCAGTTCTGTTAATGCTGAGCGCTGTATTGCCTCACCCACACCACAGATTGGCAGCTCTCTGCCTATGCACAGTGTACACAGAAAGCCACCAATTAGTGTTGAGGGTGGGTTGTTCACAGCTCATGAATATGAGTGTAACAGTCTTGTATGTGGATAATAATTTTACATGTCTCCTTTGTTTGTCTCTTGTGTAGCTAGAAGATGAAGCTCTTAAGTATATTGGATCACACTGTCCAGAGCTTGTCACATTAAATCTACAGGCGTGTTCAGTAAGTGGACTTGAGATTCAAAGGTTGCATGTGTAATTATCACTGTCTGCTAGGTAACTTGAAGAATCTCCCAAATAAAGTGTCTTAACTGTCAGTGAGGAGCCATCTAATTGTATTGGGTATGGATGGGTAAGGCTCAGCCACTGAAGTAACGTGAAGCTCTTGGTCTTCAGTGTAAAAATCTAACTTTTTTTATGTCATTATTAGTAGTGGCCTAACTAATAAAGGGCAAAAGTATTTTCTGAGGCCGCTCAGGCTCCTCGATCCAGCTACAACTACTGCACTTTCAGTATAGTCACACACCTTGTCTGGGCCACATAGACAGTTATTTACACTCCCCAACATAGAATTTGCAACACTAAGAATTATTTGAATCAAAGGATCAATGGACATGTTGATGATGGAATAAATGGAAGCAAAATTCTCAAAACTTCTTGATTAGTCATTGTCGAGTATGGGTACCTCGCACAGAATTCCCTGCACTTAAACGCATTGGTTGCTATCAAAGACGTTATTAATGGTTGTCTGAGGAATGTTCTTTCATTTAGAATGCACTTGGGCACATAAATTGTCAAAATCCGCTGCTGGCAGCTACCTTTGCAATTGCTGATCAATGACGTCTCAGACACTGTTGTTCAAGGTAGCAGGTTTAAGCCAATGCTGGCTGCTCACATTAGTACAAGTAATAGCCTGGCTTTGACGTGTTGAACAACATCTTAAGGGACACTTTGAAGAAATGGCTGTACAATTGGTTCCAAGCTGTGTGAGTATTTCTGCACAGCTTGCTCATACTCCAGATGCTGAATGAATCAGGCTGTTTTGACATTTTTGTTTCCATTTATTCATTATTTGCATATCATTAACATGTCTATCAATCTTGTGATTTCCATAAATCCATGACTTTTCTTTCTTGGTGTTGGAATTTCAATGTTGAGTGTTGATTCCGATTCAACTAGTCACAAAAAAGCCTCATATGTAAGATGAGACAGCACAAGAAATGACCATGTTTAAATCTCGATTAGATTTTCCATTTACTCACGTTGTTGTTTACTATGCGATAGTCACATCAAAATCAATAATTGGGTTGGATACATTTTTATGCAGGTCCGATAAACATGGGAGTCCCTGATGTCCTGGACCAGTGATCTCCAATATGTTAATCGCCAGCTTTTAGAAAACCGCTATTGCCATCAATTCCAGCTGGAATTTTACATTTTGCAAAAGCTGTAGAGCCACAGGTTGGAGACTGATGATCTGAACCATTTAAGATGGGTGATTATTGGTTGGGAAAATGATGCTTGGTAAATCCAGCCTAACATAGGGTCACTAGGGGGTTTTCAATGCCGAAATACATTTGATGGTTTTAAAAGAATAAATGAAGACATACTCTTCTTTGAGCGTCCCCACAGATACAGCACAGGCGGCTGTGGAGGTCTGCGCCAGCTCCAGAAGCCACTTTTGTATGGATGTTTCAGGACTGCTCCAGCCGATGTTTTCTGGTGAGTCGCTCATCTAGTCTCCTGACCACTGCCGAGGTCCTGTGACTTGTGGATGGAGCAGACATGCCTTCCAATGCTGGGGCAGACCTCCGGAGCTAGATCTGTGGGGAGTGCTCTCCAGCTGGTTTGATATTGAGGTACTTAGATTTTTAGGGTTCCTTCTATTCACCTCCCTGTCTATAACCTATCTGAGGTCTGTCTTATAACCCCACTCTCTAAATCTGGTGACACCTGATTCTTACATCCCTGCCCACTCGCCTGGGCCCAAGCCACGGCAGCGCTGCTTTTAGCTCATGTCCCAGCTCTCACTGCCTCTGTCCCAGCAGCAAATAACGGATGACGGTCTCATCACGATTTGCCGTGGATGCCACAAGCTGCAATCTCTCTGTGCCTCCGGCTGCTCCAACATCACAGACTCCATTCTTAATGCACTGGGACAGAACTGCCCCCGGCTCAGGTAACGGGCAGGGTTGAATTGTATATACACAGTTACTGAGGCAGAAATGTATATATTCCCCTCCCTATCCCATATAGAGCAAGATTCTACACTTTACTTACACCATTCAGGGATATAATGATTAATTTGCTTTATTTAAATGGTAGGACATAATGAATAGAATAAAAACTATTTCCAATAAAATACTACTCTTCATCTAAATGAATTATTTGAAACAAAAAATTGTCAGGGTCTAAAAGGGCAGTCCAGGACTTAAATATTGAAGATCTATCAGATCGACGGACGTCTAGTAGCATTGAACAGTTGTTTGCAGGTACGCAATGGCCGGAAATAATTTGTGTACAGAGCAGGGACACCACAGGTCCATACTTTATAGTGGCTATTCTTGGCTAAGCTCCCGTACATTTCAGTAGGAGCTGAGCTGCAGTACCTGGAATGGCCACTACAACGTGTATGGAGCTGAGGTGTTCCTGTTCTGTACACTACTTTGTCTTTGGCTACCAAGGGGAAGAAGGCCCACAAATGATTTTCAGACGCACTGTCAGTTACTTATTGATTGCCTAAGTGCTTTCACATTCAGATAGATCTCTACACTTCCTAACCTCCATTTAAGAAGTCAAGGGGTTGTTCAGTAACTTTTTATTAGTGCTTTATACTCGGATTGGTCATCAATATCAGATCGGTGGAGAACCCCCACCAATCAACCAATTTCTGGTTCCGGCGGTAGCAGAAGAGCACAGCTTTGCTAACTGTATAATGGCTGCAGTGAGGTATTGTAGATCTAGTCCTGTTCATTCCTTCAAATAGCAATGCATGTGCAGTACCCGCCTGTGGCCACTATACAGTTTATGGAGCTATACTGTTCTGCTCAGATACTGATGACATCCAGCCGCCGCTGGAATCGCGACCAGCTGATCGGTGGCAGTGCCAGATGTCGCACGCTCACGGATCTGATATTGATAAGCTACCCGAAGGATTAAATCGTCTTTCTAAAAGTAGTGGACAAACCCTTTTTAAAGTGCTTTCCCTTCCAGCTTACTCAGGTGTAGTATTATGTAGAGTAGTTTCATCCTTTTTATTAAATAGTTATGTTGCTGCATTATGTAACATGTATTAGAGGCTGTCCACTATATAACATTTGATGACCTATCCTTAGGATAGGTCATCAATGTCTGATCGGTGGAGGTGCGACACGCAGCTATCCCCCCGATCAGCTGTTCTTGGCGGCAGCTGGACGTGCTCAAGTCAGTAGGAGCAGATGTGCGTTACCCGGCCATGGCCACTATCAGTAGATTGAGCAGCTCCGTAACTGAGCCCTTCTAGCCGACTACTGGAACAGCTGATCAGTGGGCGCCGGGTCAGACATTGATGACCTCTCCCAAAGAGAGGTGATCATTGTTAAATTAGTGGACAATCTCTTTAAATTTTGTACAGGTCCATGCCCTGCTGGCCTTGGCCGGTTTGATGAATTTTTCATAGGAAGCTTACTAAAAAAAAAAAAAAAAAAAAAAAAAAGTTCCTGAGGTCCAGGCATTAACGAATCTCCAATTAAATCTAATACGTAGAGGAGGTAGTAAATGATCCTGAACCCAGAAAAATGACTCTGTAACTAATTGCAGTATTATCAGGTGAAAAGTGTCCTTCAGTTTCCACCATTGTGTTCAGTGCAATCACTGAGGATTATGAGAACTGTGGGGCTTTGCACTTAAAGTTAATTTCTGTAGCCATGAGAGACGTATAAGCGGTGACCGAAGCAGGAACATTACAATTACCATGATAACGGCAATCCAATATTGTAATTGGCCATGAATGTTGTCTATATTACGAACATATAATATGTTATAATTTTTTTTTCTTGCAGAATACTTGAAGTAGCTCGATGTTCACAGCTGACAGATCTGGGGTTCACCACTCTTGCAAAAGTAAGGCTGGTGATTTCTGCTACGGCATTCATATTGGTGGTCTTACCTGCTTTGTTTTCTATGTCCTTACGTCATCTAGGGTGGGGAATAATGTTTTACCTGTCAAAATGCTATTGGTGACAGATCAGGTGACACTCCATGTATACAATGGCCATGAGTCTTATGGTGCACTCAGTGCTGTGTGTCGGTAGGATATTCTGAGTCTGATCCTCGGCAGGGTTCCCCATGGGGTAGCGCACTAGGGAGATTTACAGACATTAGTCTGTTTATCCTTCTGTGGCATCTGGTAACTGAGATCCATTGCAGGCAAGGGCATCCGTACTAGGTAAACCATTAATGTGTTCCTCCGCTGTAGCTTTGTGCTGGGTTTAAGTTGGTTGTTTTTCACTATAGTATAACCCATTTTCTTGGGGTCGTGAGACATCAGGTCCATAGCAATCAGTCTGACTCAACCCAAGGTCATTTTGTCGCGAAGTTGAGAGACACTTGACAGCACTAAAACCTTCCCTTTTTTTTTTTTTTTTTCCTCCACTTCTTAGAACTGCCATGAGTTGGAGAAGATGGATCTTGAGGAATGTGTACAGGTGAGCGGTCACCTGCCTGAGACTGGGGATTACATGACCTTAGGTTTCTGTGTGGACTCGTGTTAAAAAAAAAAAAAAAAAAAAAAAAAATACTAACATCCCCACTGTTCTGCTGCAGATCACAGACAGCACTCTCATCCAGCTCTCCATACACTGTCCACGGCTGCAGGTGCTGGTAAGTAGTACAAGTAATTGTGTCTGAACCCAGCAGCATACACTCCAAACTATGTCTTTCTATGGAAGTCTTAAGTACGAAGCTAAAATATATCACACAGGTACGTATTATTCATTATTGGTGTTGTATCTAAAAGTAACATTTCGGCACTTTTTGATCTAGTACAGCACATTTAATTAATAAGGAAAAATGTAGAGGCCCTTGTATATGTCTTGTACAGTTGATTTGCCATTTTTGAGTTGTTAGTTTATTAATTGTAAAATACTGCGTTCTAGCAATAAAATGTATTCATTCTTCCCCTCTTATATGGTTTCCCCTAAAGCAGGCTATGCTTCCCATGATAACTTTGTGTATTTAACCCATGAAAAATGCTTTTATTTATACTATGTTAAAACGAAACAAAATCAATTTAATAACGAAACTAAAGCAGAGGCTGCTGTCCTTAGGCAGAGACAATTCACAAAATTCTGGGTGTTGGTTTGGATATCATAGCCTAAACTAATTATTCAATCCTTCCAGGATACATATCCTATAAAAATTTATGGTAGGCACATAAAAAAAGAAAAGACTTGCATGATGTGACCACTGGTGTGTGTTGTCTCCACCGCCCCAACGCACGTTTTGATGTTTTCTTAATCGGGATGCATGTGTTGGGGAGGCGGACATCATTAAATAGAAAAAGCTAACAAGCTAACGTATCAGTGTGCTTACTCAAAGAGGTGTGTTAGTCACATGCTCCTCTGTGTGTGTATCTTGTGACGTGTCTGGTTAATTTACATTAATGGTAAGTTTGGGGCAGGGAATCCTCCTTGCTTCCCATGATGCCTCCAAGCTTTGCAGGGGAAATTTTATCATGTATAAATCGGACATAAGTGATCAGTTACTGCTGTCGCCTGACTTTCACACTGCAAATTCCAGTTTCTTATGCGATGCAGCATCAGCCTTTGCTGTCTTCTGCTTGTGATGGGTTTCTCTCTGTTGGGTCTTATAAATAGGAGGGACGAGCTGAATTTGCATCTCGTAGAAATGCACAGAAAATTCTGCGCACAGAGCGCTGTGGATTATTTTTCTGACTTGGCAAGAGAGCCATGATCTAGTAGACAAATCCATACGATGTTCTCTTTGGAGGATACATTGGGGGCATTTATATCAATGAGAAGGGTAAGGAAGAGTTTGAGGGCTGTCGAGGGATTAGATGGGTCATGATGGCAGTCCATCAACCGCAGATAGTGAGAGATTGACCACCTACACATGAGTTTGTACAGAACTGGTGGTCAGACTGGGATTGCACACATACCCAAATCTTATGAGACTAGTCTTCACTTCACACGTCTTCTGTTTTATGATCCATTTCTGTCTTTGGCTTCAAAAACTGCCTAAAGATACTTGAATATGGAAACATATCCTAAAGACTGAAGACTATAAAAAGCTTCTCCTTGCACTGCTTCTGTTAACAGGTCTCTCCATACATACACATTAGTGATGAGCGAGTGTACTTGTTGCTCGGGTGGTCTCCCGAGTATTTGACTGCTCAGAGATTACGTTTTCATTGCCTCAGCAGCATGATTTACAGCTATTAGCCAGCTTGATTACATGTGGGGATTCCCTAGCAACCAGGCAACCCCCACATGTACTTATGCTGGCTATCAGATGTAAATCATTCAGCTGAGGCGATGAAAACTAAATCTCCGAGCACTAAAAAATACTCGGAGGTCACCCGAGCGTTCTCAGGAAAACCCGAGCAACGAGTACACTCGCTCATCACTAATACACATATGATTCATGCTGTATCCTATTGCTGCATGTAGTTTGTCATGAGAAATCAAATAAATCATATCCAAATCAAGCTAGAAGAGCACTGTGGGCATGTCAAAGTTACATAGTTTCTTCCATTATCACTCCCCCAGTGTTCTAGCAGCCTAATTTGCATACGACTTTTATACTAGATCCCCATGGCCTGTACATTGGATCTCTACAGGGAAAAAGTGTTACAATGTTCCCTTTAAGGGTATCTTTAAATGATTAGTGTGGACCCCAGTATCTGTGAACTATGACGATCCTCAGAGATCTTACCCTGTTGATGGGTGCTCAGTTTTCATGAAAAAGGTTGTCCCATAAACAGATATAACCTAAGTTTGTTTTTTTTGTTAGTTGTTGTAATAGGAGCACTGAGGTGTAGCTTTATATATAAAGGGAAGTCCATCTCTTGTTTTTCTGCACACAGAGCCTATCCCACTGCGAGTTAATAACAGACGATGGGATCCGTCACCTGGGCAATGGTGCCTGTGCCCATGACCGCCTGGAGGTCATCGAGTTAGATAATTGTCCTCTAATTACCGATGCATCCCTTGAGCACCTCAAAAGCTGCCAGAGTTTGGAACGTATTGAGTTGTATGACTGCCAACAAATATCAAGGGCTGGCATCAAGAGGCTGCGGGTGAGCGTAAAAGTTGTTTTTTTGGAATTTTAATTTTTAGGATGCTTTATTATTCACTACTCTTCTAATATATTTGTACCCAACCTTCTTCTTTTTCCAGACACATCTCCCCAACATCAAAGTCCATGCCTACTTTGCTCCAGTCACACCCCCTCCTTCAGTAGGGGGCAGCAGGCAACGGTTCTGCAGATGCTGTGCCATCCTATGAGAAGAGACACACTTTTGGGTCTCCTCCCACCACACCTGTGTGGGTTTAGAGGTGGACTCATTCAAAGGACAATGCGCCAGCGTACTGAGGTGATGGTGGGTGGAGGTGAGACTTCCCTCCCATATGTAAGACGCACATGCCCACTACAGACAAGGCAGGGTCCAGCAACCCACACAAGTTCGTTTTTTTTTTGTTTTGTTTGTTTTTTTCATTTTTTATTTTCTTGTTACGTTATTCAGACTGGTGGAAAATTGAAGAGAGAAAGGTAACACTCCAGGATATTACTCCTCAACAATGGAATGGGAGGATATTTACAATTTTGTGGTCTGGACCTATGACCTTTTTTAGGCCCTATCCGCCTAGTCCTCTCATGGTTAATGGGCAACCTTGTAAGGATGGGGGAGGGGGCATCTGTAAGTTTTGGTGGGAGAAGGTATCGACCTTCCTCTATGGCTTTGATTTGAGTTGGGACCCGGTTTTCCCCTTGCTGTAGTACCAGAGGAGACCATGTGGACTCGGGAGCAATGATAAATATTCAAGGACCTAATAATCTAATTGCTCCAGCGCTGAATTCCACATCTAAACGTGGCAGTGCAACAGGGAAGCGGCTGCGGGCAACCACCATGCACCCTTCTTGCCCTCCCCCAGGTTGCACATGTTAGACTCTCCTGAATCATCATAATGCATTCCCCAACAAATGAAATGGAAATTTAAAAAAAAAAGTTACAAGAAATGAGTTATATATTATAAATATATATTACTTTGTACAACATAATTTTAATGATATGATGGGATGCTCCCTCCTCATGCTCACGTGGATGTGATAATGATGCCAATTACAGAAGTAAAAATGGAAACAGAAGACCACGTTCAGTTACTAAATGTCCTCTCGCCTGTGTATGTGTCTGGCTTCATGTGTTCGACAGTTGCCAAAGCTGTTTTTTTTTTTTTTTTTTTTTTTGGGGGGGCGTGGTTGTGGGCTGCAGTATTAGCCCTTGTTCATCCTGTGCGTCTTGGTTGCTGCAGTAAAGTTTGACATTATAGTGAAGGGGAATAGAAAAAAAATGCAGCCGAAATCTACACCTATGGACAATGGCCTTTTACTACTTATTTATCTTGGTTTTTTTGTTTTGTTTTTTTAAGGGGGCAATACATGGGTAAAATTGTAGTACTGCAGTCCTTTTCATGTGCTACCGTTCACAATGATATGAGTCATAAAGTGACGTACTTTGTATTTATTAATGAGTTGCACCATTTTTAATTTTGTTCAGTTACCTGTGCTACGACTTTTGACTGGGTTGAACTTTTTGGGCACAAAATACTGGCAAACATGTACTTGCAACCAGTTAAGCACCTATAACCTATTGTGTAAGTATATTCTATATCACATAGTATGCCATTTTGATAAATTTAGCAGAGCTTGCTCCTTATTACGGTTTAATTTTCCACCTATCCATTATACTTGTGGTGCTATCGATGAATGGGCATCTGTATTGTTGATGTTGTCTTTTTACAATGCAGCAGTGTTGGCACAATGAGAACGTAACCTTGTGTATTGCGTTAGTGATTGCAGACTGTAAGGCCAGGTTCACACATCGTGGTGGGTTTGTTGTAAACTGTTAAAAATCTGTGCTGATCTAAGGCGGTGCGATAAAATTCAACCCTTTGCTATGCCCCAGATTTTTTTTTTTCTACACATTTCGCTACCGATATTACCCCAGTTTTTCTAATACATTATAGGATTTTGGCAAGCAATCAACTGTGGGTTAAGGGTATGGTATGACCCTACGCCAAATGGGGGCTCCATTTTACATTTTTCTTTTTCTACCATAACTCCTGAGTTGGCCAGCTGCCTCTGCTGAGAAAATACCGTGATCTAGTGCTATGGTTGCAAGCTGCTCCTTGCCCCAACTACAGTCGTGACCAAAAGTTTGGAGACACTAATTTTAGTTTTCATAGTTTAATGCTTCAGTGTTTTTTGTTTTGTTTTTAGATCTTTTGGGCCAATGTTTCTGTGGTTACGGAAGTACAAGTATCAGCCTTACATGTCTTTAAACTTTTATTGACAAATGCATCAAGTTTTTGCAAAGACTCATTATTTACAGTGGTGATCCTAATTTTTCAAGACTTGTGCAATTCTCCCTCACAGCTGGAATTCAGTTTCTGTGCCAAATCCTGACAGCTGACAACACATTCTTGTCTAATCGCAATTTGTTTTTGTTTTTTGTCCATTTTGTCTTTTTTGAGGATTCACCACAGGTTCTCAAAATTATTGAGATCTGGGGAGTTTCCTGGCCATAGATCCAAAATTTCAATGTCTGTTTCACCAAGCCACTTACTGTAGTTACCACTTTTGCCTTGTGACGTGGTCTTCATCATGCTGGAAAAAGCAGTGTTCATCACAGAAATTGCTCCTGCATTGTTGGGAGACGTTGCTCTTGGAAGATGTTTAGATTCCATTCTTTATTCATGACGGTGTTCTTGCGTTGCTTTTTTTCCAGGGCGTAAGCTCACTCCCAATTTTTGGCTCCCACGTGAATGGTTACAGGCTGCTTTAGTATGGGCATGACACAGAACTCATGGTAGTATTGCTGACCTCTTCTTCTCCAGACAATAATTTTTCAAGATGTCTGAAAGGGGGCTTATCATTGAAAATAACTTTTTACCTCTGCAGTCCAATCCGTGTACTTCCTGTAGAATGTCAGTCAGGCCTTGACGTTTGTATTTAAGAGATGACTTCTTAGTGGCCCTTATTGACACGAAACAGCCTCCAAAAGCTTTTGCCATACTTTGTATGTTTTTGATGATCCAATAAATGGTTTATTAAGGGCAATCTTACAAGCAGCAATGTCCTTTCCTATAAAGCTCTTTTAAATGTAAAGCAATGAGAACCATGGCTAAAGCCAAGGAAATGCATACAGTCAAATCAGAAGGCAATGGGCTCGAGAGATCGTAGCTTTTACGCTAGTATTCTGGCATAAAGTTTTGGAAAGTGGAGTAATGTTGACACAACTCGAAGCTGTGCTAAAGCGTTGAGACTTTTGGTTTTGTCACGCTATTTTCACCCAGTTTCGACAGTGGGTACACATTGGGTGGTACGCAGGCATGTTGATCACCAGTCAAGTTCATGACAAGCGGCGACAATGGCTACTTCACAAATATTACTTCAGTATATCTCTTTATCAAGACGACAACGGTCTTGATGAATTTGGCCAACTGATTTCCAGCCCCAGCCCCCTTTTTTAAAGCTCTTACAATTCAATCAACATGTCAACTGCCACGTTCTTATTAGAACTTTCTAATGAGCTAATAAGAAGAATAACAAAGATGTAAGCAGATCATTTTGCGGTAAAATTAGGATTGAAAAAAAAAAAAAAAAGTGACAATTAGGATTTTGTGATTAAGTTAATTTTCTTGGTGAGAAATTACAGCAATTTTTGTGCAAATTATGCTAACAATTTAGAGCAGAGGTCCCCAACCTTTCTGACCTTGAGAGCCACATCTAGCTATGAAAGAGGGTCGCGAGCCACATTCAGCTCTGAGAGAGTGTCGCGAGCCACAACCAGCTCCTTCCCCACTCACAGTAGTGACACCCAAAGCCCCCATTACGGTAAAATGACAACCAAAACTTTTCCACTGAAATCACCCCAAGGCAGTATACCAAGCTCCACGGTTTCCTATCTCACCCCCATTCAGATCTGCTCTTCTGTACAGGGCTACACACAAAAGTCACCATTTAGAGATCTGCTCTTAATAGTTATTGTATTTATACCTGGTGCCAATGCACCAAGCTGGCAGACAGTCGTGAGCCACACATTATGGGCCCGTGAGCCACATGTGGCTCCCGAGCTACAGGTTGGGGACCCCTGATCTAGAGTTTGTGGAAATAGCCACTTAAAACTGAAGCCGAAAACCTTTGTCAAAATTTGTGTTAAAGTGAGATAAATGTCGACAGTAGAATTTATTTGAATGGACCATTGAGGTGGCCATTGCTATTTGTTTTGTGTAAAACGTAGTGATTAGTAAGGCTGGTTCTACACTGTCCATGTACATGGGCTGTGCGCTGATCGGAAGTCCAGGCCCGACTTAATTGCTTCTTCATAATCATTTTATGAAGCAGTTAACTCAGGTCGGGGTCTTCCAATCTGAGCACAAGTCAGTTTCACTTGGTTCATGTAAACAGATGACCTGCCCCTTATTTAAAGGGGTTTTCCCACTAACAAAGTACATTTTAATAGATCTTGGCATTAATTGGATTGGATCCACCATTGGATTTGATGTGTTTAAAAATGTTCCTATGCTGAGATACTCTAATAAATGTGCCCCTGCTGTGTACTGTGTAATGGCCGGGTCTGAACATGCAGTAACATGGTCTGATCATACCACAGCTCCTGGGCAGGGGAGGACGCAAAAGTTAATGTACAGACAGGACAGCATGGGATCACAGCTGCTTTCTGTGAGGTAAAACCTTTCACTGCCTGTCCTGTCTGTATACTCCTTTGTGCTCTTCCCTGCCCAGGAGCTGTGGTATGATTAGACCATGTCCCTGTACTGTCAGACACAGCCATTACACAGTACACAGCAGGGGCACATTTATAAGATTATCTCAGCACAGGAACATTTTTTATTTTTTTTTAAACATACAATTGTGAAACCTCTTTTTATTCAAGATTTATTGATGAAAATAAAATTTGTAAGTGCTTTTTTTTTTTTTTTTTTGTTCGGTTCAAGTTTTTTGAGTGGCTGATATATTAGAAACCCTGCACAAGTGTCCCTATTGAAAAAAAAAAAAAATTAAAATGTATATATATTGCACACTTTTAACCTCTTCACTACATGCGCCATACAAGTACTGCGCATGTTGGACTCCCTCCCTTTGATGTTGGCTCGGACGCTGAGCCCACATCTTTCCCAGCATATGTCAGCTGTTTTGAAAAAGCTGACATGTGCCCCTAAGAGCTGCGGGTGGAATCCCGATTCACCCGTGGCTGTTAACTAGTTAAATGCTGCAGCTGCATTTAATGTGATCGCGCTGGAAGCGTATCACTAATACCACCCATTGGTGACCCCGTCACATGATTGCGGGTCACTGATGGGTCGGCATGACAACCAGAGGCCTCCCACAAACCACTATGGTTGTCATAGCCAGATTGCTATGAGCGCCTCCCGGTGGTTCTGCGCTCATAGCAAGTGAGCATTTCTGCTACAGACAGGCAATCTGATCATCGCCTGTAAGTAGTAGTGGCGATCGGGTTATCACAGCTTCTAGTCTCCCATGAAGAATATTGAAGCAAGTGAAAAGTAAAAAGAAATTGTTAAAAGATTTTTAAAATAAAAGAATTAAAGCTCGGATCACCCCCCCCCCCCCCCCCCCCCCATTCGCCCCATTGAAAATAAAATTAAAAAAAACATATATTTGGTATTGCTGCATTCAGGATTGCCTGATTTTATCAAGCTATAAAAATAATTAATCCGATTGGTAAATGGCGTAGCGGAAGTCAAAATGCCAGAATTACGTTTTTTTTGGTCGCCGCAGCATTGCATTAAAATGCAACAACGGGCAATCAAAACATCATATTCACACCAAAATGGTATAATTTAAAAAAACGTCAGTTCAACACACAAAAAATAGACAGTCACCTAACCCCAGAGCACGAAAAATGGAGATGGTACGGGTCTTAGAAAATGACACAATTTATTTTTATTTTTTTCCTCCATTTAAATATAAAAACTATCTCTATCCATGTTTGGTATCTACAAACTCGTAATGACCTGGAGAATCATAATGACATGTCAGTTTTAGCAGTTGGTGAACATGGTGTATTAGAGAAAAAAAAAAAAATGTTGTGGAATTCCACTTTTTATGCAATTTCACCGCACTTGGTATTTTTTTTCCCCGTTTTCGAGTACCTGTTATGGTAAAACCAATTGTCGTTTAAAATTGCAACTTGTCCCGCAAAAAACAAGCCCTCAAATGGCTGTATTGGCGGAAAAATAAGAAAGTTATGGCTCTGGGAAGAAGGCGAGCGAAAAGCAGAATTGCAAAAACTAAAGGGCTGCGGTGTAAGGGGTTAATATTCAGTATAATGGTATTTAGGAAGTTTGTTCACTCTTCAAGTGAACTAAAGCAAAGTGGAAAGGAGAAAAAAATAAAAATTCCATTAAAATCTACTTTTCACCCCAAACTTTCAGTAATGAGAAGACATACCCCACAATTTGTTACAGCAATATCCTATATGTGGTCGTACTCCACTGTTTTGGCTGCACAGCAGTCACAGAAGGGAAAGATTGCCATTTTGGCTTTTGTACTGCAAATTTTTGAGTTTGTTTTCATTAGCCATATTGTGTTTGTAGAGCCCCTGAGGTATTGCTACAGAGGAAACCCCAACCCCCTCCATTAAAAAAATAAATTAAATGCATTTGGGAAACTACACTTTTAAGGAATTCATTCAGGGCTATAGTGAATATAGTACTGGCTTACCATGGAGCTGTGAAAATGAAAATGTTTTTGGGTAAATCTACATTATATTGTAACACACAATTTTTCATTTCTACAAAAGATAATTAAAAAATGTATCCCCTAATGTATTATGCCATTTCTGCTAAGTACAGTAATGTCCTAATATGTGGTCATTCATTAGTTTTTGGGCACCCAGTGAGTTTCAGAAGGGAAGGGGCACCATTTGGAGTGGCAATTTTGCTGGAATGGTTACCCGTCACCACATTGTATTTGCAGAGCTCCTGAGGGATAAGTACAGAGGAAACGTCTCCACCTGAAATAACCACATTTATGGAAACTGAACTTGTGGCTTTTATCAAGTGTCTTCAAGAAATGTATTTGTATTAGATGGCAGAAAGTGATAATTACAATATTTTTCCCAATCAGGTGTTTTTGGTTTTTTTTTTTTTTTTGTATTTTCTTTTTTTTTTAAAATCTTCCCAACGCTGACCGTGTAGTTTAACCCCTTAATGACAGCAATACGTCTTAGTTGACCTGAGATATAAGAGACTAGCATCTCCATACAGGTGACAATCCTGCAGCTGTCGGCTGTCCACTATAGCTGACAACTTGCTGTATGAGCCATGATCAGTATTTGCACCTTCCAAATCTGTTTAGCCCCTTAGATGCTGCTGTCAATAGTGACTACATCATTATAAATGGTTAACAGAGTGTGGCTTCTCCCTCTTTATCCCAATCGGTGCCCTCAGATCATGATTTTGTGGTCCTGATGTTTGCCATGGCAATTCACGTCCAAATAGCGGTCTTAGAGTCTGACGGCCGTAGTAATCTGTTCAGAAGTTAGAGGCATTTAGGTGGTAAAAATACACATTTTCATTTCTGTCATACCACTTTGCATTAATTCCTGAAAAGCACCTGGAGGGTTAATAAACTACCTGACAGCAGTTTTCAATATGTCAGGGGGTGCTGTTTTTAAAATGGTATCACGTTTGGGGGTTTCCCAATATATGAGACCCCTAAAGTCACTTCAAACATGGATAGGTCCCTAAAAAATTTTTGTAAATTTCCTTGAAAAAATGAAAAATTACTGCTACATTTTTAAACCTCCTAAAATGCTAACAAAATAAAATAACATTTTACAAATGGTGCTGATGTAAAGCCGACATGTGGGAAATGTTATTTATTAATGGTTTTCTGTGGTATGACTATCTGGATTAAAGGGATAATCATTCAAATTCAGAAAATTGCTAATTTTTTAACATTTTTCTCAAATTTTTGATATTTTTTATAAATAAACACAAAACCTATTGACCTAAATTTACCATTGTCATAAAGTATAATGTGCCACGAAAAAACAATCTCAAAATCACTGGGATTTGTTGAAGCATTGCAGCGTTATTACCACATAAAGTGACACTGGTCAGATTTCAAAAATTTGGCTCTGTCACTAAGGGGTTAAGTCACATATTAACTTTATTCTGTGGGTCAGTACAGTTAAGGAGATAAAATAAATATATATATATATATATATATATATATATATATATATATATATATATATATATATATATATATATATATATATATATATATTTTAAGCTGAAGAGCCCGGCGTTGCCTGGGCATAGTAAATATCTGTGGTTAGTTATAGCACCTCACTTCTCTCATTCCCCCCTAACACTTGTCATTTCGACCTCACATCTGTCATTTTCCGATCACTCCACTATTTTCCCTCACTCCTCTCATTTTGCATTCACACCTTTTCATTTTCACCTCACACCTTTCATTTTCACCTCAGTATATACATGTTTGTCATCTCCCTTATATATAGTATACACCTGTATGTCATCTCCTGTATATAGTATGTACAGTGGGGCAAAAAAGTATTTAGTCAGTCAGCAATAGTGCAAGTTCCACCACTTAAAATGATGAGCGGCGTCTGTAATTTACATCATAGGTAGACCTCAACTATGGGAGACAAACTGAGAAAAAAAAATCCAGAAAATCAGTGTCTGTTTTTTTTTATCATTTTATTTGCATATTATGGTGGAAAATAAGTATTTGGTCAGAAACAAACAATCAAGATTTCTGGCTCTCACAGACCTGTAACTTCTTCAAGAGTCTCCTCTTTCCTCCACTCATTACCTGTAGTAATGGCACCTGTTTAAACTTATCAGTATAAAAAGACACCTGTGCACACCCTCAAACAGTCTGACTCCAAACTCCACTATGGTGAAGACCAAAGAGCTGTCAAAGGACACCAGAAACAAAATTGTAGCCCTGCACCAGGCTGGGAAGGCTTAATCTGCAATAGCCAACCAGCTTGGAGTGAAGAAATCAACAGTGGGAGCAATAATTAGAAAATGGAAGACATTCAAGACCACTGATAATCTCCCTCGATCTGGGGCTCCACGCAAAATCCCACCCCGTGGGGTCAGAATGATCACAAGAACGGTGAGCAAAAATCCCAGAACCACGCGGGGGGACCTAGTGAATGAACTGCAGAGAGCTGGGACCAATGTAACAAGGCCTACCATAAGTAACACACTACGCCACCATGGACTCAGATCCTGCAGTGCCAGACGTGTCCCACTGCTTAAGCCAGTACATGTCCGGGCCCATCTGAAGTTTGCTAGAGAGCATTTGGATGATCCAGAGGAGTTTTGGGAGAATGTCCTATGGTCTGATGAAACCAAACTGGAACTGTTTGGTAGAAACACAACTTGTCGTGTTTGGAGGAAAAAGAATACTGAGTTGCATCCATCAAACACCATACCTACTGTAAAGCATGGTGGTGGAAACATCATGCTTTGGGGCTGTTTCTCTGCAAAGGGGCCAGGACGACTGATCCGGGTACATGAAAGAATGAATGGGGCCATGTATCGTGAGATTTTGAGTGCAAACCTCCTTCCATCAGCAAGGGCATTGAAGATGAAACGTGGCTGGGTCTTTCAACATGACAATGATCCAAAGCACACCACCAGGGCAACAAAGGAGTGGCTTCGTAAGAAGCATTTCAAGGTCCTGGAGTGGCCTAGCCAGTCTCCAGATCTCAACCCTATTGAAAACCTTTGGAGGGAGTTGAAAGTCCGTGTTGCCAAGCGAAAAGCCAAAAACATCACTGCTCTAGAGGAGATCTGCATGGAGGAATGGGCCAACATACCAACAACAGTGTGTGGCAACCTTGTGAAGACTTACAGAAAACGTTTGACCTCTGTCATTGCCAACACAGGATATATTACAAAGTATTGAGATGAAATTTTGTTTCTGACCAAATAATTAGTTTCCACCATAATATGCAAATAAAATGATAAAAAAACAGACAATGTGATTTTCTGGAATTTTTTTCTCAGTTTGTCTCCCATAGTTGAGGTCTAACTATGATGTAAATTACAGACGCCTCTCATCTTTTTAAGTGGTGGAACTTGCACTATTGCTGACTGACTAAATATTTTTTTGCCCCACTGTACCTGTATGTCATCTCCCCCTGTATATAGTATATACCTGCTGTGTGTCATCTCCCCTGTATATAGTATATATCTGTGTGTCATCTCCTCCTGTATATACCTGTGTGTCATCTCCCCTGTAAATAGTATATACCTGTGTGTCATCTCCTCCTGTATATAGTATATATCTGTATGTCATCTCCTGTATTAGACCTCGTTCACACGTTATTTGGTCAGTATTTTTACCTCAGTATTTGTAAGCTAAATTGGCAGCCTGATAAATCCCCAGCCAACAGTAAGCCCACCCCCTGGCAGTATATATTAGCTCACACATACACATAATAGACTGGTCATGTGACTGACAGCTGCCGGATTCCTATATGGTACATTTGTTGCTCTTGTAGATTGTCTGCTTATTAATCAGATTTTTATTTTTGAAGGATAATACCAGACTTGTGTGTGTTTTAGGGCGAGTTTCGTGTGTCAAGTTGTGTGTGTTGAGTTGCGTGTGGCGACATGCGTGTAGCAACTTTTTGTGTGTCGAGTTGCATGTGACAGGTTAGTGTAGCAAGTTGTGTGCAGCAAGTTTTGCGCATGGCGAGTTTTGAGCGTGGCAAGTTTTATGTGTGGTGCCTTTTGAGTATGTGCAAGTTTTGTGTGAGGCAACTTTTGCATGTGTTGCAACTTTTGTGCATGTGGCAATTTTTCCGCGTGTGCAAGTTTTGCGTGTGGCGAGTTTTCCATGTGGAGAGTTTTGCGCGTGGCCAATTTTGCGCGTGGTGAGTTTTGAGCAGCGACTTTTGTGTTTCGACTTTTATGTGGCAAGGTTGGTGTATGTGTGGTGAAATGTGCGCTGAGGGTGGTATATGTGTTTGAGCACGTGGTAGTGTGTGGCGCATTTTGTGTGTGTGTTCATATCCCCGTGGTGTTGTGGTGATTATCCCATGTCGGGGCCCCACCTTAGCAACTGTACAGTATATACTCTTTGGCGCCATCGCTCTCATTCTTTAAGTCCCCCTTGTTCACATCTGGCAGCTGTTAATTTGCCTCCAACACTTTTCCTTTCATTTTTTCCCCATTATGTAGATAGGGGCAAAATTGTTTGGTGAATTGGAAAGCGTGGGGCTAAAATTTCACCTCACAACATAGCCTATGACGCTCTCGGGGTCCAGACGTGTGACTGTGCAAAATTTTGTGCCTGTAGCTGCGACGGTTCAGATGCCAATCCCGGACATACACACATACACACATTCAGCTTTATATATTAGATTTCATTAGAATTTCCTTTTTTTTTTTTTTTTTTTTGTTTTATTCCATATTTTATGATCCAACATGACCTAATATCAGCAATTTCCTTTTAATTATGACCAGGGGTGCACCAATCTTTACAAGCCACTGTAATAAGTAAAATGGGTCACTTGCATTTTTGTTTTTCATTGTATGGTAGTGCATTTTTTTACATGCACTTTTATCGTGTTTTTGACCCTGCATTTTTTTTTTTTGTCTTGTTGGTGTCAGCTGCTTTATTTGGCTTGATACAAAACTTGATACAAAACTTGATACAGTCATGTGCGGATTACATGCGTTTTTGATGAGTTTCCACTGCGGAAACGCACTAAAAATACCTGTGCATGTTTTTACCTGCAGGTAAATCCCATACACTTTAGGCTTATGTGCACACGTTGCAGATCCGCAGCAGTTTTCCATGCGGTGTACAGTACCATGTAAAACTATGGAAAACCAAATCTGCAGTGCACATGCTGCGGAAAATTCCGTGGTTTATTTATTCAGTCGCCATGACAGCACAACGAGAGGGAATCCGCCCTTCAGGGACAGGAAACCTACAGACATAAAAAGGGCGGTACCTCTCTCCCACGTCAGTTGGTTTCCTGTCCCTGACAGCGGAACCTCTTCAGACTGGCCTCGTGAAGAAGGTCGAAGAATGAAGATCCCACTCCTGCCAGACCGGTACAGGTAGCGGGGGTCCCCTACCTCGGCCTGGTCAGGTGAATGGAGGCACCACACGGCAGGGGGACTGTTCGTGTAGGTGACAGCAGGAGGAAGCAGCTCTGGTGTGGATGAGCTGGCTTCTGCGGTGTCCGCGCCTGGTGAGTATAAGGTTCTCGTAGGGCCGTGTCTGCTGGAGCCCGGGGTCTGCCGCCGCCTGCGCTGGTGCCGGCATCGGCTGGGGAGTGGGGCCGTCCTTGTCCGGCGCGTCGGCTCCCTGCGCCGCAGCCGCGACCGGAAGGGGCGTGTCCGGATGACGCGGCGGGCGGCGCGGGTGGATGACGCGGCCGGGCATGCGCAGTAGCGCTTTCTTCCCGGCTAATGGCGGCGCCCGGCGTTTTGGAAGGGTGTTGGTCCTCGGGGTCTCCGGCACTAGGACACGGCTCTGGCGGTGGACCGGAACCAATCGGCAGGTCCGATCAGCGGACACCTGGAGTGTTTCCCTGCTGATCCCCGGCTGGGGGCGGTACCTAGGGGGATTTAAGCCGTGCACGTGGGCCACAGCGTGTTCCTGACCGTCTATCCATCATGGAGTCGCCGGAAGGAACAACGCAGAGCGGTGAGCAACAGCAGCCACTAGAGCAGCCTCAGGCAGAAAAGCCTTTGAGGAGCTCCCAGCGTCGTTCTACTGATAGTCGTGCTGGTGGAGCTAAAGAGTCCCGATCATCAAAGTCCTCAGGCCGTAAAAGTTCGTCGGCTACGAAGGACCCCCCGAATACGGTACCACTCATTGCTGGCGGGGTAAGTGATCTTCGTGAATGTTCAGTTATTGATCATTGTTCCCCTTATATTCCCTCTCTCCTTATTAGGGGAGAAAGTGTGTAACTAAGGCCAAACATAGGCAGTGTGCCGAACCACTTCCGGATGGGCACGTAAAGAGATTGTGTAAATCCTGTGTTCAACAATTGCTAGAGGAAGAGGCTCCTGATCTGACCTCTACAATAAGGAAGATGGTCAGACAAGAAGTCCGGAGTTCTGTGAGATCCAGGTCTCGTATAACAGAAATTGAGAAATTATCCCCTGTTTCAGATGTGGGTTCGGACTCGGGGGAGCTCAGCTCAGGGTCCCTCCCGTCTTCTTCCTCCTCTGAGGAAATGGAATCTGGTCGAGCCTGTCTGTCCCTTGATAGTTAACCATCTGGTTAAAGCAGTCAACAGCACAATGGGGATAGAGGACACCCAGTCGGAGTGCCCTATTCAGGACGTTATGTTCAGGGGTATAGAGCGGAAATCCCGAAGGGCCTTTCCAGTGGTGGACAAAATTAAAACATTGATCTCAAAAGAGTGGAAGAAACCCGAGAGAAAGGGGTCACTTCCGCCAGCATATAAAAGGAGATATCCTTTTGAGGAGGAGGCTTCATCCTCATGGGATAAGGTTCCGAAGCTAGATGCGGCAGTTGCTAAGGCGTGCAAGAAAACATCTCTTCCCTTTGATGATTTGGGGAACCTAAAGGACCCTTTAGATAGGAAAGCTGATATCTTCCTCAAAGGGGCCTGGGAGACTTCGGCTGGATCCTTGAGACCAGCTATAGCAGCCACCTGTACGGCTCGGTCCCTGATGGTGTGGTTAGGTCACCTTGAAGATCAGCTCAAGGATAAAGTTCCCAGGACTGAAATATTATCCTCTATGCCTATAATCCAAGATGCTGCAGCCTTCCTTTCGGACGCGTCAGCGGACTCGGTCAGGTTAGCCGCCAGATCCTCAGCATTATCCAACGCAGCCCGGAGAGCGCTATGGATTAAATGTTGGCCAGGGGACTTACAGGCCAGAACAAAATTGTGTAGCATTCCCTGTGATGGAGCTCATTTATTCGGCCCGGTCCTGGATGAGCTTTTAGAGAAAGCGGGAGATAATAAAAAACGCTTTCCTTTCCTTGGAAGACCCTTTCACAGACGGGACTACAATAGAGCTTGGTCTAACCACAGAAGGCCATATAGAGATTCTAACAGGGAGTCTACTAGATACGACAGCAACAGGAGAAGGGGTAAAAGATTTATCTTTAATCCTTCACGAGATTCTAAAAAACCACAATGACGGGCGGTCCAGGTGGGGGGTAGGCTTTTGGCCTTCTACCCGGCCTGGGTACAGATCACGAACAGTCCGTGGATTTTGAGCATTGTAGAAAAAGGCCTAAGGTTCGATTTTCATCATATTCCTCGGGACAAGTTTATGTTGACACCTGTTCGTTCTTCCTCTACAGAACAGTTTGCGCTGGAGTCAGAGGTCCGGGAACTTCAACAGAAGAAGGTTCTAATCAGGGTCCCTACAGAAGAGGAAGGTAGGGGGTTCTATTCCCCTCTATTCCTGATCAAGAAGCCAGATGGCTCATATCGCACTATTATTAATTTGAAAGGCCTGAACAATTTCTTGTTGGTTCCGTCCTTCAAGATGGAATCTGTTAAAACAGCAATAAAATTACTCTTTAACTATTGCTTTATGGTCGTCTTGGACCTCAAAGATGCCTACTACCACGTTCCAATACATGTAGATCATCAAAGATTTCTTAGGGTGGCGGTTTCACTTGCCGCCACGGTAGAGCATTTTCAATATCAGGCACTTCCCTTCGGTGTCGCGGTCGCACCCCGGGTGTTCACAAAAATTATGGTGGAAGTTATGGCACACCTGCATGAACAGGACATATTAATAGTTCCATACCTTGATGATCTACTAATTGTGGGTCATTCAGAATCACATTGCAGGGACCAGCTAGAGAAGGTGATGGGGGCATTGAACAGGCTAGGCTGGATTATCAACCTTAAGAAATCGCGTCTACAGCCTCTAAAATCTCAGGAGTTTCTGGGGTTTGTTATAGACTCTAGTCGACAGGAATGTCGCCTGCCGGACTCAAAAGTAGCTAAGATCCAGCATCTAGTCTCTAGGGCAATTGACAATCCCTTAGTGTCTGTAAGAAATGCTATGTCTCTCTTGGGTTCCCTCACATCTTGCATCCCGGCGGTTCTCTGGGCTCAGTTCCACACCAGAACACTACAATGGGACGTCTTACACAATTCCCGTCGTCTAGGAGCTCGCCTCAATAGTAAATTTTCACTTTCTGCGGAGTCTACGCATTCACTTGTTTGGTGGACACACACTTCAAATCTTCGTAGGGGGGTTCCTTGGATAAATCATGTATCTAGAGTATTGACTACGGATGCCAGCCCTAAGGGATGGGGAGCTCACTTAAGGGAGGATTGGGTTCAGGGGCTATGGTCTCAGTCTGAGCAGGACTCATCCTCCAATCTGAAAGAGCTATTGGCCGTAGATCACGCCTTAAATAGGTTCCTTATACCCCTACAGGGTCGACACGTCAGGCTGTTATCGGACAACCGGGTAACCGTGCTCTACATTAATCGTCAAGGAGGTACGCGATCCAGTTCGTTAATGAAGGTCGCAAATCATATTTTTCAGATGGCCGAAGAACATCTTCTCTCCCTAACGGCTCTTCATTTAAAAGGAAGTCTCAATACCAAAGCCGACTATCTAAGCCGCAACATGCTCAGACAGGGAGAGTGGTCGCTGAATCCAGCTATCTTCGAGCAGATCATACAGATGTGGGGTTGTCCAGAAATAGACCTTTTTGCCAGCAGGGAGAACAAAAAATTACAACAGTTCTGCTCCCTAGATCCAAAAGACAACTCATATGCAGTAGACGCTTTTCTGATATCATGGCACTTCAGTCTCGCTTATGCCTTCCCCCCTCTAAACCTAATCCCATTAGTTCTGAGGAAGATTCGGGAGGACAGAGCCCGGGTAATCTTAATAGCCCCATTTTGGCCCAAAAGAGCGTGGTTCCCGTGGCTGAGGAAGATGTCTCTCTGCCAACCGTGGATTCTTCCAGAATTGCCACATCTGCTCTCCCAAGGCCCAATCCTCCATCCGCGAGTAGCCAACTTACATCTAGCGGCGTGGAGTTTGAGAGGTCGTTACTAAGGAGGAAGGAATTCTCTCAGGATCTAATAAATACACTCCTTAAGAGTAGGAAACCCGCTACAACAAACATCTATGTTAGAGTGTGGAGAAAATTTCTATCAAGTACAGGGGCTCAGATAGACCAAAAACCATGTATAAATCAGGTTCTTGAATTTTTACAGAAAGGTCTAGAAATGGGTCTGGCCACAAGTACTCTGAGTTCAAGTATCGGCTCTGGGGGTGCTATATAATTTTAACTTGGCCAGCAATCACTGGATTTCTAGGTTTTTCAAAGCAGTGACTAGGTCCAGACCAATCATAAAACAAAAGTTAGTCCCATGGGACCTAAATCTGGTACTCTCAGCCTTAACGCAAGCCCCATTCGAGCCTATCGATACTATCCCTATAAAAATCCTTTCGATCAAAACGGCCCTCTTGGTGGCACTCACATCTGCAAGAAGGGTTAGTGATCTGCAGGCACTTTCCAGACATCCACCATACATGCAGTTTAGGGAGGATAGAGTAATCATGAGACCTGATCCCCTCTACCTTCCAAAAGTTGCTACAAAATTCCATAGATTACAAGAGGTAGTCCTACCTTCGTTTTGCTCTAATCCTACCAATGATAAAGAACGTAGATTTCATTCCTTAGATGTGAGAAGATGCCTCCTTAAATATATTTCTGTCTCAAATGATTGGAAAAAAAAGAACTCCTTGTTTGTAGCTTATCAGGGAGTGAGGAAGGGTCTTAAGGTACCTTCACACGAAACGACTTTGTAACGATATCGCTAGCGATCCGTGACGTTGCAGCGTCCTCGCTAGCGATATCGTTTAGTTTGACACGCAGCAGCGATCAGGATCCTGCTGTGATGTCGCTGGTCGCTGAATAAAGTCCAGAACTTTATTTGGTCGTCCGATCGCCGTGTATCGTTGTGTTTGAAAGCAAAAGCAACGATACCAGCGATGTTTTACACTGGTAACCAGGGTAAACATCGGGTTACCAAGCGCAGGGCCGCGCTTAGTAACCCGATGTTTACCCTGGTTACCAGCGTAAAAGTAAAAAAAACAAACAGTACATGCTCACCTGCGCGTCCCCCAGCGTCTGCTTCCTGACACTTACTGAGCGCCGGCCCTAAAGTGAAAGTGAAAGCACAGCGGTGACGTCACCGCTGTGCTGTTAGGGCCGGAGCTCAGTCAGTGTCAGGAAGCAGACGCTGGGGGACGCGCAAGGTGAGTATGTACTGTTTGTTTTTTTTACTTTTACGCTGGTAACCAGGGTAAACATCGGGTTACTAAGCGCGGCCCTGCGCTTAGCAACCCGATGTTTACCCTGGTTACCCGGGGACCTCGGCATCGTTGGTCGCTGGAGAGCGGTCTGTGTGACAGCTCCCCAGCGATCAAACAGCGACGCTGCAGCGATCGGCATCGTTGTCGCTATCGCTGCAGCGTCGCTTCGTGTGAAGGTACCTTTAGAGTATCTAAAAACACCTTAGCCAGATGGATCAGGGAGGCGATCTGTCTCGCTTATACCGCAGGTGGCAACGAAGTTCCAGAGGGTATAAAAGCACACTCCACGAGGGCCGTAGCATCTTCATGGGCGGAGAGATCAGAAGTATCGATAGAAGACATATGTAAGGCGGCCACATGGTCTTCTCCATCTACCTTTCTTAAACACTACAGGTTAGATCTGGGTAGTTCCTCAGACCTTACGTTTGGGAGAAGGGTACTTGAGGCTGTTATCCCTCCCTAATCTTCTTATTTTCTCTGAAAGTCTCTCGTTGTGCTGTCATGGCGACTGAATAAATACGTACGCTACTTACCTGGTAGCAGTGTTTTTTCAGGAGCCCATGACAGCACCCTTATATTCCCTGCCCTATTCTTTCTTTGATGTTGCAACACTTTTTTCATGGTTTTTCCTCTTCCATGTTCACTCATATAATAAAATGTACATAATTGTATGCTGCATCTGTGTTACTAACCAAGGTGGTCCTCTCATGCTCTGGAACCAACTGACGTGGGAGAGAGGTACCGCCCTTTTATGTCTGTAGGTTTCCTGTCCCTGAAGGGCGGATTCCCTCTCGTTGTGCTGTCATGGGCTCCTGAAAAAACACTGCTACCAGGTAAGTAGCGTACGTATTTTCCACAGCATGTCAATTCTTTGTGCGGATTCTACAGTGTTTTACACCTGCTCCTCTATAGGAATCCGCAGGTGAAAACCGCACAAAATCTGCATATAATCCGCAGGTAAAACGCAGGGCGTTTAACCAGCGTATTCTGCAGAATCCGTGCGGAACAATCCGCAATGGAATCCGCAACGTGTGCACATAGCCTTATTCGAACTGTAACACGCTGTGTTTTTGACACCATGAAAAAATTAATGTCAAATTCACCAAAAACTGATTGTGGTCAACAGTCTTATCATTTGGATAATTTCAGACACCACAATGAAAAATATGTAATTTTTCTTTTTTTTTTGTAAGAGTACCTATTTGTTTAACCCCTTAAAGACCTATGACGTTCTATGCACGTCATAGGTCTCCTCCCCCTCTTTAGTGCAGTTTTCCATATGTAGTCAGAAAATCGTGTTTTGGGCACAGGGCAGGGTTCAGAGGGGAAAGATCACTATTTGACTTTTGGAATGCTACATTGAATATAATAGATTGCAGACACAATGTGGCATTGTTAAGGGCTTGTCTATTTTTGGATATGCAAGTTTTTTTTTTCCTTCTACTTTTATGAAGATGAGATGTACAAAAAAATAGCAATTCTGGCATTAAATTTATTTTAAGTATTTTATCTTTACGCCACTCATTGTGCAGCAAAGATGACATGACATTTAGGCTATGTGCCCACGTTGCGTTTTTTAAGCATTTTTTTTTCCGCTGCATCACATTATTTTTAATGGAATTCCGCATTGTTGTGCCCATGCTGTGTTTTTTTTCTTCAGCGGAAACGCATCGCGGAAAAAAAAACGCAGCATGTTCATTGATTTGCGGAATTGCAGCAATTTTGCCGCTATATGATTGTATTGGGACACATGGAAAAAAACGCATGAAAAACGTGACAAATACGTGAAAAAAATGCTTGAAAATTGAGAGCGGATTTTCTGGTTTTGATGAGGAAAATTCTGCTTACAATCTGCAACGTGGGCACATAGCCTTATTCTGCGGGCCAATGTGATTACAGTGATCCTAAGTTTCCTTTTTTTTTTTTTTTTCTTTTTCTTATGTTTTACTACTTTGACACAATAAAAACCCTTTAGTTAAGAAAGTTTTTGTCACCATATTCTGAGAGTTACAACATTTTAATTTTTGCATTGACAGACCTGAGTAGGGGTTCTTTTTTTTTTTTTTTTTTTTTTTTTTTTTATTTTTCCAGGATGATTTGGAGTTTTTATTGGTACCAATTTGGAGTACATAACATCTGTTGATCACTTTTTAACCCCTTAACACTCGATGACTGATTGATTATATCCCTCATAGGGCGCCTCTCCCTCTTTGATGCAGGCTCTGGAGCTGAGCCCGCACCTTTTCTGGCACATGACAGCTTATCTGATTAGCTGTCATGGGCCCCTAACAGCCACGGGTGGAATCGCGATCCACCCACGGCTCTTAACTAGTTCAATGCCACTGTCAATCTCTGACAGTGGCATTTAACTACTGCAAACCAGATGGGCATTTTGGCTCTGCCTATAGGCGCTCGTGTCACGTGACTGCAGGTAACCGATGGGTTGGCATGACAATCCGGGAAACTACAGGAGACTTGTGTGGTTGTCATTGCCGAACTGCTATGAGCACCGCCTGGTGGTCGGTGTTCATAGCAGTTTCAAAGATAAAGCCGTGTGCACTACTACTGGTGGTGCCCAGGTAGGTTCCCACACCATGTGATACTAAAAGAAAGTGAAAAAAAAAATTATATATATATATATATATATATATATATATATATATATATATATATATATATATATATTCAAATCACGCCGCATTTGAAAATAAAATCATAAAAAAAAAAAAAAAATTGAGAAAAAATACACACTTGGTATCTCTGCGTTCAGAATTGCCCGATCTATCAAGATATAAAAAGCATTAATTCGATTGGTAAAAAAAAAAAAAGTCAGCTTGGTGTGCAAAAAATAAGCTCTCACTCAGACCCAGATTCCGAAAAAAAAAAAAATTAATGTTTGGATTATTTTTTTCCACCACTTAACCCCTTCCCGACCTGTGACACAGCGTATGTGTCATGAAAGTCGGTGCCAATCCGACCTGTGACGCATATGCTGTGTCACAGAATGATCGCTTCCCTGCAGGTCGGGTGAAAGGGTTAACTCCAATTTCACCCGACCTACAGGGACAGGGGAAGTGGTACTTCAGCGCAGGGGGGTGGCTTCGCCCCCCCGTGGCTACGATCGCTCTGATTGGCTGTTGAAAGTGAAACAGTGAAGCACTTGGGGGTTCAAAGTGCTCACCGCATATCTAGATAAGTTCCTTGGAGGGTCTAGTTTCCAAAATGGGGTCACTTGTGGGGGGTTTCTACTGTTTAGGCACATCAAGGGCTCTGTAAACGCAACGTGACGCCCGCAGACCATTCTATCAAAGTCTGCATTTCAAAACGTCACTACTTCCCTTCCGAGCCCCGACGTGTGCCCAAACAGTAGTTTACCCCCACATATGGGGTATCAGCGTACTCAGGACAAACTGGGCAAGAAATTTTGGGGTCCAATTTCTCCTGTTACTCTTGTGAAAATAAAAAATTGCTTGCTAAAAAATAATTTTTGAGGAAAGAAAAATGATTTTTTATTTGCACGGCTCTGCGTTATAAACTTCTGTGAAGCACGTGGGGTTTAAAGTGCTCACCACACATCTAGATTAGTTCCATGGGTGGTCTAGTTTCAAAAATGGGGTCACTTGTGGGGGAGCTCCAATGTTTAGGCACACAGGGGCTCTCCTAATGCGACATGGTGTCCGCTAACAATTGGAGCTAATTTTTCATTCAAAAAGTCAAATGGCGCTCCTTCCCTTCCGAGCCCTGCCGTGTGCCCAAACAGTGGTTTACCGCCACATGTGAGGTATTGGTGTACTCAGGAGAAATTGCCCAATAAATGTTAGGATCCCTTTTATCCTGTTGCCCATGTGGAAATGAACAAATTGAGGCTAAAAGAAATTTTTTGTGACAAAAAGTACTTTTTCATTTTTACTGATCAATTTGTGAAGCACCTGGGGGTTCAAAGCGCTCACTATGCATCTAGATAAGTTTCTTGGGGGGCCTAGTTTCTAAAATGGGGTCACTTGTGGGGGAGCTCCAATGTTTAGGCACACAGGGGCTCTCCAAAGGTGTCATGGTGTCCGCTAAAGATTGGAGCCAATTTTTTCATTGAAAAATTCAAATGGCGCTCCTTCCCTTCCGAGCCCTGTCGTGCGCCCAAACAGTGGACCCTCCCCACATATGCGGTATCGGCGTACTCAGGACAAATTGTACAATAACTTTTGGGGTCCAGTTTCTCCTTTTACCCTTGGGAAAATAAAAAAATTGTTGCTAAAAGATCATTTTTGTGACTAAAAAGTTAAATGTTAATTTTTTCCTTCCATGTTGCTTCTGCTGCTGTGAAGCACCTGAAGGGTTAATAAACTTCTTGAATGTGGTTTTGAGCACCTTGAGGGGTGCAGTTTTTAGAATGGTGTCACTTTTGGGTATTTTCAGCCATATAGACCCCTCAAACTGACTTCAAATGTGAGGTGGTCCCTAAAAAAAAAATGGTTTTGCAAATTTCGTTGTAAAAATGAGAAATCGCTGGTCAAATTTTAACCCTTATAACTTCCTAGCAAAAAATTATTTTGTTTCCAAAATTGTGCTGATGTAAAGTAGACATGTGGGTAATGTTATTTATTAACTATTTTGTGTCACATAACTCTCTCGTTTAACAGAATAAAAATTCAAAATTTGAAAATTGCGAAATTTTCAAAATTTTTGCCAAATTTCCATTTTTTCACTAATAAACGCCAAAATTATCGACCTAAATTTACCACTAACATGAAGCCCAAGATGTCCCGAAAAAAACAAACTCAGAACTGCTAGGATCCGTTGAAGCGTTCCTGAGTTATTAACTCATAAAGGGACACTGGTCAGAATTGCAAAAAACGGCCAGGTCATTAAGGTCAAAATAGGCTGGGTCATGAAGGGGTTAAATAAGAGAGAACTTTAGACCTGTTTGGTATCTACGAACTCTAGATGACCTGGGGAATCATAATGACATGTCAGTTTTAGCATTTAGTGAACATGGTAAAAAAATTGCACCTGTTTTTGCAATTTCACCACACTTAGAATTCTTTTCCAGTACACGATATGGGAAAAGCAATAGTGTTGTTCAAAATAAAACTTGCCCCGCAAATAACAAGCCCTCAAGTTTAACTTCACATACAGGGGAATTAGATTGCGGTGATTCAGAATTAATTTTAAAGCTGAAATGCTCAGCCCGGCCCTAAGTAACCCACCATATCCCAGTTAAGGGCACATTCAGACATCCATGCAAATCTGAGATCGGACCGCAATGTATGGACTGGCCACAGGTCTCCAAACCCGAGTGTGACCGTTTCATATATTATGAAGCTGTCACGCTCCAGTCAGGAGAACAGGGGCCAGTCCGTGCACTGCGGCCCGATCTCGGACTGATTTATACAGAAATCTGAATACACCCTTAGGCCAGTTTCACATGTTCTGATATTTCCGGTACTGGAGATATCCGTATCCATGTGTGTAAGGCTGGAGTCGCACACAACGTATAAAAATACGGTCCGTTTTTTACAGACCAAATAAGCAGAAATGTTCCCTGAACAGTGATCCGTATGTCATCCGTAGGCAAGGTGTGGCAGTGTATTTTGTGCATGTAAACCTCCGTATGGCAAGATTTCCTTGCCGGCCTGCAAAATGGACATAGAATGGATCCATGGGCTCAAATATTCGTGAAAACAAAAAAAATAAATATATATATATATATATATATATATATATATATATATATATATATATATATATATATATATATATATATATATATATATATATATATATATATAATAAATATCTACACATAGTATAGAATATATATCTGTTCTATTCTAACCTGTCAGTGTGATTTTACTGTACACCGCACTGAATTACCGGCTTTTCTATGGAACACCGCTGCGTATTTCTCGCAAGTCACACGCATTGTCCGTGTGTAATCCGTATTTTTCTCACCCCCATAGACTTTCATTGGTTGATTTTTTTTTTTTTTTTTACGCAATACGCTGACAAACGCAGCATGATGTGATTTTTCTCAGCCCGTAAAATACGGCCGAGAAGTAAACATCTGATGGAAGCTGCCCCATAGAGAAAAATTGGTCAGTGTGCAATGCGTTGTTTTTGCGTCTCTCATGCGTCCGTATTCCTCTCTAGTGACCCCGGCCTAATACTTGTGGCAACCGTGTGCTGCATAACTGCCACATGTACTGGCGCTTGTGAAGCAGCTGTACAGCACTGTTCCCTGGCGCCAGGTGCTGAAGACCATTCTCCTCATTCTCACCTGCTCTGCCGGCGATCAGTGCGAGCAGGAGAGAATGTTGAGTTGTATTCAACTGATAATAACGAGAGTAGGCTGCGGCTGATGGTTGTATTCATCAGCAGCCGCCTGTGCTATAAACAAATGTAAAATCGTTGTGGGTTCCCCTGTGTTTTTCATAACCAGACAGGCAAAACTGAGAGCTGCTGCCGCTGTCAGCTTCACCAAGGCTGGTTATCAAGAATAGAGGGGTCCCCATGGTGGATATTATTATTATTATTATTATTATTATTATTATGTAAATTAGTTTTTTTTTAATTTGCATTTTGCAGAGAGAAATAAGTATTTGATCCTTGATGGCAAAACCCTTATTGGCAAGCACAGCAGTCAGACATTTTTTGTAGTTGATGATGTTTGCGCACATGTCAGGAGGAATTTTGGTCCACTTCCATTTGCAGATCATCTCTAAATCATTAAGATTTTGAAGCTGTCGCTTGGCAACTCGGAGATTCAACTCCCTCCATAAGTTTTCAATGGGATTAAGGTCTGGAGCCTGGCTAGGCCACTCCATGACCTTAATGTGCTTCTTTTTGAACCACTCCTTTGTTGCCTTGGCTGTATGTTTTGGGTCATTGCCTTGCTGGAAGACCCAGCCATGACCCATTTTTAATGTCCTGGCTGACGGAAGGAGGTTGTGACTCAGGATTTTACGGTACATGGCTCTATCCATTCTCCCATTGATGTGGTGAATTAGTCTTGTGTCCTTAGCAGAGAAACACCCCCAAAACATAATGTTTCCACCTCCATACTTGACAGTAGTGACAGTGTTCTTTGGGTCATAGGCAGTATTTCTCTTCTTCCAAACACGGTGAGTTGAGTTAATGCCAAAGAGCTCAATTTTTGTCTGATCACAGCACCTTCTCCCAATCACTCACAGAATCATCCAGGTGTTCCTTGGCAAACTTCAGATGGGCCTGTACATGTGCCTTCTTGAGCAGGGGGTCCTTGCGGGCACTGTAGGATTTTAAACCTTTTACGGCGTAATGTGTTACCAATGGTTTTCTTGTTGACTATGGTCCCAGCTGCCTTGAGATCATTAACAAGTTCCCCCCCGTGTAGTTTTAGGCTTATTTCTCAACTTCCTCATGATCAAGGCTACCCCACGAGGTGAGATTTTGCATGGTGCCCCAGATTGATGTTGATTGACAGACATTTTCTTACTATTGCACCTACAGTTGTCGTCTTCTTACCCAGCGTGTTACTTATGGTTTTGTAGCCCATTCCACCTTTGTGCAGGTCTATGATCTTGTCCCTGACATCCTTTTAAAGCTCTTTGGTCTTGCCCATGTTGTAGAGGTTAGTCTGACTGATTTAGTCTGTGGACAGGAGTCTTTTTATAAAGGGGACTATATAAAACAGCTGTCAGTAAGGCGGGTAACGAGTTGATTAGGAGCGTGTAACTGGTCTGTAGGAGCCAGAACTCTTAATGGTTGGTAGGGGATCAAATACTTATTTATCACTGCAAAATGCAAATTTATATAATTTATACAATGTGATTTTCTGGATTTTTTTATTTTCTATCTCTCAATGTTAAAATTAACCTACCCGTAAAATTGTAGACTGTTCACATCAGTGGACAAACTTACAAAGTCAGCAAGGGATCAAATACTTATTTCCCCCACTGTATTTTTTATATATAAAAGCTGGTTTTGACAACCAGCCTTGCTAAAGCAGACAGCTGGGGGCTAGTATTCTCAGGCTGGTAAGGGGCTATGGATATTAACCCCCCCCAAGCCTAAAAATGGCAGCCCGCAGCCACCCAGAAAAGGCACATCTATTGGATGCACCAGTTCTAGCTCATTGCCCGGCTCTTCCCACTTGCCCTGTAGCGGTGGCAAGTGGGGTAATATTTGTGGGGTTGTCACCTTTTTGTATTGTCTGGTGATATCAAGCCCACAGATTAGTAATGGAGAGACATCTATAAGACACCTATCCATTACTAATTCTATATTTGTATGGTAAATAAATACACAGCAAGTATAAAGTATTTTATTTGAAATAAAAACAAAATACACTTTTCCATTTTTATTCAAAAATAACAAATGGGTATACTCTCCTAATACACATTCCATTGAAGCCAACGTCTCAAAAATAAAAAAGCACAATATCCCTCACCTGTCCAACGTTCTGTCCCACGCCGTTATCCGTGTCTGGGGATAAATAGTTTGCAACCTGGATGGTGCCAAGATGTGACCGTCCAGACTGAGAACCACTGATGAATGAGCTGCTGCGAGCGTAGCATCCGTGAGCAGCGGTGACCTCATTGAGGTTACCACTGGTCACTGATGCTGCGTTCCTAGCCAGTCTGAATGGCGGTGACCTCAGCCCTGTGAGAAAGTCACTGAGTTCACTCCAATTTCCTTCTAGTTTGGGAGGAGAAGGAAGTTTCCAGGAGCTGTGCTGTTTTTGAGGTCTATTTTGTAGGACCGTTCTGTGGGAAAAGAGGCACCTGGGAAAGTATGATCTCCCATGTGCTCTATTGGGGCAAATGGATATAATTAAAAGATAAATACTGTAAATAAAAAAAGCACCAGTTCAGGATAACCTCCTTAGAAAGCCAGAACTGATAAAGCATAGCTCACTCTTTACTGGCAAGCATTAAATAATTTCCACTGAATTGGCTGTAACTTTTCCCTGCGATTATCTTAAATCACCATTCCATCGTTTTGTTATTATTTCCGCTCTGGAGTGGTGCAACTAATCGAAGTTCCCGGACCCTAATAATATACTTACCAGCTGCCGTCTTCAACTATTCCCGGAGCCTCTACAGTCCCATGATGCAACTCCTGACTGACCGTAAGTCAGAGTTAACGGTCACAAGCTGTCAGTGTAAGTCTATGAGAGCCTCGTTCTGGCTCTCATAGACTTACATTGAGTTGTGACTTCCGGATTACCCAGCAAACACTGGAGCTATCCGCCAGGTCACAACCTGCAGAAGATCAACCAGAGCCGCAGCAATAACAGATAGACAGAGGCTGATGAGTAGACTACTAAGGGCAGGAAACTTAGATTAGTGGCACCACCTCAGCGGTAAAATTACAATACCCCACAGGAGTGGCGCATTAAAAGTGACTGGATTAGAGGTATTCTGTGTAACTCTCTGGATGACAGTATTACTCTTACCTGCCAACGGTTTTGGAGGTTTCCATTTTTCTTTTTCCTGGGATTCTCCAGTGTATTCCCAGACTCAAGAACTGCCTATTAATCCAGGTGCTGACAAAACCTCACAAAGCATCTTTTCCAAAAGATTTCAGTGATGCTCCATCATTTGACGGAGCTCCACTATCTGAACATTTTAGTTCCCACTGATTTTTTTTTTGCACTCCAAATTCACTGGCAGAAAATCCGCTGTGATTTACCATGGCTGCATGGTGCGTAAGATTGTGAAAAATATATCAACCTAAATTGAGGGCGCAGCATGTAATTTTATGCTGTGGCTGTAGGTGCGAGTTTCACCCTTTGCAATGCATAGCGCAGTGCAGATATTACTGGAGAATGTGGCATTAGGGGAGATGAAGCACATGCAAGGATCTTTTTATACTTGCCAAGTTTTTGAAATGCAATTTTGAAAGAATATTAGGAACCTTGTAGATTTCCTCTCCTGATTTTATTTGGAACAGGATTGGCAGTATAAATGTGACTATTCAAGTGATTTTGTAAGAAATTTTTATTATCAAATTATATACACAAAAATATAAAAAATATCCAAACTATTTCTTGTATGTAGAAGCTCAGCAATTGGAGGCTTTTTCTAAGAACAGGACCAGGTTTGTTAAGCATCATGCTTTGCCATCCGTTCATCCATTGATGTGACTGGCAGTGTTAGAAGCTGCTGATCTCCTCTTGGCAGTCCAGGGGTGTCAACAGTGCTCACTAATTACCGGAGAATACAATGGTAACCATCTGGGTTTTGCACTAAAAAATAAAAATAAAATAAAAATAAACTCTGCATATGTAAGAATACAGTCTTCTGACAGCTGTTTTTGGGTTTTCTCAAATATGACAGTGTTGGTTATCTGTTGTAAGATCCTTTTAGTTGCAGCTGTAGGCAAATGTCATTTTGTTATTGGATTATTTGGTAAAATATTAGGGGTGCAAGGTTTAATATAAGGCTGTGTTAGAACAAAAATACAAAAAACTTCTTATTTTAGATCCTAACAGAAATTTAGATCCATCCAGTGATGGGCCCAAATGGCTCCTGATTAGCCCCCAATTACTATAATAAATCCTGTGATTTACAGGAAAAAAAATATTGCTGCGAACTTTAAAAAAAAAAAATACGGAATCTGCAGCAGATGCTCCCCAGAGATGTGATCAAAGTCCAAGACTACATGTCCTATAGCATGCACACATAAAGGCTTATCCCCCTGGATAGTAAAGTGGGTACGGAAAGTTTTCATACCCCTTTTAAATTTGTCACTCTTTTTCATTGCAGCAATTTAGTAATTTAAAAAAAAAATCATATTTTTTTTTCAATGTACACTCTGCACCCCATCTTGACAAAAAAATGTAATTTTTGCAAATTTATTAAGAGAAGCTGAAATATCACATGGTCATAAGTATTCAGACCCTTTGCTCAGTATTGAGTAGATGCAGCCTTTTGAGCTAGTACAGCCATGAGACTTCTTGGGAATGATGCAACAAGTTTTTCACACCTGGATTTGGGGATCCTCTGCTATTCTTCCTTGCAGATCCTCTCCAGTTCCGTCAGGTCGGATGGTGAACGTTGGTGGACAGCCATTTTCAGGTCTCTTCAGAGATGCTCAATTGGGTTTAGGTCAGGGCTCCGGTTGGGCCAGTCAAGAATGGTCACGGAGTTGTTCTGAAGCCACTCCTTTGTTATTTTATCTGTGTGCTTAGGGTCATTGTCTTGTTGGAAGCTGAACATTTGGCCAAGTCTGAGGTCCAGAGGACTCTGGAAGAGGTTTTCATCCAGGATATTTCTGTACTTGGCCGCATTCATTTTTCCTTCAGTGACAACCAGCTGTCCTGACCCTGCAGCTGAAAAACACCCCCATAGCTTGATGCTGTCACCACCATGTTTCACTGTTGGGATTGTATTGGGCAGGTGATGAGCAGTGCCAGGTTTTCTCCACACATACCGCTTAGAATTATGACCAAAAAGGTCTATCTTCGTCTCATCAGACCAGAGAATCTTATTTCTCATAGTCTGGGAGTCCATCATGTGTTTTTTTTTAGCAAACTCTATGCTGGCATTCATGAGGCTTCCGTCGGGCCACTCTGCATAAAGGCCCGACCGGTGGAGGGCAGCAGTGATAGTTGACTTTGTGGAACTTTCTCCCATCTCCCTACTGTGTCTCTGGAGCTCAGCCTCAGTGATCTTGGGGTTCTTCTTTACCTCTCTCACCAAGTCTCTTCTCCCACGAATGCTCAGTTTGGCTGGACGGCCAGGTCTAGGGAAGACTTCTGGTGGTCCCAAAATTCTTCCATTTAAGGATTATGGAGACCACTGTGCTCTTAGGAACCTTGAGTACTGAAGAAGTTGTAACCTTGGCCAGATCTGTGCCTTGCCACAATTGTCTCTGAGCTTCTAGACCAGTTCCTTTGACCTCATGATTCTCATTTGGTCTGACATGCACTGTGAGCTGTGAGGTCTTATATAGACAGGTGTGTTCATTTCCAAATCAAGTCCTATCAGTTTAATTAAATAAAGCTGGACTCCAATGAAGGAGTAGAACCATCTCAGGAGAATCACAAAAAAATGGACAGCATGTGACTTAAATATGAGTGTCTGAGCAAAGAGTCTGAATACTTATGACCATGTGATATTTCAGTTTTTCTTTATTAAGTTTGAAAAAAAAAAAAAAAAAAACAGAAATGTAGAATTTTTGCAGTCAAGATTGGGTGCAGTATGTACATTAATGTGAAAAAATGAAAATTTTTTGAATTTACCAAATGGCTGCAATGAAACAGAGTGAAAAAATTTAAAGGGGTCTGAATACTTTCCGTACCCACTGTATATCAGTTCCCTTCACTACTTAATGCCCATTTAGTTGGTTGTGACGCTTGTATGTTTGGAACAATAAGCTCCATCTGTCAATGATCTGCTGAAGGTTTAGTGTGCATTGTGCAAGGAGGAAAATAAAGATTCACCATCCACTTCCTCCAGTAGAAAGGTGTTACTAGGATGACCCTTAGGCCTGGGACACACTTAACGTATAAAAAAAGGTCCGTTTTTCATGGCCGAGAATCGCACAAATGTTTCAAAAACAGTGATCCGTGTGCAGTGCGAGGATGCGATTTCCTCGCATCAAATGATCCGTGTGACATTCGTGTGACATCCGTATGGCATCCGTATGCCGAGATTTTCTCACAGGCTTGCAAAACCGACATCTAATGGATTTATGTGCTCAAATGTTCGGTAAAAAATATATACAGTGTGTATATATATATATATGTGTCTCAATGACATATCTATATATATATATATATCTATATCTATATCTATATATGTCATTGAGACACATATATATATATTCTGTATTTATATTTCATTCAGCGCGATATCTGTGAAAAGCCGGTAATTCAATTGCCGGCTTCTCATTTCTCCTTCACAAACCCGACATATGAGACATGGTTTACATACAGTAAACCATCTCATATCCCTTTTTTTTTTTTTGCATATTCCACACTACTAATGTTAGTAGTGTGTATGTGCAAAATTTCAGTGCTGTAGCTGCTAAAATAAAGGGTTAAATGGCGGAAAAAATTGGCGTGGGCTCCCGCGCAATTTTCTCCGCCAGAGTGGTAAAGCCAGTGACTGACGGCAGATATTAATAGCCAGGAGAGGGTCCATGGTTATTGGCCCCCCCGTGGCTAAAAACATCTGCCCCCAGCCACCCCAGAAAAGGCACATCTGGAAGATGCGCCTATTCTGGCACTTGGCCACTCTCTTCCCATCCCCGTGTAGCGGTGGGATATGGGGTAATGAAGGGTTAATGCCACCTTGCTATTGTAAGGTGACATTAAGCCAGATTAATAATGGAGATGCGTCAATTATGACACCTATCCATTATTAATCCAATTGTTTGAAAGGGTTAAAAAACACACACACACATGATTTAAAAGCATTTTAATGAAATAAACACAGCGGTTGTTTTAATATTTTATTGCTCTCTCAATCCATTTGCAGACCCTCGCTTGGCAAAATAATAAACGCACAAGATACATACCTTCTGCTGACCCGTCACGTCCCACGAGGTAATCCATCTGAAGGGGTTAAAATTATTTACAAGCAGGAGCCCTGCAAATGCAGCTGTGCTCGTGCTTGTAATTCCCCGGCGAATGAAGGAAATGTAGGTCATTGACCTGCATTTCCTTCAGTCGCGGTGATGCGCCCCTGCTGGATGTTCTCATGAACTGCAGCCTGGGAACTTTTTCCCACGCTCCAGGTCATATGAGGACATCCACCAGGGGGCGCATCACCGCGACTGAAGGAAATGCAGGTCAATGACCTACATTTCCTTCATTCGCCGGGGAATTACAAGCACGAGCACAGCTGCATTTGCAGGGCTCCTGCTTGTAAATAATTTTAACCCCTTCAGATGGATTACCTCGTGGGACGTGACGGGTCAGCAGAAGGTATGTATCTTGTGCGTTTATTATTTTGCCAAGCGAGGGTCTGCAAATGGATTGAGAGAGCAATAAAATATTAAAACCGCTGTGTTTATTTCATTAAAATACTTTTAAATCGTGTGTGTGTGTTTTTTAACCCTTTCAAACAATTGGATTAATAATGGATAGGTGTCATAATTGACGCCTCTCCATTATTAATCTGGCTTAATGTCACCTTACAATAGCAAGGTGGCATTAACCCTTCATTACCCCATATCCCACCGCTACACGGGGATGGGAAGAGTGGCCAAGTGCCAGAATAGGCGCATCTTCCAGATGTGCCTTTTCTGGGGTGGCTGGGGGCAGATGTTTTTAGCCACGGGGGGGCCAATAACCATGGACTCTCTCCTGGCTATTAATATCTGCCGTCAGTCACTGGCTTTACCACTCTGGCGGAGAAAATTGCGCGTGAGCCCACGCCAATTTTTACCGCCATTTAACCCTTTATTTTAGCAGCTACAGCGCTGAAATTTTGCACATACACACTACTAACATTAGTAGTGTGGAATATGCAAAAAAAAGGGGGATATGAGATGGTTTACTGTATGTAAACCATGTCTCATATCCTGTCGGGTTTGTGAAGGAGAAATGCAAAGCCGGCAATTGAATTACCGGCTTTTCTATAGAACACCGCTGCGTATTTCTCGCAATGCACACGCATGGTCCGTGTGTAATCCGATTTTTTCTCGCACCCATAGACTTGCATTGGCGCGTCTCGGCCGAGATACGCTGACAATCGCAGCCTGCTGCGAGTTCCCTCGGATCCGAAATACGGTGGAGAAAATATCGGATGATGGGAGCTGGACCATAGATTAACATTGGGCCGAGTGCTATGCGATTTTTTTATCGCATAGCACTCGTCCGTATTACGGTCTAGTGTGACCCCGGCCTTACAATTAGTTTATGATCGGGGATCTTTATTTATGGAAAGGGGTTTTCAAACCATTTTATGTAGATAAATACTCAGCTTTTTTTATAGCCATAATTGTTCTGGGAGTTGTAATTTAGTAACAGCTTGCTCTGTACAAGGCTCCTGGTAAATAAGTAATATTCATGTATATTGTAATAATATGGATTATTGGACTTGTGGCATGTACACAGTGGGGCCAATATATTCTGACTAGGCAAACGGCATAGTTAATTATAGCGGAGCTATTGGTGTATCATGCATTATATATACTGTAGCTGACCAATGAGTTTGTCTACAAAACAAATGAACTCACATTTCTGCAGCGTAGCTGTAAAGCAGGATTCATCCAGCATATTTCTCACCATCTGGGGGGACACAGAATCAAGTTAGAATCTGTATATTGCCAGGCAAACACTCAACATTGTACAGTATAATAATACGGTAAGGATAATGTACAAATGATGAGCTACCCGGTGCGTTGCTTTGTGTAATACTGAGCACAGTATGGAGGGAGTGCTCGATATGTCACCTGACGTGATCTGATTGCTTTTATAACGAAACATGCATCTTAATCCAGCAATTAATAAGATATATGTGCTTGATGCAGCTGAGATCCATTCTCTGTCCTTGTTTTTTGTGTTTTTGTAGTATGTGACAATTGGAGAAGTGTTAAGAGTTTATTTTGCCAACTGTGGGCCAAAAGCTATTCTCTCTGCCTCTCCCATGCGAGTTATCGTGCGTTTTTACTGGGGGGGAAGGAAAGAGGCTATTGCCAGACTCCTAGTAGTGTCTTATCTTCTGCAGGAAAAGGATCGGATATATTGGCAGTCAACATGGTTGATCATTCTGGAGAAAGTTGATGTGAGATCCCTTCTTAGACAGTCATAAAGTAAAGTGGTTAATATAAACCTAGTGGTTATGAACTGCTTATAATCTAGGGAAAATGGTAAATCCCAGAGATCTTCATTCTATCATGTAGCCTTACAATGAATACCTACCATGTCACTCAGCAGGATATGGATCCCGTGGGGGCCGGTCCTGGAGATCCGTAAGATGTGGTTTGCTGGGACACTGAATAGGTCTGCCAGTTTATTGGTCAGTTCGGCTGCAGTCACATCTTCCATGTAGATCTCTTGATATAGGGCTGAGAGAAATGGATGAACTCCATTAATTATTCCGTTGTTCTTCACCTCGCCCCTGTTATTTCATTCTATATCTCATATATAATTTAGCAGAAATCTCATCATCATTGGCCACTTTATGATGAAAGATTAAAAAAAAAAAGTGCATGACAACTGATGTTACTTCCATGCCTTCTGTTGCTGGCGGTCACAAGAGAACCAAAACCTGTTTTCTCATGGCTTTGATATTTCTTGCCTGTCAGAAGCAATCTCGAGCCACTGGCTGAAGACTGTCATTTTACACTGCGGGTATGTGTGCGAGTATGGCCTTGGGCATATGGGTGTTGACTCTTTACATTGCCTACAGTTTGGTTTTTTTTGGTTTTTTTTCTCCTGTGCATGCTATATTGTACTATAGCTCTAATTCCCCAACTATTCCAGATTAGGGAGCCCCTCCGTGGAGCCTGTTCTCCATAGTGACTTTACGGCTGCAGAGAAGGCAGGACCACTGTCACATTAATACGTCATGGATATCATGGCCCCATGAATGCCAGAGGTCTTATCCAATGCTAGCTCTAAGGTTTCGGTCACATGGTTATCTGTCCTTTTTCATTCCACTTTGTATATGATGTAATGATGACACTGCTATATTATGAGCAGTACCCATGTGAAAGGAAAGTTCATGGCTCCTCATTCCCTCTTTAAATAACTTTCCCACGGAATAGGTGAGGGGAGATTAGGACTTATTTTTGCCTAGCACAGAGCCTGAGAGGAACACTATAGAGAGAACCAACATGTCATGCGCTGACCCAGAGACTACCATCTTGGACTGTTCTTAGGGTATGTGCACACGTCAGGAGTTCTTCAGGAATTTGTGGGGTTTTTTTTTTCGGATTTCCCTGATAAAAACGCTATAATTCTGCACAAAAAACGCTTACATTATGCATCCTATCATTTAGAATGCATTCCGCAATTTTTGTGCAGATTTTGCGTTTTTTTCCGCAAAAAAAACGCAATCCGCAAAAAGAATGAACTTGTTCATTCTTTTTGCGGATTTTTTGCGGATTTCCCATGATTTTGGAGTGTCAGGAGAAAAACGCAAAAAATCTGCAAAAAAAAAAGCGTCAAAAACGCATGCGGATTTCTGGCAGAAATTTACGGATTTTTGTCAGGAAAATTTCTGCAAGAAATCCTGACGTGTGCACATACCCTTACAACCAGAATGCTACAGGTTGCTGATCTGATTTCTACATTTAGGCTGCTCCTTTAGCAATTTTGGGCTTTTCTTAGCAAGGAACATTAAACTGTGAAAAAATTCCCAAATAGTGACTTGCACATAACTCTTTGGTTCTCACCATAGTTGTTGTGGTGCAGTCATTATACAGTACAGTGCAAACCTTTCAGGCATGTGTAGTGGGGAAAAAAGGTGCAAAGTAAGAATGCTTTGAAAAATAGAACTGTTAAAGGATGTCCTGCACTAGGACAACTCTTTTCAATCTGAAAGTTTGCCCCTATTAAAATAAAAACACTTGTATTCACCTCCTGTGGTGCCATTCCAGCGGTGTCATCACTCATGTACCCAGTGCTCACGTGCGGTTATGTCATGTGAGCCCTGCGCCCAATCAACACATGAGAGCCGACACCGCTGAAATGGCGCTGCCACAGGAGATGAGTATACTTGTTATTTTAATGGGGGCAAACCCTTGAGATTGAAAAGGGGTTGTCCTAATGCTTTAAAGGGACTTTGTCAGCACAGAATGACTGCTTGCTTGTTGTCCCTCTATATCCACCTCCCCCTTTATTTGATTTACAGACCTGGCTTCATAGAGCCAGAGAAGGGAGGAGAGAGACTGAAACCAAGCAGGTGGGCAGGTGTATATAAATGCCTGACCCCGTCATAATGCACCGAGCGCCTGTACTTGGTTTGGACAGTCATTCTGTGCTGAGTCAATAACAAAATGCAGAGAAAGAACACAAAAGCTATTTAAATCAAATACGGTAAGTATTTGGTGTGACCACCCATTGCTAGAGCATCTAGAATTGCTGCTGTTTTGCAGGCTAAGTTAGGGACTTTGGTGTAATTGGCTACTCATGCATCTGACTATAAGGCTATGTTCACACATGGCGTATTTGCTGCGTTTTTTTAATGCAAATTTTCAGCTGCAATTTACAGTACCAGCAAAGTCTTTCAGAAATCTCATGTGCACAGTTTGGATTTTTTGTCCTTGTTATATAGTGATTTGCTTGTTTTGTTTTTGCAGAATAGAGCATGTCACTTCTTTCAGCATTTCCTTTTAGCATTGAAAGTAATGGGTGGTTAAAAAAAAAAGTGCAGGTATCAGGTTTTGCTCCGTTTTTTTGTTTTGTTTTGGTTTTTTTTGTGCCCAAACCTTATGAAGTAGAATGATTTTATTTTTTTGGCCTCTAAACTTGATCAGCATGCAGAAGAGATAAATGTAGCATGACAAAAACGCAGGGAAGAAACAAGCAAAATATGCGTTTTTTTTGTTGTTCTTTACTGCCAAGAGAGCGGGTTCTGTTGCAGAAAAAAAAAATGCAGCAAAAATGCCACGTGTGAACATAGCTTAGTCCTACAAATGGGTGATAATGGAAATATGTACGGTAGGTTGAAAAATGGTTATTGACTGAAACAGCTGTGTAGGAGGCTTTGAAACTGAGTGAGGAGCAGTGAGGAAGAAGATGGCTTCATGTCACAGGCAATACACCATGGCAAGACTGACCACAGCAGCCAGACACACGGTAGGTATAGAAAGTATAGTAAGGTATACAAAGTTTTCCCCTAAGCAAAAATCAAACAAGGGTTTCCAGATTTGCCGTTACAGATCCTTTGGCAACACGTCAAGAAATGGACATTCCAAATATTGATTTGAATTACTAATCTCTCTTGTTCGTTCACTTAATGGCATTTTGTTAATTGATAAAAAAAAATTAAAAAAAATTAGAAATATTTACTTTTTAAGCATTCTTACTTTGCAGCATTTTATTTTCCACAGGTGCCTATAACGTTTGCACAGTATTGCATTTCTAACATCAAAATGTATAGTTTGTCAGATGTAAGCCCGAATTCACCTTCAGTGTAATCCTCTCTAGCTTTATTAAAACTGGGAGTGCCCAGTAACGCCATTCCTTCCAATTATCCACTTGCCAAGTAGAAGAGTAATCCTGCTTGGCATTTGGGTTACAAGATTATAATCTGTTACTGGTTTATTCGGTCACAACGATATTGTGGATGTGCCCAGAATGTGACATTGGTCATTGGAAGAGCATCATAGAGGGAGATTATACTGATAGCGTTCCCAGTGATAGGGCATTAGTCACCAGGGTTGGAGGGACTTCAATGTTCTTCAACAATGTAAACCTTTTGTATAGTAATGCTCACCTGTCTGTATTGCATCTGTGTCTTGGTTCTTGGCTGATGACTCTGTACTAATGTACAATGTGAGACGAGGCCGCACCGACCTGTCGGGACAGATAGATGGGGAGTTTTGAGGGGTTTATTTCCCATATATTCCTGATTTCCTTAAAAATTGGGCTTGGGCAACAACCCCACATATAGAAAAGATACCACCATACAGTATCCAAGTAATGCAATCCTAAAGTGACATCTTGACACTGCCATATATTGCTCACATATTATACAGTTTTATTTAACCACTGATGACAGTAACGTCTAAATATTTTTTCCCATAAAGTGTTAATAGAACCTAATTAGTACTGCCTTTTAGATCAGTGCAAAGCAGGAGATGGTGGCTGACGTCTCATATTTCTTTAGTATTGCTCACACAACTGTTGTGTAACTTACTCGAGTTGTAACCTCATTCCTCCCCATCTTGCCTACTCTATTAAACCTCTTATACCCATAAACCTTTTAACTATAAACCTCACTGAACCGCATCTTCAAACATTGACCCCTGAACATGATTGTCCAATGTTCTACTTGTACAGAGCAAATGGTATTTACCTTGAAGTCAGAGCATGAGACAATCTGATCCCATCTGCCACTCCACAGATTTGAGTAAGGTCCCTGCGGGTCATTTTTAAGAGGTCCGCACCTGGTGAAAGGAACAACTTGGAAATTAGGACATCTAAACTAAGTGACTTTGACTTAAACTATAGGCACACTGGGTTTGTGGTGTTATTGAAGCATGTTCACTCAAATCAAAGACCACCAGAAAAAAAGCCAAACTTTGTTTCAAGATTTCTCCATTTTGCAGTTGAGATGCGGTTTTTGTTTTATTTTTTTCTCCTACTCTGGGATTTGGAAAACACCTTCTGAGGGAAAATGAAAAAGCACATCTGGATGGAAAATGCATCAAACTATGCAATGCTAAATGAGGGGGGAAATTCCAGGAAAAAAAAAAAAAAACTCATTCAAAACCATTTTTTTAGGAAAATTAAAAATTCCTCCAAAACGGGAGCATTTCTTGAAGCTGTTTACTCATTTTTGAAGGCCTCAAAAAAACTCTGCACATAACCTAACGAGGGTCTTTAGTAAAATAAATTACAGAATATTGTTTCAGGCCTCCCATCCAGTATTTATGGGGCAACCTCCTGATCCTCACATGATTGATGTCGGTGAAGGAAAATATTTGAATTCAGACTCCCCGATCCTTTGTTCTTCAGTTACAGAAGCCACTGCCAAATGAGGCTGATTGTGGCTTACTAATCTCTCCCCATAGAGAAATCGGGAACGCTGAAAAATTGTGCTGTATGGCCCTTATTTTATAGAATAGTAACTGCACAAACTGTGGGAACTGTTGGCATCTACAAGAGATTTATATAGGTGCCTTAGACTTTGTTCTCGTGTTGAATTTTGCTGCGTTTTTTTTTTTTTCTGCAGGCAAAACCTGTTTTTTTTTGGCAGTAAAAAACTGAAAAAAAAGCAGGTTTTGCTGCATTTTTCATGCAAATACAGTTTAGTGTCTGTTGTTCCTGAGTTTTCTGTACCAAAAACGCAGCAAAACCTGATATCTGCCTTTTTGTTCTTATTCCTTTCTATGGGTGAAAAAACCCTGAAAGAAGAGACATTCTGCAGTTTTCAAAAAAGCAGATTTCCAATTCAGTCAGGAAAAAAAACAATGTGTACATGAGATTTCTGAAATCTCATGGCTTTTGCTGGTACTGTAAAACGCAGCAGAAACGATTGAGGTTGGAGCCTTATCACTGAGCCCTGTGTTATACCTCCATGTATGACAGCAGAGTAAATAGAATTTGCTGATAATGAAATCTTTTTCAGTCTAGCATGTACGCTGATCTGCACTGGGCCTAACAAAACGATTACATGCTATAGGGCTGGCTGGTATGTAAATGGCATAGTATTATGGTACATTACCATACAGTTTAGCACTTATGAGATTTGCATAATCTATCATCTGTAAGCAGAGACATATGACTAGATAATGAGGATATCATTAGTCTGACATAGAAATTGCAGCAATACCATTACAGAACATCAAAAGTGAACAAGTGGAAGAGCCAAATTACCCCGGGGGCCTCCAATTATTATCCTTATTACCTGTGAAATTGCAAAATGTTCTGCAGTAATTAGAAAATCGGTTTCGCAGCAGCCATTGCTGGGTGTCGCTGATGGAGGCTGAGGGACTGAGACTCTGGAAATTGACAATAAGAAACAGTATTGGTGATGACAAAGGAATATAATTCACCTTATTTGTGGTGGGTGGTAGCGCAATGTCTTGTTTAGGCTTAGTATCTTCACTTTATAGGCCTGCTTCATTCAGTGTGACCATATTACAAAGTCTCTTCTATAATGCTTGTAAAAAAACTAACCCTAAAATTTAATTCAAGGGGTTCTATGAATTTAGAAAAAGGTATTTTTTTTTGTGAAAAGTAGCACCTCTCTTGAGCTGTTTGGTATAGCAACTCTGTTACTTTTAGGCTGGTTTCACACGTCCTGATATTTCCGGTACCGGAAAAAATGATACCGGAGATATCTATGTCCGTGTGTGTACTACGTGTGGCAACCGTGTGCGGCATCCGTACCAAACGGACGGCTGCCGGGGAAGTAGCGCTACTGTAAGCGCTGTTCCCCGGCGGCTGGTGCTAAAGCTGGCTATCATCCATTCTCCCCTACCGGTGAGGAGCACAAGCAGGGGAGAATGAAGCAGCGGTCACAAGCTCAGTAACTAGCATTCTCCCACGGTCCTGAGGTCACAGAAGTTCATGCGGCAGTGAGCACAGACTCAGTGACGTCACCGCTAGTTACTGAGCCTGCGCCCGCTGCGTATCATTCATTCCCCAGTAGTTTACAGCCGGGAGAGGTCGCATTAGCATTTCCCAGATATGGATTACGGCGTGGGACTGAATGAATGCCGAACAGGTATGGGTATATTATTGGTTTATTATTTTTATATTTTTATAGGAGATCAAGGGCGTCTCTTGGATTAGCAGAAACAATAAAGATGGTAAAACTGTGTGGTGTAAGATTTCATTTAAATACTTTATTCTTACTGTGTGGTGTTTATTTAACCCTTTACCAACTATAGGATTAGTAATGGAGAGGGGTCTTATTGACAACTCTCCATTACTAAGCCAGGCTTAGTGTTACCTTACAATAGGAAGATGACATTACCCCACTTGCCACCGCTACAGGGCAAGTGGGAAGAACCAGGCAAAGCGCCAGAATTGGCACATCTTTAGGCTGGGGGAGGGCCCATATCCATGGCCGCTTACCAGCCTAACAATAGCAGCCCGCACCTGTGAGTTTTGCCAGGTTGGTTTAAAAACATAGGGGGACCCCATGATGGGTTTTTCATTCATTCATTCATTCATTCATTCATTCATTCTCTCTCCCCTGCTTGCCGGCAGAGCAGGGGAGAATGGATTAAAGCCGCGTTCAGCACCAGCCACAGGGTAACTGCACTTACAGTCGTGCTACTTCACCAGCGTCCGTCCGTGCACACAGAGACAGTGTGCACTCTTCTCCATGTGCACGTGTGTCCGGGTGAAAACGGACACATGGTCCGTGAAAACACGTTGACATGTGCATAGATCCATTCATTTGAATGGGACTACGTGTGTCAGTGTCTCCAGTACGTGAGAAAACTGTCACCACACGTTCCGGAGACACTGACATGTGAAACCGGCCTTACTGAAATTTGGCTGCACTACCAGACTTGGCCTGTGGGCAAGAATAATGTTTCTTCTCTATTTGGGATGGATATTTGAGTTTTCATTACTTAGATCGGATACTCACCTCTCCTGCGCACTCCGTGGAGCTGTCTGAGGCACATACAGGGGATGCACAGATCCTATGGGAGAAAACGGGAATCAACGCTATTGAGGTATAGAGCACTGACTAAATATTACACTATGGTTTCCAGTGCTTCGTCCTATTAAGCAGTTTACAAATAATTTGGTTCGTCTCTATAACCCTATCCCTAGTGGTATTTGGCATTTACCTGTCCGGGGTTGGCACCTTGAAGTTACGTGGTGAGCAGATGCCAGGAGTGATGCTTGGGCTTCTGGGTGTTTCAACCTCTGGCCAAGGTATGCACTACACAAACATAATAAACTACGGTAGTTATGAATTCTTCATATTTTATGAAGAAAGGCATAGGATGACTTCACAAAAGTGAGTATACTCGCAGTGTGGGTACCTCAGTAAGGATAGTGGTTTCACAAGGGGGTTGGTACTTCTCACGATCTAGCGCTGAACGCTTCTCCACTTTCTCACGATCTGTCTTCTGCTTACGGTCTGCTCCTTTGGGCTGGGAACAGATGCAGGGAAATGTAGATAAGGACCATAGAGTGTAGAAGTTGATGTGAAATGATGACTTCTAGCAAGTGTTGGATGCCGGCAGCTGGTAACTGTAGTTTTGCAGCAGCTGTCCAGCCTCGGGTTGGAGACTACAATGTCTGGCCTGGGTACCTTGAACACTTTCACTTGACAGCTACAGGAATATAAGTGTTCGGTAAAGTTGCCTTGAGAGTCGGCCTTGTAGGTGTCCACCTGGATTCGGAAAGGGGCTCCCTTTTCTCCACCGTTTTTTCTTTGGGTGAACTCTGTACTGATACAGTGAACCTGAAAAAAAAAATTTGTTATCACCGTCTTAAGGCATTACCCCAGTAGAATCCTACAGTTCACAAAGTTATATAACACCAGTGAAGGACAACAAGGTCTTTATACTAAAGTCACTCGCTTTTTCCTCACCTGTATGAAAACAGATGTTCTTTTACTGGGATCCCATAGAAATTCAATGATGTTCAATGCACTGGGATTTACCAGAGGGTTAATGACTCCCACAGACAAAGGGACATCTGGAATGAAGAACACAAGACATGGAGCACCTGGAAATTAACCTGAAACTTTTTCACTCTCAAAATTGGTCACTAGAGATGTAGGGCAGTGGGATACTTCCCTATTCTCCTAGAAAACGTGTATGCTTGGTCAATCTAAAGCCGATTTCACACATCCGACTACTCTGATCAGCAGACCCAGCTTGACTGGCAGGACTCCCTAACTGTACTAAGTATTTTATAGGAATATGTGAAGCAGTTGGGTAAGGGCAGGAGACCTGGCAGTCAAGTCTTCTGATCCGAGTACATGGGTGTGTGAAGCTAGCCTTAGGCTACTTTCACACTAGCGTTTTTTTCAATACGTCGCAATGCGTCGTTTTGGCAAAAAAACGCATCCTGCAAAAGTGCTTGCAGGATGCGTTTTTTTACCATTGACTAACATTAGCTACGCATTTGCGACGCATTGACACACGTCGCAACCGTCGTGAGACGGTTGCGCCGTGTTGTGGCGGTCCGCCGGGAGCAAAAAACGTTACATGTAACGTTTTTTGCTCCAGACGGTCCGCTTTTTCCGACCGCGCATGCGCGGCCGGAACTCCGCCCCCACCTCCCCGCACTTCACAATGGGGCAGCGGATGCGCTGGAAAAATGCATCCGCTGCCCCCGTTGTGCGGCGCAGAGAACGCTAGCGTCGGTAACCTTGGCCCGACGCACAGCGACGGGCCGAGCCCGACGCTAGTGTGAAAGTAGCCTTAGAGGGTTTATGATGGGGGGGAAATGTAGAGTGCTGTGGTTCTATTCACATCTGTTCTTAAAGTGAATCTGTCAGCAGGTTTTTGCTATGTAACCTGATGGCCACATGAGACACTGATTTCAGTGATATCTCACTTATTAGGGTGCGTTTAGGCACCCATTCAGTGGTACCCTTCGGGGTTTAATTTTGAACCCCCCATAAAACAGGATTAAGACGTATGCGCCAACGGAGCCATAGACTATAATGGTGCTGGTACAGTGAACTGTTCCTCTGACATGCATCATTTTTGGGCATGTGCACCTACTGGCGGAGGACACCCATACGCAGTCTACTACTTCTGATTGTCCACTTCAGTAGGCATATATGCTCGAAAATGATATACTATCGGTGCATACACCTGAATCCTGTTTTGCGGGGGCTTTGAACGCAAGCCCTGATTTGACAAACAGGTGCCTAAACACAAAGGCTGTGTGTTTCCATACAAATGGAAGAGAAAATTTCCATTGTACTCACATTTTAGGAATCGCCTGTCTTTATTTTTCAAAGTGCCATTCCAAAGCTGCTGACCGACCAGAAATATCCAATGCAAAAAAGAGGTGGAAGGGCATGTCCAGTAAAAAAAATAAAAATAAAGAAATCTTCAAGCTTTATTCCAAATACCCAGCTTTAAAAATCCATACAAGGTAGATGTGGTACAGCATGCTCTATGACTGACGGTGCAGTAGGTGCCAGAAACTCGTCAGAGCAGTCCCTCTTCTATGGATTTTTAGAGATATGGATTTGGAATAAAGCGTAAATATTTTTTTATTGGATGTGCCTGTCCACCTTTTTTTTTCTTTTTTTAACATTGGGTGATTCCATACCGTGAATGCTTTATTACCAGGACGTTATTCCAACCTAGACTAGCTCCCTGCTGCCACATCGTCCTACCACGCCCCCTCCTGTGTTAAGCCGCTCACTGTCAACAGACCATGTGCACAGAAAGCTGGGGGGGGGCGCTGTTTTAGCGTTCTTGAGCTCTGCTGCAACTACAAAATCTGATTGTGTCACAACTGCTGCGCCCAGTAAACAAAGTGATACATCACTAGAATCGGGGCCTCTTTTCCTAAGTTATGCTGCTCTCAAATGGGGTAGCAGAAACCTGGTGACAGATTCCCCTTAACCATTATTCTGTACTGCCATAAGAGGAAAACAATGCGATTGTCAGAGGGCTGTATAAGTCCTGTGATGGACAGTAGCAGCACTTGACAGGAACCACTGACTTATAATGATGTCTGTTTGTTTTCTTCCATTGTTATTTTGCCAGAGAAAAACAATGTAGCATGCTGTGCTGCTTTTTCCAGTAAATATGTTAAAATCTGGGCTGGATCCTCCAAACGCAGATGTGACCCCAGAATTTATTACCCCCCACCCCTGTCCTGCCGTGACATTGCCTCAGTCACCAAGCTGCTGTGCTACAGATGATTATAGGGAGGACTTGGTACTTGTCATGTAAAGCGTGTGTACCTAGATCCAGAATTCTGTCTCCTGGGTGACTGAGCTGCCAGCTTTCCAATTGCTGTCTTTCACTGTATTGCAGGCGCCTGTCATGGAAAGCCACACGGATTACACTCTGTGGAAGAGATGAGAAAGAGATGACATGTCAAGTTACAAGCTACGTCATGGCGTATGCCATGTACTGTAAGGTCACCTAATGGCTGTGCAGCCGTATCTATGGCAACCTTTTGAGCACCATTTTTCAGTTTACACGTGTGATACACTATCTCCTCCCCAACACACACACCTTCCCCTGGAAGTTAAACCAGCTAAAAATGAAACGGGTTTTCCGGGATTGTAGACAAATGTGAAAAGGAAAGGAATGACATAAAATAAAAGGACTGATATATTTGTTAAACCCCCACACTACTCTGGTGGCCTCAGCTCTGTCTTTGATTATTTGGCTGCAGTAATGAGGTGGTGTCATCTACCTATGAGGCCACCGCAGTCAAGCACTGGCCGTTGCTGTCTCATGCCATACACTGCTGTGCCCAACGATTAGCTGCAGCGGTCTTGTGAGTAGACCACACATGATCATTACAGCCAAGTAAACAAAGATGTGGGCTATTTAAGAGGCAACTATTGACTTTTTTTTTTTACTTTATGACCAGCAGAGCTGTGAATACAGCTCTGAAGTATAAACAGCTTACATAAGACCGCATTTTCAAAAAAAATCACAGAAAAAGATACAGCCTTACCAACACCAAATCAGATTACAAATGTGCTAGTAGGATGCAGCAGACTCCATGATGAAAGCCGGGGTTATGATGACCAGCAGAACTGCGAATGCAGCTCTGAAGTATAGGACGATCCGTAATTGTGTAATGCATTTATAAATAGTACAGCGCTGCGGAATATGTTGGCGCTATATAAATAAAATTATTATTTATTATTACACCCCTTTTCATGTAGAATGTGTGGTTGTATTAAATACACACTATATATACCCTTGCACATTACTGCACACAGATCCAAATTTACATTTTATTGTATCAATAATCAAAAATGAATATCTGTAAGACGCGTGCACCAACCTTTAGTGACCGACGACTTTCTGCTATGTCACTTGCTCCCTTCCAGTTACTTAACAAGCGGATCTCATAGGACTGACCTACAACCAATTAGTAAAGAGCAGAAATAAGAACTCTGATAATATGACAGGGACACAGGATTTGCTATAGGACAAAATGATCACGATCTACATTCTGTTCCCAAAAGGTAATTTTGAAAGCTAACGTGGCCTGCCATAGATGTCACATCTGTCAGATCATCATTTATTGATTTTCTATTCATTTAATTAATACTCCTGCCTTCCTCGTACTTAGGGTTCCCCCTGCTGGTTACGTAGCTGTACTACTGTATAATAATGCACTGATGTAGATCACCTTATTATTATCAGATGCTGTAATTTACCAGCGAGACCCAAATCGGTCTGTTCTTTAATATTCACACCAGGCTGACAACGTTAGAAAATGTGTTTATATAATACTTTGCCAAAATTATAATATTTACATTATACAAAATGTATTTAATCTTCTCTTGTCTTTGGGCTGTCATTCAATAAGTGACATTCATAGCGGATCTTCCCCATAAATAGAGTATTGGAGTCGTTTATGATAATTACATAACATTTCCATGTATTAGGTAATGCATATTCGCTTGCTTGCCTTTTATTTGCTGTCCTACTGGTTTTCTGAGTGTTAGTACTAACTGGAACTGGTTCCAGCAAGAAGATGACTGGACCAAAGCTGCAACCAAAACACTAGAAGACAAGCTGTCACCTATTCCTTAGATGATGACAGTTCTACCTTTCCCCTTTGTCTAACTTATGACAATGAATCCGTAAAGGATAAATGCATAGACCATCTGTTTAGGCAGTGTAGAACCACAAGTATCATCATGCCTATGAGCCTCAATGGAGGAAGTTTTAGTGCTTTATTAGACTCATTGATTTAATTGATATAGTATGAGCAGCCACTAGCCTAGGTACCACCAATCTAAGTGCAACCTGCACCAATTTAAAGGGGTGGCAGACTTCCCTAGTATAAAGAAAGAAATGAGACTGGAGCAGCAGAACATTACACTCCATGGCCTATGCCAGTATTGGGAGAGGAGCCAACTTGGTGGGATTATCATTGAAAGGCAGGATTTAGTTAAACTGTGTGTGTATATTTATTTATTTTACTCATTTATATAGCGCCATTAATTCCACAGCGCTTTACATACATTATCATCACTGTCCCCGATGAGGCTCACAATGTAATTTCCCTATCAGTATGTCTTTGGAATGTGGGAGGAAACCGGAGAGCCCGGAGGAAACCCACGCAACACGGGGAGAACATACAAACTCCTTGCAGATGTCGTCCTTGGTGGGATGTGAACCCCGGACCCCAGCGCTGCAAGGCTGCAGAGCTAACCACTGAGCCACCATGCTATGGAGCTTTGCTATAAAGCCTAGATTAGTGGGTGTTCAACTGCTAGGACCGCCACCGATTGCCAGAATCTGATATGAAGGAACAGCAATGTGCATGATTGACCGTTGCTCCATTCATTTTCTATGGAACTGTAGCGCATTGCCACTCCATTCTGACGGGGATAAAAGTGCCCCGTTCTGACAAGTGGTGGAGATCTCTGTGGTTCTCCTGACCACCACCACTTGGTGGGTAGTTGGTAACTTCTTCCTACTCATATAACATAACAGAGAAATGCAAGGGATTGAGATCCATCATTAACAGCGATGAATATTACAGCTATACTAGTGCATGTGGTTGAACCCTAATTAGTCCTATACAATTCCTTATGGTGCCCGCTTTATAATACTCGGCTTGGGCACTGCGGGTAGGAGAGACTGATATCAATGTAAATAACATTAGTAATAACTCTCCGTTAGATGAGACCAGAGTTGAACATTACCCTGGTTGAGGTAGGTGAGCGTCTCCTCATGTAGCTTCACGGCTGGAGAGCTGGGAGCACAGAGGACACATTGGAAGGCCGGGCACAGCGGGGTGGGTATGGGCTGGTCCTCTTGTTTCAGAAAAGGCAGTGGTATGCTCTCCCTGTAAACCACACACAGAAACATGGAACGTAATGTAATTTAGGAAAGTTTAATATTATATACTCCACCCCCCAATGTAAGCTATAACCATACTAGTCATGGTGGAATTCTGCACCCATATAATACCAGGAGGTGCGTAGGCTCAACACATTCATACAGGTCACTGAAGTTCAAGGTGACAACAAATACCTCTTATGATACTGCAGCTGCTGCAGAACCTCTTTTAAAGAGTAAGAGAGAGCATCCTGTCCATGATTGATTTTTATGCAACTCCCCCTAAAGTTAAAGAGGCTGGGACAAATAACTTTAGCTGCTGAAGAACTTCTTTTGTGATGGTATAGACAGTTGGTGGCTGAGATTTTAATTCATACCTGCTAAATACTTCATTCCATGTTCCTTAAAGGGTTAGTCCCATCTTTAGATGTTATAACCTATCCATTGAAACAAGGATTTGCAGTGCCCTATCTGAATGATGAGGAGGCGTGCCATGCGTAGCATCCTTCCTTCCATTCATCATCTATGGGACTGCTGGGAAAAGCTGACTTCCGTACTTTCCTATTTGCAGATGTCCCTCAGAGGGTGATTGGAGTGGTGGTGCAATTATTTGACCTCTACACTAGTCAAATGGGGCATTCAGAGCCCGGTCCTCGGATCAGTGGGGGGTCTATGCAGTTAACTTCCAACAGGTGGCGCTATAGAGTTCAAGTCCTCTTTTTCTCAGAAGAGGCAAGTTGCAGTTAACTATCACTTATCCTATGGATAGGTCATAACTTCTAAAAGTGGGAATAAGCCTTAAATGGTAGAGCTGTATCCTGGGTACACCTCGCTTGTCTCCCATCATTTGTGCCAACCACACCACCTTCCTGGGTAAATCTGATCACAGCATCCGTAAATATACATATATTCTTAATCTCTTCAGAGACAGATTTTAAAGATTTCGGATTGGCATAGATAGACCATTGTCCGGTCATTTAGGTTCGACCTCTGTGACCCCCACTGATCATCACTAGGAAAGCGCTGTACCACTTTCCGCTGTGTGCCGTGTTGGCTCCACTTATCTTTTTTCAAGCAGCTACATGCCCAGGCCATTGTCTTGAGTGAGTCTGTCAGGCGGTCTTTGAAAAAGCAGAAAGGAGCTAAGATATGCCACCAATAACTAGCTTTAGACAACCACTTTAAAAATTAGCGTTAAAAGCCGTCATGCCATTTTATAAAAATATACTAATTCCTATGGATCCAAACAATAATACCAAGATCATCACGTACATCGTTGAGCGCCTGCATATGCAGTAGCGTTGTATCCGTTACCTGTAGATGGCATTGGTTGGGCTTTGGTAATGTTCAGCAGGTGTGGGCCAGTAATGCTCAGGTTGGCTGTGCCAGAACAGCATGGTGAATCCTTACTTTTGATAATTCTGATAGTAGTCCAAGAAGTGAAAAGGCAGAAGCATTGTCAGAATGAACCTGCTCTTATAAAGCAGAAGGATGACTTAAGAGGCTGGGTCTATGTTGGCACCTGTCATCCCAGTTACATCGGCTCCTATTGGCTGCGAGGGAAGATCCAGCCCAGTGTCCAGAGAGTGAGTATCTGTATACATATATACAAACATAGAGACATCACACAGGGATCACTGTTTATATGTACGCAAGAGCGCAAAGGAAGAAAAACTCACAACACTATATACATTGTCATGTCACAGGGCAGGCAACACTCCACCTACTGATAAGGAGACAGACTTCTTATCTGGAACACACAGCAGACAATAGCTGCACTTTACATAAGTGCATGAATTGACTCGGTTAATAAAGTTGAATAATTGCTGAAAGGGGTATTTTCATCTATTTCATAGATAAAACCAAAGAAAAAAAACATACAACCTGTAGTAAGTAGAGTTAAAACCAGAAATTTACATTAAATCAGAATAAACTTTTCCCGTTTTTAGGTCAGTTAGGATTACCAGAATGCTTAATATTTGCCAAATGCCAGAATAATGAGAGAATGTTTTAAGGCATTTGTATTACTAACTGCAAAGTCAAAATTTTACTTACATTTCATTAGTATTTGGTACCATTGCCCTTAAACTGAATGACTTGGGCCAAACTTTTGGGCTATCCTTCCACAAGCTTCTCACAATAGTTGGTTGGAATTTGGGCTCATTCCTCCTCACAAAACTGGTGTAACTGATCCAGGTTTGTAGGTCGCATTCCTTGCACCTGCCTTTTCAGCTTTTCCATAAATTTTCAATAGGATTGAGATCAGGACTTTGCGATGGCCACTCCAAAACATTGACTTTGTTATCCTTAACCCCTTAACGTCCAATGACGGACACAGTCTGTCATGGTCGGGTGTCAGTTCCCGCACCAGAACGAACTGTGTCCAACGTGCATTTAAACTATCACTGATTGTGGTTACTTCACACTAGACCTTGGAAATCAAGGTCCCTGAGTCTGGAGGAAGAGGAGAGGCCACAATCCAAGCTGCTTGAAGTCTAGTGTGAAGTTTCCACAATCAGTGATGGTTTGAGGAGCCATGTCATCTGCTGGTGTAGGTCCACTGTGTTTTATCATGACCAAAGTCAGCGCAGCCGTCTACCAGGAAATTTTAGAGCACTTCATGCTTCCCTCTGCCAACAAGCTTTTTGGAGATGGAAATTTCATTCTCCAGGAGGACTTGGCATCTGTCCACACTGCCAAAAGTACCAATACCTGGTTTAAAAACAACAGTATCACTGTGCTTGATTGGCAAGCAAACTCCCTGACCTTAACCCCATAGAGAATCTATGGAGTATTGTCAAGAGGAAGATGAGACACCAGACTCAACAATGCAGAAGAGCTGAAGGCTGTTATCAAAGCAACCTGGGCTTCCATAACACCTCAGCAGTGCCACAGACTGATTGCCTCCATGCCACATTGATGCAGTAATTGATGCCAAAGGAGCCCCGACCAAGTATTGAGTGCATTTACTGAACATACATTTCAGTAGGCCAATATTTCGGATTTTAAAATCATTATTTCAAGCTGGTGTTATAAAGTATTCTAATTTACTGAGATAATGATTTTGGGGTTTTCATTGACTGTAAGTCATAATCATCAATATTAACAGAAATATCAGAAATGGATCACTGTATTTGTAATGACTCTATATAATATATGAGTTTCACTTTTTGTATTGAAGAGCTGAAATAAATTAACTTTTTGATGATATTCTAATTTTGTGAGATGCATCCGTATATGGCCTCCATCCTGATATGTCCCTCATCCTGGTATATACAGCTCTGGCAAAAATTAAAAGACCACCAAATCAAAACCCTGTCATGGGCAGCCCAATCTCCAGACCTGAACCCCATTGAAAACCTCTAGAACAGGGGTGTCAAACTGCATTCCTCAAGGGCTGCAAACAGGTCATGTTTTCAGGATTTCCTTGTATTGCACAGGTGATCATTTAATCACCTGCACAGAATGATTCCAGCACCTTGTGCAATGAGAAGGAAATCTTGAAAACACGCATGGTTTGAGGCCCTCGAGGAATGCAGTTTGACACCCCTGCTCTAGAATGTAATGAAGAGGATGATGGATAGTCACAAGCCATCAAACAAAGAAGAACTGCTTAAATTTTTGCACCAGAAGCAGTGTGAAAGACTGGTGGAAAGCATGCCAAGACGCATGAAAGCTGTGATTAAAAATCATGGTTATTCCGCAAAATATTGATTTCTGAACACTTCCTGAGTTAAAACATTAGCATTGTTGTTTCTAAATTATTATAAAATTGTTTTCTTTGCATTATTTGAGGTCTGAAAGCACCGTTTGTTGTTTTTTTATAATTTTGACCATTTCTCCTTTTCAGGAAAAAAAATACAAAATTTATTGCTTGGAAATTCGTAGACATGTTGTCAGATGTTTATAGAATGAAAGAACAATTTGCATTTTACTCAAAAAAATACATATAAAGAGAAAAATCAGAAAAACTGAACATTTTGCAGTGGTCTCTTAATTTTTGCCAGAGCTAAATATATATATATATACACACCCTCCATCCTGGTATTTATGTTCCTCATCCTAGTGTTAGTGTATGTTGCTTATCCTGGGTCCCATCCTGGTATATGTCCCCCGTTGTGCTGCTGATCTTTATTGCATAGAAAAAAATAAACCATTATACTCACCAGTTGCGTACATAGAAGTAATGGGGCACCATGGCAAAAGTATAATGCACTTCCCATAGTCCTCCATATAATATAATTCACAGCCTATAGTCCTCCATATAGTATAATGCACCCCATAGTCCTCCATACAGTATAATGCACCCCTATTGCCCTTCATATAGTATAATGGAACAACACGTCCATCTTGAACTGTCCTCCCATCTATCTTCCTGCTCCCTCTTCGACCGCTTTCAATCTGGCTTCCGGACACACCACTCCACTGAAACTGCCCTAACTAAGGTCACCAATGACCTATTAACCGCCAAGAGCAAGCGGCACTATTCTATCCTCCTCCTCCTGGACCTGTCCTCTGCCTTTGACACAGTGGACCATTCCCTGTTGCTGCAGACCCTCTCATCCCTTGGCATCACAGACTTGGCCCTATCCTGGATCTCATCATACCTAACAGACCGGACATTCAGCGTCTCCCACTCACACACCACCTCCTCACCTCGCCCCCTATCTGTCGGAGTCCCGCAAGGTTCAGTTCTAGGGCCCCTGCTCTTCTCCATTTACACCTTTTGCCTGGGACAGCTCATAGAATCTCACGGCTTTCAGTATCACCTCTATGCTGATGACACACAGATCTACATCTCTGGACCAGATATCACCACCCTTCTAGCCAGAATCCCTCAATGTCTATCCGCTATTGCATCCTTCTTCTCCGCTAGATTTCTAAAACTTAACATGGACAAAACAGAATTCATCGTCTTTCCCCCATCTCACACGACCTCCCCAACGAACCTATCCGTTACAGTAAACGGCTGCCCACTCTCCCCAGTCCCACAAGCCCGCTGTCTTGGGGTAATCCTTAACACTGATCTCTCCTTCAAACCACATATCCAAACCCTTTCCACTTCCTGCCGCCTCCAACTCAAAAATATTTCACGGATCCGTACATTCCTAAACCAAGAATCTGCAAAAACCCTAGTCCATGCCCTCATCATCTCCCGCCTCGACTACTATAACCTCCTGCTCTGTGGCCTCCCCTCTAACACTCTCGCACCCCTTCAATCTATTCTAAACTCTGCTGCCCGACTAATCCACCTGTCCCCCCGCTATTCCCCGGCCTCTCCCCTCTGTCAATCCCTTCACTGGCTCCCCATTACCCAGCGACTCCAGTACAAAAGCCTAACCATGACATACAAAGCCATCCACACCCTGTCTCCTCCATACATCTGTGACCTCGTCTCCCGGTACTCTCCTGCACGCAACCTCTGATCCTCACAAGATCTCCTTCTCTACTCCCCTCTTATCTCCTCTTCACACAATCGCATACAAGATTTCTCTCGTGCATCCCCCCTACTCTGGAACTCTCTACCACAACATATCAGACTCTCGCCTACCATCGAAACCTTCAAAAAGAACCTGAAGACCCACCTCTTCCGACAAGCCTACAACCTGCAGTAACCACCAATCGACCAAACCGCTGCACGACCAGCTCTATCCTCACCTACTGTATCCTCACCCATCCCTTGTAGATTGTGAGCCCTTGCGGGCAGGGTCCTCTCTCCTCCTGTTCCAGTTGTGACTTGTATTGTTCAAGATTATTGTACTTGTTTTTATTATGTACACCCCTCACATGTAAAGCGCCATGGAAAAAATGGCGCTATAATAATAAATAATAATAATAATAATAAACCAACTATAGTCCACCATATAGTATAATGCAACCCCCATAGGCCTCCATATAGTATAATGCATCTCATAGTCCTCCATATATTATAATGCACCCACATAGTCCTCCATATAGCAGTATAATGCACCCATAGTCCTCCATTTAGTATAATACACCCCCCATAGTTCTCCATATAGTATTATGCATCCAACAGTCATCCATATAGTATAATGAACTTCATGGTCCTCAATATAGTATAATTCACCCCATAGTCTTCCATATAATATAAAGCACCCCATAGTCCTCAATATAATTTATGTACCCTCCATAGTCCACCATATATAATGCACAGCCCATAGTCCTCCATATGGTATAATGTACAGCCCATAGACCTCCATATAATATTATGCACCCCCATGGTCCTCTATACAGTATAATGTATCCCATAGTCCTCCATATTGTATAATGCACCCCATAGTCATCATATAATATAATGCACCCTCCATAGTCCTCCATATATAATGCCCCCCCATAGTCCTCCATATAGTATAATGCACAGCCCATAGTCCTTCATATAGTACAATGCTCCGCATAATCCTCCTTATAATATAATGCACCCCATAGTCCTTCATAAAGTATAATGCATAGTCCATATTCTGCCAAATAGTATAATGCACCTCCATATATAATGCACAGGCCATAGTTCTCCACATTAGTACAATACACAACTCATCGCCTTCATATGATATAATGCACAACCCATAGTCATCCATGTAGTATAATGCACAGCCCATAGTCATCCATGTAGTATAATGCACCACCCATAGTCCTCCATATCGTATAATGTAACCCCCATAGGCCTCCATATAGTATAATGCATACCATAGTCCTCCATATATTATAATGCATCCCATAGTCCTCCAGGCTCGGATGGCCCACAGGGTAACAGGGGAATCCCTCGGTGGGCCCCTGTGTAGATCTGGGCCCCCAACCCCACTGTATGGGCGCTACTTGGCATAAATCACTTGATTCACTCTGTACAGAAAAAAGCAGCATCTCATCATTCATTGACCACGCTACCCAGTTTATTATTATACTAGATGGTGGCCCGATTCTAACGCATAGGGTATTCTAGAATATGCATGTCCACGTAGTATATTGCCCAGTGACGTAGTATATTGCCCAGTGACGTAGTATATTGCCCAGTGACGTAGTATATTGCACAGCCACGTAGTATATTGCCCAGTGACGTAGTATATTGCACAGCCACGTAGTATATTGCCCAGTTACGTAGTATATTGCACAGCCACGTAGTATATTGCCCAGTTACGTAGTATACAGCACAGAGCCACGTAGTATATTGCCCAGTTACGTAGTATACAGCACAGAGCCACGTAGTATATTGCACAGCAACGTAGTATACAGCACAGAGCCACGTAGTATATTGCCCAGTGACGTAGTATATTGCCCAGCCACGTAGTATATTGGCCAGTTACGTAGTATATTGCCCAGTGACGTAGTATATTGGTCAGTGACATAGTATACAGCACAGAGCCACGTAGTATATTGCCCAGCCACGTGTCACAGGTTAAAAAATAAAAAATAAACATATACTCACCTTCCGAGGGGCCCCTTGTAGTTCTGTCGCCTGTGTTTGGTTCAGGCGGCAGCTTCCGGTCCGAGAGTGTGATGATGTCGCGGTCACATGACCGTGACGTCACGGCAGGTCCTTCTCGCGCAGGCGCGCAGGGCCTGCGATGACGTCGCGGTCACATGACTGTGACGTCATGGCAGGTCCTTCTCGCGCAGGACCAGTGATGACGTCGCGGTTACATGACCGTGACGTCATGGCAGGTCCTTGTCGCACACCAACCTTAGCACCGGAACCTGCCGCTTGCATGGACCGGTCACCGGAGCATCGGAAAGGTGGCGGAAGGTGAGTATATAATGATTTGTTATTTTTTTTAAATTATTTTTAACATTAGATGTTTTTACTATTGAGGCTGCATAGGCAGCCTCAATAGTAAAAACTTGGTCACACAGGGTTAATAGCGGCGGTAATGGTGTGAGTTACCCGCGGCATAACGCGGTCCATTACCGCTGGCATTAACCCTGTGTGAGCTGTGACTGCGGGGAGTATGGAGCGAACGCAGGGCACTGACTGCAGGGGAGTAGGGAGGGACTAATCGGACTGTGCCCGTCGCTGATTGGTCGCGGCAGCCATGACAGGCAGCTGGCGAGACCAATCAGCGAATGAATATCCGTGACGGAAGTTGCCGACAGAAAGACGGAAGTACTCCTTAGACAATTATATATATATATATATAGATAGAGATATAGGTAAATTTGTGAATGAAGGTAGTATAATATTTGCATGCAGGTGAAAAGTGGGCCCCGCCAAAGTCACTGTTGTTGGTGGGCCCTTGTCACCCCAGTCCGACCCTGTTAGGGGGGTATGAGTCACGTGGGTTCCACAATCCCCAGAAGTCTCCTCTTTAATTTCCATATGGTCACTTTGCTACTCAGTATTCTGACCATGGCCAAAACATACAGCATGGCCAAGATTATGCACCCACACAGGGTGAAGGACAATTTGGCCAACAAAGCCAGCAAGAGAGAGAGTCTGGACTGCCGCCATCACCTCCACCAAGTTATCAAAATCTTTAATTTTGTTTTTCTATTGGATTTTGCTGTTGCAAAATAAGATGTTTTTCTGCTTGTTATGTTTAAGTACATGTTAAAAATAGGTATGGCCGAATTTCTATGGCCACAAAAGCCATATGAGTTTAATATGGTTTGACTTTCTAAAAATTCTGTTTTGGCCTTATAAAAAATTTTAAAAAGCCAATTTTTGTCTCTTCTTACAACTTACCAAATTTAATAAAAAAAAAACATCTATTAAATAAATAAAATGAACACACACAACAACATAACTGAAAAAAGGATATTTATATACACAAAAAAAATTAATCTTACAACATAGAGACAGCATGCTCTTGCCAAGGAGTAGCACCCTGAGGTGTCACAAAATAATTAGTCAAGATATCACGTACTTTCAGTCCTGAAAGCAGACGACGCTGAGGGATGACATGTGGTCTAGGCCTACCCACATTGCCCAACACACCTTCAGCAACATCAGATGAGGGGTATTCATGAAGTCGGGTGAAGTTATGTAGGACCACACAAGCTTGGATGACCTCATTTATGTTGCCTTCACTCAGCTGAATGGTTGACTGGAGAACCCGCCATTTGGCACAAAGAATGCCAAAGGCGAACTCCACCAGTCGCCGTGCGTGTGATAGACGCAAGTTAAATATCCTACGCCGGTGGTCCAGGTTTTGACGGGGATATGTCCTCATTACATGCCTGGTTAACTGAAAGACCTCATCTGCAACAAGGACATGCGGCACAGATTCTTAATTGGAGCCTGGAAGCTGACGTGGTGGGTGTAGGTCAAACTGGCTACTGCGCAGCCGCCGACCCATAATGGAAGAATTGAAGACTCTAGAGTCTCCAGTTCTCCCATAGGCCCCAATGTCTACAATTATAAACCTGTAGTGACTGTCGACCACAGCCAATAACGCTACCGAAAAATATTGTTTATAATTATAGAATTGGGACCCTGAGTTCGGCGGCTTACGCACACGGATGTGTTTGCCATCAAGGGCTCCAATACAATTTGGAAATTGGCAATGCTCCTCAAATCCACAGGCAATCCTCAACCAGTGTTCCATCTTGGGCACAGGCATGACCAGTTGATGAAGTCTGGACCAGGTAGACCGGACTATGCCTGAGATTGTAGACCTCCTAATCAAAAATTCAAGATGTAGTGCAGCATACGAAAGTACAGTTGTCAGGAAGCTGAAAGCAGAAAAAAACAAAAATTAAAATTTTTGAATGATTTAGAACATTCCTATAGACCACAAGTACTGTGTGGAACTAACAAGCCAGGCTAGCAGTACCTTAAAAAATTAACACTGACTATGTGAATTTAACATTAATAACATATTCTTAGTACTAATTAGTAGAGTTTTGACATATATTAATAATAAATTAACATCAGCTGCTAAGCATAACTAAATAACACATTTATTAGAGACACATCATCAACATAGAGTATGTGAGGAGGAGGAATACATACCGTAAAGTAAGGAGAAGACGCTCCTCTGCAGATATACATTTACGCATCCTGGTGTCCTGAAAGGTTATCCCAGGGCGCACTGTCTCCAACAAAATATCAAAGGTGGCAAGGGTCATGCGACAATATTGGAAAAACTTGTCGGGATGTGTCTGCAGAGATGCATAGAGACGGTGAAAATGGCCTTTAGTGAGGTGTTGCCTCAAAAGCGGATGAACCCACATTCGTCTCCTCCTCCTCGGATCCACTATCACTGGGTATGGCTGGCCAAAGCGGCATGACAAAACCCAGTTGTATAAGACACGCTCAGTTGGGGTGAAATGAAGTAGGTCTGACATGTTGCCAACAAACCACCAATACACCAACACATGCACAGCAACAAAATGGCCAGATTGGAGGCTGCCACCTGTTGTAGAGGCAATAAATAGGGTTGCTGATGATGATTTAAATTAATTTCAGGCCTCAAAACCGTTAAATGTCAATTTTTTAAGGTTGTGAGAAAAAAACGCTATACGGATGCAATACGGATGACATACGGAGGAATACATGCGCTAAATACGCAGCCACTCCTTGCCAATGGATGACTTACGGATCACTGTTCAGGGAACATTTCTGTGTATTATACGAGATTTCACAAAGAAAGTTTTTAGAAAATAGCGGCACTCACCAGTTTGCTGATCCAAAGTGTTTAATCCATGTGCAGATTACCGTATATACTCGAGTATAAGCCGACCCGAGTATAAGCCGACCCCCCTAATTTTGCCACAAAAAACTGGAAAAACTTATTGACTCGAGTATAAGCCTAGGGTGGAAAATGCAGCAGCTACCGGTGAATTTCAAAAATAAAAATAGATGCTCCATACCATTCATTATTGCCCCATAGATGCTCCATATAAAGCTGTGCCATATATAATGCTCCATACCATTGATTATTGCCCCATATATTATCCATATATAGCTGTGCCATATAGAATGCTCTGCACCGTTCATTATGGCCCCATAGATGCTCCATATAAAGCTGTGCCACATATACAATGCTCTGCACCGTTCATTATGGCCCTATAGATGCTCCTTATAAAGCTGTGCCATATATGCTCTGCACCATTCATTATGTCCCCATAGATGCTCCTTATAAAGCTGTGCTATATATGCTCTGCACCTTTCAGTTTGGCCCCATAGATGCTCCTTATATAGCTGTGCCCTATATGCTCTGCACCGTTCAGTTTGGCCCCATAGATGCTCATTATAAATCTGTTCCCTATATGCTCTGCACCGTTCAGTTTGGCCCCATAGATGCTCCTTATATAGCTGTGCCATATATGCTCTGCACCGTTCAGTTTGGCCCCATAGATGCTCATTATAAAGCTGTGCCCTATATGCTCTGCACCGTTCAGTTTGGCCCCATAGATGCTCATTATAAATCTGTTCCCTATATGCTCTGCACCGTTCAGTTTGGCCCCATAGATGCTCCTTATATAGCTGTGCCCTATATGCTCTGCACCGTTCAGTTTGGCCCCATAGATGCTCCTTATATAGCTGTGCCCTATATGCTCTGCACCGTTCAGTTTGGCCCCATAGATGCTCCATATAAAGCTGTGCCCTATATGCTCTGCACCGTTCAGTTTGGCCCCATAGATGCTCCATATAAAGCTGTGCCCTATATGCTCTGCACTGTTCAGTTTGGCCCCATAGATGCTCCTTATATAGCTGTGCCCTATATGCTCTGCAGCGTTCAGTTTGGCCCCATAGATGCTCCTTATATAGCTGTGCCTATATGCTCTGCACCGTTCAGTTTGGCCCCATAGATGCTCATTATAAAGCTGTGCCCTATATGCTCTGCACTGTTCAGTTTGGCCCCATAGATGCTCCTTATATAGCTGTGCCCTATATGCTCTGCAGCGTTCAGTTTGGCCCCATAAATGCTCATTATAAAGCTGTGCCCTATATGCTCTGCATCGTTCAGTTTGGCCCCATAGATGCTCATTATAAAGCTGTGCCCTATATGCTCTGCACCGTTCAGTTTGGCCCCATAGATGCTCATTATAAAGCTGTGCCATATATAACGCTGGTGCTGCTGCTGCAATAAAAAAAAAAAAAAAAAAACACATACTCACCTCTGTTGCTTGCAGCTCCTCAGCGTCCCGTCCCGGCATCTCTCTGCACTGACTGATCAGGCAGAGGGCGGTGCGCACACTATATGTGTCATCGCGCCCTCTGACCTGCACAGTCAGTGCGGAGAGACGCCGGGAAGACAGAGCGGCGCCCGGCGTGTGGAACGTGGACAGGTAAATATGCGATACTTACCTGCTCCCGGCGTCCCGCTCCTTCCCCCGGACAGCTGGTCTCCGGGTGCCGCAGCCTCTTCCTCTATCAGCGGTCACCGGCACCGCTGATTAGAGAAATGACTATGCGGCTCCACCCCTATGGGAGTGGAGTCCATATTCATAAGTTTAATGAGCGGTCCCACGTGACCGCTGTACAGGGGAAGAGCTGCGGCACCCGAAGACAGTGTGATGGGCAGGGGGAGCGTCAGGATCGCCGGGACTAGGTAAGTATGCCTCAGCGCCCTCTCCCCCTCACCCGCCGACCCTGCCACAGACCGTGACTCGAGTATAAGCCGAGAGGGGCACTTTCAGCCCAAAAATTTGGGCTGAAAATCTCGGCTTATACTCGAGTATATACGGTAATACAAACACATACTGGAAAGTAAGGAGGGTGCGGGGAGTGCAGGAGGACGACGGCCAGTGGCGTAACTACAAAGTTATGGGCCCCGGTGCGAACTTCCAAATGGGGCCCCCCCCCCTACCTCCGTGACGCCCCCCCACCCCCTTCCCCTAGATACGCCTCGGACTGTTGCAGGAATCTCCTGCACTGCAACATGGTGTTGGGTGCCAGCACAGCCCGCACAGTGGTATATCCAGCACAGCCCGCACAGTGGTATATCCAGCACAGCCCGCACAGTGGTATATCCAGCACAGCCCGCACAGTGGTATATCCAGCACAGCCCGCACAGTGGTATATCCAGCACAGCCCGCACAGTGGTATATCCAGCACAGCCCGCACAGTGGTATGTACAGCACAGCCCGCACAGGGGTATATACAGCACAGCCCGCACAGGGGTATATACAGCACAGCCCGCACAGGGGTATATAGAGCACAGCCAGCACAGGGGTATATAGAGCACAGCCAGCACAGGGGTATATAGAGCACAGCCAGCACAGGGATATATACAGCACAGCCCGCACAGGGATATATACAGCAGAGCCCGCACAGGGATATATACAGCAGAGCCCGCACAGGGATATATACAGCAGAGCCCGCACAGGGGTATATGCAGCACAGCCAGCACAGGGCTATATAGAGCACAGCCCGCATCTCATCTCCCCCCCCCCCCCCCCCCCGATAATGGCCCCACAGTCCGGTGAAAAAGAAAAAAAAAAACTCTCCTCACCTTTCCTTTTGCCCGCGCTGCTCCTGGTGGCTGCAGTCTGCCCAGGACACTGCAGGTGCGCGATGATATGACGTCATCGCGCACCCGCAGTGTACTGTCAGAGGCAGAGCGGGGAATGATGGGAGAGGGAGCGTCAGGTGACGCTCTCCTCCATCATTGCATTGAACTATACCGGTGTCATAGACGCCGGTATAGTTAAATGCGGCGGCGGCGGCGGCGGCGGCGGGGGGGGAGGAACAGTGCAGCGGCCCACTACTGGCATCGGCTCTTCTGGCATTTGCCAGAAGTGCCCGATGTCCAGCCCGGCCCTGACCTGCCGGCCCGGGGCCCCTGACCTGCGGGGCCCGGTCGCAATGGCGACCGCTGCGACCGCGGTCGTTACGCCCCTGACGACGGCCGTTTCGTGCAATCAGCACTTCTACGGGTCCATGTGTGATAAAATGATGTAATTTCCTTTTATACAGGTTACATCAATGATAGCAAAACAACAAATTACTGACATTTTATGAAATCATATACACAATTCGTGTCAAGAGTATTTTTCACTTATATCAGTAAATATTTTATCATGTGCTTACTGAACAATAACGAAATTTATAAAAATACGGCCATATCCAACTTATCATTTAGGCCTAACGCACCCTGAGCATTGGCATTTATAATCCATTTCCCCTCCTCTCTCAACAGGAGCCTGTTATGGTTACCTCCTTGAGGCGGGAATTTAACTAATTCCAGGCCAGCAAATTGCATTAATTCAGGGTTACTATTATGCTGTTCTTGCATGTGCTTTATAAGTCGCATGCAACCCTTGCGTGTTGTTATTGAATTATAGTGCTCTCTAAATCTGGTGGCCAAAGAACGTATTGTCTTTCCGATATAAAAATAATTACAAGGACAAAAAATCACATAGATCACATATTTACTCTTACATGTAATAAAATCCTGTATTCTATGAGAAATTCCTCCGATTTTTAATGGATTGTCCAATTTGTGCAAGTGGCAGAATCTACAATTTTTACATTTGAAATTGCCTTTTGGTAAATCCTTTGTTAGCCAATTATTTTGTACTGCCAATAACCTATTGTGTACTAATAGATCACCAAGATTTTTAGTGCGTTTATACGCAAATTGTGGGTCAAGTGTTGTGATTTTTGCTAAATCTCTATCATTTTGCAGAATGTGCCAGTTTTTTCTCACTGCTATATGAACCGCTCTGTCCATTGGGCTATGATTGAATGTGAAATTAAACCTACGCAGAGTTTTATCATCCAGCATCCGACTTTTTACTGTTCGTTTTTTAAGTAATTCAGATTGTGACAATTTATCCGCCCGACTCTCTGCTCTATCTAAAATTTCTGCTGGATACCCCCTATTTTTGAACCGTTGTTTAAGTTCAACAATTTGCCCTTTATACCTTTTATCGCTATTATTTAGTTTCCTCAACCTCACCATTTGGCTGTAAGGGATTGCGTTTCTTGTATGGGCCGGGTGAGCACTTTCATAATGCAGCACATTATTTGTCGCAGTGGGCTTTCTAAATACACTAGTCTCAATATCCCCCTCTATCACATCAATTTTCACATCTAGGAATTCCCTTTGATTGAGGAATTCTTGTGTAGAGATTCACCACGTCTATGGAGGCAAGTGAAAAACTGCCGTCGTCCTCCTGCACTCCCCGCACCCTCCTTACTTTCCAGTATGTGTTTGTATTAATCTGCACATGGATTAAACACTTTGGATCAGCAAACTGGTGAGTGCCGCTATTTTCTAAAAACTTTCTTTGTGAAATCTCGTATTGTAACACTTGAGCAAAGCTGAGCACCATAAATCCAGTTGCTCCCTGCTGTCCGCACGTGAATGGAGAGATGTGATTGAAAGTTCTCTTGCTGTGACTCATGCTGAACTAGTGCCATTCCACTCTTGAAGATTAAAACGACGTATTTCTGTGTATTAGGCCCGTAAAAAACGACCATATTTTTATACGTTAGGTCTGACCCCGGCCTAACTATGTAACACGCACCCATTATAGTCTATGGAGCTATTCACCTGTTTGCGGGGGTGTGGTTTTTGTGGACAAAGAGGTCTGCAGCAAAACAGAGACATGTCCCATTTTGATCCGACTCCTGAATCGCCAATGCTAGTCTATGTGTCAGTGAAAAATATTGGACACCACTTAGTTGTCATCCTAAGTGCTACGTGATTTTCATGTTTGTTGACAGGAGAAGTTTGAGAACGTCTCACATGCAAAGAAAATTATGAAATTCTGCCGGTAAAAACTGAAAAGAAAAAATTACCAAAAGTTACCGTATTTTTCGGACTATAGGACGCACCGGACTATAAGGCGCACCCAGGTTTTAGAGGTGGAAAATAGGGAAAAAAATATTTGAAGCAAAAAAAATGTAAAATATTTAATAACATAAATAACATACTATTATATGTGGTGTTATTATATATAATAGTACGTTATTATGTTGGAAGCTGTGGGACCAGTGTGGTGTCTGTGAAGTACTATATGAAGACACTGGAGGGTGAGTATAAGAATGGGGGCACAGGGCTTATATTGAAAGCACCACTCCAGCACTGCAAAATAACACTGGAGTGCTGCTTTAAAATCCCATGGGAGAACTATAACTCCCAGCATGTCCTGCAGATCCTATGACATGCTGGGAGTTATAGTTCACCAAAGGAGTGGCAGAGTGCTTTATTGTGTTTTGTAAAGACTAACCTCTTAATTGTGGCAGCCAGCCTGTGGTGAGGTAAAAGCTGGAGCATCCCATGGCTGCACACACAGAGCCCTCTCTCTTGTTGCCTTTCCACAGCGCACGCGCAGGACATAAGAGGAAGCTGCAGATTCTAGGTGGGAGTCTGAAGGACCTGTGATGATGTCAGAAGAGGGAGGGCTCTGAGCTGCCATGTGATGCTCCAGCCCGCCCACTTCTGACATCACACAGGTCCTCCTTGTGCACCACAGACAGCTCACTGAGCTCAGTGTCCAGCACAGGCAGGTATGCAGCGATCTCCTGGCCCCTGCTGCTGCTGCCTCCTCCCCCGGACACACAGATTCTCCCCAGAATCAGTGCTGGGGAAACTGTGTGTCACTGCTTAAGTGCAGTATTCATTTGCTGCTCCCCGCTCACCTCTCAGCTGATCGGTGGGCGGGGAGCCGCTAATGAATATTCACTGCACTTAATCAGCGGGGCCATGTGGTTTCCCCAGCAGCTGATTCTGGCAGCGGGGACATCCTGAAGTGGGATATCATTGCGATCCCACTCACTGCTGCCCCCCTCCCCACATGCTATATCCGTACTATAAGACGCACCCACACTTTCCTCCCAAATTTGGAGGGAAAAAAGTGCGTCTTATAGTCAGAAAAATACGGTAATTAAAATCGTTCTGTATTTTGTGTCTGAGAAAATTCACGAGTGTCAGATTGAGCCCTAAGGCCAGGTTCATATTGCGTTGGTGCAGTCCGTTCAACGCATACCTTAAACGGACTGCACCAACGCTTGTGCATTTTAAAGATCGCGTTATGCGATCGTGATAGCGCACATGCTCCACCTACACTAGCGGTGACAGACCCGGAAACGCTGCAGACCACGTCCGAGAGTCCATCACAGAATGATGGCACATCACTAACGTATGCCGATTATGACATGCGTTAGCGATGCGCTACATAATGGCAGTCAATGGGTGAGCTAACGCATCCGTTACATAGCGTTAGTGCCGCTGTGTAACAGATGCCATCAGCACATTGCCTTTGACGCAATGTGAACCCTGCCTAACACTGAGAACCCATTGATTTGGATGGGTATAATGTAATTCCTAAATTTTTCCTGTGGTGGCGCTGCATTAGAATGGAACACATACTGCTAAGTTTCTCTTTTGATTATACACTGTGTTCCAAATTATTATTATGCAAATAATATTTCCTCATATTTTCTCTAAATTACCTATCTGAATTGCAGTCATTGTTATTTTCCAGTCATCTACTATTCTAGTATAATTGCAATGTTTTGGAACAAACTGCCTATGAAAACAGTATCTTTTTTAAAAAAAATAAACACTCAAAATGCATGTTCCAAATTATTATGCACAGCAGAGTTTTTTTTTTTATTTTGAACAAAAAAATGGTCAATTGTGAAGTTATAAGCATTATCAGCTTATTACAAAATGAAATCAAACAGTTTTCAAGTGAAAACTTTATTCTAGGTGATGTTACATTTGCACATAGGACCCCTTGTTCGAAAGAAGCTTCTGAACTCTCTCGTCCATTAAATTTGTCAGTTTTTGGATGGTTTCTGCTTCAATTGTTTTGCATGTGGACAGAATCCCCTCCCAGAGCTGTTGCTTAGATGTGAACTGCCTCCCGCCATCATAGACACTCCTTTTGATGATGCTCCAGAGGTTCTCAATGGGGTTGAGGTCAGGGGAAGATGGTGGCCATACCATAAGTTTGTCCTCTTTTATGCCCATAGCAGCCAGAGATGCAGATGTGTTTTTTGCAGCATGAGATGGTGCATTAACATGCATGAAAATGATCTTGCTGCGGAAAGCACGGTTCTTCCTCTTGAACCATGGCAGGAAGTGTTGTTTTAGAAACTCCACATAGATTATGGAGTTCATCTTTACCCCTTCAGGGATCAAAAAGGGGCCGACAATCTCTCTCCCCATGATTCCAGCCCAAAACATTACTCCACCTCCTCCTTGTTGGCGCCTTAGCCGTGTTTTCATGGGGTGTCCATCAACCAGCCATCCTCCACTCCATCCATCTGGACCATTGAGCGTTGCACGGCACTCATCGGTGAACAAAACAGTTTGGAAGTCAGTCTTCATGTATCGTTTGGCCCACTGGAGCCGTTTCTGCTTGTGTGCAGTGGATAGAGGTGGTCGACAGGATGGCTTACCCACAGCTGCAAACCTCTGAAGGACCCTGCATCTTGTTGTTCTGGGGACGTTGGAGGCACCAGCAGCATCAAAAACTTGTCTGCTGCTATGACAAGGCATTTTTGCAGCTGCTCTTTTAACCTTACGCAATTGCCTGTTGGAAAGAGTCCTCAATTTTTCCTTATCAGCACGCACATGTGTGTGCTGGGAATCAGCTACATACTTCTTGATTGTGCGATGATCACGATGAAGTGTCTTGGCAATGTTGATTGTAGTCATGCCTTGACCTAAATACTCCACAATTTGTTGCTTCTCAGACGCCGACACATCCTTTTTCTTTCCCATTTTGGCAAAAAATGTAGGCTGCTTAATAATGTGGAACAGCCTTCTTAGGTAGTCTTGCCTTTATTTGAACACACCTGCCAAACTAATTTGCACAGGTATCTGCAATTGCTTTCAGTGATATAAAGAGCCCTGACACACATCACTATCAATGAGCTTAAATGACAAACAAAAAAATTCTAACCTTATCACTCCTAAACTCTTTGTGCATAATAATTTGGAACACAGTGTATTTTAGTGCTGGAGGTTCCAGCGGGGAACATTACATGTACAGCTTATCCCGGCAGACCTTTCTAACAAATGGGGATTTCTAAAAATGGAAGATAAGAGACATTGGATCCTGTAGGAGATGTTTTGAAAGATTCATATCTTGTCCCTTACTTATAATGTGATGCTATGTCTATGGGTGGCTCATGATAACTGGCCAGGTGCCCGTTATTAGCAGCCTCATTTCGCATGGACAGTTCTGAGTGAATCCCTGGACTATTTTCCCTTGATAATCCTTGTGTAACATATCAGATTCTGAAAAGTCGGTTTTGTTGTTAGTTGCCTTTAAACCATGTTTAGTGTACAGAAATCCTATACAAAAAGCCAAGATGTTAAATCTGGTCTTTCGAGTCCTTGCTATTATAATAAACCTGGTAATTCCTCTAAACAGATGCTTGTCAATTCAGAATAACTTTAGTTGACCAGTTAAAACTGGCACAGGCAAGACGAATTTAGAAAATCCTTTGAGAATTTTTCATATGATCATGTCCTACTTCTGCTTAGCTGGCCTGAAATGGAAATGGGAAGCGCATTGTTGCTATAAAGTGGCAGACCAGGTCTGCTAGCCGAAATCGCATGGACCAGGGATCATCCCTTCCGAACGCCCGCTCTCCCTTTAACGTGGGCATAACGCTACTCAGACAACACAGGGTAAAGGTAAAACAGTGTGGCAATGCTTTGTTCAACCACAAAACAGGCAGCTAACACATAGAACAGTCCCAGCAAAATTCCCCAAGACGGTGCACATTACAGAGTCTCACCCTTCCGCCGACTCGCCGGGATAATAGCAGCTATGACTTCAGATCTTCCAGGGTCGCTACCCCACCTGTGGCACGCACACAAAGACGTAACGACAAGCATAGGAAGATGACAGTCCTTTGAGAGTCACAACCTGGCTTCTCTATATGTCTTCATGGAACGAGGCGACCAGCGGGTCCCAATCCTGGCTTTCTCCAAACATATCCATGGTCCAGCGATGGTCAATGGAGCAGATCTGTAGTCTTCCAACCGGAGCCGAAAACTAGGTTGCTTCCTGTAGATTGATAGATCCGTGTCCCTCATGATGGTGGCATGATGAATTGGCTGCTGTCCTGTCTCTGGTCCTTTGGATCTATATGTCTTGGCAAAATCTCTGGCTGTCTCACAATCTCTCTGTCTCTGAGTCTCTTTATACAGAGGCATGTAACCTATTTTTAGATTAAACCAGTGTCCTACTATTACGACGCACGGTGATACTCACCTAGCTTCCCGAGTCCCTCGCCGCTTTCCTCCTCCTCCTCTTCCGGGTCCTCGGCCGTGCTGGGGATCCCGTTCCAAGAACATGCGCGCTAGGTCGCGTAGGTCTCGGTCTCCCACACTCTCGGCTTCTTTATGATGCCGGGTTGTACTGACCCGGAAGTGCTGTCCTGCTTGGGCAATGGCCTCCGGGTATATCAGGTCGCTTCCTGCTAGAGGAAGCGCCTGATTATTATTGTGCCCTTCCGTGCTTCCAACAGGTCCACTTAGGTTTCAGTACGTCAGTTCCCTGTTCGCTTCCAGTGCGTGCTCTGCTCGGTCCCTGTATGCTTCCAGTGTGTGCGTGCTCTGCTCAGTCCCTGTACGCTTCCAGTGCGTGCTCTGCTCAGTCCCTGTACGCTTCCAGTGTGTGTGCTCTGCTCTGTCCCTGTACGCCTCCAGTGCATGCTCTGCTCCGTCCAGTATCCGATATCCTCTGTGTGAACCCTGCTTTTCTCTGTGGCTGCTCCACCTATCTGGTCCTTGGTGAGTACCCTGATTCTCCTCGTTGTCTTTTAACCACCGCTCTGGCACATGCTATCGCGGTGTGTCTCCCTCCTAAGATTGCCCTAACAGTCCTTGTATAGGGGTCAGTTCCACTTGGTCAGCTCGCCTGGGAACGGTCGTCACCGTGATCCAGTGGGTCCACTCCAGGAATTATAACATAATAATCAGGCCATGGACCCCGCTGGTGCCTCGGCTGCCGCTCAGAAGGGGTTGATGTACTTGCAGGAGAATAAGACTTGTATAATGTCGTTCATGAAGTCCATGGAATCTCGGTTGTCCGCTTTACAGGCCTCTGACCCTGGGAATGCTTCCCAGCTCACCAGTCTCCAACAGGAGCTAGTTCAGTAGCGTGACACCCAGACTCACATATTAAGCTATATGGTTTAAGTGGATGACCGTCTTCTCTTCCTTCAGTCTGCCACTGCAGCCTCTGCCCAAGCTCAGTCTTGTAACCCTGATCCCTCTCCGCCTCCTGCACCCCGTGTTGGTAAACCACTCCAGTATAATGGTGACCCCTAGCTGTGTTGAGGTTTTTTGAATCAATGCTGCCTACATTTTGAATTATTGCTGCACCAATACCCCACCAATCGGGCAAAAGTGGCATTTGTGGTGTCCCATTTGGAGGGCTAGGCTCTGGCCTGGGTAAATCCTTTGTGGGAACGTGATGATCCCATAACCTCTCAATTGTCTACCTTTTTAGAGACCTTTCGCAAAGTGTTCGACGAGCCTGGTCGTGTAGCCTCGGCCACTGAGGCTCTCTTTAATCTCCACCAAGGCTCCCTTACAGTTGGGCAATATGCTATTCGTTTTCATACTCTGTCCTCGGAGTTGGGGTGGAATAATGAGGCTCTGGTCGGAGCATACTGGCATGGGTTGTCGGGTCGAATTAAGGATGAATTGGGTTGGGATACTCCAACCTCCCTAGAGGATTTGATCTCTCTGGCCACACGTATTGATCTACGCTTCCAGGAGCGCTCCCAGGAGTCCGTTCGGGAGAGGAGGTACCATCGTCCGGTTTCCTTCATTAATAGATCTCTCAGCCCGCGATCTGTGGCGTCCTCTTCCGTTTCCGTGCCTGAACCTATGCAGGTGGATTAGGTCAAGATGGCAGATCAGCGTCAGAAAGAGAGAGTTGCACAAGGGCTTTGTTTTTATTCTAGTAGTGCTTCGCATTTACTCCGTTCCTGCCCCGTTCGGCCGGGACACTCCTCCACCTAGTTCAGATAGGAGAGGCCTCCCTTGGTGTGTGTGACTCCTCTCTATTTTTAACTATGTCTGTCCAGATAACTTCTGTGAATGGGCGCTACTCTGTGTTGGCGTATTCGGGTTCGGGCGCGGCAGGCAACTTCATTAGTCTGGAGATCAAGAAGCACCAGATTCCGGTCAGGATCCTAAAGGAGCCACGTCTAATTTCTTCTGTGGATGGAAGGCCTTTACAAGAGACCGTCACGAAGGTTATGGAAGAGGTGGAGTTGCAAGTGGGGGCTCTGCCTCACGAGAGAATCGCATTCTATGTCTTGCCCAATTTATCCCTTGCAATTCTTCTCGGGCTACCTTGGCTGAGGGTGCATGAACCTATCCTGGACTGGCTCTCGGGGAACGTTCTTCGTTGGGGTCCGCACTGCCATGATCAATGCCTGTTATCAGTTCGCCCTGCCTAAATTTCTCATCCCATCTTCACTCCGGCCGGATTACCAGTCGCTTATTGGTCCTTCGCAGATGTCTTTTGCAAGAGGGAGGCAGAGAGTCTTCCCCCGCATCGGCCATATGATTGCCCTATTGAACTCATTCCTGGCTCTATGCCTCCCAGGGGTAGAATCTATCTGCTCTCTCCAGTTGAATCGCAAGCAATGTCGGAGTGTATTAAGGAGAATCTGGCCAAAGGCTTTATCCGAAAGTCTTCTTCTCCCACTGGCGCTGGATTCTACTTTGTCAAGAAGAAAGACGGCTCACTTCGTCCTTGCATTAACTACAGAGGGCTCAATGAAATTACCATTAAGAACGAGTACCCACTGCCGCTTATCCCTGAGCTCTTTGCCTGCAAGGAGCAAGAATTTTTACTAAGCTTGACCTCCATGGGGCCTACAATTTGGTCCGCATCTCCCATGCTGGAGATGAGTGGAAGACCGCATTCAACACCCGGGATGGGCACTACGAATATTTGGTCATGCCCTTCGGTCTCTGCAATGCTTCTGCAGTGTTTCAGGAGTTTATAAATGACGTCTTCCGGGATCTCTTGTATTCCTGCGTTGTGGTGTACCAAGACGACATTCTCATTTTTTCTCCAGATCTGCCTACCCATAGACAGAATGTTAGTCAAGTGTTACTTCATTTGAGAGAGGACCGTCTCTACGCCAAGTACGAAAAGTGTATCTTCGAAAAGACATCCCTGCCTTTTTTGGGGTACATCATCTCTGACTCCGATTTAAAGATGGATCCCGAAAAGATGTTCGCCATCCTCAACTGGCCGTGAATCCTCGGGGTGAAGGCCATCCAAAAATTCCTCAGTTTCATGAACTATTACAGGCAGTTTGTGCCCCACTTCTCCTTGTTGACCATGCACCTCTCGTCACTTATTCACAAGGGAGCTGATCCCAGTGTTTGGTCTTCGGAGGCTGAGGATGCCTTTTTGACTCTGAAGCAAGCCTTCGCACAAGTGCCGGTACTTCATCACCCAGACACTAATAGACCATTCATTCTCGAGGTGGATGCCTCCTCCACAGGGGCCGGGGCTGTGCCCTCCCAGAGGTCTTCAGGTTAATTAAGATACAATGCGGTGTCTCAGTTCTGTTTCTGATGTCCATTTCGCTCATGTGAAGGGTCTATGTGCGAATCCCTACTGTAATGTCCATGTCCCCGATAAAGGCCTATAGAAAGGAGTGTTTAAAAAAAAAAGTCTCAGCATTGGGACAGAATGTGACTGTAGCATCCGCCGGCTCCTTCGCATGGTTCCTCTACTCCCACCATGTGGAGACGCTGGCTTACTCACCGCCGGTAGTGAGCGCACATGGTAAAATGCTCCCAGCTGACAGCTGTTGAGGCATTTAGTTAATATGAACATCTGCTGGATGTCTCCCACCCAATACATGGGAGGCATCTTGTATAAAAGGCACCCTCCCCAATTGAGAGGTAACTGAGCAACCACTATAGTTTAGTGCTAGATGTGTGCAACTTTATGTTGCCAGGTCCTTCATGGTGATATCTGTACTCCATGACCGCATTGGCGGTAGCTGAACTGTTACCGGTGACCTGTGAGTCTGAACCTATCCCAAGTGGCCATCTTGTCTGCAGAGTCTGAACCTGTCTCAAGTGGCCCTCCTGACCTGTTTAGGAATCTGATTTACGGCGTAGACCCTTGATGTCAGCTGCTCCTGCCAGAAGCCGCTCTGTAGTGGTACTTGGCAGCTACCTGTCGCACAAGCCTATCTTTACCACTAGAAGTTCCAGTGAACACCAAGGTAGCTGCTTAGTCACGCCCCTCCAAGGTAGGGTAGATCAGGTCTGCGGCACAGTGGGTCCATGAATCACATGCGTGCGCCACCTGCGTTCGTGACAGTGATCAGCTTTTTTCAACTAATCATTCAAATACTGGCTACCTACATCCACAATTCATAGGCCATGATGTGGCCTTGATGTCTGTACAGGCCATGGATCTTCTGACCCAAACTCAATGGCTTAATAGACATGTATGTGAGTGTTGAATTCGGGTTGGAAGACCCGTAGCTGGTCCGGACATCTTGGTCCATGCAAGGACCATGAGTTGTAGACATGTGATGCCTGGCTTATAAATCAAAATGGACAAACCCTTTAATCAGGATCTTCCATCTATAAAATGCCTAATCATCTTGCCTCTTGTGTGTCCTGAACTCAATGACAATTTAGCATTTAAGCCAAAGACTTTAGTAATTGGAGACAGATGTACTTCCTGAGAACCCCTTGTAATATTAAAGGGGTATTCCCATCTCCAAGATCCTATTCCAATATGTAGTAGGTGCAATAATAATAATAATATTAGCAAATACCTCCAATTAGAAATACAGTATAGTTTTTCTGATTCGCTATGTCTCTTTCCTAATGTGCAGGCATTGCAGGACCTTATGTTTCCATGGTTATGACCACTAACAACTAGTTAACTGTCACTATATTAGGATACTTAAGGTCCTGCTATGCCTGCACGAGGAAAGAGACATGGCAAATCAGAAAAACTATACTACATTTCTAATCAGAGGTATTTGCTAATATTATTATTATTATGTTTAATCTGGTTTTTATTGAAAAGAACTTCAAAACAAACAAGTAACAAAGGATTCAGCAACATAAAAAGTATTGAGTACAAAAAGAAATCTCATTTACAACTGGTGTATATCAAGACCTGTAACCAACAAGTACTGAAATAGTACAACTTTCAGGTCAAAAGTCATTTTCAATCAAGTCCAACAAAATCTGAAAAGAAAAAGAAAAAAAAAAAGAAGATCCATGGCGGATGTAGGTATCCCCTATCCAGGGAGACTGTATGACCTTTGGCGATACATATGAGGTATCCGCTGAAAGAGAGCGACCCAAACAAGAGGAGCTGGGTCACTCCAAGTAATAATGGTATAAACACGAAAGGAAAGAATGAGACTAAGGGCTTCTTTCCATTTGCGAGAAACACGTCCGTGTCTCGCATGTGGAAACCAAGCTGTGGCGCCGGCACTCCAGAGCGGAGCGTGCGGCCGCATAGGAACACATGGAGCTGCACAGCTCCGCTCCAAAGTGCCGGCGCCAGAGCTTGGTTTCCACATGCGAGACACAGACGTGTTTCTTGCAAGTGGAAACAAGCCCTAAGAAGAGGAATAGAGGGGAGGAGAGAGGAAGAAAAAAGGGGGGAGGGGGAGGAACCATGGAGTCTGATGTAGACGGGGGCAACTTGCACCCCTATAATGACGTCCGTCTAACCCGTATTGTTCAATCTATCTTCCTTATGGCTTAGAAAAGAGGGATTGAAAATCCTGAGAGTCCATATACAAAATCCAAGGACTCCAAACCTGCAGGTATTTCTCCATTGAACCATATTATTTTTATTGCATCTATTACATATTGACATAGGATCTTGGAGATGGGAATATCCCTTTAAGTATAGTCACTGGCAATATAATAAGCTTACGGGCTAATCATTACTTGGATCTGACAGCTTCACTAGTTACATGTAGAGGAAAATGTAGATGCTGGAAAAAATGTGTTAAGGGTTAAACCAAGACAAAGAACATAATGTAATAATAAAGAACAAGACAGCCCAAAACAAACACAGGGCAGTAACATTAATGAAAGTGCACAGGGCTTATTGATAGCAACACATGTCACACTTCTGCCCTGTGGCATATAATAGTGGCCAAATTGGATGAGTTCCTACTGTTAAACTCAAATTGCACATCTGGATCTCTTCCAACCTCACTAGGACTTGGTGTAGCCGAAAGTCATTCCCAGCACTCAGTTATGTACATGGGTGATATGTCACAGAATGACCAACGTACCAAAATTGGGGGTCATGAGTGATATCTTGAAATGTAATTTTGTAATAGTGCCGTACCACCATGATCTGCTCCAGGTATACCATCCTTTTCCAGATTAGGTTCACCAACATGGCAGGTATATGCAGCTGTTCCAAAATTGAAGGGTGATATTCACATGCCCTGGGTGTTATGACCCCAATGGCGAGGGTCTCAGAGGAACGTGGAAGTCTGCAGAATACAAAAATCCAGCTCATAGGGCAGTGGTAACTGGGTTGACCATATATCTACTCCTAACGCCAACACTAGAAGTAGCCGGGGATCATTCCTACGTTGATTCTAGATGACACGCGCCAGCCGGAGAATCTAGCTACCCCTAGTAGAGGAAAACAAAGACCTTTCTTGCCTCCAGAGAAGGGGACCCCAAAGCTGGATAGAAGCCCCCCACAAATAATGACGGTGAGGTAAGAGGAAATGACAAACACAGAAATGAACCAGGTTTAGCACAGAGAGGCCCGCTTACTGATAGCAGAATAAAGAAAGGTAACTTATATGGTCAACAAAAACCCTATCAAAATCCACACTGGAAATTCAAGAACCCCCGAACCGTCTAACGGTCCGGGGGGAGAACACCAGTCCCCTAGAGCTTCCAATAAAGGTCAGGATATAGATTTGGAACAAGCTGGACAAAAATACAAAACCAAAACAAATAGCAAAAAGCAAAAGGCAGACTTAGCTGATATAACTGGAACCAGGATCAGTAGACAAGAGCACAGCAGACTAGCTCTGATAACTACGTTGCCAGGCATTGAACTGAAGGTCCAGGGAGCTTATATAGCAACACCCCTAACTAACGACCCAGGTGCGGATAAAAGGAATGACAGAAAAACCAGAGTCAAAAAACTAGTAACCACTAGAGGGAGCAAAAAGCAAATTCACAACAGTACCCCCCCCTTAGTGAGGGGTCACCGAACCCTCACCACGACCACACGATGCTTAGCACCCTCGAGCCAATGACGCCACTCCTCAAATGCTCATTTCATGGCCAACAACTCCCGATTGCCCACATCATAATTTCGCTCGGCAGGCGAAAACTTCCTAGAGAAAAAGGCACAAGGTTTCATAACAGAGCAACCAGGGCCTCTCTGCGACAAAACGGCCCCTGCCCCAATCTCCGAAGCATCCACCTCAACCTGAAAGGGAAGTGAGACGTCAGGCTGGCACAAAACAGGCGCCGAAGTAAACCGGCGTTTCAACTCCTGGAAAGCCTCCACGGCAGCAGGAGCCCAGTTAGCTACATCGGAGCCCTTCTTGGTCATATCCGTCAAAGGTTTCACAATGCTAGAAAAATTAGCGATAAAACGACGGTAGAAGTTAGCGAAGCCCAAGAACTTCTGAAGACTCTTAACTGACGAGGGCTGAGTCCAATCAAGAATAGCTCGGACCTTGACTGGGTCCATCTCCACAGCAGAAGGGGAAAAAATGAACCCCAAAAAGGGAACCTTCTGTACACCAAAGAGACACTTTGAGCCCTTGACAAACAAAGAATTTTCACGCAAAATTTTAAAGACCAACCTGACCTGCTCCACATGCGAATCCCAATTATCAGAAAAAACCAAAATATCATCCAGATAAACAATCAAAAATTTATCCAGATACTTCCGGAAAATGTCATGCATAAAGGACTGAAAAACTGAAGGCGCATTGGAGAGCCCAAAAGGCATCACCAAGTACTCAAAATGACCTTCAGGCGTATTGAATGCGGTTTTCCATTCATCACCTTGCTTAATGCGCACAAGGTTGTACGCACCACGAAGGTCTATCTTGGTGAACCACTTGGCACCCTTAATCCGGCCAAACAAGTCAGACAACAGCGGTAAAGGATACTGAAATTTGACAGTGATCTTATTTAAAAGCCGATAATCAATACAAGGTCTCAAAGATCCGTCCTTTTTTGCCACAAAAAAGAATCCCGCACCAAGAGGGGAAGAAGACGGACGAATATGTCCTTTTTCCAGAGACTCCTTGATATATGAACGCATAGCGGTATGTTCAGGTACCGACAGATTAAACAGTCTTCCCTTAGGAAATTTTTCTGCCTGGGATCAAATCTATAGCACAGTCACAGTCCCTATGAGGAGGCAGTGCACTGGACTCAGACTCACTGAAGACATCCTGATAATCAGACAAATACTCCGGAACTTCCGAAGGCGTAGAAGAAGCAATAGACACAGGCAGGGAATCCTCATGAATACCACGACAGCCCCAACTTGAGACTGACATAGCCTTCCAGTCCAGGACTGGATTATGGGTCTGTAACCATGGCAGCCCCAAAACGACCAAATCATGCATTTTATGTAAAACCAGGAAACGTATCACCTCGCGGTGTTCAGGAGTCATGCACATGGTAACCTGAGTCCAATACTGCGGTTTATTTGCTGCCAATGGTGTAGCATCAATACCCCTAAGAGGAATAGGATTTTCTAATGGTTCAAGAGTAAATCCACAGCGCTTAGCAAATGAGAGATCCATGAGACTCAGGGCAGCACCTGAATCCACAAACGCCATGACAGGATAAGATGACAGTGAGCAAATCAAAGTTACAGACAGAATAAATTTAGGTTGCAAATTACCAACGGTGACAGGACTAACAACCTTAGCTATACGTTTAGAGCATGCTGAGATAACATGTGTAGAATCACCACAGTAGTAGCACAAGCCATTCCGGCGTCTATGAATTTTCCGCTCATTTCTAGTCAGGATTCTATCACATTGCATTAAATCAGGTGTCTGTTCAGACAACACCATGAGGGAATTTGCGGTTTTTCTATCACATTGCACCGAATTAGGTGTCTGTTCAGACAACACCATGAGGGAATTTGCGGTTTTGCGCTCCCGCAACCGCCGGTCAATTTGAATAGCCAGTGCCATAGTATCATTCAGACCTGCGGGAATGGGAAAACCCACCATAACATTCTTAATGGCTTCAGAAAGGCCATTTCTAAAATTAGCGGTCAGTGCACACTCGTTCCAATGTGTCAGCACGGACCATTTCCGAAATTTTTGGCAATACACTTCAGCCTCGTCCTGCCCCTGAGACATAGCCAGCAAGGCCTTTTCTGCCTGAATCTCAAGATTGGGTTCCTCATAAAGTAAACCGAGCGCCAGAAAAAACGCATCAAGATCAGCCAATGCCGGATCTCCTGGCGCCAGCGAAAAAGCCCAATCCTGAGGGTCGCCCCGTAAGAACGAAATAACAATTTTTACTTGCTGAGCAGAATCTCCTGATGAACAGGGTCTCAGGGACAAAAACAATTTACAATTATTCACGAAATTCCTAAACTTAAACCTGTCTCCGGAAAACAGTTCAGGAATCGGTATTTTAGGTTCTGACCTAGGATTTCTGATAACATAGTCTTGTATGCCCTGCACACGAGTAGCCAGCTGGTCCACACTTGTAATCAAGGTCTGGACATTCATGTCTGCAGCAAGCATAGCCACTCTGAGGTAAAGGGGAAGGAGAAAGAAAAAAAAAAAAAAAAAAACTCAGAATCTTCTTTCTTATAATCCCTCTTCTGCAATGCATTAAACATTTAATACTGGCCTGGCAAACTGTTATGACCCCAATGGCGAGGGTCTCAGAGGAACGTGGAAGTCTGCAGAATACAAAAATCCAGCTCATAGGGCAGTGGTAACTGGGTTGACCATATATCTACTCCTAACGCCAACACTAGAAGTAGCCGGGGATCATTCCTACGTTGATTCTAGATGACACGCGCCAGCCGGAGAATCTAGCTACCCCTAGTAGAGGAAAACAAAGACCTTTCTTGCCTCCAGAGAAGGGGACCCCAAAGCTGGATAGAAGCCCCCCACAAATAATGACGGTGAGGTAAGAGGAAATGACAAACACAGAAATGAACCAGGTTTAGCACAGAGAGGCCCGCTTACTGATAGCAGAATAAAGAAAGGTAACTTATATGGTCAACAAAAACCCTATCAAAATCCACACTGGAAATTCAAGAACCCCCGAACCGTCTAACGGTCCGGGGGGAGAACACCAGTCCCCTAGAGCTTCCAATAAAGGTCAGGATATAGATTTGGAACAAGCTGGACAAAAATACAAAACCAAAACAAATAGCAAAAAGCAAAAGGCAGACTTAGCTGATATAACTGGAACCAGGATCAGTAGACAAGAGCACAGCAGACTAGCTCTGATAACTACGTTGCCAGGCATTGAACTGAAGGTCCAGGGAGCTTATATAGCAACACCCCTAACTAACGACCCAGGTGCGGATAAAAGGAATGACAGAAAAACCAGAGTCAAAAAACTAGTAACCACTAGAGGGAGCAAAAAGCAAATTCACAACACTGGGGCAGCTGGTGCCTTCTGATCATTTTTAATATCTGATTCTTGACTATCATCAGATTTCAGTTAGGGGAGAGTTTCTGGAGCTTGTATTGTACAATACCTGGCCATTTATAAATATTCTACTGTGTGGCTAGTATAATTTGATATGTATAATATCTTGTATTCATATCTATAATAGAGCTAGTAGCCCCAGTTACAAAATTGGTCCTGGGCTCTAGTCAAAGGCATCCATAGAAATCATCGGGCCCCATAGCAGAAGTCCTAATTTGTGGCCCCCCCCCCCATAAAAAAAATATTTGACAGGGCCACAGAGGAACATATCTCACAACTTTGCAGCCCTTCCAAAGTAGTTGTCCTACTATTGGGGCCCACGCATTGTTACCCTATTCATGGCCCACATGAAGTGTGATGCTATCAAAAGTGCCCCACCACAGTGATTTCTTTCTCAGTATCCTCCACACGCATAGTATGATGACCCTACATTATCCCCCATCTTGCAAAGTATGATACCCTCACAGTGACCCCAACACAGTATGATGGCCCTGACACAGCCCCCCATACAGTATAATGGACCTTACACTCCTCCACACAGTATGATGGCCCCTCTACATTATATAATGGCCTGCACATAGCCCTGGAAACTGTATAATGGCCCCCACACAGCCCTCAAATTAGTATAATGGACCCTACTTAGCCTCCTCTTTTATGTTTAGTTCACTATACGGTAGATGGCAAGTTTTATGGGTCATCAGAAAAATAACATTTTTCAGCCATTTAACTTATCAGTGATTTTACTAGTGCAGGGCACATATTTTACAGTTTGCACAATGTTTTCTCTGTGGTGGGGTCTGTGAGTGCAATTCAGAGGGGGATGGTGGGGTTGGTGTGCCAAGTCTGTGAGGTGACTGTTTGTGGGTAAACACAAGAAGCTGGTCGGCGTATGTGCTAGTCTCTCCGGCACACGCCACGCCCGCTCCGGTGTGTATAGTGTATACAGCTACACACAGTCTCCATAGCTTACTGTAAACACCAAGGCTGAGAAGCTCATACTGCATAATATGGCTCTTAGGCTGAACGTGATAGAGACACAATCACAGAATTCTTCTCTTGAAGCATTCAAGTTTCCAGGAAAGGGGAAGATTAAGGGGTTATTTCCAACTTTAAAAGTTAACACCTAAATATAAGTGATAACTTGCTGATCAGTGGAGGTCTGACTTCAGGAACCCTGCTAATCCCAAAAATGGAAATGCTAACGCTCTAGTTAGTCAAGAGCAGCGATCTGTTCTCAGGATTGTTGGGGGGCTCTTGCAGTTGGCTCCACATTTGATCTGCAATTTATCACCTATCTAGCAGAATAACACTTTTTTTCAGAATGTTGACATAGTACATGCCTAAGTACTTTACTTGATAAGAACTATGGTAACTTTTTTTTATTTTTCATTTCATTCGCTGGTGTTTTAGGTATCAAATTAATCAATATGGCACGCACAGTTCATGAATTTCAGGCAAAATAAAAATCCTTTTTAACCATTTTTACGTTTTTTGTGCAAAAAAAAAAAATCACCTGTCTTTCTAAAATGTCACAAATTAGTCTTTAACTGCACCAAAATAAATAATTAGCTAGAAACTTTAAACCAGGTTTAGCCCGTAGTGAGATGTGCCAAAAAAAAATGCAACATTTGAAAAAGTCGCCTTTCATGAATTTCTCTAAATATCTGAACATGTATCCAGAAAACTGGAGAAATAGCCGTGATGAATCGGGTCCTATATCTTCATGGGTTCAATACAAGAACATTAAGGCTGGAGTCACACATGGCGTAAGACAATACGCCACGTATTATACGTCCGTACTACAGCCATAATACGGAGAAATGTTCCCAAAATAGTGATCCGTAGTCAGGGTGTGTCAGCGTATTTTGCGCATGGCATCCTCCGTATGTAATCCGTATGGCATCCGTACTGCGAGATTTTCGCGCAGGCTTGCAGAACCGACATCTAATGGATTTATGTGCTCAAATGTTAGGGAAAACATATATACAGTATATATATATATATATGTCATTGAGACACATATATATATGTTCTGTATTTAGATTTCATTCAGCGCGATATCTGTGAACAGCCGGTAATTCAATTGCCGGCTTTTCATTTCTCCTGCACAAACCCGACAGGATATGAGACATGGTTTACATACAGTAAACCATCTCATATCCCCCTTTTTTTTGCATATTCCACACTACTAATGTTAGTAGTGTGTATGTGCAAAATTTCAGCGCTGTAGCTGCTGAAATAAAGGGTTAAATGGCGGAAAAAATTGGCGTGGGCTCCCGCGCAATTTTCTACGCCAGAATGGTAAAGCCAGTGACTGAGGGCAGATATTAATAGCCAGGAGAGGGTCCATGGTTATTGGCCCCCCCATGGCTACAAACATCTGCCCCCAGCCACCCCAGAAAAGGCACATCTGGAAGATGCACCTATTCTGGCACTTGGCGACTCTCTTCCCACTCCCTGTAGCGGTGGGATATGGGGTAATGAAGGGTTAATGCCACCTTACTATTGGAAGGTGACATTAAGCCAGATTAATAATGGAGAGGCGTCAATTATGACACCTATCCATTATTAATCCAATTGTAGGAAAGGGTTAAAAAACACACACACACATGATTTAAAAGTAGTTTAATGAAATAAACACAGCGGTTGTTGTAATAATTTATTGTTCTCTCAATCCATCAGGAACACCCTCGCTTGGAAAAATAATAAACGCACAAGATACATACCCTCTGGTGAACCATCTCGTCCCACGAAGTAATCCATCTGAAGGGGTTAACTAATATTACAGGCACGAGCTGCGATAAACCACTCGCTCGTGCCTGTAATCCCCGGGTGCTGAAAGGAAAGCTGGATCTGTACTTACATTGAGTCGCGGTGAGGCGCCCTCTGGTGGATGTTCTCATGAACTGCAGCCTGGGAACTTTTTCCCACGCTCCAGGTCATATGAGGACATCCACCAGGGGGCGCATCACCGCGACTGAAGGAAATGTAGGTCAATGACCTACATTTCATTCATTCGCCGGGGGATTACAGACACGAGCACACAGCTGCATTAGCAGGGCTCGTGCCTGTAATATTAGTTAACCCCTTCAGATGGATTACATCGTGGGACGTGATCTGACATCAGAAGGTATAGATATTGTGCGTTTATTATTTTGCCAAGCGAGGGTTTGCAAATGGATTGCGAGAACAATAAATTATTACAACAACCGCTGTGTTTATTTCATTAAAATCCTTTTAAATCATGTGTGTGTGTGTTTTTTAACCCTTTCCGACAATTGGATTAATAATGGATATGTGTCATAATTGATGCCTCTCCATTATTAATCTGGCTTAATGTCACCTTCCAATAGCAAGGTGGCATTAACCCTTCATTACCCCATAGCCCACCGCTACAGGGAGTGGGAAGAGAGTGGCCAAGTGCCAGAATAGGCGCATCTTCCAGATGTGCCTTTTCTGGGGTGGCTGGGGGCAGATGTTTTTAGCCACGGGGGGGCCAATAACCATGGACCCTCTCCTGGCTATTAATATCTGCCCTCAGTCACTGGCTTTACCACTCTGGCGGAGAAAATTGCGCGGGAGCCCACGGCAATTTTTTCCGCCATTTAACCCTTTATTTTAGCAGCTACAGTGCACAAATTTTGCACATACACACTACTAACATTAGTAGTGTGGAATATGCAAAAAAAATGGGGATATGAGATGGTTTACTGTATGTAAACCATGTCTCATATCATGTCGGGTTTGTGCAGGAGAAGGAAAAAGCCGGCAATTGAATTACCGACTTTTCACTAACACCGCTGCGTATTTCTCGCAAGTCACACTGCAGGTCCGTGTGGAATCCGTAATTTTTCTCGCCCCCATAGACTTTCATTGGCGTATTTTTTGCGCGATACGCTGACAAACGCAGCATGCTGCGATTTTCTACGCCCGTACAACGCCGTATATTACGGATCCGTAATATACGCCTGATAGGACTAGACCCATTGAGAATCATTGTGCCGTATGTAATGCGTGTTTTACGGACGTAGTTTCTGCGCTCTTACGTCCGTAAAACACGCATGTGTGACCCCAGCCTCAGGCTGTCTCATATCCTGTCGGGTTTGTGCAGGAGAAATGAAAAGCCGGCAATTGAATTACCGGCTGTTCACAGATATCGCGCTGAATGAAATCTAAATACAGAACATATATATATGTGTCTCAATGACATATATATATATACTGTATATATGTTTTCCCTAACATTTGAGCACATAAATCCATTAGATGTCGGTTTTGCAAGCCTGCGCGAAAATCTCGCAGTAAGGATGCCATACGGATTACATACGGAGGATGCCATGCGCAAAATACGCTGACACACCCTGACTACGGATCACTATTTTGGGAACATTTCTCCGTATTACGGCCGTAGTACGGACGTATAATACGTGGCGTATTGTCTTACGCCATGTGTGACTCCAGCCTAAAACTGTATTCTCCAAGTGGACACTAAGTTTATGTGTCCACGGTCAGGAAACGCTGCGTGTTTGACGCTGCGTGGGGCCGCAGCGTCAAACATGCAGCGTCCAAATGTTCCAGCATAGTGGAGGGGATTTTTTGAAATCCCATGTCCACTATGCGTGGAAACACGCACGCGGCGGCCCTGCGACTCCGGACATGCTGCGCGTCTTTTCAGATCGCAGCATGTCTGTGTTCCTTGCGGCGACGCTGCGTCGCCGCAAGGAATAACACAGGGCCCTATGCGAGGGGTGCGATGATCCCGGATGTGTACAATGAACACATCCGGCATCATCGCGTCCCAGAAGGGGGCGGGGCTTAGCACCGAGCAGCTTTGCCGCTCCGACGATACCGCCGGCCATCCTGATCGTGGACACATACCCTTAGGCTTCTTTCACACTTCCGTCGGTACAGGGCCGTCACAAAGCGTCGGCGCGAGGTACCGACGGACGCTGTGAAAATTCGGCACAACGTGGGCAGCGGATGCAGTTTTTCAACGCATCTGCTACCCATTCTAAAGTCCCGGGGAGGAGAGGGCGGAGTTCCGGCCGCGCATGCGCGACGTATGAAAAAAGTTCTCTTGAATGTTTTTTCGTGACGACGGTCCGCCAAAACACGACGCATCCAGTGCACGACGGATGCGACGTATGGCCATACGTCGCGATCCGTCGGCAATACGAGTCTATGGGAAAAAAACGCATCCTGCGGGCACATTTGCATGATGCGTTTTTTCCCAAAACGACGCATTGCGACGGAGGCCAAACGACGCAAGTGTGAAAGTGGCCTAACCTGTTCTGGTTTTCCAGCTTTGAAAAACTAGTACACTGTTGCCGTTTTATAACAATTGGAGATTATTATATACAGTGGGTACAGAAAGTATTCAGACCCCTTTACATTTTTCACTCTTTGTTTCATTGCAGCCATTTGGCAAATTCAAAAAAGTTCATTTTTTTTTCTCATTAATAATGTACACTCGGCACCACATCTTGACTGAAAAAAAAAACAGAAATGTAAAAATGTTTGCATATTTATTAAAAAAGAAAAACTGAAATATCCCATGGTCATAAGTATTCAGACCCTTTGCTCAGACACTCATATTTAAGGCTACTTTCACACTAGCGTCGTACGACACACGTCGAATTACGTCGTTGCGACGTACCGACGCAAGCAGTGAAAGCGCCGCACAACTGGGGCAGCGGATGCTGTTTTTCAACGCATCCGCTGCCCCATTGTGAGGTGCGGGGAGGAGGGGGAGGAGTTTCGGCCGCGCATGCGCGGTCGGAAATGGCTGACATGACGCACCAAAAAATGTTACATGCAACGTTTTTTGGTGGCGACGGTCCGACGCAACACGACGCAACCGTCGTACGACGGTTGCGACGTGTGGCAATGCGTCGCACTGCGTCGCTAATGCAAGTCTATGGAGAAAAAACGCATCCTGCAAGCACTTTTGCAAGATTCGTTTTTTCTACAAAACGACGCATAGCGACGTGCAGTGCACGACGCTAATGTAAAAGTAGCCTACGTCACATGCTGTCCATTTCCTTGTGATCCTCCTTGAGATGGTTGTATTCCTTCATTGGAGTCCAGCTGTGTTTAATTAAACTGATAGGACTTGATATGGAAAGGCACACACCTGTCTATATAAGACCTCACAGCTCACAGAGCATGTCAGACCAAATGAGAATCATTAGGTCAAAGGAACTGTCGAAGGAGCTCAGAGACAGAATTGTGGCAAGGCACAGATATGGCCAAGGTTACAACATAATTTCTGCAGTACTCAAGGTTCCTAAGGGTACTGTCTCACAGTGGCACTTTTGTCGCTACGACGGTACGATCCGTGACGTTCCAGCGATATCCATACGATATCGCTGTGTCTGACACGCAGCAGCGATCAGGGACCCTGCTGAGAATCGTACGTCGTAGCAGATCGTTTGGAACTTTCTTTCGTCGCTGGATCTCCCGCTGTCATCGTTGGATCGGTGTGTGTGACACCGATCCAACGATGCGTTCGCTTGTAACCAGGGTAAACATCGGGTTACTAAGCGCAGGGCCGCGCTTAGTAACCCGATGTTTACCCTGATTACCATCGTAAAAGTTAAAAAAAAAAAAACAGTACATACTCACATTCCGGTGTCCGTCAGGTCCCTCGCAGTCTGCTTCCCGCTCTGACTGACTGCTGGCCGTAAAGTAAGAGCAGAGCACAGCGGTGACGTCACCGGGGCCTTTGGCATCGTTGGTCGCTGGAGAGCTGTCTGTGTGACAGCTCCCCAGCGACCACACAACGACTTTCCAACGATCACGGTCAGGTCGTATCGCTGGTCGTGATCGTTGGAAAGTTGCAGAGTGTGACAGTACCCTTAGAGCACAGTGGCCTCCATAATCCTTAAATGGAAAAAGTTTGGGACCACCAGAAGTCTTCCTAGACCTGGCTGTCCAGCCAAACTGAGCAATCGTGGTAGAGTAGCCTTGGTGAGAGAGGTGAGCTCCAGAGATGCAGTTGGGAGATGGAAAAAAGTTCCACAAAGTCAACTATCACTGCAGCCCTCCACTAGTCAGGTCATTATGGCAGAGTGGCCAGACGGAAGCCTCTACTCCGTTGCAGGATATATGAAAGCCCTTACAGAGTTTGCTAAAAAACACATGAAAGACTCCCAGACTGTGAGAGTCTCTGGTCTGATGCGACGAAGATAGACCTTTTTGGTGATAATTCTAAGCGGTATGTGTGGAGAAAACCAAGCACTGCTCATCACCTGCCCAATACAATTCCAACAGTGAAACATGGTGGTGGCAGCATCATGCTATGGGGGGTGTTTTTCAGCTGCAGGGACAGGACAACTGGTTGCCATTGAAGGAAACATGAATGCGGCCAAGTACAGAGATATCCTGGATGAAAACCTCTTCCAGAGTGCTCTGGACCTCAGACTTTGCCGAAGGTTCACCTTCCAACAAAACAATAATCCTAAGCACACAGTTAAAATAACAAAGGAGTTGCTTCAGAACAACTCTGTGACCATTCTTGACTGGCCCAGCCAGAGCCCTGACCTAAACCCAATTGAGCATCTCTGGAGAGACCTGAAAATGGCTGTCCACCAACATTCATCATCCAACCTGACGGAACTGGAGAGGATCTGCATGGAAGAATGGCAGATGATCCAAAAATCCAGGTGTGAAAAACTTGTTGCATCATTCCCAAGAAGACTCATGGCTGTACTAGCTCAAAAGGGTGCTTCTACTCAATACTGAGCAAAGGGTCTGAACACTTATGACCATGTGATATTTCAGCTTTTCTTTTTTAATAAATTTGCAAAAATTTCTACATTTCTGTTTTTTTCCAATCAAGATGGGGTATACAGTGTACATTAATGAGAAAAAAATAAACTTTTTTGAATTTACCAAATGGCTGCAATGAAACAAAGAGTCAAAAATTTAAAGGGGTCTGAATACTTTCCGTACCCACTGTATATACATGTGTTGTGAACTCTATTTTTGGGCTCCCTCTAGTGGTCACAAGCGGTACTGTGTAGTGTTGTCTTTCTGCAGGTTGGCTGCATCAGCTGGTTCGTTATCCTTGGTTGGTTTCCCATTTAGCTCACCTGGATACTCAGTTCCTTGCCTGCTATCAATGTATTCAGTGCTCTTCAGATTCCTTGTGACTACCTTGCTCCCAGTCTCTCCAAGAGAAGCTAAGTTTTTGTTTGTTCATTTTTTGATTATCAGCATTCATCATGTTTCTTGTCCAGTTTGCTAAAATGTGATTTCCTCGCTTGCTGGTTGCTCTAGGGGACTGAGTTTCTCCCCCCACACCGTTAGTTGGTGCGGGGGTTCTTGAAATCTCAGAGTGGATATTTTGTAAGGGTTTTTTACTGACCGCATAGATTCCCTTTTCTATTTTCTGCTATCTAGTATTAGTGGGCCTCATTTGCTTAATCTGCTTTCACCCCTGTGTATGTGCCTTCCTCTTACCTCACCGTTATTATTTGTTGGGGGCTTCTATATCTTTGGGGATTATTTCTCTGGAGGCAAGAGAGGTCTTTCTTTCTCTCTAGGGGTAGTTAGTTCCTCAGGCTGGCTTGAGACGTCTAGGATTTTTAGGCACGTTCACCGGCTACTTCTAGTGTGTTTGGATAGGTTCAGATTTGCGGTCAGTCCAGTTTGCCACCTCCCTAGAGCTTGTCCTATGTTTGTTACTTAGCTGGAGTAATTTGTGATCCTCAACCACTAAGGATCATAACATACATGTATATGTGTGCATATATACAGAATGTATATAAATAAATATACAAAACCATTAATAGTACCCTTATTCATGTATTGTACAGTATGTTTATTATGCTCCAGTGCCGGCCTGGGACAATAAAGTATTTCTGGCACAAAACCCCCACCAGCCCACTGAAAACCCTCTTTCAGTTACTTAAAAGCATAAACTACCAGAAACACTAGGAAATAATGAGACCTTAAGGCCCCCATACACATTATACTAAATTGTATGGGGGAGCTGGCCAGTTAATGGTAAGGGAAAATGGCGATTGTGCATGTCTGATTTCGGACTGTCGATCACATTGTTCTTTCGGATATAAGCCTCTGGACAACATGTCAACATTCGACTTTCTCATAGAGTATACAGGAGCGCTCGGCCGAACAAGTGATCCTATGTATGGGATAGTCGGGTGAAATTATGTCAGCCGAATAATCAGCCAAAGCATTGTTCAGCCGACAGCCATCTCATGTGTAAGGCCAGCTTTAGAAACACCTAAGCACACAGTCAGGATAAGTGTACGGGAATCACTATACAAACTCAAGAATACCATACACTATTGTTATGCTATTATTATGTTTACTAATGGGCAATAAATATCCATTGAATACAGAAACTATTATAAAGGGCCCAACCGCATTGTCTTACCACTCTACTACAAGGGCTGCAATAATACTTAAAGGAAATAATGCTGTTAAGCTGCAGATATGGGGTTAATCTGCAGGTTAACAGCATTTTGCTGCCTGGCGCCTGCATGCAGCCAAATTCAGCGTGGAGAAAATTGTCTTTATTCTCCCTGCCAACTGTAATAATTATAGGGGATAACTCAGGAGACTCTTTGCGTGGAACAAGACAACTACAGGACACAGTTTTATAGGTGGTAAAGTCTATATTATCACATGGTGATTCAAACAGGTGCAGAGAGAAACTCAAGTCCACAACACTCGGTGCAAATATCAAATGCAGCTCAGCAGTCTATAGGAAACTTCAGAGGAAAATGCAATCACGCAGAAAGTCTATGAAGCACAATTATTCTTGAGGATACTTGACACGAATAAGTCCTTGCTTAGTCCAAAACACAGATAGATATGCTTATAAGGCAGTTCAAATAATATCTTAGCTCAACCAGGGAGGCCTGGTTATTAGTCTCAGGTTTAAGCAGAGCAGCAACAGCTTACATGTCCAGCAAATGCAGATGGAAGTAAACACGAGCAGCAGATGAAGGAGGATTACTGGAACTGGTGTATGCAGCAGGAACTCAGAGCAGAGTAGCAGGATAAACCCACAAGTTCACAGGAGCAGGTATATAGCCAGGGAGTAATCAGAGGTCAGGAGCTGGATGCAAGGCAGAATACTCTAGCACAGACTGAAGGCTGGGGTGGAGTTTTATAGCAGGAAGACCCAGTGCACATGAGACCAAAGACGCCATCTTGGAAAAGGGCAGTAATGCACAAAAGGTAATAAAAAATGCTCAGAGTCCTGACACCAAAATTTGGTATTCAGTCATAGGGGCGGCGCCGGTTCAGTTACTGAATAGTTATATAGAGCAGTCACTGTAACCGCGCCCCCGACCCAGACTGAGAGCCCGCCACAATGTAAAGCCAGTGTCAGTCAGGGTCGGGGGTGCGGTTACAGCGGCTGCCCTGTATACTCAGAGCATGACTTAACCAGCCCCGGCACCGCCCCCCATGGCTGAATGAATAACTAATGTTGGCAGGGAGAATAAAGATCATTTTCTCCCTGCTGCTTTCCAGGATCCAAAAGTAGTCACTACAGGCGCAAGTCCTTTAGGCTGGGGGCACACACAGATGCCAAAATCCTTCAAGGAGAATGGCCTCAAGATCTGAAAGATTCATCATCCAACAGAAAGGAATTAGCAGCCATCAAGCTTGCTCTGCTAGAAATTCTACTATATATAAGAGGTCACCATGTGAAAGTTCTGTCTGACAACAGAACAGCAGTGGCATATGTAAACAAACAAGGAGGCACGAGGTCCAGAAAATTTAAGAGCTCTATCTGCAAGCTACTTAAAAGGGAAAGAAAACTAAGACTCAGATTATTTCAGCCTACACCTAATAGAACAGGACTAATGGTTTTTAAACCCGGGGATATTCCAAAAGATCACTTATTGTTGGGGGAAACTGCAAATAGACTTGTTTACAAACAGACCAAAGAAAAGAGCCCGCAGTTCTTTCTAAATCCAAGGGACCTTCCCTACCAAGTAGATGCCCTCTTCCACAGACTCCCTTCATGTTTGGGCAGAGAGGGCTAACGCCTCTCTAGAGCAAATTTGTAGGGCAGCCACATGCTCTTCACTTTCCAAATTTCGTAAGCACTATAGGTTAAACTTGAGTTCTGAGGATCTTACTTTCAGAGGGTAAGTTTTCCAAGCGATGGTCCCTCCCTAGGGGATTGCTCTGTAATATCTCCATGGTGCTGTTGTGAGGAAGGGAAAAATGATTCTTTACTGGAAATCAGAATTTCCAGAACCCACGACAGCATCCAAAACCACTCTCAAAAAAGCAAGTTAGGACCTTTCTGGGAATCGTCGGGTACTACAGGAGGTTCATTCCATACCCCTGGCCAACCTCCTTAAGGGGATAAAATCTGTCATGGCCAAATGGACGTCAGAGGCAGAGATGGCCTTTCAAGAACTGAAAGTAGCTCTGTGTAAGCAGCCCGTCCTTATTTCCCCCAACTTTTAGAAGGAATTTGTACTCCAAACGGATGCTTCAGAAGTCGGATTAGGAGCGGTCCTTTCTCAGGATTACACAGGGAGAAACATCCTGTTCTGTTCATGAGTCAGAAACTGTCTTCATGTGAGAAAAATTATTCCATTGTAGAAAAGGAATGCTTGGCCATGAAATGGACAGTGGACACATTGCGAATTGCGATACTATCTCTTAGGGCAGACATTTAGATTAGTGTCAGACCATGCTCCACTCAAGTGGATGAGGGCGCAAAAGGGAAAATAATGCCTGTGTTACTCCCTGGTCCCTAGCCCTGCAGGATTTCCATTTCCATGTGAAACATAGCTGGGAGTTACATGGTAAAGGCGATGCCCTCTCGAAAATCCCTTGTCTAGAGGAAGAAGGTGCCAAGCCAACAACTTTCTGCAGATTGGGGAGGTATGCAAGGTGGCTGTTAGACACCAGTGGTTGGGAGATAAACTTGTAGGAATATTTTAGTACATATAGAACTAATAGGGGTTAATCGGCCATGACAGATTGATTGTGAGCAGATGATGAGTTGGGAGAGACTGCTGCTCACCGTATTTGCACCCCTGGGTGTGGGTTACTTTGTAAATTGAAAGCTGCCTCACACATGACTGTGTGTATGGAGGTGTGCAGATCTGCTGGACTGAGTGACTTTGCTAAACAACTAAGAAGCTGGACTCTAAGCCAGATGGGCTAACCAGCACTATTGTTTGGACTTGTTGCTTTATGTTTTAATTTATGCCAAACAAAGGCTCTATTTGAGTTTCCTGTAATGTGGTTTATGAAGACTGGAAAAAAAAACAGCTATGTGCCCTCGTTGCAGAAATGCTGCGGAAATGTCCGCAGCATTTCCGCAACTCCCTGCTGAGGGTAAAATGCATGCGGAATTCGCATGCGTTTTCCCGAAAAACACAAGCGTTTTTGCAAGTGTTTTTAGCTTGCAGAATGCTGCATTTTCCAAACTAGTTGAAGGATCGCTTGGAAAAGTGATTGACAGGTTGGTCACACTTGTCAATTATAGTGACTATGCAGCATCAATAGTAAAAGATAGAATGTTAAAAAAAAATAAAAAATACAGGTATTCTCACCTTCCGACGGCCACCGAACTCCTCAGCGGCACTCCCGGTACGTTCCATTTCCAGGGATGCTTTGCGTGAAGGACCTTTGTGACGTCACGGTCGCATGACTGTGATGTCATCTCAGGTGATTCGCGCAATGCATCTGTAGCACCCCAGGGAACTGGTTGCTACAGTGATGTTGCCTTTCCTTCGGGGAGGGTAATATCATTCTTGGAGGCAATGGACTTCTCTTTCCCAGGTAAGGCACTCACACACCACACATTCCAAATCCAGGCCAGGAGGGGGAGATTAGGACCCAAATTCAGGGGAGCTTCCCTAAGCTATATGTTTCCTGACCTGGAGGAGGAGCTAGTTAGTCTCCAGGAGGGAGAGATAGAAGAAGGAAGTCTGTAACGGAGAGCAGACAGCGAGGCCTAGCAGCCACAAGGGAGCTGCAGCCTCTGGAAGGAGTAAGAGAACCCGAAGGGTTGTATGTGGTGGAGCTACAGAGGGAAGGAGCAAAGGAGAGAAAAAGGGCTCAGAGGGAAACTGCGATCGGACACCCTCAGATCCATAGCGCAGCAGCCAGGTACTGGGAGCCTGAGGCTTTTGTGGGACTCTAAGACACAGAGCAGAACTGGAGGGACAAGAACTGCATGTAATTGTCCCACACCACACCTGAGACGCAGCAACACCTGAAGAGCCCAGGGCATGATAGAATCCCTGTAAAATGGCTCAAGCTGCTCGTCATGCAGGTGCCTGTCCCAGGACAGGGGAAAAGAATGAGGACCTTGTTAGAAAGCTTCAGGCAGCAGGGACCTCATATAACAGCACAAGGAGGAAAGGCTCACGGACCTCAACTGGGAAGGAGATTCCCCCATTGCTTCTGAGCCGGCCGGACCATAAGACACCTGTGAATAGTACCCTGGACTGTGGACTACTACATCTTCAGTAAACCAGGTAAAGACTTTACAACGTGGGTCCTCCACTTATTCGTCGGCATTCACCACCTTGCCATACACCTTGGGAGCCCTGGGGACCCCGCTTCACCTGTGGGAAGCGTTACCATCATTGCTGCAACAACATCCCCCAGAGGACCCCTTTAAAGCAGCGTCGGTCCTCACTGACCGAACACCACAAGTGGCGTCACAACAGACTTATTCACAATTCCCCTTTAAAGACCATTCCCTTTAATTGGGCTCCCAAGAGCACGGACCGGGTCGCAGCCACCGTGACATCCCCTTTAATAGCTACCGGACCCAGTGCCGAGTACCCCACTGCCCTGGCGGGGCGCTCCACATCCCTTGGAACGGAAGCCACAGCGGGCACCGCTGAGAGGCGGGAGGACTCTGGGGGCCGTCAGAAGGTAAGTTTATCCCCATTTTTTATTTTAGTTCTTTTTTTACATGAATATGGATCCCAGGGCCTGAAGGAGAGTCTCCTCTCCTCCAGATCCTGGGTACCATCTGCACATGAAGCGCTCACTTTATGCATGGTGGGCATAGCCACATGCGTAAAGTGAGCATTTCAATGCAATCCTATGGCGGCGGAATCGCCACGATTCCGCAGAAATAATGAACATGCTGCAAATTTTACCGCTATGCGATTCCGCAGCGGGAACATCTACAGCATGGGCACAGCAACTGAGGAATTCCATAGGATTGCATGGGAATGCGCTCCACATCCCTGGGAACGGAAGCCGCCGCGTGCACCGCTGAGAGGCGGGAGGACTCTGGGGGCCGTCAGAAGGTAAGTTTATCCCCATTTTTTATTTTAGTTCTTTTTTTACATGAATATGGATCCCAGGGCCTGAAGGAGAGTCTCCTCTCCTCCAGATCCTGGGTACCATCCGCACATGAAGCGCTCACTTTATGCATGGTGGGCATAGCCACATGCGTAAAGTGAGCATTTCAATGCAATCCTATGGCGGCGGAATCGCCACGATTCCGCAGAAATAATGAACATGCTGCAAATTTTACCGCTATGCGATTCCGCAGCGGGAACATCTACAGCATGGGCACAGCAACTGAGGAATTCCATAGGATTGCATGGGAATGCATTTTTTTAAGAGTTTCCGCTGCAGCAAAAAACGCGGCAGAAACGCATAAAAAATGCAACGTGGGCACACAGCCTGACTTTAAACAGAAACGGTTCCTTTGATACCTGAGATTGCCCAAAGTGAGCAGCATTTCTACAGTATGTATTTGTGTATATGTACATGTCTACGTATCCGGAATTGTATCTATATTTGTAAGATGTGGGTGCAAGTAATAGTGTATTGTGGTGTACGTATGTAAAAACATTTGTAGCACATTTAACCTCTTACCAGCAACGTTCATAAATGACAATGATTTTTGTAGCACTGCTTTGTATAGCACAAGTAATGGGATGATCCCAGGTTCAAGTCTATAAGGGGACTAACAAATACAGTAAAAAGTAAAAAAAAAAGTTTAAAAAATATGAAACAAAATTTATAAATGTTCAAAACAATTTTTAAGAAATAAAAAAAGAGCAAAATACATATTTGATATTGCTGCATATGTAAAAGTCCAATCTATAAAAATACCATATAAAATAGGTTAATTTGAATGGTAAGTGGCATAATGAATAATGATAAAAAAAAATCTAAATGCCAGAATTGCCTTTTTTCAGATGTCTCAACAACTCAAAAAAAATATAATAAGAGGTGATCAATACATCATATATGCCCCCAAATGATATCAATAAAAACATTGTCTCTATCCTAAAAAACAAGCCCACACACAGCTCCATGTCCCGGAAATTGAAAATGTTAAAAATTTACGGCTCTTGGAAAATGACATCACAAGCAGGGCAGTGAAGTCGGTAAGTTAAACCTCCTACTCCAACTCCTCAATTTCCCTGACTCCCGACTCTGATTCCAAGTGCAGCAAAGATTCATCTCAACTGAAAGCCAAGATCCTTCGATCAGGAATAGAACAGACAATTATAGGATATTTCATAACTTTACCAAATAATTATGAGAAATGTTACAGCATATCCTGCACTGTACTACTGTACTGATTTATTGTATATTTTAGGTGTTGGAGTCGGTCCATTTTATACCGACTCCGACATCATCAAAATGGACTCTGACTCCACAGCCTTGCTCAAAGCAGAATTTTTTATTATTTTTGTTTACAAATTTATGAAATTTTTTCCACCACTTAACTAAAACAAAAACTATTCATGTTTAGTATCTCCACCATCATATTGACCTGAAGAATCACATATTGCCAGGTAAATTTTACCATTAAATGAACACTGTAAATAAAAACTCAAAAATCAATTGCGGAACTGCGCTTGTTTGCTATTTTTTCACACTTGGAATTTTTTTTGCCGCTTTCTAGTACATCACATGATAAAATGGTTGGTGTTATTCAAAAGTACAACTCCTCCCTCAGAAAATCAAGCCCTTACATGGTTATGTGGACAGAAATATAATTATGGCTCTTGAAATAAGGCAAGCAAAAATGAAAAGACAAAAAAGGAAAAATCGAGTGTCTAGGAAAATATTTATTTCACTATGTACTGCAATACTGCGGTATTACAGTATATACTAAAACCAGTAATACGATTACAGTTTATTTGTTTTTTTAAGGAAGAAAAGAATGGAATTCCTCAAGGCTGGTCCTCTATCTATGTAGTAAGCTCTGTTCTGTTTCCATATCTATGTAATAAGCTCAGTTCTGTTCCCTTATTGATGCAGCAAACTTGGTTCTGCTCCTGTATCTATGTAGTTTGCTATGTTCTGGTCCCATATTTATGTAGTAAACTCTGCTCCATTCCCTTATTAAGTAGCAAGCTCCATTCTGTTCCTGTATCTATGTATTAAGCTTGTTTCTGTTCTCGTATCTATGTAGTATGCTCTGTTCTGTTCCTATATCTATGTACCATTCCCCATTATTTTCAAACCTGCCATTCCTGCTGCTTTATTGCCGCAGCCAGAGATAAGCAGGCTAAAGATTCGCTGCCACAATGTAATGTCAGTAAATCCTTTTCAGCTGCTTTCATCACTAAATACTAATTAACCAAATGATCCAACAATAATAATGTGCTACCAACAATATATAATTCCATCTGTTACACCATGATAACCTATAGGAGGTGAACAGAAAAAAGCACAATATCCCCAATTAATACTAAAATCATTTTTTATTAGATAATTAAAGATATCAACTAAACTACAATACAAACTGAAAAACCAAAACCTCAGATGTGAGGGACTGTAAGGCTACTGATTTCATTAAACACACCAAATGTTCACAATAGATCCACAGATGGAAACTGATTTCCTTATATATTTGATAGTATCACTGAGACCCATAGATATAATAGTGTCAAGCCACATCAAAATGCAGATTTGACCAGCATATAGTAATTACTTAAATCTATTAGTATAGACTCATTATATAATAGTGCCTAAATCTATGGATATCAATATATCTACCTATTGACGGGAGACAAAAAGTCATAAGTAGCCATCCCAATAAAAGAATAAACAGAAACAATACTTACTATGTGTGAGATGAGTGCCGAGTCCCTCGACCCCGACGCGTGTTTCGTCTACACTTCTTCAAGGGGCATGTTGGGGAAGAGGGAAATCCGGTCTCTTAACCTACACTGTGGCCAATGAGCTGCCCGCGTTCAAAGTCACATGAGTGGAGATTGCCATGGAGACCCGGCGCATCGCATCAGCCCACCGCCACTCGGAAATGACTCGTCCACCACGGCCTGCGAGTCGCAAACAAGCGCGGAGCCATGGTAACGGCTTACGTGCATGTCAGCTGACTCTATTGGCCGGGGAATACAGAGTCGGTGGCTGGGTGGATCTGAATCGGCGCGCACTGCTTTCAGGCGTCTCAGGACTCAGGACCGCTGCTATAAATACGTGTCAATCTGTATAATGTGAATTTGATACATATTTTAACAAATAGATTGTGCTGCATAACAATATAAAAATATGCTATAAAAAATTATTTTGCTAATTACATATGCAGCGCCCCAGAGTCCTGGTCGTTGCAGTACTGACGCTCCGCCGCTAAGGGGAGTGATGGTACGTCTGATGGCACTTAAGGAGTTCACCTGACCAGGTATCACAGACACCAATACACTTCACAGTCTGGCCTCCAGGGGGAACAAAGGGTACTATGTATTAGGTCACTCCTCACAATCTGGTAAAACTGGGGGTTGGATAGGAAGTTAGTCAGAAGCTGACTGGGTTGGAACCAGGCAACATCCTGTGGCAGAGGGTGTTGCAGGGAAAGATTCAGGGGGGTCCCTGTCAGGGGTGGGATCCTGACAGAGGCCTAGCGAACAAGACAGAGCGTTAAGGAACCGCGCCTGCACTACATTGCGGCGGTATCTCAAGAAAGGACAAGAAGCGAAGTTTATTGTGGAGTAGTGAGAAACGAGATCACAGCAAAAAGGAGATAACACCAGTAGGAGTCGTGCCGTAAGATCAAGGCAACATCCTACTGAGGCGCGTAGCCGGTGGCCGGAACGCCGAGGAAGTATTAGGCTCCAAGCATTACTTCAAACCAACGGCAGGACAGTTAATTGTAGGTTGGCTGTCTCACATAAATCACCTAAGCAGACATAGGGGGCAATTGTGGGAGAGGGGCGACACTAGGGTCCCGGAAGAACTCCAGGCCTACCCGTCATACGGGTGCGTCCTAGCCATATCATCTGGGGGTCGGAGAAGAACATCAGAACAGATACAAGTTGTGAGAAAGAACATCAGAAACAGACACAACAGTTGTGAGGACTATCCCGTGGTGCTCAGCAGGGAAGGACTACAACACACAGGCGCTAGAAGGTAGGCACTGATTTCCACCTGCAAAGGGAACTCTGGATGTGCCTTCGGACCGTCCGGTCTCAGACAGCCCTGTTAGCAGTACTCTGGATTGAGGATCCTGAAGCCTTCAGTAAAGAGGTAAAGAGACTGCAACCCTGTGTCCTCGTTATTCATCGCGACCTGCACCACGCACCATCATCTCATCTTTCATTGGACGCCCTTAGCAGGGTCACGGACCGGGTCTAGCCACCGTGACAACCCCAGAACCGAGACAGAGAGGCCCGGTACCGAGTACCCCACGGCCCTGCGTCTGGGGGCGCTCCACATATAAACAATTAAAACCCTAATACTGTGATATAAGTAATCAATTAATATATCTAAAGTGCAAGAGCAGTAATATTAAAGTGATATCGTTATAATGTACCTACAGTTGTGGCCAAAAGTATTGACATCCCTGCAATTCTGTCAGATAATACTCAGTTTCTTCCTGAAAATGATTGCAAACACAAATTCTTTGGTATTATTACCTTCATTTAATTTGTCTTAAATGAAAAAACACAAAAGAGAATGAAGCAAAAAGCAAAACATTGGTCATTTCACACAAAACTTCAAAAATGGGCCAGACAAAAGTATTGGCACCCTCAGCCTAATACTTGGTTGCACAACCTTTAGCCAAAATAACTGCGACCAACCGCTTCCGGTAACCATCAATGAGTTTCTTACAATGCTCTGCTGGAATTTTAGACCATTCTTCTTTGGCAAACTGCTCCAGGTCCCTGATATTTGAAGGGTGCCTTCTCCAAACTGCCATTTTTAGATCTCTCCACAGGTGTTCTATTGGATTCAGGTCTGGACTCATTGCTGGCCACCTTAGAAGTCTCCAGTGCTTTCTCTCAATTCTCTCAAACCATTTTCTAGTGCTTTTTAAGTGTGTTGTGGGTCATTGTCCTGCTGGAAGACCCATGACCTCTGAGGGAGACCCAGCTTTCTCACACTGGGCCCTACATTATGCTGCAAAATTTGTTGGTAGTCTTCAGACTTCATAATGCCATGCACACGGTCAAGCAGTCCAGTGCCAGAGGCAGCAAAGCAACCCCAAAACATCAGGGAACCTCCGCCTTGTTTGACTGTAGGGACCATGTTCTTTTCTTTGAATGCCTCTTTTTTCTCCTGTAAACTCTATGTTGATGCCTTTGCCCAAAAAGCTCTACTTTTGTCTCATCTGACCAGAGAACATTCTTCCAAAACGTTTTAGGCTTTTTCAGGTAAGTTTTGGCAAACTCCAGCCTGGCTTTTTTATGTCTCGGGTAAGAAGTGGGGTCTTCCTGGGTCTCCTACCATACAGTCCCTTTTCATTCAGACGTCGACGGATAGTACGGGTTGACACTGTTGTACCCTCGGACTGCAGGGCAGCTTGAACTTGTTTGGATGTTAGTCGAGGTTCTTTATCCAACATCCGCACAATCTTGCGTTGAAATCTCTTGTCAATTTTTCTTTTCCGTCAACATCTAGGGAGGTTAGCCACAGTGCCATGGGCTTTAAACTTCTTGATGACACTGCGCACGGTAGACACAGGAACATTCAGGTCTTTGGAGATGGACTTGTAGCCTTGAGATTGCTCATGCTTCCTCACAATTTGGTTTCTCAAGTCCTCAGACAGTTCTTTGGTCTTCTTTCTTTCCTCCATGCTCAATGTGGTACACACAAGGACACAGGACAGAGGTTGAGTCAACTTTAATCCATGTCAACTGGCTGCAAGTGTGATTTAGTTATTGCCAACACCTGTTAGGTGCCACAGGTAAATTACAGGTGCTGTTAATTACACAAATTAGAGAAGCATCACATGATTTTTCGAACAGTGCCAATACTTTTGTCCACCCCCTTTTTTATGTTTGGTGTGGAATTATATCCAATTTGGCTTTAGGACAATCCTTTTTGTGTTTTTAAATTTAAGACAAATTAAATGAAGATAATAATACCAAAGAATTTGTGTTTGCAATCATTTTCAGGAAGAAACTGAGTATTATCTGACATAATTGGAGGGGTGTCAATACTTTTGTCCACAACTGTAATATAGTCACATATTAGATAAGAAATTAGTGAATTTACAAAGACATATGATACAATGGAGTCTTTAAAGACAATCACAGTGACGTGCTCTATCAAAGGTGCATAGTGTTGATAGCAGCTTCCGCTTATGCAGTTCAAGGATTTTCTAATAGCAACAGGCAGGGAACAAGGAACATCTATTAAACTACAAAAAACAATGAATTAAAACATCCACTGATGTACAAATATAAATATATTTTTATATTTGTACATCAGCGGATGTTTTAATTCATTGTTTTTTGTAGTTTAATCCCTTTCTGACATCGGACATACTATCCCGTCGAGGTGGGGTGGGCCCGTATGACCACCGACGGGATAGTACGTCCAGCGCGATCGGCCACGCTCACGGGGGGAGCGCGGCCGATCGCGGCCCGGTGTCAGCTGACTATCGCAGCTGACTTCCAGCACTATGTGCCAGGAGCGGTCACGGACCGCCCCCGGCACATTAACCCCCGGCACAATGCGATCAAACATGATTGCAGTGTTCCGGCGGTACAGGGAAGCATCGCGCAGGGAGGGGGCTCCCTGCGTGCTTCCCTGAGACCCTCGGAGCAACGCGATGTGATCGCGTTGCTCAGAGCGTCTCTTACCTCCTATCCCTGCAGGCCCCGTATCCAAAATGGCCACGGGGCTGCATCCGGGTCCTGCAGGGACTACTTCCGAGTCCAGAGCAGGCGCTGGTAAGCCTGCAGCGCTGTCAGCCAGATCGGTGATCTGACAGAGTGCTGTGCAAACTGTCAGATCAGCGATCTGTGATGTCCCCCCCTGGGACAAAGTAAAAAAGTAAAAAAAAAAACAATTCCACATGTGTAAAAAAATAAATAAAAAAAATTCCTAAATAAAAATATATATATATATTATTCCCATAAATACATTTCTTTATCTAAATAAAAAAACAAAAACAATAAAAGTACACATATTTAGTATCGTCGCGTCCGTAACGACCCAACCTATAAAAGTGGCCCACTAGTTAACTCCTTCAGTGAACACCGTAAGAAAAAAAAAACGAGGCAAAAAACAACGCTTTATTATCATACAGCCGAACAAAAAGTGGAATAACACGTGATCAAAAAGACGGATATAACTAACTATGGTACCGCTGAAAACGTCATCTTGTCCTGCAAAAAACGAGCCACCATACAGCATCATAAGCAAAAAAATAAAAAAGTTATAGTCCTCAGAATAAAGTGATGCCAAAATAATTATTTTTTCTATAAAATAGCTTTTATCGTATAAACGTAAACGTAAAAAAAGATATAAATGAGATATCGCTGTAATCGTACTGACCTGAAGAATAAAACTGCTTTATCAATTTTACCAAACGTGGAACGGTATAAACGCCTCCCCCAAAAGAAATTCATGAATAGCTGGTTTTTGGTCATTCTGCCTCACAAAAATCAGAATAAAAAGCGATCAAAAACTGTCACGTGTCCAAAAATGTTACCAATAAAAACGTCAACTCGTCCCACAAAAAACAAGACTTCACATGACTCTGTGGACCAAAATATGTAAAAATTATAGGTCTCAAAATGTGGAGACGCAAAAACTTTTTTGCTATAAAAAGCGTCTTTTAGTGTGACAGCAGCCAATCATAAAAATCCGCTATAAAAAACGCTATAAAAGTAAATCAAACCCCCCTTTATCACCTCCTTAGTTAGGGAAAAATAATAAAATTAAAAAAATGTATTTATTTCCATTTTCCCATTAGGGTTAGGGCTAGGGCTAGGGTTAGGGTTAGGGCTAGGGTTAGGGCAAGGGTTAGGGTTAAGGCTAGGGTTAGGGCTAGGGTTAGGGCTAGGGTTAGGGTTAGGGTTGGGGCTAGGGTTGGAGCTAAAGTTAGGGATAGGGTTGGGGCTAAAGTTAGGGTTAGGGTTGTGGCTAGGGTTGGAGCTAAAGTTAGGGATAGGGTTGGGGCTAAAGTTAGGGTAAGGGTTGGGGCTAAAGTTAGGGTTAGGGTTGGGGCTAAAGTTAGGGTTAGGGTTTGGATTACATTTACGGTTGGGATTAGGGTTGGGATTAGAGTTAGGGGTGTGTCAGGGTTAGGGGTGTGGTTAGGGTTACCGTTGGGATTAGGGTTAGGGGTGTTTTTGGATTAGTGTTTCAGGTAGAATTGGGGAGTTTCCACTGTTCAGGCACATCAAGGGCTCTCCAAACGCGACATGGAGTCCGATCTCAATTCCAGCCAATTCTGCGTTGAAAAAGTAAAACAGTGCTACTTCCCTTCCGAGCTCTCCCGTGCGACCAAACAGGGGTTTACCCCAACATATGGGGCATCAGCGTACTCGGGACAAATTTGACAACAACTTTTGGGGTCCAAGTTCTCTTGTTATCCTTGGGAAAATAAAAATTTGGGGGGCTAAAAATCATTTTTGTGGGAAAAAAAGGATTTTTTATTTTCACGGCTCTGCGTTGTAAACTGTAGTGAAACACTTGGGGGTTCAAAGTTCTCACAACACATCTAGATAAGTTCCTTGGGAGGTCTAGTTTCCAATATGGGGTCACTTGTGGGGGGTTTCTACTGTTTGGGTACATCAGGGGCTCTGCAAATGTAACGTGACGCCTGCAGACCAATCCATCTAAGTCTGCATTCCAAATGGCGCTCCTTCCCTTACGAGCTCTGCCATGCGCCCAAACAGTGGTTCCCCCCACATACGGGGTATCAGCATACTCAGGACAAATTGGACAACAACTTTTGGGGTCCAATTTCTCCTGTTACCCTTGGGAAAATACAAAACTGGGGGCTAAAAAATACATTTTTGTGAAAATAAAAAGAATTTTTATTTTCACGGCTCTGCATTATAAACTGTAGTGAAACACTTGGGGGTTCAAAGTTCTCACAACACATCTAGATACGTTCCTTGTGAGGTCTAGTTTCCCATATGGGGTCACTTGTGGGGGGTTTCTACTGTTTGGGTACATCAGGGGCTCTGCAAATGCAACGTGACACCTGCAGACCAATCCAAATGACGCTCCTTCCCTTCCGAGCTCTGCCATGCGCCTAAACAGTGGTTCCCCCCCACATATGGGGTATCAGCGTACTCAGGACAAATTGGACAACAACTATTGGGGTCCAATTTATCCTGTTACCCTTGTGAAAATACAAAACTGGGGGCTAAAAAAACAATTATGTGAAAAAAAAATTATTATTTTCACGGCTCTGCGTTATAAACTGTAGTGCAACACTTGGGGGTTCAAAGCTCTCAACACACATCTAGATAAGTTCCTTAGGGGGTCTACTTTCCAAATTGGTGTCACTTGTGGGGGGTTTCAATGTTTAGGCACATCAGGGGCTCTCCAAACGCAACATGGCGTCCCATCTTAATTCCAGTCAATTTTGCATTGAAAATTAAAATGGCGCTCCTTCCCTTCAGAGCTCTGCTATGCGCCCAAACAGTGGTTTACCCCCACATATGGGGTATCGTCGTACTCAGGACAAATTGCACAACAACTTTTGTGGTCTAATTTCTTCTCTTACCCTTGAGAAAATAAAAAATTGGGGGCGAAAAGATCATTTTTGTGAAAAAATATGATTTTTTATTTTTACGGCTCTGCATTATAAACTTCTGTGAAGCACTTGTTGGGTCAAAGTGCTCACCACACATCTAGATAAGTTCCTTAAGGGGTCTACTTTCCAAAATGGTGTCACTTGTGGGGGGTTTCAATGTTTACGCACATCAGGGGCTCTCCAAACGCAACATGGCGTCCCATCTCAATTCCAGTCAATTTTGCATTGAAAAGTCAAATGGCGCTCCTTCCCTTCCGAGCTCTGCCCAAACAGTGGTTTACCCCCACATATGGGGTATCAGTGTACTCAGGACAAATTGTACAACAACTTTTGGTGTCCATTTTCTCCTGTTACCCTTGGTAAAATAAAACAAATTGGAGCTGGAATAAAATTTGTGTAAAAAAAAGTTAAATGTTCCTTTTTATTTAAACATTCCAAAAATTCCTGTGAAACACCTGAAGGGTTAATAAACTTCTTGAATGTGGTTTTGAGCACCTTGAGGGGTGCAGTTTTTAGAATGGTGTCACACTTGGGTATTTTCTATCATATAGACCCCTCAAAATGACTTCAAATGAGATGTGGTCCCTAAAAAAAAATTGTGTTGTAAAAATGAGAAATTTCTGGTCAAATTTTAACCCTTATAACTCCCTAACAAAAAAAAATTTTGGTTCCAAAATTGTGCTGATGTAAAGTAGACATGTGGAAAATGTTACTTAAGTATTTTGCGTGACATATCTCTGTGATTTAAGGGCATAAAGATTCAAAGTTGGAAAATTGCGAAATTTTCAAAATTTTCGCCAAATTTCCATTTTTTTTCACAAATAAACGCAGGTAATATCAAATAAATTTTACCACTATCATGAAGTACAATATGTCACCGGGATCCGTTGAAGCGTTCCAGAGTTATAACCTCATAAAGGGACAGTGGTCAGAATTGTAAAAATTGGCCTGGTCATTAATGTGCAAACCACCCTTGCAGGTAAAGGGGTTAATAGAAGATGTTCCTTCTTCCCTGCCTGTTGCTGTTGGAAAATCCTTGAACTGCATAAGCGGAAGCTGCTATCAACACTATGCACCTTTGATGGAGCACGTCACTGTGATGGTCTTTAAAGACTCCATTGTATCATATGTCTTTGTAAATTTACTAATTTCTTATCTAATATGTGACTATATTAGGTACATTATAACGATGTCACTTTAATATTACAGCTCTTGCACTTTAGATATATTAATTGATTACTTATATCACAGTATTAGGGTTTTAATTGTTTATATGTAAATAGCATATCAATTTTTTTTATATCATATTTTTATATTGTTATGCAGCACAATCTATTTGTTAAAATATGTATCAAATTCACATTATACAGATTGACACATATTTATAGCAGCGGTCCTGAGTCCTGAGACGCCTGAAAGCAGTGCGCGCCGATTCAGATCCACCCAGCCACAGACTCTGTATTCCCCGGCCAATAGAGTCAGCTGACATGCACGTAAGCCGTTACCATGGCTCCGCGCTTGTTTGCGACTCGCAGGCTGAGGCGGACGAGTCATTTCCGAGTGGTGGTGGGCAGATGCAATGCACCGGGTCTCCATGGCAATCTCCACTCATGTGACTTTGAACGCGGCAGCTCATTGGCCACAGTGTAGGTTAAGAGACCGGATTTCCCTCTTCCGCGTGTCGGGGTCGAGGGACTCGGCACTCATCTCACACATAGTGAGTATTGTTTCTGTTTATTAATTTATCCGGATGGCCACTTAGGACTTTTTGTCTCCCGTCAATAGGTAGATATATTGATATCCATAGATTTAGGCACTATTATATAATGAGTCTATACTAATAGATTTAAGTGCTTACTATATGCTGTGCAAATCTGCATTTTGATGTGGCTTGACACTATTATATCTATGGGTCTCAGAGATACTATCAATTACAGCTAAGTCCATATATATTAAGACAGAGACAACATTTTTCTAATTCTGCTTATAGACATTACCACAATGAATTTTAAACAAAATAATTCAGATGCAGTTGAAGTTCAGACTTTCAGCTTTCATTTGAGGGTATCCACATTAAAATTGGATGAAGGGTTTAGGAGTTTCAGCTACTTAACATATGCCACCCTGATTTTAAAGGGACCAAAAGTAATTGGACAATTGACTCCAAGGCTATTTCATGGACAGGTATGGGCAATCCGTTTGTTATGTCATTCTCAATTAAGCAGATAAAAGGCCTGGAGTTGATTTGAGGTGTGGTGCTTGCATTTGGATGGTTTTGCTGTGAAGTAAACATGCGGTCAAAGGAGCTCTCCATGCAGGTGAAACAAGCCATCCTTAAGCTGCAAAAACAGAAAAAACCCATCTGAAAAATTGCTACAATATTAGGAGTGACAAAATCTACAGTTTCGTACATCCTGAGAAAGAAAGAAAGCACTGGTGAACTCATCAATGCAAAAAGACCTGGGCGCCCACGGAAGGCAACAGTGGTGGATGATCGCAGAATAATCTCCATGGTGAAGAGAAACCCCTTCATAACGGCCAACCAAGTGAACAACACTCTCCAGGAGGTAGGGGTATCAATATCCAAATCTACCATAAAGAGAAGACTGCATGAAAGTAAATACAGTGGGTTCACTGCATGGTGCAAGCTACTCATAAGCATCAAGAATAAAAAGGCTAGACTGGACTTTGCTAAAAAGCATCTAAAAAAGCCAGCACAGTTCTGGAAGAACATTCTTTGGACAGATGAAACCAAGATCAACCTCTACCAGAATGATGGAAAGAGAAAAGTATGGTGAAGGCGTGGTACAACTCATGGTCCAAAGCATACCACATCATCTGTAAAACCCGACGGAGGCAGTGTGATGGCTTGGGCATGCATGGCTGCCAGTGGCACTGGGTCACTGGTGTTTATTGATGATGTGACACAGGACAGAAGCAGCCGAATGAATTCTGAGGTATTCAGAGCCATACTGTGTGCTCAGATCCAGCCAAATGCAGCCAAACTGATTGGTCGTGGTTTCATACTATAGATGGACAATGACCCAAAACACAAAGCCAAAGCAACCCAGGAGTTTATTGAAGCAAAGAAGTGGAATATTCTTGAATGGCCAAGTCAGTCACCTGATCTCAACCCAACTGAGCATGCATTTCACTTGTTAAAGACTAAACTTCAAACAGAAAGGCTCACAAACAAGCAGCATCTGAAAACCACCGCAGTGAAGGCCTGGCAGAGCATCAAAAAGGAGGAAACACAGCGTCTGGTGATGTCCATGAGTTCAAGACTTCAGGCAGTCATTGCCAACAAAGGGTTTTCAACTAAGTACTAGAAATGAACATTTTATTTAAAATTATTGAATCTGTCCAATTACTTTTGGTCCCTTTAAAAACAGGGTGGCACATGATAAGGAGCTGAAACTCCTAAACCCTTCATCCAATTATAATGTGGATACCCTCAAATGAAAGCTGAAAATCTGAACTTCAACTGCATTTGAATTGTTTTGTTTAAAATTTATTGTGGTAATGTCTATAACAAAAATTAGAAAAATGTTGTCTCTGTCCAAATATATATGGACTTAAGTGTATATAAGGAAATCAGTTTCCATCTGTGGATCTATTGTGAACATTTGGTGTGTTTAATGAGATCAGTAGCCTTACAGTCCCTCACATCTGAGGCTTTGGTTTTTCAGTTTGTATTGTAGTTTAGTTGATATCTTTAATTATCTAATAAAAAATGATTCTATTATTAATTGGGGATATTGTGCTTTTTTCTGTTCACCTCCTATGGGTTATCATGGTGTAACGGACGGAATTATATATTTCATCACTAAAGGTGGGTTTACACTAAGTCAGTGGCTCCTTCGGGGCTTTATGTCCAAACTTCCACAAAACGAGATTCAGGAGCATGCACCGATGGAGCCATTGACTATATTGATGCAGATGGAGTCATTGTGCTCTCTCGTGCATCTTGTGGTTAATACTGTACATTGAACTTTCTGTAACAGATCGCTCAGTGCGCATAGGCTGCTGTTTTTGACAGCATGATTCCTGTCTACACAAGCTAATGTGCTGCCTGGAGCAATCATCCTTTTTTTGTAGCAGAACAATCATTTTATCCAATGAATAATCATTTTGCACGTACTGTACATCTGGTGATTTGCTAATTCACGATAATCTTTCAGTGGAAATGCACCTTTACGGTGCTGTCATATTTAATAGCACCCTCCGCTTGTACTAAGCCTAAATGTTATGTCTAAGTTCCATCCAAAGGAAGTGTGAGCAAAGCACAACATTAGCGGCCTCTGATTGGCAACAATGCTTAAAGGAAACCTGTCACCAGAAACAACGCCATTAACCTACAGATATGGGGTTAATCTGCAGGTTAATGCCGTTGTAATGCTGCCAGGCGCCTGCACTTAACCTAAAGCAACGGGAAGAAAATGAACTTTATTCTCCCGTTTCAGTCATGGGGCAGCGCCGATGCTGGTTCAGTCACGGCTCTGAGAATACAGAGCAATGGCTGTAACTGCGCCCCCCAATTCTGACTGACAACTGAGCCCCAGTGCAGAGGGAGTGTCAGCCAGGGCTTGGGGCGCGTTTACAGCCATTGCTCTATATTCTCAGAGTGGTGACTGAACCCGCGGCATCGCTGCCCCCGTGACTGAAGCCACATCCCCCGCCTTGACTGACACTCTCTTTTCACTGGGGCTCAGTCGTCATTCAGTAATGGGGGCGGCATTGATGTGGGTTCGGTCACCTCTCTGACTCACTCAATGACACTGGTGCGAGAGGTGAGTATAGTTTTTTTAATTTTATTTGGGGGACTACAGGGCTTGTCTGTATTGAAAATCTCTTTAACTTTTAGTGCATTTGCACACACAAATTGTCAAGGAGTTTTTGGAGCAATTTTTTTTTAATCTCAAAACTTCTCAAAATGTTGTTTCCTCTCAGTTTCTGTTCCAAAAACTCAGCAAAAAGACTCCATGTGCACATGGCCTTAGAATTTTTTGAAGTGAGTAATACAAACAAGCAATTATGTCAATGAAAGGAGCACACTTTTTATATGAAAAGAGAAGAAAGGACTAGAATTGGTGGTGCTGTCCGTAACAACACATCAAAATTTAACTTTTATTTTTTAACCTGTGATTTACAAAAAATAAAGGGTAATCTAGTTATTAAAATGAACCACCTATCCATCAGATAACTGACATTAGATCAGGGAGGGTCACTCCCCACTAGCATGTCCGCAGTGAGACATTCATATGATAGAATGGACGCCCCCCTGTCATGATCTCAATGGCAAGAGAACATAGCATAAGCATATATAGGAACTAGCTCTTGGAAGATGGGAACTAAGCTGACCATGAACTAAACCTAACGCACAACTAGCAGTGGCCGAGTAGCATGCCTACGTTGATTCTAGATGCCCAGCCCAGCCGGAGGACTAAATAAAGCTAGCAGAGGAAAATATTAGTCCTAGCTCACCTCTAGAGAAATACCCCGAAAGGAGACAGAGGCCCCCCACATGTATTGGCGGTGAGTAGAGATGAAATAACAAACGTAGTATGAAAATAGGTTTAGCAAATTTGAGGTCCACTTACTACATAGCAGAAGACAGAAAGGACACTTTCATGGTCAGCTGAAAACTCTATCAAAAACACCATCCAGAAATTACTTTAAAACTCTGGCATTAACTCATAACACCAGAGTGGCAATTCCCGTTCACAAGAGCTTTCCAGACACAGTAACGAAACTACAGCTGTGAACTGGAACAAAATGCAAAAACAAACATGGACAAGAGTCCAACTTATCTAGTAGTTGTCTAGGAGCAGGAACAAGCACAGAGAGGCTTCTGATAACATTGTTGACCGGCAAGCAACTAACAGAGCAGCAAGGTTATATAGCGACTCCCACATCTTGATGGGAACAGGTGAACAGAGAAGATGAAGACACCAGTTCAATTCCACCAGTAGCCACCGGGGGAGCCCAGAATCCAAATTCACAACAGTACCCCCCCCTCAAGGAGGGGGCACCGAACCCTCACCAGAACCACCAGGGCGATCAGGATGGGCCCTATAAAAGGCACGAACCAGATCGGAGGCATGAACATCAGATGCATTCACCCAAGAATTATCCTCCTGGCCGTATCCCTTCCACTTGACCAGATACTGGAGTCTCCGTCTGGAAACACGAGAGTCCAAGATTTTCTCCACAACGTACTCCAACTCACCCTCAACCAACACCGGAGCAGGAGGCTCAACGGAAGGCACAACCGGTACCTCATACCTGCGCAATAATGACCGATGAAAAACGTTATGAATAGAAAAGGATGCAGGGAGGTCCAAACGGAAGGAAACAGGGTTAAGAATCTCCAATATCTTATACGGGCCGATAAACCGAGGCTTAAACTTAGGAGAAGAGACCCTCATAGGGACAAAACGAGAAGACAACCACACCAAATCCCCAACAGAAAGCCGAGGACCAACACGACGGTGGCGGTTGGCAAAAAGCTGAGTCTTCTCCTGGGACAACCTCAAATTGTCCACCACCTGCCCCCAGATCTGATGCAATCTCTCCACCACAGCATCCACTCCAGGACAATCCGAAGATTCCACCTGACCAGAGGAAAATCGAGGATGAAACCCCGAATTACAGAAAAACGGGGACACCAAAGTGGCAGAGCTGGCCCGATTATTGAGAGCGAACTCCGCCAATGGCAAAAAAGCAACCCAATCATCCTGGTCAGCAGACACAAAACACCTCAGATATGTCTCCAGGGTCTGATTAATCCGCTCGGTCTGGCCATTCGTCTGAGGATGGAAAGCGGACGAAAAAGATAAATCTATGCCCATCCTAGCACAGAATGCCCGCCAAAATCTAGAGACGAATTGGGTCCCTCTGTCAGAAACGATATTCTCAGGAATACCATGCAAACGAACAACATTTTGAAAAAACAGAGGAACCAACTCGGAAGAAGAAGGTAACTTGGGCAGAGGAACCAAATGGACCATCTTAGAAAAACGGTCACACACCACCCAGATGACAGACATCTTCTGAGAAACAGGCAGATCTGAAATAAAATCCATCGAGATGTGCGTCCAAGGCCTCTTAGGAATAGGCAAGGGCAACAATAATCCACTAGCCCGAGAACAACAAGGCTTGGCCCGAGCACAAACGTCACAAGACTGCACAAAGCCTCGCACATCTCGTGACAGGGAAGGCCACCAGAAGGACCTTGCCACCAAATCCCTGGTACCAAAAATGCCAGGATGACCTGCCAACGCAGAAGAATGAACCTCAGAGATGACTCTACTGGTCCAATCATCAGGAACAAACAGTTTATCAGGTGGGCAACGATCAGGTCTCTCCGCCTGAAACTCCTGCAAGGCCCGCCGCAGGTCTGGAGAAACGGCTGACAATACCACTCCATCCTTAAGGATACCTGTGGGCTCAGAGTTACCAGGCGAGTCAGGCTCAAAACTCCTAGAAAGGGCATCCGCCTTAACATTCTTAGAACCCGGTAGGTATGACACCACAAAATTAAACCGAGAGAAAAATAATGACCAGCGCGCCTGTCTAGGATTCAGGCGCCTGGCGGTCTCAAGATAAATCAAATTTTTGTGGTCAGTCAATACCACCACCTGATGTCTGGCCCCCTCAAGCCAATGGCGCCACTCCTCAAAAGCCCACTTCATGGCCAAAAGCTCCCGATTCCCAACATCATAATTCCGCTCAGCGGGCGAAAATTTACGGGAAAAGAAGGCACAAGGCCTCATCACGGAGCAGTCAGAACTTTTCTGCGACAACACTGCCCCAGCTCCGATCTCAGAAGCGTCGACCTCAACCTGAAAAGGTAGAGCAACATCAGGCTGACGCAACACAGGGGCAGAGGAAAAACGGCGCTTAAGCTCCCGAAAGGCCTCCACAGCATCAGGGGACCAATCAGCAACATCAGCACCCTTCTTAGTCAAATCGGTCAATGGCTTAGCAATATCCGAAAAACCAGCAATAAATCGACGATAAAAGTTAGCAAAGCCCAAAAATTTCTGAAGACTCTTAAGAGAAGAGGGCTGCGTCCAATCACAAATAGCTTGAACCTTGACAGGATCCATTTCAATGGAAGAGGGGGAAAAAATATATCCCAAAAAGGAAATCCTCTGTACCCCAAAAACACACTTAGAACCCTTCACACACAAAGAATTAGACCGCAAAACCTGAAAAACCCTCCTGACTTGCTGGACATGAGAGTCCCAGTCATCCGAAAAAAATCAGAATATCATCCAGATACACAATCATAAATTTATCCAAATAATCGCGAAAAATATCATGCATAAAGGACTGGAAAACTGACGGAGCATTAGAAAGACCAAAAGGCATCACTAAATACTCAAAGTGGCCCTCGGGCGTATTAAATGCGGTTTTCCACTCATCCCCCTGCCTGATTCGCACCAAATTATACGCCCCACGAAGGTCAATCTTAGAGAACCACTTGGCCCCCTTTATGCGAGCAAACAAATCAGTCAGCAACGGCAATGGGTATTGATATTTAACAGTGATTTTATTCAAAAGCCGATAATCAATACATGGTCTCAAAGAGCCGTCTTTTTTTGACACAAAGAAAAAACCGGCTCCTAAGGGAGATGACGATGGACGAATATGTCCCTTTTCCAAGGACTCCTTTATATATTCTCGCATAGCAGCATGTTCAGGCACAGACAGATTAAATAAACGACCCTTTGGGTATTTACTACCCGGGATTAAATCTATGGCACAATCGCACTCTCGGTGCGGAGGTAACGAACCAAGCTTGGATTCTTCAAAGATGTCACGATAGTCAGACAGGAACTCAGGAATTTCAGAGGGAATGGATGATGAAATGGAAACCACAGGTACATCCCCATGAGCCCCCTTACATCCCCAGCTCAACACAGACATAGCTCTCCAGTCGAGGACTGGGTTGTGAGATTGCAGCCAAGGCAATCCTAGCACCAAATCATCATGTAGATTATACAGCACCAGAAAGCGAATAATCTCCTGGTGATCCGGATTAATACGCATAGTTACTTGTGTCCAGTATTGTGGTTTATTATTAGCCAATGGGGTGGAGTCAATCCCCTTCAGAGGAATAGAAGTCTCCAAAGGCTCTAAATCATACCCACAGCGTTTGGCAAAGGACCAATCCATAAGACTCAAAGCGGCGCCAGAGTCGACATAGGCGTCCGTGGTAATAGATGACAAAGAGCAAATCAGGGTCACAGATAGAATAAATTTAGACGGTAAGGTGCAAATGGAAACAGATTTACCAAGCTTTTTAGTGCGCTTAGAGCATGCTGATATAACATGAGTAGAATCACCACAATAGAAACACAACCCATTTTTCCGTCTAAAATTCTGCCGCTCGCTTCGGGACAGAATTCTATCACACTGCATACTCTCTGGCGACTTCTCAGTGGACACCGCCAGATGGTGCACTGGTTTGCGCTCCCGCAAACGCCTATCGATCTGAATAGCCATTGTCATGGACTCATTCAGACCCGCAGGCACAGGGAACCCCACCATAACATCCTTAATGGCATCAGAGAGACCCTCTCTGAAAGTCGCCGCCAGGGCGCACTCATTCCACTGAGTAAGCACAGACCATTTACGGAATCTTTGGCAGTAAATTTCCGCTTCATCTTGCCCCTGAGATAGGGACATCAAAGTTTTTTCTGCCTGAAGCTCCAAATGAGGTTCGTCATAAAGCAACCCCAAGGCCAGAAAAAACGCATCCACATTGAGCAACGCAGGATCCCCTGGTGTCAATGAAAAAGCCCAGTCTTGAGGGTCGCCCCGGAGCAAGGAAATCACAATCCTGACCTGCTGTGCAGGGTCTCCGGCAGAGCGAGATTTCAGAGACAAAAATAATTTGCAATTATTTCGAAAATTCTGAAACCCGGATCTATTCCCCGAGAAAAATTCCGGCAAAGGAATTCTCGGCTCAGATACAGGTGCATGACAAACAAAATCTTGCAAATTTTGTACCTTCGTGGCGAGATTATTCAAACCTGCAGCTACACTCTGAAGATCCATTACAAACAGGTGGACACAGAGCCATTCAAGGGTTAAGAGGAGGTAAGAAGCAGCTAGACAGCAATTAAGGGCTAGGCAGCAAAACTCTGAGGGGAAAAAAAAAAAAAAAAATTTCCCTTCAACACTTCTTTTTCTCCTGCTTCAGCCCAAACAATTAACACTTTGTTGGCCGGTCAAACTGTCATGATCTCAATGGCAAGAGAACATAGCATAAGCATATATAGGAACTAGCTCTTGGAAGATGGGAACTAAGCTGACCATGAACTAAACCTAACGCACAACTAGCAGTGGCCGAGTAGCATGCCTACGTTGATTCTAGATGCCCAGCCCAGCCGGAGGACTAAATAAAGCTAGCAGAGGAAAATATTAGTCCTAGCTCACCTCTAGAGAAATACCCCGAAAGGAGACAGAGGCCCCCCACATGTATTGGCGGTGAGTAGAGATGAAATAACAAACGTAGTATGAAAATAGGTTTAGCAAATTTGAGGTCCACTTACTACATAGCAGAAGACAGAAAGGACACTTTCATGGTCAGCTGAAAACTCTATCAAAAACACCATCCAGAAATTACTTTAAAACTCTGGCATTAACTCATAACACCAGAGTGGCAATTCCCGTTCACAAGAGCTTTCCAGACACAGTAACGAAACTACAGCTGTGAACTGGAACAAAATGCAAAAACAAACATGGACAAGAGTCCAACTTATCTAGTAGTTGTCTAGGAGCAGGAACAAGCACAGAGAGGCTTCTGATAACATTGTTGACCGGCAAGCAACTAACAGAGCAGCAAGGTTATATAGCGACTCCCACATCTTGATGGGAACAGGTGAACAGAGAAGATGAAGACACCAGTTCAATTCCACCAGTAGCCACCGGGGGAGCCCAGAATCCAAATTCACAACACCCCCCCCATTGAGAATACATGGGGGGTCGCATGATAACACGGCCCCTACAGTTATATCATTCCCCCCCCCCATTTTTATGGGGTTTTGATATAAGGTCTGGCATTAGGAACTCTCTGGAACTTATATGTGTTGTTTTTATGTGAAAGGGTTAAATTTCTAAGTAAGCTGTGCTATGCGTGAGCAGGTTCTAACCGGTTTCTTCTAGTTTCATTCCCGCACTTTTTATGAATTTTGATTGGCCTGTGGGAAAAGTGCGGGAAGAATATTTCCTATATAATCAGCTGTTCCATCAGCTGTCGTTCAGTCATCTGATGAAGACAAGAAGACAGCTGATGGATCCCCTCATACAGCAGCTGATCCTAAGAGCGGAGGCGGAGGGCGGAGCTGAATGGCTAAGGAGTTGCTTAGAGTCGAGCCCGGCTATAAAACCTACCTCTGTTATAGAGGTGCCGGCTTCTCCTGCGCCTAGGCTGCCACCCTCTCCTCGTCGGGAAGAAGATACTTCGACCCCGGCGCGGTCAAGCCGAAGCACCGGGAGGAGCCGCAGAGCAAGAGTGGCGTATTCTCCAACGCCACCACCATCTTCTTTGAGGCCGGAAGCCAGCATGTCGGCGCGCAATAGAAGAAGGAAGTCGCCGCGGCGGAAGTCTCGGAGCCCGCCGCGGGATATTCAAGAGAGCCGGATGTCGTCACATCTCCAAGCGCCGGATGCTACAGCGATGCCCGGCGCGTCAAGAGGATGTGAACCGGAAGACCCTGTGATGGCGGCAGATTCAATTGATCCCTCATCTAACCGCTTCGGCCGTACAAGCGCCGCAGCGGTCCAGGGATCTTGGCACAGCGCTGCGCCCTCTGGCAGCAGCGTCCTCCTCTCCAGCTCCTTGGTAGCCACTTCTTCAGCTGCCATATCTTCAGCGGCTACGTCCTGGACATCGCATGCAGAGCCCAGCAGAGAAAGAGTGCGTCCTCCGCGTCAAGCGCATTCGCCTGCAGGAGCGGGCTTGAGTGCTGATACCTTCTGCTCTCAAGATCGGAGGCTTCACGGAAGCGGTGAGAGCCTACATGTGCCCTTGTCTGTGAACCCACTTAATGTAAAGGATTTAGTGAGGGAAGCATTGGAGGAATATCTGGGCAGCAGCAGTAATTCTTTTGCCCCTAGATATTCTTTCAATGATTCTAATTCTATTAACAGTAACCCTGTCTTAAGGCCAGGTCTGCCAGAGATTCTTGTAAAAGAATCTCTTACCTGTGACATTTCACCGCTGGGGTTTCATTTAGCCCCTGCGGTGAAGGAGTTGATTTGGAGCAAGGCATTTGTGGATATATTTTCCCTTTTGCCGTCTGGTAGGGAACAGCAGGGTAGATTTGAGAAGAGGGATGAGTCTGATGAGAAACGAAAATCCATCCCAGTTAAATCCTTTAATAACTGGATTCAAGCCTTCTCAATCTATTCTGCTGTATTAGGTGAAAAATATCCAAACCTGTGCTCTGGGCTGTTCCAACATTTAGATTCTATCTTAGAAGCATACCGTAACTTTGGAGGTATGGCTTGGCTTCTTTATGACGAGGCCTTTAGGCAAAAACTCTCAATGTTCCCTAATTTATCTTGGGGTTCGAAAGACGTGGGGCTGTGGATTAATCTAATGATACCTCAGAGGTTCCCAGCCCATAAACAGAATCCTAACCCCACGGTAAAGAAGGGAGTCTGCTTTGCATTTAATGAATCGTCTTGTAAGTGGGCCCAGAATTGCAGGTTTCGGCATGAATGCTCCTTCTGTGGGGGCATTCATCCGATGTCCAAATGTTATAAAAAGCAGATGCAAGGTAGCCAACACACTGGCAATAGAGAAACCTTTTCTAAAGGCAACGACGCCAGTGAACCTGGAAAACATGGCTCCATGGCTAAAAATATACCCAGATCAGGAGAGTAGTTCTCTTCTTTTTAACGGATTTTTTAAAGGATTTTTTGTACCCCATTTCTCAGGCACAGGTTGCAGGAATGTGGCTAACCTTCCATCTGCGATTGAATTTCCTCATATAGTAGAAGAAAAAATCTTAGCAGAATTAAAAGCGGGTAGGGTGGCCGGTCCGTTTGATACCCCCCCTTTTGAAAATTTTAGGATATCACCGTTAGGCGTAGTCCCTAAAAAAGACAGCGGGTCCTTTAGACTCATTCATCATTTATCGTACCCTAAGGGCGAATCGCTAAATGATGAAGTGGGGGTTTATAACTGTTCAGTTCATTATACATCGTTTGATGTGGCATTAGACTTATTGCGGAGATTTGGTCGCGATGCCCTTATGGCAAAATCGGACATAAAATCTGCTTTTAGGATCCTACCAGTTAATCCGGATGGGTTTAACTCCTTGGGTTTCTGTTTTAAGAATGAATTCTTTTTCGATAAATGTCTCCCGATGGGATTCTCCCTCTCATGTTTCTATTTTGAATCTTTTTCTACGTTTATTCAATGGGTGGTGGAGTTCGATTTTTTAGGAGGAGGTATGTTACACTATCTTGATGATTTTTTGTTTGTTGGTCCGTCGGGGTCCGTTAAATGTCAAGCTATGTTGGATAGGTTTTTAGAGGTTTGTGAACGATTTGGTGTCCCCATCGCTAAGGAGAAAACAGTACATCCTTGTACGTCAATTGAGTTTTTAGGTATTTTAATTGATTCTCACAGTATGTGTTGCTCTTTACCCCCCGAAAAATTGTCTAAGTTACAATCGGCAATTTCCCGCTGTCTGATACTAGAGAAAGTGACGCTGAAAGAATTACAGTCTCTGTTAGGACTTTTAAATTTTGCTTTAAGAATCATCCCTATGGGCAGGGTATTTTCTAGGGGGCTTTATGATGCAACAGCTGGTCATGTTTCCCCTAAGTCCCACATACGCCTGGGGAGGGATTTGAAAGACGATCTTAAAATATGGTTGCAGTTTTTATCTAGTTTCAATGGTAGGACCATGTGGCAGAATTCTTTCGTATCAGCTGAGGATGTCGGTTTACATTTCTATGCTGACAGTGAGTCTGGATTTGTAATATCATTAGCCTCTCGTTGGGCATCGGAGTCATGGCCTTTAATTTGGCGTGAACTCCGGGTTTTGAATAACCAGACAGTCTTGGATTTATTCTCAATATTCCTTTGTTTGGAGCTTTGGGGAGTTTTTCTGAAGGACAATAGAATCTTGTTTTCTTCTAATAACCAAGGTGTAGTTTTTGCTTTAAATACTCTTTCATCTAAGAATAAATGGGCTGCTAGGATTATCAGACGTATTGTTTTTATTTGCTTGGAACTTAATATTTGGATTAAGGCTTCTTTTTCATGTAATGACGAAATTAGTAATAAGGCATCTGTTTGTCACCGCCAGCTGTTTCTTTTCAAGAAGGAATCCCTGAATTTGGAGAACAGAGCTTTCTGCCCGCAATGGATATGGGATGTGGTTCAGGATTAGTTTCTCACTTCATTGCCAAATCATTGGCTGACAGAACATGGGCCGATTATTCGGCAGCATGGAAGCTTTGGATGGTTTTCTGTTCAGCTAGAAATCACCCTCATGATAATTGTAGCGTAAAAATAGCACTTAGTTTTTTAGAACATCTAGCACAGAAAGGTTTATCTTTCTCGGCGTTATCAAAAAATGTCGCAGGAGTCTCGTTTTTTCTCAAAATGTTAGGTGTAAAGCCAATGTCTGACATATTTCATGTTCGGCAATTTTTGAAAGGGTTTAAAAGGACTCATTTTAAACCAGACGTTCGTCGCCCTATTTCCTTCCAATTACTAAGGGACCTTTGCTCATCTCTCCCCTCGGTCTGTATTAATGAATTTGAAGCATGTCTTTTCGCTACAGCATTCTCTCTGTCTTTTTTTTGCGGCCCTTAGGGTGAGTGAAGTGGTATCCCATAAGAAGTCTCTTCCTTCTGGTCTGTTATTTGATGACGTGAAAATATTTCAGTCACACGCCATGTTATTTATTAGAAGATCAAAGACAGACCAGATGGGTAGAGGCTCCTCTATTCGTTTAAATGCTATATCTGACAGGGTCATATGCCCTGTTTCCAACATTAAGAGATGGGTGTTATTACGCCCTAAAGTTAACGGACCATTTTTTATTCACTTCAATGGAGAACCAGCAACTATTTTTCAGTTTAATTTCATCCTCAAAAAATGTTTAAAAGCATTGAATTTATCAGATCAAAAGATTTCTTCTCACTCTTTTCGAATAGGGGCGGCGACGGAAGCCGCCAGGGCTGGTCTTCAGGATAGCAAAATACAGAGTATAGGCAGATGGGAGTCTAATAGGTTTAAGCTATATATTCGCCCTGATTTATATGTTTCTTAATGCTTGGTTCTTTTTCAGGTTTATTATCAGTCTGGATTATCGGACATTCGTATGTTTTTTGGGCGGAAAAGAGGGCGAGTGTAAGATCATATTCCAAAAATCTTTCTTTTAATACTTCTTTCCTTCAAGTGTTCTGGTTTAGCAGGCGTGGAATGCAATGGAGGGAGCTGTTGGTCGAGATGAGAAGATTGAAGAAGATTTGGCCTAATCCTGATTTGATAATTTTTCACTTAAGTGGTAATGATCTGGGTAAAATTAGCACACTGAATTTGATTGCTTCAATGAGGAGGGATATTTCCGTTTTAAAAACTGAATTTTTTAATGCTACACTAGTTTTTTCAGAAATAGTACCGAGATTTTTATGGTTCACTAATAACATGGTTTTTCTTGAGAAAATTCGTAAAAGACTCAATAGAAGCATGGAGAAATTTATGTTATTAACGGACGGTTTTTCTTTAAGGCATGTGGAGCTAGAAGAAGTAGTTCCAGGCATGTACAGAGGGGATATGGTTCATTTGTCAGAAGTGGGATTGGACATTTTAAACTTGGATTTTCAATCTGCGATTGAAAAATGGCTTTGGCGTTTTGGGGGGGCCTCACCTTTTCAAGGAGAGGCGTTTGGGAGAATCGCCCGTTAAATGCGGGTGGATTTGGTTAATAAACTGGAGTAATTTTAATTTATTTATTCAAATTGGTTGATTGTTGGTTATTGGATTAAATTATAATTTTATAAGTAACTCAAAATAAAACGCCACGGCCATTTTCTTCCAACAAATTTTTGGTGTCTTTGTATTTTTTGGGGTTTGAATGGGGTTTGTGTTACCATGGACGCCCCCCCCATTGAGAATACATGGGGGGTCGCATGATAACACGGCCCCTACAGTTATATCATTCCCCCCCCCCCATTTTTATGGGGTTTTGATATAAGGTCTGGCATTTGGAACTCTCTGGAACTTATATGTGTTGTTTTTATGTGAAAGGGTTAAATTTCTAAGTAAGCTGCGCTATGCGTGAGCAGGTTCTAACCGGTTTCTTCTAGTTTCATTCCCGCACTTTTTATGAATTTTGATTGGCCTGTGGGAAAAGTGCGGGAAGAATATTTCCTATATAATCAGCTGTTCCATCAGCTGTCGTTCAGTCATCTGATGAAGACAAGAAGACCCCACCCTCCCTCCCTTAATTTTTTGCTTTATACTATTTATAGACTGTCGTGGCGTTTGTTTGTGGGAGAATCGCCCGTTAAATGCGGGTGGATTTGGTTAATAAACTGGAGTAATTTTAATTTATTTATTCAAATTGGTTGATTGTTGGTTATTGGATTAAATTATAATTTTATAAGTAACTCAAAATAAAACGCCACGGCCATTTTCTTCCAACAAATTTTTGGTGTCTTTGTATTTTTTGGGGTTTGAATGGGGTTTGTGTTACCATGCCAGTGTTCATTTACTGACACTGACATTTTAAGCTTACTGACATGAAGTTTGACAGTGTTTGTTAAAGGGAACCTGTCACCTCCCTCAGGCGTTTATAACTAAAAGACCCACCTTGTGCGGCACTAATGCTGCATTCTGACAAGGTGGCTCTTTTAGTTATGCTCCCTGCACACGCTGAAATAAACGCTTATAAAATGTACCCCCTCATACCGTGAAATCGTCCCGGGGCGGGTCTTTCCCCCCTAATCAGACGCAGCACAGCCGTCACTCCGGGCCTATGCGCACCGGGCGCCGCCTCCTCTTGCCTTCATTAGTGTCCCTGGTGCCTGCACTGTAAGTTTGAAGGGCAGCGCAACTGCGCATGCCCGGAAAAAAATACAGCGCAGGCGCAGGAACGTTAATGAAGCAAAAGGAGGCGGAGCATAACTAAAAGAGCCACCTTGTCAGAATGCAGCATTAGTGCTGCACAAGGTGGCTCTTTTAGTTACAAACGCCTGAGGGGGGTGACAGGTTTCCTTTAACTGTAGTATGTCAGTAAGTTTTGACAGTGTCACTAAATGCAAAATGTCAGTCAGGGTTTGTACCAGTAAGTCACTATATCTTCTCAATGTGTCATAGGCCCCACTATAAACAATGACTGGGGGCCCATTGTTCAGCTTCATGCAAATTGACCAGTGTCGGACTGGAGTGCTAAGGGCCCACCAGTAATATTGACTTTCGGGGGCCCACTTTTCACCTGCATACAATATTACACTACCCTCATTCACCAATTTACCTATATCTCTATATAATAAACTCAGTGGTAGTAGTTTGGTTAATGAATGATGAGATGCTGCTTTTTTCTGTACAGAGTGAATCAAGTGAATTATGCCAAGCACTGCCCATTCCCCTGTTACCCTATGGGCCAGTCCAAGCCTGTGTATGTGTGTGTGTATATATATATAAAATGTCCTCCACCCTATTATATACAGTATATATCCCCCATCCTGGTATATGTCTCTGGGGCGCCCCATCAGGGCAGCGGGGTACTCGGTACCGGGTCCAAGCAAGGGAGTCCGGATCCTCTGGCAGCGGCAGGTCTGGGTCCTCCTCCGTTGGCCTGGGATAGTCCTGGATCCCTTCGTTATCCTTCGGTGTACCCGCTGGTCACCATCTCTTCTCCTGGGTCTGCGGCCGCACACGCACGCTGTTCCTCTGTCTCTTGGGGCGGGGCTTCTTCTCCTTGTTCCTGCCATAGCATATCAGGAGGCGGACCTCTTTGGCAGACGGGCAAGTCCTCGTCGCATAATAATGGCATTCATCACTGTTCGCGCTGCTCCGATAGTCTCCTCCCATGCTGGCACGCCCTTCTTCTCCAGCGCTCCTCCTGGCGCTGTAATGGTGGTGGTTTTGGCAGCAATTTTTGGCAGCAAATCACAGTAAACAGTCTCTTAATATAGCACGGTTCAGGCACAGTCTTTTAGGCACACATGGGTCAGTCTTTCCTGTTCTTGACGCCAAGATGGAGCGCCCCGTCAGAGCAGCGGGGTACTCGGTACCGGGTCCTGAGTTCACAGGGGAATGTCATGGCGGCGACCCGGCCTGTGGCCCTGGAGCGTCCATGTAAAAGGGAAAAATCTTTTACGGGAATAAAGTTTGTGGTCGTGACGCCACCTGTGGTATTTGGTCAGTGGGGACCGACGCTGCTTTAAGGGGTCCTCTGGGGTGATTTTATGGCAGCTAGATGGTATAACTTCCCACAGGTGAAGTGTATCCCCAGGGCTCCCGGTGTGTAGATGGAAGATGGTGAGGAGTGCAGTAAAGAATGAGGACACAAGGTTGCAGACTCTTTACCTTGGTTTACTGAAGACTTCAGCATCCAAAGTCCAGAGCACCAGATCACAAGGCAGGCAGGGTCTGGCCGGCTTGAAGGCAAGTTAGGAGTCCCCTTACCCAGGTGGAAATCAAAAGCCTTCCTCTGGCGCCGTGGTGTTGTAGTCCCTTACGGCTTAAAGCTCCACATAAGGTCCTCACAGATGTTATCTCTCTCTGTCCTCAGGGTAGGATAGGACATAACCCGTATGACTGGTGGCTTGAGGCTGTTTATAGGGACTCTAGCATGCCCTGGAGGGGTGCCACCGTGCCTCCTGGGTGTTAGGTCGGACAGGTAAGGTAAAGTTCAGCTGTCCTGCCGGTCTCTGATGTAAGTCATAGAGTGCCTTACGATTCTCGGTGTTCCGGCTACTGGTCCTGCGCCTCAGAAGGAGGCAGCCTGCTCGGGAATGGTCTCCCTCTGATATCCACTCCTGTGCTTTGTTCTCCTGCACGCTCTCTGCAATGTTTTCGGCTTTCTCAATGTCTCTTTCCAGGAGCTGCTGCACTGGGGCTACACAGCTCCGAAAAACCTTCATCTCCCTCAGATAGCTCCTGTCTGCTTCCTGGCAGGAACCCTCTGGAAAACTGACTCGCTTTCCCTACAGACTACCAGATATATATATATATATATATATATATATATATATATATATAGGCAGTCACCTAGTAAATAGGATCAAAAGCTCCCCCTGGTGGCCTGGAGCGTGAATCTGTTGCATGTTTGTGGTACCTGGTTGCAGTTATCCCTTCTTGCCTTCAAGCGTAACATCACTCTCCCCGTGAGGAAAGCAATGCTACTGTGACGACCAGGACCCTGGGGCGCCACATTCCCCTTATCCTTCCTGGGCCCCATCATGGTATATACCGTATGTCCCTTATCCTGAGCCTAATCTCGTATATATCGATCCTGGGCCCCATCCTGATATTTATCTCCCATCCAGGTATATATATCCCCCATCCTGGTATATGTCCGCCATTTTGCAGCTGTTCTTTTATGCATAGAAATAAATGAAAATATTATATTCGCTTCCCATCCACTCCCTGACTGTGCGGCGCCCTCTTCTGAAGCCAGCAGCTGAGTTCAGCATGCAAGCACATGATATCACTGCCATGTGACCCCATTCATGTGCATGCCGACGTCAACTGCTGGCTTCTGATTGACGAGGATGCACATCAAGTTGAAGTTTCTGCTGTCATCGGCAGACCCTCACCCACACGGTCCGGTCGTGTCCTCTGTGACCGTGGTCGTTACGCCCCTGCCTATGTTTCTGTATAATAGTGCACAGGAAGTTTATTAAATGAATGATGAGATGCTGCCCTTGTCTGTACTTTGTGAATAAAAATCAAGTGTATAGTTCCAACTACTACCTCATGTGTGATGAAGAGGGCCCACCAGGGGATTTACCTGTTCCCCAGAGGGCCAATCCAAGTGCAAACAGGTGCTTGGCATGCAACAGCGCAGAAGATGAGGACACAGCATTAACCTAACCAAAGATTATTTATTACTCTAACACCACAATTTGAATAACTTGGATACAAAATTAAACTGGGTTAGAAGGTAATTAGTGTGCAATAATGTGTTTTACAATTTGAACGCAAGTAACTACTTCGGACTGAAGCAGTGGTAACAGATATAACAATTTAATCCTATCATACAAGACACTAAGCATTTACAATCGATACAAGCATCTCTTTTCTATTACTCTGTCCTAAGGTGTGTCACAGTAATGTACCCGTCACCATCATTGTACTGATGAGGGGCAATACCCAGAAACACTGTGTCTGCAAATTAAGAGTCTGATTTGGCTTTTATCCTAAGTCATATTGCAAGGCTCGTTAAAGGGTGTTAGCACCACGCCGGAGTCCTGCTCTGACAGACCGTGTCTCCAGTGTGTCACTTCACTCACCTTTGCTGTGGTTAGTTATTCCCTTCCCCATGCTCTGCATGTTTCCAGCCGGTCCTCTAGCCATGTTCTTAGGGCACGAGCGCTTGCACTCCCGCCCTCTTTAAGGGTCAGCACATGCACTTGTTATTTCCTCCCCAGCCAATAGCTGTGGAACATTATTTATATATTGCTTCCTCCCCACTGGGGAGGTGTCTGAGCAACCTTCTTGTTTTGCAGTCTAAGTTGTGTAAGGTTGCATACCTGTCGCTGCTGCACTCCGGTGCAAATCCTGCTTGCTGCATTCTGATGCAAATCCTGCCTGCTGCATTCTGGTGCAAATCCTGCCTGCTGCACTCTGATGCAGATACTGCCTGCTTCACTCTGATGCAGATCCTGCCTGCTGCACTCTGATGCAGATCATGCCTGCTGCACTCTGATACAAACACTGCCTGTTGCATTCTGGTGCAAATCTTGCCTGCTGCACTCTGATTCAGATCCTGCCTGCTGCACGCTGATGCAGATCCTGCCTGCTGAACTCTGATACAAACACTGCCTGCTTCACTCTGGTGCAAATCCTGCCTGCTGCACTCTGATGCAGATCCTATTCATTTACAGTCATGCACTTTCATGTGTATACGATTTCCCTGATGCTTTATGGTCTGTATTTGCTTAAACTTTTAGCATGTTATTTAATAAGGTTAGCAGCCCTAATTTCTATTACTTTGCCCCTTATAGCTACAAGCTATTTTACCTGCTGTCTAATTTACCTCTGGGTAGCGCTATCTAGACTTACTGGTCTGATAGCTTGCTCTTGCGGTCAATGTTAACTATTTTCTTGTGCTGACATGCTATGTGACACACGTTTCTTTCTCCGGTGCATTATTGGTCATCTGTTATAATCTAGCACCTAGTAAATATAGAAAAACTGACTGAACAGCCATCTAGTCTGAACTGGTGCATAACCAAAAAGTCTTACATAGCAAATAGATAATGGCTGCACTCAAGTTTATTGTGCTAAAGCAAGGAAATGTGCAATACATGAAATGTGAACAGCATAATGGCTTGTGAAATTTATGAAAAAACACATGAGATTTTTAGCACAAAATTTGGCCAAATATTGTGAGCCCATTCACCAAACATCAAGGTAATCTCAGATCGAATGGGTAACTAACCTGTCTGCCTAGTGTGAACACTTACCTATGGCAGACAGGTTAGTTACCCATTCGATCTGAGATTACCTTGACGTTTGGTGAATGGGCTCACAATATTTGGCCAAATTTTGTGCTAAAAATCTCATGTGTTTTTTCATAAATTTCACAAGCCATTATGCTGTTCACATTTCATGTATTGCACATTTCCTTGCTTTAGCACAATAAACTTGAGTGCAGCCATTATCTATTTGCTATAATCTAGCACCTGGCTTCTTTAGCTGCCATGGTATCTTATCTAAATATCTTTACACTTTTGTCTGTTATTGAATGTGTTCAATAAAATTTATATTTATTTACAAAAAAGACCCCTTATTTTTTGGATCTTGTGAAATAATCCTTTCTATTTTTTAGCATGGTTTAAGGATTGAATTGGGAGTTTCTATATCAGGGATCCTTTTCTTTTTTGTTTTGACTCTGATACAGATCCTGCCTGCTGCACTCTGATACAAACACTGCCTGCTGCACTCTGATGTGAACTCTGTCTGCTGCACTCTGATGCAAACGCTGTCTGCTGCACTCTGATGCAAACTCTGCTGCTTTCTAAATCAAACTGCCAGCAGCCCCCTCCAGTCTGTCCCTTGGGTCCCGCTGCTGTGTGGTCGTTAGTCTGACCTGGAGTGGCACCTAGCGTTCATCGGGAGTCAAGTCTAACCTCACCATCAGAGGCTCTAGTGAACATTCAGGTGTTCGCTTAGTCACGCCCCTCCAGGCTCTCCACAGTCCGTGGCACAATGGTTCCACAAACCATGTCCGTGACAAAGGGTCAATATTGACTTGTAGGATTGCTACTTCCAATGTGTGGCACTAGAACTCAAGTCCTCTTCTTCTTTAAAGAGACAATTTGCACATTTAATTTCCTAGAGGAACATGCAAGGCGTTTAAGTCTCCTCACACTGGCATGTCACTCTCCATAAGGAGAAAACTTACCCATTAAATCCCAGTCTTAGCCTCACTAAGTGGGATGGGGCCAGGGATATTGCCCCCCTCCCAGGCTACCAACATCAGCCCTCAGCCGCTCCTGAAATGGCACATCCATAAGATGCTCCAAATCTGGCGCCTTGCCTCGCTCTTCCCATTTGCCCTGGTGCGGTGGCAAGTGAGGTAATAGGTTTGGGGTTGATGTCAGCTTTGTACTGTCAGCTGACATCAAGCCCACGGGTTAGTAATTGAGAGGCGTCTATAAGACGCGCCCATTACTAACCCCATAGTAAGTTTTCAAATAAACATACAGCAAGAGTAAAATCCTTTATTTAAAATAAATACTCCCTGACCCTCTTTTTTCCATTCGGTACTAAAAAAAATGAAAATAATATAAAACCATATTCCTCATCTCTCTGACGACAAGATAATCTATTTGTCCTACGCCGTAATCCATCTCTGCTACATCTGGATGTCTTGATGAACGGTGGCATGATACGACTGTTCACCCTGACTTCCAAGAGACACTGAGGTGAGCTTGGAGTGCTGCTTCAGTGATGAGCGGTAATGTCATAGAGGTTACCGCCTGTCACTGCCAGCTGTTCCCATGCTCAGTTCACTGTGAGCCGGCCGATGAACTTGGGTAACCTTCATGACGTCACCACTAGCAAATTTCTCACAGTGCTAGAGATGATCTCATTGAGGTCACCGCAGTTCATTTGGGCTGCTCACAGTGATATGCCCATGGGAACGGCAACTTCAGTGACCTGCGGTAACCTCAATGAAGTCACCGCAGGTTGCTGAAGGTCACTGAAGCTGCTCTCTCAGCAGCTCAGTGTCTCCTGGATTTCAGTCTGAATGGTCGCATCATGCCACCATTCAGCTTCAAATCCAGATTCAGAGTTAAACATAGCAGCAATAACACAGGCAGTGAATGTAGTTGCCAGGTAATCGAAAAGGCATTGTTGAATTATTAGAGCATGAATGCACTTTTCAGCCCCTACTGGGCCTTTCAGTAACCAAAAGAAGAAAATACATTTTGGTGCCTACAGTTCCCGTTCCGGTCTGTCTCCATGGTTACAGACTACAAACAAGTTATGAACAATAATTAAGAAAGCCTATAGGGTTATGGCTGCTACTGTGTGGCATTTTTTGCAGGTACTGTGTATGTCAGAAGCTTTTTCCATTGTATACATCAAACAGAGGTAATTAACATGATGTGACAAGGCCCAGATCGCATTGTGACTACTGTCTCTGCACTCGTTTGAAAAGCTGCAGTACAACATGTGACCCCTTGGTGATGATACTGAGCTACGACTTTTCTACCTTTGTTCTGCTGGAGAATTCTCGCTCTCAGACTTTTTATGGTGTGATGAAAATTGTTTAAGGGCAATTTAAACTTAAAATAAAACTGCCATGTATTTTTTTCTATCTGGTAATGTTTTATGTTTACTCTCTCTATCTGACCAGTATTGCGAGTCAGCGTACATTATAAACTTTATTGAATCAGGGCTTGTTTTATGTTATATTTGTATTTGGAAGCTCATACGTGATAGTGTTCCAAAACGGACAATGAAATTTGTCTACTTATTCCACTAGAGTATGTCAATTACCGTTACATATAGTGTATTACCCATGTATCTGTCCAATATTATGGTATAATCTGGCCACAGACATCACAATACATAACTAAGATCTCACTTGTTCCTGTTCTCTAATGTAAAATCTATAACCAGGCCTGCACTTACAATGACTTTTAGAATGCTGCTCTCTTCTTGTGTGGCAGAGAAGAATTTTGGAACACGCAGGCAACAGTGCCCAGGTGCCGCTTCCTCTATCCCAATACTTATAGCTTGTGTGTTATCTCCTATCAACAGAATAGGTGATAATTTGTTGATTGGTGGAAGTCCGATAGCTATGACCCACACTGATTAACAGAATAGGGAACATTTATAGCAGAAAATGGCAGCGGAACTGAAGGAATCTGTCCTCTGCTTCCTGCCTGGCGCTTTCTCTGTCACAGGCATGCTTGGCTTGATGACATCAGCATGCAAAGTGCATCTGTGTTAGGGTACTGTCACACAGTGCAATTTTGATCGCTACGACGGCACGATCCGTGACGTCGCAGCGTCGTATGATTATCGCTCCAGCGTCGTAGACTGCGGTCACACTTTGCAATCACGGCGCTGGAGCGATGCCGAAGTCCCCGGGTAACCAGGGTAAACATCGGGTTACTAAGCGCAGGGCCGCGCTTAGTAACCCGATGTTTACCCTGGTTACCAGCGTAAACGTAAAAAAAACAAACAGTACATACTTACATTCCGGTGTCTGTCCCCCGGCGTTCTGCTTCTCTCCACTGTGTAAGCACCATAGCCGGAAAGCACCACTGAGCACCGCTGTGCTCGCTTTCCGGCCGGCAGGCGCTCACAGTGCAGAGAAGCTGAGACGCCGGAGGACAGACACCGGAATGTGAGTATGTACTGTTTGTTTTTTTTACGTTTACGCTGGTAACCAGGGTAAACATCGGGTTACTAAGCGCGGCCCTGCGCTTAGTTACCCGATGTTTACCCTGGTTACAAGCGAACACATCGCTGGATCGGTGTCACACACAACGATCCAGCGATGTCAGCGGGTGATCAAGCGACGAAAGAAAGTTCCAAACGATCTGCTACGACGTACGATTCTCAGCAGGGTCCCTGATCGCTGCTGCGTGTCAGACACTGCGATATCGTAACGATATCGCTAGAACGTCACGAATCGTACCGTCGTAGCGATCAAAATTGCACTGTGTGACAGTACCCTTAGAGACGATTCTGCAGGGAAACGGATGGAGACATGAGTGTTGTGCTTTTTTTTTTTTTTTTTTTTTACCAATACACTGGGGAGAACAACGATGGGGTGCTGGAGAAGACAATGATGGGGGGTGAGGGAGAGGACAATGACGGAAGTGGGGAGAGGACAATGATGGGGTGGGAAGAGGACAATGATGGGAGTGGGGGAGAGGACAATGGAGTAGGGGAGAGGACAATGATGGGAGTGCGAGAAAAGAAAAATGAGGGATGTGGGGGAGAGGTCAATGATGGAGGTGGGGGAGAGGACAATGATGGAGGTGGAAGCGAGAATAATGATAGGGGTGAGGGAGAGGACAAAGAGGAGGTGTGGGATTGGGATCTGAGTAAATGGGACTAATGAATTTAGATATGGATACAAAATGAATTAGGTGGTGGAGAGGGTGTTAAGTCCCTGATAGCGTCATCCACATCCCACAATTCATTACGACACTATCATGGACTTGACATTTTTTTGGGTAGAGGTGGGGGTAAGGTGCATATGGAACGCCTGCCAGGGCAACGGGGTACTCGGTACTGGGTCCGGTCTTAAAGGGGATGTCACGGTGGCTGCGACCTGGTCCGTGGCCCTGGGCATCCAATTAAAGTGGAAGGTGTTTTAAGGGAATTTGTAATGTCTATCGTTCGTCACCTGTGGTATTCGGTCAGTAGGGACCGACGCTGCTTAAAGGGGTCCTCTGGCGTAATGTTGTTGCAGCAAGATGGTAACTCTTCCCACAGGTGAAGCGGGGTCCCCAGAGCTCCCAAGGTGTGTGTCAAGATGGTGTAAACTGATAAATGAGCTAAGAACGAGGACACAGGTTTGCAAAGTCTTTACCTGGTTTACTGATGGTAGTTGTAGTCCTCAGTACAGGGTACCAAGCGCAGGGCAGCTGTGGTCCGGCCGGCTTGGAGGCAATAGGAGATCCCTCTCCCAGGTGAGGTCCGTAAGCCTTTCCTACTTGCGCTGTTTGGTTGATTAGGTCCCTGCCGCTTGAAGTTCAGTGCAAGTCCCCTCTCTCCTGTCCTAAGACAGATGTCTGCAGGATAGGCAGTTCAAGCCTGTTTATAGGGACTCTATCATGCCTGGGCTCTAAAGTTACTGCTTCACCCCAGACTTGATGCAGGCAACCTCTTGAAGCTCATCAAGAGAATGCCAAGAGTGTGCAAAGCAGTCATCAAAGCAAAAGGTGGCTACTTTGAAGAACCTAGAATATAAGACATATTTTCAGTTGTTTCCACATGTGTTAATTCATAGTTTTGATGCCTTCAGTGTGAATGTACAATTTTCATACTCATGAAAATACAGAAAAATCTTTAACCCCTTCACCCCCGGAGCTTTTTTCGTTTTCGTTTTTCTCTCCCCTACTTCCCAGAGCCATAACTTTTTTATTTTTCCATCAATATGGCCATGTGAGGGCTTATTCTTTGCGGGACAAGATGTACTTTTGAACGATACCATTGGTTTTACCATGCCGTGTAACAGAAAACGGGAAAAAAATTCCAAGTGCGATGAAATTGCAAAAAAAAGTGCAATCTCACACTTGTTTTTTGTTTAACTTTTTTGCTAGGTTCACCAAATGCTAAAACTAACCTGCCACTATGATTTTCCAGGTCATTACGAGTTCATAGACACCAAACATGTCGAGGTTCTCTTTTATCTAAGTGGTAAAAAAAAATCCAAAGTTTGCAAAAAAAAAAAAAATTGCGCCATTTTCCGATACCCGTAGCGTCTCCAATTTTTGTGATCTCAGGTTGGGTGAGGGCTTATTTTTTGCATGCTGAGCCGGCGTTTTTAATTATACCATTTTGGTGCAGATACGTTCTTTTGACCGCCCGTTATTGGATTTTAATGCAATGTTGCGGCGACCAAAAAATTGTAATTTTGGCGTTTTGATTTTTTTTCTCGCTACGCCATTTAGCGATCAGGTTAATCCTTTGTTTTTATTGATAGATCGGGCGATTCTAAATATGTGTAGTGTACATAAAAAAGAGGAAAAAATTTGCAGCACTCACCCCAACTTATTCTTCAGTTCTTTTATTCATACACGAATATCCATAATGGGATGTGGCACGACAATGGCTAGGGCTTGTGAGAGGAGCAGGGGTGTGCAGGGACGAGACGGACATAGGAGGCTAGAAGCAGGCACAGCGCGATCGCCTCTGCTACATAGAGGTGAAGCACAGATCACCTCTATGTAGCAGAAATGCAGGTGTACTTTGAACGCCGACCACAGGGTGGCGCTCAAAGCAATCGGCCATCAACAACCATAGAGGTCTCAAGGAGACATCTGGTTGTTATGGCAATGCACCGATGACCCCCGATCATGTGACGGGGGTCAGCAGTGCGAGCACTTCCGGCCGCGCAGCCGGGAGCGCTAGTTAAATGCCGCTGTCAGCGTTTGACATGTCGCGGCTTTGAGGTGTAGTATAGTGTAGTATATCGTGGCACAGCTGTAGAGGTGCACAAAGAAGGTTCCCAAACCAGTGACCATATATAAAATAAACTTTGGCACTCAACTTATGATGAAAATGAAATTTTAATGGCAGCCACTCGTACAAACGTTTCGGTCAAACATATAGACCTTCTTCAGTGTACTGCAGTGATATTAAAAAGTAAGAAACAATGAATATGTACAATAATACAAGGTAAACAAAAGAAAAAGAATAAACATGAGGAGACTCATATATAATGTGCATCTATGGTGGTGGATGGGAGAGGGAATGGGACTAAGGAAAGGAAAAAAGGGAAAAAAAAGGGAAAAAAAAAGGAAAGAAAATAAAGAAACAAAAAGGAAACATAAAGAGGATGATTATACCTGGTCTCTTAGAGACACTGTTCATGTGTGGCCTGAGATGAGATTGTGGTCCTATATATGGATCCTAAGGCAAAAGTAAATTTTGTTTTAAAACAAGCATGGTCCCCATGAAGATGGCCTAATGTTGGGTACAATACTGACCTATGCATGAGCATAAATGGATGAGCGATGGTACGGACAGTCTGTAAGAATAACACCACTATTTGTCTGGATGGGTCTAATGTAGTGGATAAATAAGATAAATATTAGTGTATACTAGTACGAAATGAAAACTAATTTATCTGGCCTGGGTAATATCAGAAAATAGTAATACTGACCAACAGCATAAATTAGGGTGATCTCCAGGAGTATACTACCGAGGTACATGTGACCACAGGGCAAAGGCTAATGTAGTCTCCAGGAGTGTATGCTGTGGATAAATAAGGACCATATATAAGATAACTGACGGGGTATCCATACTGAGTCAGGTAAATGAAAGAACATACCCTGTATATGGGTCAGCAGCACGGATCCAAAAGAAAGGACTAGAATATGAAGTCCCTTGTCTAAGGAGAGAGGGTATACAGATTACCGTGGAGAAATAGGACAGTGCCCTCAAGAGTGGAGCGCTGGCACAAAAATGGTTTCTTACCAGGAAAGGCAGTGGTGTGCTCATGGAACGCGGTGTCCACCGCTCGTTCTGATATGTGCTGCCATGGTAGGAGACGCCGATATATGGCTGGTGGGCGGGATCGCTGGACAGCGTGAAACCGGAAGTGCGTCACCGGAAATGACGCACTGTATATGCCGGTAACGCTGTGCGTGTCAGCGCTTAGAAATAGCAATGGAGGTGCGTTCCACCTCCATATATGTCACACAGGAACAAGTAAATTGGGTTAATAGAGTATAGGAGGAGCTAAAGGGGCATGCGGAGTGTGAATGTCATAATGGCTCCATGTAATTATGTTCAGTCCTATGTCTAAGATTTGTAATAAGAATGGAGGCATGAAATAAAAGACAAGGGGGAAAGAAAAATAAATGTGATACAGAACAGAGACCATGGAATCGAGGAAGGGATCCAGAGGGAAGGAGGATCGGGATGTGAACATTTTCGTGCCGTCACACTCAATATTGATGACTCTGCAAGATAAAGCCGTATGTTAGTATAATATCTGAGGAAGCTATACATAAACATGTATACAGTAAATAATCCAGTTGAAGTCAACATAGTACATAGCATTCACAATTGATTTTATAAAAATGCCAGGAGATCATAGTCCCTGTTGAGGCCTCTCGGTGTCATAGTGTCCAGTTCGTGTATCCAGAAAGCCTCTCTTCTTTTGAGGGTCTGGATACGATTGCCCCCCCGTCGGGGTACTGGGACATGTTCTATTACCTGGAACTTAAGTTGAGGTATAGAATGTCCCGCGTTGATGAAATGATGGGGTACCGGCAATAATGTATTCTTGCACCTTATTGTGGATTTATGTTTACTAATTCGGTCTCGTATTGGTTGAGAGGTCTCACCAATGTATAAAAGGCCGCAAGGACACTTGATAGAATATACCACAAAGGAGGTATCACAGGTACTATAGTCTTTAATGTGGTATCGTTTGCCTGAATGTGGGTGATGGAAATGATCTCCCTTTAAAACATTTCCGCATTGGTTACAGTGAAGGCATGGATATGTGCCAGTCCTGGGTTGGGAGAGAAATCTCTGGGTGGAAGAGCGTGAGCCTGACCCAATGTCCGCCTTGACCAGTGTGTCCCGGATATTACGTGCTCGTTTGTAGCAGGGTAGAAAATGATTGCGGAACTCTGGTATATCTGGGTATGCCTCTTGTAATAATTTCCAATGTTTCCTGATGCTGTGATGGAGCCCACCTCAAAGCGGGGGTTCTGCCAGCTGACGTACTATTCCATCAGCTGGCAGAAAGGGGTTAAATGAGCAGGTGTGTCCAAACTTTTGCTCTGTACTGTATGTGTGTCGCTATATATCTATAGTTTTATCGCTATAAAAGGAGGGGGGCCCAGACACATTTCTTGCAATGAGGCCCCAAACTGTCAGTGTTCTTCCTGGTGCTCGTGGGCTATGATCATTTTCCTCTGACTGTTCCACTCTTGATTTTGGCCTACAAATACTGATGTAAAATGCCGAACAAATACTGAAAGATTGAACGTGGCCTAAGACTGAAAATTTTGAATGTTCCTGCCTCAGTCTGAAAAATGGCTGCACAATTTGATTTCTCATTTGTGCAGCGACTGGATAGCACAGTGGTGGCATTTTGGACACATACAGCAAAACACAGCATGTGCTATCACCCTGAATACAATTACTGAATTTTAAAGCCCCATTCACCATTCCACAGAAACAGCCAGAGGTGTACTTCACTACTCTAGGAGATCTGGGTGACAATCACTGTGGTTTCTCTACCAGCAGCAATGTTGGCTGTCATCAAGAGTCCCTGAACACAGACATACCAATTTTCTTTTAAAAAAATGGAAGAATCAATGACATTTAAAACGCTCCACTCGCATATATTATGGAACAACAAAAAATCACGTATTTCTCAACAGATCTTATTCAGGCACAAAGGCAATGGGGTGTTTCTTTGCTGAATTTTGCTCACTATTACAGGGCCGTCCAGATGGCCCAACTTGCTGCTGTAAATGCAGAAAACCCCGCACCCCTCTGGTCTCAAATAGAAAGCTCCTATTTAGCACCTTACTCCATAGAGAGTCTGATTTTGGCCACCGGACCTTTACCAAAAGACCTGACTACACACTCGCCATACACATCTCATTCAGTACGTCTATGGAGAGCTAACAGGTTTCAATTTTCCCTACAAGCCCAACCATCACCGCTTTTGGGACTGTTTGATAACCCCATGTTTCCCCCGGGTGTAGCATCCAGGAATCACACCTGGTGAAACAGAATAAGATAACTAGATTACAGAGTTTAACCATTCACATTCACTTTAAATGAATGCCGAAACAAACGTTCATCATGAAATGCCATGTACCAGTGTCCGAAAATTTCAGATTGGAACAAATGTTTCACTTTCAATTAACATACCAAATCCAAAACCAACTAATTACACTGGTCAACGCAATTTTTCTGGCAAAAGGTTTTAAAACATATTTTAAGTCAATTTTGGCTGCTGATTACGAATATGAACTCTGTTTTTGGCTGTCACATCAGGATTTTGAGATACTTTCAATTTTTGATGAAAATTACTCCTATCTATGTTTTATGATAAAAACACATGATTTTCAGTACTACATTTTGTATATTTTTAATCAAGGAATAACAAAGATTACAAAGTCTATGTACAGCAAATCAAATATACTTACAGAATTAAACTACAAAATATAAAAACACTTATATATGGCACACAGATGAATGACAAATGGCAGTTATTTGAACTTTCTTTTCTTGGCTGATCTGTGATGTACAGCTTCTTGGTTGTCTCTCATCAAGCTCCAGCAATAGTCAGCCATCATATGTGAGTCCCACCGGCCTTGATACCATTCTTCCATTGTTTTAATGTCCTGATGAAAACGCTCCCCTTGTTCCTCGCTCACATCCCCAAGGTTCTCTGGAAAAAAGTCCAAATGGCTGTGTAAATAGTGAATCTTGATACTCATTCTACATCCAAGATTTCGCAGACTCATTAGTAGCTCTTTCACAATCTCTTCATAGTTGTCTGCTTTCTTATTCCCTAGAAAATTCTGCACCACATTACAAAATGCATTCCAAGCTCTTTCTTCTGTCTCATTCATTGATGTGATAAAATTTGGGTCTCTCATAAGTGTTCTTATTTGAGGTCCATCAAATATTCCAGCCTTTTTCTTCTGTTCACTAAGACCAGGAAAAGTTGATCATATATAGTTAAAGCATTCTCCACTGTGATTGAGAGCTTTGACGAACTGCTTCATCAATCCAAGTTTTATGTGTAAGGGAGGAAAGACAATATTCTTCCTATCCACTAGAGGATCATGGGTGACATTCTTATCGCCAGATGCCAAACTCTGTCGCTGAGGCCATTCAGTTTTCACCCAATGCTCTGCTGTAGCTCTACTGTCCCAGTAGCACAGAAAACAAGGGTGTTTTGTGTACCCTCCTTGCAGATCCAAAAGAAAATTAACCATTTTCAAATCAACACAAATTAACCACCCATGAACATTATATTGTAACCTCTCTAGAATAATCTTGATGTTTTTATATTCTTCTTTAAGTTTTACAGAATGACCTATTGGTACAGAGCCATACTTATTTCCATTGTGTAACATAACATATTTTAAACTTCTTTTGGAACTATCAATAAAAAGCCTCCAATCCCTTGAATCATATGCTGGAAGTGCCATAAAGAGAAGTAGCCCTTCAACATCAGTACAATAGACAAGCTGGCCATCTGAATGGAAGTACTTACGCAGTTCTTCTTCCCTGTTACGATAAAATGAGACACTTGTACCGGGTTTCAACATTTGATTCTCTTGTAGTCTTGAAGCCAATAGTTCAGCAGACTCTTTTGGTAGATAAAGATCTCTAACCAGATCATTCAATGCAGACTGAGTAAACAGAATTGGTTTGTCACAATCTTCATAACATGGCTGAAAAATATCTGGACTGTCTTCTTCAACAGTATAACAATGTGAGGAGAGTTCTGTGTCAACGTTTTCTGGAAGCGCAGTAAATTTTGGAACAGGTATGTCTTCACTATGGGCAACTGGTCACATAGCTGAAGGGATACTCGGGTATTGCAAATATTGCTTGTTTTTCTTATTGAAACCTTTTGCATCGACAAGGCAGAAATAGCAGTCTTCTAAATGATTGCTTGGTTCTCTCCAAACCATAGGAACTCCAAACTGAAGTTTAGCATTCTTTCCTTGAGACCAAGATCTCAAGCTCTCAATACAGGTTTTGCACACTTTGTGAGGAGCCCAATGCTTGTCTTGGTCTCCAAGTTTTACTTTGAAGTACGCAAAATACACCCTCTTAAAGTCAGTAATGTTGCGCCTCTGAGTCTTCACAGTAAAGTTTCCACAGATGTAACAAAAAATACTTGGATCATTTGAGCACTGTATTCTGCGAGATGTAGAGGCCATTGTTAGATCAGGAAAACATCCTGCAGAGAAATACAAGATAAAAGTTGTTAGCTACCTGAGTTGTTCATTGAATTTCTATCCCCCCCCCCACACACACACACACACCTTAAGGTACCTTCACACGAAACGACTTTGTAACGATATCGCTAGCGATCCGTGACGTTGCAGCGTCCTGGCTAGCGATATCGTTTAGTTTGACACGCAGCAGCGATCAGGATCCTGCTGTGATGTCGCTGGTCGCTGAATAAAGTCCAGAACTTTATTTGGTCGTCCGATCACCGTGTATCGTTGTGTTTGAAAGCAAAAGCAACGATACCAGCGATGTTTTACACTGGTAACCAGGGTAAACATCGGGTTACCAAGCGCAGGGCCGCGCTTAGTAACCCGATGTTTACCCTGGTTACCAGCGTAAAAGTAAAAAAAACAAACAGTACATACTCACCTGCGCGTCCCCCAGCGTCTGCTTCCTGACACTGACTGAGCGCCGGCCCTAAAGTGAAAGTGAAAGCACAGCGGTGACATCACCGCTGTGCTGTTAGGGCCGGAGCTCAGTCAGTGTCAGGAAGCAGACGCTGGGGGACGCGCATGTAAGTATGTACTGTTTGTTTTTTTTACTTTTACGCTGGTAACCAGGGTAAACATCGGGTTACTAAGCGCGGCCCTGCGCTTAGCAACCCGATGTTTACCCTGGTTACCCGGGGACCTCGGCATCGTTGGTCGCTGGAGAGCGGTCTGTGTGACAGCTCCCCAGCGATCAAACAGCGACGCTGCAGCGATCGGCATCGTTGTCGCTATCGCTGCAGCGTCGTTTCGTGTGAAGGTACCTTTAGGTATTGATTCACAAACAAAAAAACAGAAAAACAGCAGGATAAAAACAATAAATATCAAAATTCATTGAAAATTTCAATAAATAAAACAGTACCTGCACACGACTGTTGTGTACGTTGAAAACTGTTTGTTTACTTTCTCATCATAACAAGTGGGAATTATGCATGTTCAAAGAAAACAAAGATATTCTCACATTTATTGGGAGACTAAATGAAAACTAAATTTACCTTAGTGAACCGTATAAACCGGCACTTTTCATACACTACTTATTTAGTTTATCATGGAATTCATGAAAATGAGCTATATACAGTACCTATAGCGCAAAAAGTGATGTGATAGAGAATTTATAAGATCAGATTTGAATTCAGCACCCTCAAACTAGTCTAAAACCGGTCTTAAAGTCCATGCCAGAAATTTGTTTTTTTTTTTGTAGACCAATGTTATGAACTGAAATGTTTATGCGACCCACTGGGTAAGGGCCTCATATCACAATTCTATACTACTCTTAAGCAACCTAAAGACGGCTCGAAATTAAAAATCATGGAGCAATGGGAAAAAAGATCTGCAAATCGTCCTTACACCTCAAAGATGGTACAAATGTTATGAAAACATTTTAAAAGGTAGTAAGCAGATCTCACTCACCGAAACATCCCTCAGGCTATTTCATAGAACTCATTAAGTTCCTAGTTACCTACACAATATCTATCATACAATTCCAGATAAATGTTTCAGGGGATGCGATGATGTGGGAGACACACTTGATGGACATGCCCCATAGTGAAGTCTCTATGGAAGGATCTAGTAAAATTAATTAACATTGTCTTGAAAAAGGAATTACGTTTATCACCGACAGTACTCCTTTTACGTGACAGACCAATCAATGCCAATAATAAAACTTGTAGTCTTATTGATTTTATTACCATGGCAACTAGAAACCACATAGCTGGACAATGGAAAATCAATATATTGTCGATATCTCAGGTAAAAAGATGGATACATTTAATAATGTTATATGAAAAAATTGAAGCCACCAGATCCGATTCTCTTGAAATCTTTTGGTATTTGGATTGTATTACTCCTATTTTGTCTGATATATTTCCCCCTGCGAGGGGATCCTTGTACTTCATGTTCTATGTTGTCTATGTTATTTTGATGCTATCTGCACTAAAAACTGTTGAAACAAAAAAAAATGGAAGAATACAGTTTAAAAAAAATAAAAAAATCAGAGCACTTATATTTATCACTGATTGTCTGATATTTGGAAAATGCTCTTCAGTCCGTATAGCCAGATGATGATAATGATGATTTTAAATATGTGCCATTTTCTCACCCAGGACTCATAAGCTAAGAGGTGCAAATCACAGCCGCTGCACCATCACCACCATCTGCAATGGCCCTTTTATATTCTGATGGCATCTAAATGAAGTGAAAGTCCAAATTGTAACTGATTGTCACCTGAGAGAAAGCCGCACAATCAATGTTCATGTTCCCTCTAGGAAAAGCCCTTGAAAAGCCAAAACTTTGAGGGGTCAGTAGTACAGTGCCATGTATATTAAAAAAAAATATTCTACCTCCAATTTGTGAATTTCAGACAATGAAAATCGAAGTGTGAAGTCATCCGTATGGCAACCCATGTGTAATGGAGTGCAAAATCTGTAAGAAGTTCACACCTACCATGTGTACCGATATGATGCCCGGGTCTTTGGGCCATCTCAGAGGCTAAATGAGACTACTAGCTCTCCCTCACGCATATCTGTGCCTCTGTTTCCTATATCTTTTTCTTTAACATTTCGCTGCAACTTAAAGGGGATCTGTCAGCAGGTTTTTTTTCTACCTCGTCTGAGAGCAGCATGATGTGGGTAACCCCGACTCCAACAACGTATCACTTAGCTTACTGGGTGCAGCAGTTATGACACAACAGAGTTTTATGATGCAGCATGAAGCAGACCTGAGAAAGCTGCCTCAGCCCCCATCAGGCTCTCTACATATGTACTGTACTTTATGGGTGACTCTTAGCTGTGTATTATACTTTATGGGTGACTATGAGGTGCATTATACTTTATGGATGACTATGGGAGGTGCATTATACTTGATGGATGACTATGGGATGTGTATTATACTTTATGGGTGACTATGAGGTGCATTATACTTTATGGATGACTATGGGATGTACATTCTACTTGATGGATGACTATGGGTGCATACTTTATGGATGACTATGCAACGCATTATACTTTATGGATGGCTAGGGGGGTGCATTATACTTTATGGATGACTATGGGATGTGCATTATACTTTATGGATGACTAAGGGTTGCATTTTGCTTTATGGATGACTAGGGGATGTGCATTATACTTTATGGATGACTGTGCGGTGCATTAAACTTTATGGATGACTGGGTGGTGCATTATACTTTATGGATCACTATGCGGTGCATTATACTTTATGGATGACTGGGGGTACATTATACATTATGAGTGACTATGGGGGTTCATTATACTTTATGGATGACTATAGGATGTGCATTATACCTTATGGATGACTATGGGCTGTGCATTATACTACAAGGAGAACTATGGGCTGTGCATTATATTATATGATAGATATGGGCTGTGCATTATACTTTATGGATGACTATGGGATGTTTTTATTATACTTTGTTGATGACTATGGGCTGTGTATTATACTATATGGAGAACTTTGGGCTGTGCATTGTATTATATGATGGATATGGGCTGTACATTAAACTTTATAGTGGACTATGAGCTGTGCATTATACTTCATGGATGACTATGGGCAGCCTGTGCATTATTCTATATGGAGAACTATGGGCTATGCATTATATTATTATGGATTTGGGCTGTGTATTATATTAATATGGATGACTATGGGCTGTGCATAATACTATATATATATATATATATATATATATATATATATATATATACAGTATATAATGTATTCAGGATGGGGGGGCCTGGTCCATATCTTGCACAAGGGCCCACCAGACTTTAGTTACATCGCTAGAATAAGGATCTCTGTCTCTACATTGAAGATGGGTCGTGGTTGTGTCTTCTAGCATGACAATGACCCAAAGCACACAGCCAGGGCAACTTAGTAGTGTCTTTGTAAGAAGCATTTCACGGTCCTGGAGTGGGAATTCAATAGAAAATCTTTGGAGGGAACTGAAACTCAATGTTGCCCAGCAGCAGCCTTGAAACCTGAAAGATCTGGAGATCTGTATGGAGGAGTGGGCCAAAATCCTTGCTGCAGTGTGTGCAAACTTGGTCAAGAACTACAGGAAACATCTGACCTCTGTAATTGCAAACAAAGGGTTATGCACCGAATATCAAGTTCTGTTTTTTTATTGTATCAAATACTTATTTCATGCAATAAAATGCAAATTAATAATGTAAAAATTATACAATGTGATTTTCCGGATTTTTTTAGATTCTGTCTCCAACAATTGTAGTGTAGCTACGATAAAAATTACAGACCTCTCAATTCTTTGTAGGTGAAAAAACTTGCAAAATTGGCACTGTATCAAATACTTATTTTCCTTAATGTATGTCTTCCACAAACAAAAAAATACAAAACAAATAAAAAAAAGTATGTAAAGAACACAGTTAGCAAATAATACCACTTTACAAATATATTGTCACTCACAATATGTGGGAAAGACGAAGTGCAACATGAAGGGATGAGGGGCAGGGAGCCCAACACTAGGGAAGAGGGGAGCGGAGACCCCTAGCAGATCTAAAGTCACCCTGTCTGCCCTAAATGTCCCTATATAGGTTCTGCACCTTTTGCCGAGCAGGAACCTAATCCCTACTTGACCCTGACAATAAGCCCCTACAGGATCCCCCTACAACTAAAGACAGATGGGATAGACAAACGAGGGGAACACTTATCTTCAGTTGACTTAGAGATAAAACACAGACTTCCTCCAACAGCACCAAAGAGGAAGATAGCCGAATGCTATAGCTCCAAGCCTCAAAAGGAGGAAATGGAAATACCACCAGTGATTCCCAGAAGCAGCTAGGAAGTCTATAAACACCCTGGTCCAGGTGTGTCAATTAGAGCTGGGGGATGTTGCCAGTGGGTCCAAGAGTCAGAAGGACTAGGAAGGCGTCTGCAAAGCCAACCGCAGTGACCTTCTGCAGCCAAGTGCTGTGTGACTGTTTGCCGCCTCTGACTTTGCATGACTTTGCAGTAAGAAATAAAAATGCCTGAAAACATTCTCCCTCATCATTCTGGCATTTGGTAAATATTAATAATTATGGTAATCCTAATTGACCTAAAACGGGAAAGGTTTATTCTGATTTCATGTCAGATATTGAGAAAAACATACATACAGTATGTGTCTTTTTATATAGTGTATGTAAACTTCTGGTTTCAATTGTATACTGTTTAGAAAGCAGAAACATTGCTTCCTCCTCTCATCCTAGTGATATAGTGTCATGATCGCTGCGTAAGAGGGATAGCTTATGTTCCCACCAAACAAAAGTGTCAGCTGATGAAATTCTAACATGTTGATTCTTCTCTCACAATGGTGTAACTTTAAGCTTATGGGCTCTAAAGTCTACAAGAGGGCCCCCAGGTATCACAGATCTTGAATAATATAGAACGTAGGCCAAAGGGACCTTCTGTTTTCCCTTAGGATCCAGGGCCCAAGTGTGACTGAAACCCCTCAACCTACTATAGTTACACCCCTGCTCCTGACATCATCTGTTGGGGCACAGTCACGAAGCCCTCTTACACCATTAGCGAATCTCCAATGGCTGCAGGCCGCGTGGCTACTATTGGGCCCGTGAGCCAAAGGGGTTTTGTTGTGAATTCCGTTCTCGGGCTCCCTCCTGTGGTCGTGAATGGTACTTTGGTGAGTTCTGTCCTTGGACACCCTCTGGTGGCTTTGAGTGGAACTGCTGATCTTTGAGGTTGGCTTTCTCAGCTGCCCTCGTTTATTGCTTCTGCTCGCTTCCCTATTTAACTCTGCCCAGGTCGTTAGTCCATGCCAGCTGTCAATGTCTCAGTACTGGTTCAGATCTCTCTTGGAATTCTCAGATGACCTGACTACTCCAGCAGAAGCTAAGTCCTTGCTAGTCATTTGCTGTTCATTGTTTTTTTGAATATATTTTTCAGTACATGCTATGTTTCAGTCCAGCCTGCTATTATGATATTTCCTTGCTAGCTGGAAGCTCTGGGGGTGCAGAGCTGCACCTCCACACCGTGAGTCGGTGTGGAGGTCTTTTTGCACACTCTGCGTGGTTTTTGTAGTTTTTAATACTGACCGCTTAGTTCCCTTTCCTATCCTCTGTCTTCCTAGAGAAGATTCGGCCTCCTTTGCTAAAATCTGTTTCATTCCTGTGTTTGTCACTTCCCTCTTAACTCACAGTTAATATTTGTGGGGGGCTACCTTTACTTTGGGGAATTTCTCTGAGGCAAGGTAGGCTACTATTTCTATCTTTAGGGGTAGTTAGCTCTTAGGCTGTGAAGAGGCGTCTAGGGAGAGTTAGGTACGCTCCACGGCTATTTCTAGTGTGTGTGATAGGATTAGGGATTGCGGTCAGTAGAGTTACCACTTCCTCAGAGCTTGTCCCAGGTTTTCTGTTTTAACCATCAGGTCTCTTCGGGTGCTCCTAACCACTAGGTCATAACAGTACAGCTGGCCCACAAAGTGTTAATGCATCTCAAAAGAGGGATAAGAGAAGTTCTGAGTCAATTTTTTTTTCTTTGCAGCTTGTTTTTTCTTTCTTTTCCCCTTAACCTCTGGGTGGTTCAGGACTCAGGTGTAGATATGGATATTCAAGGTTTGTCCTCTTGTGTGGATCAACTCACTGCTAGGGTACAGAGTATTCAAGATTATGTAGTTCAGAATCCGATGTTAGAGCCTAGAATTCCAATTCCTGATTTGTTTTCTGGGGATAGATCTAAATTTTTGAATTTCAAAAATAATTGCAGACTGTTTCTTGCTCTGAAACCCCGCTCCTCTGGTGATCCCATTCAGCAAGTAAAGATTATTATTTCTTTGTTGCGTGGTGACCCGCAAGACTGGGCATTCTCCCTTGAGCCAGGAAATCCTGCATTGCTTAATGTGGATGCATTTTTTCTAGCGCTTGGATTGCTTTATGACGAACCTAATTCTGTGGATCAGGCAGAAAAGATCTTGCTGACTCTATGTCAGGGTCAGGATGAGGCAGAAGTATATTGCCAGAAGTTTAGAAAGTGGTCTGTGCTTACTCAATGGAATGAGTGTGCCCTGGCAGCAATTTTCAGAAAGGGTCTTTCTGTAGCCCTTAAGGATGTTATGGTGGGGTTCCCCACGCCTGCTGGTCTGAATGAGTCAATGTCTTTGGCCATTCAGGTTGATCGGCGTTTGCGAGAGCGCAAAGTTGTGCACCATTTGGCGGTGTCCTCTGAGCGGAGGCCTGAGCCTATGCAATGTGATAGGACTTTGACCAGAGCTGAACGGCAAGAACACAGACATCAGAATGGGCTGTGTTTTTACTGTGGTGACTCCTCTCATGCTATCTCTGATTGTCCTAAGCGCACTAAGAGGTTCGCTAGGTCTGTCACCATTAGTACTTTGCAGCCTAAATTTCTCTTATCTGTTACCCTGATTTGCTCACTGTCGTCCTACTCTGTTATGGCATTTGTGGATTCAGGCGCTGCCCTGAACTTGATGGACTTGGAGTTTGCCAGGCGCTGTGGTTTTTCCTTGGAGCCTTTGCAGAGTCCTATTCCCTTAAGGGGGATTGATGCTACGCCATTGGCCAAGAATAAACCTCAGTACTGGACTCAGCTGACCATGTACATGGCTCCCGCACATCAGGAAAATATCCGCTTTTTGGTGTTGCATAATTTGCATGATGTTGTCCTGTTGGGTTTGCCATGGTTACAGGTTCATAATCCAGTACTGGATTGGAAATCAATGTCTGTGTCTAGTTGGGGTTGTCAAGGAATACATGGTGATGTTCCTTTGATGTCAATTTCTTCTTCCACTCCTTCTGAAGTCCCTGAGTTTTTGTCGGATTACCAGGATATATTTGATGAGCCCAAGTCCAGTGCCCTACCTCCTCATAGGGACTGTGATTGCGCTATTAATTTGATTCCTGGTAGTAAGTTCCCTAAGGGCCGACTGTTCAATTTATCTGTGCTAGAACATGCCGCTATGCGGAGATATGTAAAGGAGTGCTTGGAGAAAGGGCATATTTGCCCGTCTTCGTCGCCGTTGGGAGCAGGGTTCTTTTTTGTGGCCAAGAAGGATGGCTCTCTGAGACCCTGTATAGATTACCGCCTTCTCAATAAAATCACGGTCAAATTTCAGTACCCTTTGCCTCTGTTGTCTGATTTGTTTGCTCGGATTAAGGGGGCTAGTTGGTTTACCAAGATTGACCTTCGAGGGGCGTATAATCTTGTGCGTATTAAACAGGGCGATGAATGGAAAACAGCATTTAATACGCCCGAGGGCCATTTTGAGTACCTGGTGATGCCATTCGGGCTTTCTAATGCTCCATCTGTGTTTCAGTCCTTTATGCACGACATCTTCCGGAAGTATCTGGATAGGTTCATGATCATATATTTGGATGATATTTTGGTCTTTTCGGATGATTGGGAGTCTCATGTAAGGCAGGTCAGGATGGTGTTCCAGGTCCTTCGTGCTAATGCGTTGTTTGTGAAGGGCTCTAAATGCCTCTTTGGAGTTCAGAAGGTTTCCTTTTTGGGCTTCATTTTTTCCCCTTCTACTATCGAGATGGATCCTGTCAAAGTTCAGGCCATTTATGATTGGACTCAACCTACATCTGTGAAGAGTCTTCAGAAGTTCCTGGGCTTTGCTAATTTTTACCGTCGCTTCATCGCTAATTTTTCTAGTGTGGTTAAGCCTTTGACTGATTTGACGAAGAAAGGCGCTGATGTGGTGAATTGGTCCCCTGCGGCCGTTGAGGCCTTTCAGGAGCTTAAACGTCGTTTCACTTCGGCCCCTGTGTGGCATCAGCCAGATGTTTTGCTCCCTTTTCAGGTCGAGGTTGATGCTTCTGAGATTGGGGCAGGGGCTGTTTTGTCTCAGAGAAGTTCTGATGGCTCCTTGATGAAGCCGTGTGCTTTCTTTTCTAGAAAGTTTTCGCCTGCCGAGCGTAATTATGATGTCGGCAATCAGGAGTTGTTGGCTATGAAGTGGGCATTTGAGGAGTGGCGACATTGGCTTGAGGGAGCCAAACATCGCGTGGTGGTCCTGACTGATCACAAGAATCTGACTTACCTCGAGTCCGCCAAGCGGTTGAACCCTAGACAGGCTCGATGGTCACTGTTTTTCTCCCGTTTCGATTTTGTGGTCTCATACCTTCCGGGATCTAAGAATGTGAAGGCTGATGCCCTTTCTAGGAGTTTTTTGCCTGATTCTCCGGGAGTCCCTGAGCTGGCTGGTATTCTTAAAGAGGGGGTGATTCTGTCTGCCATCTCCCCTGATTTGCGGCGGGTGCTGCAGGAGTTTCAGGCTGATAGACCTGACCGCTGCCCAGTGGAGAAACTGTTTGTCCCTGATAGATGGACTAGTAGGGTTATTTCTGAGGTTCATTGTTCAGTGTTGGCTGGTCATCCTGGGATTTTTGGTACCAGAGATTTGGTTGCCAGGTCCTTTTGGTGGCCTTCCTTGTCACGGGATGTGCGTTCTTTTGTGCAGTCCTGTGGGACTTGTGCTCGGGCCAAACCTTGCTGTTCTCGTGCCAGTGGGTTGCTTTTGCCTTTGCCTGTCCCGAAGAGGCCCTGGACACATATTTCCATGGATTTTATTTCTGATCTTCCTGTCTCTCAAAGGATGTCTGTCATCTGGGTGGTTTGTGATCGGTTTTCTAAGATGGTCCATTTGGTACCCTTGCCTAAATTGCCTTCCTCCTCTGATTTGGTTCCATTATTTTTTCAGCATGTGGTTCGTTTGCATGGCATTCCGGAGAACATTGTGTCGGACAGAGGTTCCCAATTTGTTTCTAGGTTTTGGCGGTCCTTTTGTGCTAAGATGGGCATTGATTTGTCTTTTTCTTCAGCATTCCATCCTCAGACAAATGGCCAAACCGAACAAACCAATCAGACCTTGGAAACCTATCTGAGATGCTTTGTTTCTGCTGATCAGGATGATTGGGTGACCTTCTTGCCATTGGCCTAGTTCGCCCTTAATAATCGGGCTAGTTCTGCTACTTTGGTTTCGCCTTTTTTTTGTAATTCTGGTTTTCATCCTCGTTTTTCTTCAGGGCAGGTTGAGTCTTCTGACTGTCCTGGTGTGGATTCTGTGGTGGACAGGTTGCAACAAATTTGGACTCACGTGGTGGACAATTTGACGTTGTCTCAGGAGAAGGCGCAACGTTTTGCTAACCGCCGTCGCTGTGTTGGTCCCCGACTTCGTGTTGGGGATTTGGTTTGGTTGTCTTCTCGTTATGTTCCTATGAAGGTTTCTTCTCCTAAGTTCAAGCCTCGTTTCATTGGTCCTTATAAGATTTCTGAAATTATCAATCCTGTGTCGTTTCGTTTGGCCCTTCCAGCTTCTTTTGCCATCCATAATGTGTTCCATAGGTCGTTGTTGCGGAGATATGTGGCGCCTATGGTTCCTTCCGTTGATCCTCCTACTCCGGTGTTGGTTGAGGGGGAGTTGGAGTATGTGGTGGAGAAGATTTTGGATTCTCGTATTTCGAGACGGAAGCTGCAGTACCTGGTTAACTGGAAGGGCTATGGTCAGGAGGATAATTCCTGGGTTGTTGCCTCCGATGTCCATGCTGCCAATTTGGTTCGTGCCTTTCATTTGGCTCGTCCTGATCGGCCTGGGGGCTCTGGTGAGGGTTCGGTGACCCCTCCTCAAGGGGGAGGTACTGTTGTGAATTCCGTTCTCGGGCTCCCTCCTGTGGTCGTGAATGGTACTTTGATGAGTTCTGTCCTTGGACACCCTCTGGTGGCTTTGAGTGGAACTGCTGATCTTTGAGGTTGGCTTTCTCAGCTGCCCTCGTTTATTGCTTCTGCTCGCTTCCCTATTTAACTCTGCCCAGGTCGTTAGTCCATGCCAGCTGTCAATGTCTCAGTACTGGTTCAGATCTCTCTTGGAATTCTCAGATGACCTGACTACTCCAGCAGAAGCTAAGTCCTTGCTAGTCATTTGCTGTTCATTGTTTTTTTGAATATATTTTTCAGTACATGCTATGTTTCAGTCCAGCCTGCTATTATGATATTTCCTTGCTAGCTGGAAGCTCTGGGGGTGCAGAGCTGCACCTCCAAACCGTGAATCGGTGTGGAGGTCTTTTTGCACACTCTGCGTGGTTTTTGTCGTTTTTAATACTGACCGCATAGTTACTTTTCCTATCCTCTGTCTTCCTAGAGAAGATTCGGCCTCCTTTGCTAAAATCTGTTTCATTCCTGTGTTTGTCACTTCCCTCTTAACTCACAGTTAATATTTGTGGGGGGCTACCTTTACTTTGGGGAATTTCTCTGAGGCAAGGTAGGCTACTATATCTATCTTTAGGGGTAGTTAGCTCTTAGGCTGTGAAGAGGCGTCTAGGGAGAGTTAGGTACGCTCCACGGCTATTTCTAGTGTGTGTGATAGGATTAGGGATTGCGGTCAGTAGAGTTACCACTTCCTCAGAGCTTGTCCCAGGTTTTCTGTTTTAACCATCAGGTCTCTTCGGGTGCTCCTAACCACCAGGTCATAACAGGGTTTGGTGTCAGCACAGGTGCCGGGCCTTCCGCTACCCCCCATCATCGCACGTTCAACTGTATTAGCATTCTGGATGCCGATACAGTTGAAAATAAAGATAAAAGAGGGAGCGTCAGCTGACGCTTCCTCCTCCATCATTCTTCCTCAGCATCTGATGTCTCAGCACAGCAAGCACAATTACTTCCCTACATGACACCCGTTGTGCTGAGATGTTTCGGTGCTTCAGAGAACAAGCAGGAGAGGTGAGTATTGTACTTTTTTAAGTTTTGGAGGACATAATAGTGTATGGAGAACAATGGGGAGTGCATTATACTGTATGGAGGACTATGGGGAGTGCATTATCCTATATGGAGGACTATGGGGGTATATTATACTATATGAAGGACTATGGGATGCAATATATACTATATGGAGGACTATGGGGTACATTATACTATGTGGAGAACTATGGGGAGTGCAGTACTATAGGGAGGACTATGGATGGTGCATTATACTATATGGATTACTGTGAGAAGTGCATTATACTAAATGCAGGACTATGGGGAGTGCATTATACTATATGGAAAACTATAAAACTGCATTATACTATGTGGAGGATTATGGGAAGTGCATTATACTATATGGAGTATTATGGGGTGCAGTTTACTATATGGAGGACCATGGGGCTCAATATACTATATGGAGGGCTATGTGGGTCAATATTATAATACACTGCTCAAAAAAATAAAGGGAACACTTAAACAACACAATGCAACTCCAAGTCAATCATACTTCTGTGAAATCAACCTGTCCAGTTATGAAGCAACACATGATTGTGAATCAATTTCTCCTGCTGTTGTGCAAATGGGACAGACAACAGGTAGAAATTATAGGCAATTAGCAACACAACTACTATAAAGGAGTGGTTCTGCATGTAGTGACCACATACCATTTCTCTGTTGTCATCCTTTTTTGCTGTTGTTTTGGTCACTTTTGCTTTTTGTCATTGCTCTCACCGCTAGAGATACAGTGGCATGAGGCGATGTCTACAACCCACAGAAGTTGCTCAGGTAGTGCAGCTGATCCAGGATGGCACATCAATGTGAGCTGTGGCAAGAAGGGTAGCTGTGTCTTTCATCAGTGTCCAGAGCATGGATCAGATACCAGGAGACAGGCCAGAACACCAGGAGACGTGGAGGGGATTGTTGGAGAACAACAACCCAGCAGCAGGACTATAACCTCTTCCTTTGTGCATGGAGGAACAGGAGGCGCAGTGCCAGAGCCTTGAAAATGATCTGCAGCAGGCCACTAACATCCAAACTGTCAGAAACAGACTCCATGAGGGTGGTATGAGGGCCCGACATCCACAAGTGCTTACAGCTCAACACTGTGAAGGGTGATTGGCATTTGCCAGAGAACACCAAGATTGGCAGTATAGACACTGGCACTCTATGCTTTTCACAGATGAGAGCAGGTACACAATGAGCACATGTGACAGACGTGACTGAGTCTGGAGATGCTGTGGAGAACATTCTGCTGCCTGCAACATCCTTCAGCACGATCGGTTTGGCAGTGGGTCAGTAATGGTGTGGGGAGGGCTACACAGCCCTACATGTGCTAGCCAGAGGTACCTTGACTGCCATTAAGTACCAAGCTGACATCCTCAGACCCATTGTGAGACCATATGCAGGTGCACTGGGCCCTGGGTTTCTTCTGATGCATGACAATGCTAGGCCTCATGTGGCTGAAGTATGTCAGCAGTTCCAGCATGATGAAGGCATTGATGCAATGAACTGATCTGTCAGTTCTCCAGACCTGAATCCAATCGAGCACATCTGGGACATCATATCTTGTTTCAACCACCAACGCCACATTGCACCACAGACTGTCCAGGACTTGACTGATGCTTTAATCCAGGTCTGAGAGGAGATACCTCAGGAGAACATCTGCTGCCTCATTAGGAGCATGCTCAGGCATTGTAGGGAGGTCATACAGGCACGTGGAGGCCACAAACACTACTGAGCATCATTTCCTTGTTTTGAGGCATATCCACTGAAGTTGGATCAGCCTATAATTTGATTTTCCACTTTGATTTTGAGTATCGTTCCAAATCCAGGCCTCCGTGAGATATTAATTTTGATTTACATTGATCATTTTTAGGTTTCATTGTTCTCAGCGCATTCCACTATGTAATGAATAGAGATTTACAACTGGAATATTTCATTCAGTGATATCTAGGATTTGGTATTTTAGTGTTCGCTTTATTTTTTTGAGTAGTGTATATGTGGGGGCCATTGCAATATTTGAAAGGCTATGTGGAGGCCACTATAATATTTGGAGGGCTATGTGGGAGCTTTTATACTTTATGGAGGGCTAAGTGGGGGCAATTATACTGTAGTCTGCAAGCAATTATACAATGTGAAGGTTTATGTGGAGTCCATCGTACTGTGTGGAGGGCTGTGTGAGAGTCATTATACTGTTTGGAGGTCTAATGGGGGCCATTATACAGTGTGATGAGGGGCCATTATACTGTATGTAGGCCCATTATTGTGCATGGAGGACTGTGTAGTAGTGATGAGCAAATATACTCGTTACTTTTCGATTTCTCGAGCATGCTCGGGGGTCCTCCGAGTATTTTTTAGTGCTCGGAGATTTAGTTTTTCTTGCTGCAGCTGAATGATTTACATCTGTTAGCCAGCATAAGTACATGTGGGAGTTGCCTGGTTGCTAGGGAATCCCCACATGTACTTATGCTGGTTAACAGATGTACCCGTATTTTCCGGCATATAAGACGACCTTTTAACCCCTGAAAATCTTAAACGTCGGGGGTCATCTTATACTTCGGGTGTCGTCTTATAGGGTGGCTGCAGACCAATGTGCATATGGTGGGTTGGGGGGGAGTGGTCCCGATGACAAAGAGAGGGGGCGTCTCACAGGGAGGGAGTAAGTGGAGTATCCCCCTATTACCTCATTGTGGCAGCGATGCTCTCTATGCTGGGGGGCGGCGGCTTTTCTTTGTGCAGCGTGGGGGCTCTGTGCTGGGGGGCGGTGTATCTTTGTGGCAAAAACAGCGTTGGTGCTCCGCCGGCATTTACTCAAAGCCCGGAGGCCCCGGCAGCTCCATTGCTGCGATGCGGTGGCCTCCGGGAAAATGGCCACTGGGGTTGGCGCATGCTGATTCAGATTTCGTCCTGGTCCCGTCCCGGGAGACGAGATCTGAATCTGAGCATGCACCAGCCCCAGCTGCCGGGGCCTCCGGGCTTTGAGGAAATGCCGGCGGAGCACCAACGTTGCACAAAGATGTGCTGCCGGCCCCAGCACAGAGCCCCCACGCTGCACAAAGAGGAGCCGCCGCTGCCCCCAGCACAGAGACACCATGCTGCACAAAGAGGAGCTGCCGCCGCCGCCGCCCCCCAGCAAAGAGAGCATCGCTGCCACAATGAGGTAATAGGGGATACTCCACTTACACCTTCCCTGTGAGACACCCCGTCTCTTCGTCATTGGGACCACTCCACCCCACCATATGCACATTGGTCACCCGCTCTATAAGCCGACACACGGCGTATAAGAAGACCCCCGACTTTTAAGAAGATTATATATTTTAACTAGAAAAGTTGGGGGGTCGTCTTATACGCCTTGTCGTCTTATACGCTGGAAAATATGATAAATCATTCAGCTGCAGCAAGAAAAACTAAATCTCCAAGCACTAAAAAATACTCGGAGGACCCCAGAGCATGTTCGAGAAATCTTGAGTAACGAGTATATTCTCTCATCACTGCTGTGAATGGGTCACAGGTGGGGAGTCATACTGTGCTGGGTTCACCATACTTTGCCAGGGGAGTTGAGATGTGGTACAGTAGAGTCATCATACTGTGTGTGTGGATGATACCGTGGAGGAATTCACTGTGGTGGCATTATAGTGTTTGTGTGGCACTTTTCTTGGCATCATACTTTATGGACAATAAAAGGATTATCTCTAGGGCTTCAGTAGGAGAGAAAATACTTTGTAAAGGCTGCAAAGTTATGAGATATGCTCTTCATTGGCCCTGCCGAATATTCATTTCATTTTTTATTATTGAGGGGGCCTTATTAGAACTTCTGCTATGGAGCCCCATGATTTCTATGTACACATTAGATGGTTTGCGGATCCTGCCAAATATCAGTGGGTTTGTACAACCTGTTGAGACGTTTCTTTAATGTGTTGCATATATATTACATTTAATTGTAACCTATTATCAAACTGTAAAAATCAATGTGTAGTTCCTGTAATAATATGGCAAAGTATATATAGAGTATAAACTAATATAATTCATACTTATTCTATTTCATGGTAAATGGAAGCCATAAGCTCTTCCCATCTCCTAATGCTTTAATGTTTGGCCTATGTGTCAGTCTTCACTGCACTTCTGGTATTCTATTCAAGTTCTGTCTTACTATTTGACATCATATAAGGCAATCCTGCATTCATGCCAGTGACTGTGAGCCTCCTGGGTTAGATCTAGGAGTTGGTGCAATGATTTTGACATTCTGTGGTGGCCTATAGAATGGCTATAATGGGAATAACATTGGCGTTGTGCAGTGCATTTTCTGTAAGAGATGATTTCTCTCTGGAAGGCATCTGGGAGACACGAGCTGACCATGACACAGGTCTGGAGAAGAATAATCCAGTTTTTGGCAGAATGAGCCGGTCTGGCACTGTACCGCAGACTTGTATGTGTAAAACATTATGTATCCTTTACAGTGTGCATTAATGTGTTTACACTTTCACAACAAAGGGTTGTTTGTAGATCAAATAGTGGCAATGAACCCATAACACTTGTAGGTATGTGATGGAGGCAAAGTCTCCGCTCTGTGTGTAATGTCTGTTTATAGCCAGATCCACTAGTGATAAATGAGTCTTCTGCAGGCAGCCACACCTCGAACGTGGGGGAGAAAAAAGGGACCAAAGAAGATTGATGCCTAAAATGCGTATTACTTTGACATAGAAGGTAGTATTTACCCGTACAACAAGCAGATTGCTATTAAAGGGAAAGTTGGGGAAAAAAAAAGTCTTCCCCTGTAATTATTCTCACCCCACCCTTCAGAAGTATTTTTGCATAGACAGTACCTAAAAAAACCATGATAGCTGCCCGATATGAAAGTGTCATCCACTTGTGAGGTGCAATCATAGGGAACCTTCCCTGGCAGCGTAGACCAGTATAGGACCCTGCTCCCTATATCAACAAGAAAAGGAGGGATTCTAATGGGGGCACCAGTTAGGGGAATTAGTATGGTCTCATTATGTTTGATGTAATAGCTAGAAAATACACAAATGTCTAATGAGACCTCATCATTATCACTTTGTCCTTTAAGGACTCTTGCACACGTCCTGATATTTCCGGTACCAGAAAAAACAGTACTAGAGATATCAGTATCCGTGTGTACGTGTATTTCATACTTGTGCCATACATGTGGCAACCATGTGCCGCATCAGTACCACATGTTCCGTCACCTGGGAACCAGCGGTACTGTTCGTGCTGTTCCCCGGTGCCGGGTGCTGAAGACCGCTCTCATCATTCTCCCCTATTCGCTAGCAGGGAATAATTTTGAGAGTTATATTCAGCTGATAACAGTGAGAGCAGGTGGTGGCTGATGAGAGTATTCATCAGCCGCCGCCTGCGCTATAAATAAATAAACGGAGTGGGTTCCCATGTATTTTTGATAACCAGACAGGCAAAACAGACAGCTCTGGGCTCCAACCCTCAGCTGTCAGCTTCAGCAAGGCTGATTATCATGAATAGAGAGGTTAAGTCAGTATAATGCTCATTACATTGAGGCCATGGTCTCCTATAATAAAACAAAAAATACAACAATATCCCTCACCTGTCTGTTATTCTGTCAAACACTGTAATCCATGTCTGGTGGTAAACAGATTTCAATCTGGATGATGCCAAGATGCAACCGGCCAGGCTGAGAACTACTCAAAAAGAAGATGCTGAGAGCGCAGCATCAGTGAGCAGTGGTGACCTCATCGAGGTTACTGCCGGTCAGTGATGCTGCGTTCCCAGCCAGGCTGAAAAGCGGTTACCTCAGCACTGTGAGAAAAAGTTACTGAGTTCACCACAGTTCAGCTCAGTGAGTTCACCGCAGATAAAAGATCAAAGATCTGCGGTGAACTCACTGAGCTGAACTGTGGTGAACTTACTGACTTTTTCTCACAGTCCAGATAAAACAAGAGACATTTCGGTCAATACAAGACCTTTATCAGTCATTTGGATAGTAGGAAACTCTGTGCTGCAACACCGGGAGAGGGTCTGCCACAGCCAGCGCTCAGACTGGAACATCTTTGGACAAACGAACAAGCTGAATCTCTCAGACTCCCAAGATACAATCTTCTGCATTATGTCAGGAGTCAAACCCCATTTAGACACGTCAGTTGCTACCCTATTTTAAAAGAATGGGGCCCAAAGTTAAACTCATCCACCCCATATGCACCTCTTAAAAATCAGGACAAACTGGAAGCGAGACAGCGCCAACCTGTTCTAATGAATTAACAAAGATTCCATGTTGCTCACCCCGTCCTAACCATTAAATAATGCTTCATGGAAGATAACCGGCATTCTTCTAAACTCTCTACTGCTCGCAGCTCAATTATTCAACTATTTGAACTTTATCGCCACAATCCGTCTAAGATTTTCACAATAGTAAACCACACCCATCTTGCCGACCACATCCTTATATTGCAGACCACCGTGACTACATTCGCTATTACTTACACACTCGCCAAATCTGAAAGCCCTGACAAATATTAGGGTAAAAGCCAACTGAAGCAACAAAGTCTCATACCCAGTAAAACAAATCTGTTTCAATACTTGCAAAAGCCTACCTAATAATTCAAAAGAAACCATCAGTCTCCAATTGCCCACTGTCCGCCCTTTCCAATAACCCTTCATCACTTGCCTAACCGTGAAATCTCCTCGTCTGACTGACATACGCCCCCACCACCTTCAGCCGATGCCACAAATTCCATACCGCCGTATACGTTGTCCAGGTACCTAGAGCTGCCAATCCAATACCAGGTTCCATAGTTCATAACCAAAGATCCGCCAACTTGTCCGCTGGAGGGTGGCGCTTCATTAGCACAGTGTCCAACTCGACAGGACTGCAGTTTTTTCTAGGGCTAGTGGAATCCCAAAAATTTGGGTGACTTGTTCCGTTGTCCGTAGTAGAACAGTGCAAATGGGGGACCCAGCTGGTCCAATGCAAAGGAAGTCTTTCAAAATAATGTATAATATGTCTCATCCTGGACAACCAATTTAAGGAAAGAACTAAACTTCTCAAAATATGCACATTAGATTGAGCATGCCATGGGCAAACAAGAGTCCACATAAAAAATCTCTTCCCATTGGCATCCCAAAAGATAAAAGCTGTTCAAATGTACCGGTTGTGATGGTGTGATATGTTATGTGGGTATTATTTTGTGTATATTTATATTTTACTGATTATCATGGTGTAAAGGTACCGTCTCATTAAGTGACGCTGCAGCGATATAGACAACGATGCCGATCGCTGCAGCGTCGCTGTTTCGTCGTTGTGTGGTCGCTGGAGAGCTGGCACACAGACAGCTCTCCAGCGACCAACGATGCCGAAGTCCCCGGGTAACCAGGGTAAACATCGGGTTACTAAGCGCAGGGCCGCGCTTAGTAACCCGATGTTTACCCTGGTTACCAGTGTAAATGTAAAAAAAAACAAACACTACATACTTACATTGCCGTGTCTGTCGCGTCCCTCGCCTTCAGCTTCCCTGCACTGTGTAAGCGCCGGAAGCTCTGAGCAGCAGCGCGGATGCCGGGGGACGTGACAGACATCAGAGGGTGAGTATGTAGTGTTTTTTTTTTAACTTTTACAATGGTAACCAGGGTAAATATCGGGTTACTAAGCGCGGCCCTGCGCTTAGTAACCCGATATTTACCCTGGTTACCATTGTAAAACATTGGTGGCATCGTTGCTTTTGCTGTCAAACACGACGATACATGCCGATCTGACGACCAAATAAAGTTCTGGACTTTCAGTAACGACCAGCGATTTCACAGCGGGATCCAGATTGCTGCTGCGTGTCAAACACAATGATATAGCTATCCAGGACGCTGCAATGTCACGGATCGCTGTCGTTCTCGTTGCAGAGTCATTTAGTGTGAAGGTACCTTTACTGTATCTTGTAGGATGAGTTGTTATTTGCCATCTGATATTCTCACCAAAGTTCTGTATTAATATCTCTCCACAGGGTCAGTGAATAATGTTGTTTGCTAATATGCTAATGACATGTTGACCTAGCTTGTTGAAACAATGACCCCTGAGACCTTCCCCCTCCTGGCCTGTGAATGAGGGGGGAGACTTGTAAATATCAGGGAGGTGAGACACAGAGATCAGTCTGATGTGGAACCATGATGTGAAGAGCATATCAGAGAGAAAGAAGGGGATATGGACTGTTATCCTCTGTGCTGGATTGTTGGACTTTTATTCTGTAACTGAACTGTATTCGTGTTCTGGAATATTTAATCCTTTGTGTGATGGATCGTATTTATGGACCTTTCGTGTTTTGCCTAAATAAAGGTCTTGGAATTGTTCACTATTCTCTTGCTCTGTTGATTGTGTGATACCGGAGAAGGAACCCGTGACAACTGGTGGCAAGCAGTGGGATCAATAGAGCGTAACCTAATGGAGAACCACACACAGAGTGAGTACAGAAATTGGACTGTATCCAGTTTACAGGAGAGAGCCAGAGACCTGGGCCTGAACTACCAGGGACTGACTAAAGAGGCCTTAATCGATCTATTGGTGGGTGCTAGCCAGACCACCTACTCCCATATGTCTGAAGGACGAGCACTGGAGACGAGGACCCCCACCCCAAAAAGCCAGTGGGTAGTGTGGTACGAAGAAGAGATGGCGGTTCTGGGCCAAGGCATCTCTCAGGAGTACAAGGAGGAGGCTGCCCGCCAGGCACAGCGGAGACAAGAAGCAATGGAGCTTGAAAGAGGGAGTAACGCAATGTGGAATGTAAACCCAATGATTCGGGAGCGTGTACGGATCACCCAGACAGAGTTTAAGCCATTTGTTGACGCTTCTGGAGATGTGGAGGGGTTCTTCAAGGACTTTGAGCAGCAGTGTGCTGTAATGGAGGTGCCCCACTCTGGCTGGATGCGTTTGTTAGTGGGACTCCTGAACGGTAGCCTGGCGGAGGCTTACCGAACCATTGACTCACTGCGGAATCGGGATTATAACATAGTAAAGCAGACTATCCTGGATTACCATGCTATCACCCCAGACTCGTATAGGGCCAAGTTCCGAGACCTCCCATGCACTACGGGGGATTGTTTAGGATGTATGCACATAAGATGTCCCATGGATGTCGGAGATGGCTGGAAGCAGAAAATGCCTTTACTGTGGAAGATGTTATACAGCCGTTCCTTATAGAACAATTTCTTGCCAAGTGCCTCTCAGAGGTACGGGAATGGGTCCGGGAGCGCACACTGTGCACCGTGGATAGAGCTGCAGCCCTGGCCGATCAAGCCCTTACTATCCGACCGCAATGGAGGAGGCTTCTGGACAATGAACCACGGCCTTTGACCGCGCCCCGTCCCCCTCCTATTATATCTGCCCCTCCACCCAGCCGCAGGCCGATGACAATCACAGCTCACAATCCTGGGCCCCAACAGTTCCGACCACGACCTGGGGGTATCACAGAGAAGAGATGTTATGGGTGTGGGCAACCTGGACATTTGCAGTCTGGCTGTCCCTCAAGGATTCGAAGGGAGCCCCACACAGCCCCACCTCGCCTCGTCCAGTGCATCTTGTGCACTCCATCCCGCCTGAGGAAGAGCTACCACCACCCCCACCAGAGTGGACCACCGACCACGGCACCATAGATACCCCTCCTGGAGTGTACGGACTCCAGCGTTTGTCCATCAGAAATACACAGCAATGGCATTACCACCTGCAGGATGTCTTAATTGATGGATACAAAGTGTCGGGATTTAGAGACACGGGGGCATTCCTGACTATCGCTGACCCCCATGTGGTTTGACCCGAGGCAATTCACCAGGGTCCGGGAATTCCCATTGTCCTGGCAGGGGGTGTCCGCAAATATATACAGAGAGCTTTGGTACATTTGGATTTCGGTTTTGGAGAAAAACTGTGTTGGATTGGTGTTATGGGAGGACTTCCTGCAGATATTCTCCTTGGAAATGACATTGGGGAGTTGCAAAGTCATTTTGTGGGAGCAGAAGGTCCGTGGGCCTCTCCTTCTGAAAGAACATTCAGAGGTAGATATCGCAGATACCGTAACGCCCATCATTCCCTACGTTCTAGAGTTCAGAGACTGTCTCGCCCAGCTAGCTACCTTGGCTAATGAACATCAGCGAACGGCCCAGTCCAGTCAAATATCCTGGTATGACCATAAAGCCAGGACCCGGGAATTTATGGACAAGTGCTCATGATTATTGCAACCCCTGCCACTGTACAAGGAACTATAAACAGTGGAGCAAAGTGGACTAAAGTGATCAGGCTAGAGGCCTGAGTAGACCTAATGGAGTGCTCACTTATTATGAGGGGGAGAGGTTGTGATGGTGTGATATGTTATGTGGGTATCATTTTGTGCATATTTATATTTTACTGATTATCATGGTGTTACTTTATCTTGCAGGATGAGTTGTTATTTGCCATCTGATATTCTCCCCACAGTTCTGTATTGTTATCTCTCCACAGGGTCAGTGAATAATGTTGTTTGCTAATATGCTAATGACATGTTGACCTAGCTTGTTGAAACAATGAGCCCCTGAGACCTTCCCCCTCCTGGCCTGTGAATGAGGGGGGAGACTTGTAAATATCAGGGAGAGATCAGTCTGATGTGGAACCATGATGTGAAGAGCATATCAGAGAGAAAGAAGGGAATATGGACTGTTATCCTCTGTGCTGGATTGTTGGACTTTTATTCTGTAACTGAACTGTATTCGTGTTCTGGAATATTTAATCCTTTGTGTGATGGATCGTATTTATGGACCTTTCGTGTTTTGCCTAAATAAAGGTCTTGGAATTGTTCACTATTCTCTTGCTCTGTTGATTGTGTGATACCGGAGAAGGAACCCGTGACACCGGTAATAAACGCAAAGCTGCTTCAATGTACGTTTTTGCCAATAAGAACCAATTTCCAAACTACCCAATCCATTCAATCACACTGTCAAATGAAACATAAGACCCTGAAACCAACTCGGGATTGAACCCAACATTTATAGATGACCCTTCTGGGCAAGTGATGAATCAAATGGAACTTGCTAGGCTCCTTCTTGGGAGCTAAACCCAATGAAGAAATCCTTAAATGGATAGTTGGATAGTCCTTGAAAGAACCTGCCACCCTTTCCAACTCAATTTCCTTTGCTAATATTTAGGAAACAACTGTAGGATGAATTGCAGCAGATTTAAAATTCTGGACTAGGGTAGAAACTTGATCCACCACTTAAGGGATTTTGTATCCAAAATGGAATCCATCCCGCAAAAAAGCGTCCATTTCCTTGTCTGGGTATTCATTTAGGTGTGGTTTAATTCGGTCTACTCTCACTGGAGTCATCCCTCTTACTTCCTCAAGTTTACTCGTACAGCACTGTGGCTTTTTGGCGCAAATTTGGGACATTTTATACTTTACAGATTTGTGTCTTTTCTTATTTCCATGTATATTTGCACTCTTTGTCCTCCTGTGGTATCACGGATACCCTGCTTGCCTATGTGCATATGCACCTGCACTCTATTGCCACTTTATGCATTACTTATGTAGGTTACCTGTCCATCATGATTTTTTGAGGCACATGCCATGACTACATTTCATTATGAACATATTTGTTGTACTGACATACATTGATCTTTTCCAGTAATAAGTACTTATTGTTCATGATCTCTGTAGACTACATGTTTTTATCCATTATGGATTAATTACGATACATCTTCTAAGTACTATTGTCAGTCACATCTAGGCTATTTTTCTGGTCTGTTTTTTGCGGCAGATATACACTTCGTGTTGTCATTATCATGGTACTATCCTCTGTTTCCCTGTATCGTTTTAATCAATAAATTATGTTTTTTTGTACTACACACATGTATTGCTTTTCAATCTTGTAAGTATTGGACCTTATAGTTCAGCTTTTTCCTTTTATTGTCTCATTTGATTCTTGCCGAATGGTCTGCCATTCACGCCACTAGCAGGTTTTGGGTTATTTTTGTTGTGTATCACCACTGGACACCTACCATTCCCATACGTGCTGGTTTCTTGCTTAGTGTGTAATTTTTTCATTTTTTTTCTTACTATAATATAATATGTACTGTTTACAGTCGTGGCCAAACATATACATATACAAAATGCCAAATACAGTGGGTACGGAAAGTATTCAGACCCCTTTAAGTTTTTCACTCTTTGTTTCATTGCAGCCATTTGGTAAATTCAAAACAGTTAATTTTTTCTCATTAATGTACACTCTGCACCCCATCTTTACTGAAAAAAACAGAAATGTAGACATTTCTGCAATTTTCTTTTTAAAAAGAAGTACTGAAATATCACATGGTCATAAGAATTCAGACCCTTTGTTCAGTATTGAGTAGAAGCACCCTTTTGAGCTAGTACAGCCATGAGTCTTCTTGGGAATGATGCAACAAGTTTTTCACACCTGGATTTGGGAATCCTCTGCCATTCTTCCTTGCAGAACCTCTCCAGTTCTGTCGGGTTGGATGGTGGACAGCCATTTTCAGGTCTCTCCAGAGATGCCCAATTGGGTTTAGGTCAGGGCTCTGGCTGGGCCAGTCAAGAATGGTCACAGAGTTGTTCTGAAGCCACTCCTTTGTTATTTTAACTGTGTGCTTAGGGTCATTGTCTTGTTAGAAGGTGAACCTTCATACAAGTCTGAGGTCCAGAGCACTCTTGGGGCGGTTTTCATCCAGGATATCTCTGTACTTGGCGGCCACATTCTTGTTTACTTCAATGGCAACCAGTCGTCCTGTCCCTGCAGCTGAAAAACACCCCCATAGCATGATGCTGCCACCACCGTGTTTCACTGTTGGGATTGTATTAGGCAGGTGATGAGCAGTGCCTGGTTTTCTCCACACATACCACTTAGAATTATCACCAAAAAGGTCTATCTTCATCTCATCAGACCAGAGAAGCTTATTTCTCATAGTCTGGGAGTCCTTCATGTTTTTTTTAGCAAGCTCTATGCGGGCTTTCATATGTCTTGCACTGAGGAGAGGCTTCTGTCGGGCCACTCTGCCATAAAGGCCGGACTGGTGGAGGGCTGCAGTGATAGGCTGACTTTGTGGAACTTTCTCCCTTCTCCCACGATTACTCAGTTTGGCTGGATGACCAGATCTAGGAAGACTTCTGGTGGTCCCAAACATCTTCCATTTAAGGATTATGGAGGCCACTGTGCTCTTAGGAACCTTGAGTACTGCATAAATTCTTTTGTAACCTTGGCCAGGTCTCTGTCTTGCCACAATTCTGTCTCTGAGCTCCTTGGCCAGTTCCTTTGACCTTATGATTCTCATTTGGTCTGACATGCACTGTGAGCTGTGAGGTCTTATATAGACAGGTGTGTGCCTTTCCAAATCAAGTCATATCAGTTTAATTAAACACAGCTGGACTCAAATGAAGGAGTAGAACCATCTCAAGGAGGATCACAAGGAAATGGACAGCATGTGACATAAATATGAGTGTCTGAGCAAAGGGTCTGAATACTTATGACCATATAATATTTCAGTTTTTCTTTTTTAATAAATATGCAAAAATGTCTGTTTTTTTCAGTCAAAATGGGGAGCAGAGTGTACATTAATGAGAAAAAAATGAACCTTTTTGAATTGGCCAAATGGCTGCAATTTTAAGGGGTCTGAATACTTTCCGTACCCACCATATGTAACAGACACAATTCATTCAAACATCACATACACATATATGACTGAGCAAAAGGTAAAGTATTTAATGAGTATCTATATATATAAGAGGCATCGTGATTACTCGCTAATCCCGCCCCCTGCACAGTAGCTCCACCCCCCACACATCACCACACATAATCCTGCCCCCACCCCATTACCACACACAATCCCGCCCCCACCACATTACCACACACAATCCCGCCCCCACAACATCACCACACATAATCCCGCCCCCCCACCACATCACCACACATAATCCCGCCCCCACCACATTATTACACACAATCCTGCCCCGCCACCACATTACCACACACAATCCCGCCCCCCACCACATCACCACACATAATCCCGCCCCCCCACCACATCACCACACATAATCCCGCCCCCACATTACAACACAGTCTCGCCCCACCACATTACCACACACAATCCCGCCTCCCCACCACATTACCACACACAATCCCGCCCCCCCACCACATTACCACACACAGTCCCGCCCCCCACCACATCACCACACACAATCCCGCACCCCCACCACATTACCACACACAATCCCGCCCCCCACCACATTACCACACATAATCCCGCCCCCCACCCCATTACCACACACAATCCCGCCCCACCACCACATTACCACACACAATCCCGCCCCCCCACCACATTACCACACACAATCCCGCCCCCCACCACACTACCACACACACAATCTCGCCCCCCCACCCCATTACCACACATAATCCTGCCCCCCACCACATTACCACACATAATCCCCCCCACCACATTACCACACATAATCCTGCCCCCCAACACATCAACACACATAATCCCGCCCCCCACTACATTACCACACACGATCCCCCCCCCACCACATTACCACACACAATCCCGCCCCCCACCACATCACCACACACAATCCCGCCCCCCAGCACATTACCACACACAGTCCCACCCCCACCACATTACCACACACAGTCCCGCCCCCCCACATCACCACACATAATCCCGCCCCCCCACCCCATTACCACACATAATATCGCCCCCCCACCCCATTACCACACATAATCCCGCCCCCCCACCCCATTACCACACATAATCCCGCCACCCACCACACTACCACACATAATCCCGCCCCCCACCACACTACCACACACAATCTTGCCCCCGACCCCATTACCACACATAATCCTGCCCCCCACCACATTACCACACATAATCCCCCCCACCACATTACCACACATAATCCTGCCCCCCAACACATCAACACACATAATCCCGCCCCCCACTACATTACCACACACGATCCCACCCCCCCACCACATTACCACACACAATCCCACCACCCCACCACATTACCACACATAATCCCGCTCCCCAACACATCACCACACACAATCCCACCCCCCCACCACATTACCACACACAGTCCCGCCCCCACCACATTACCACACACAGTCCTGCCCCCCCACATCACCACACACAATCCCGCCCCCCACCACATTACCACACACAATCCCGCCCCCCACCACATTACCACACATAATCCCGCCCCCCCACCCCATTACCACACATAATCCCGCCCCCCCACCCCATTACCACACATAATCCCGCCCCCCAACCCCATTACCACACAAAATCCCGCTCCCCCACCCCATTACCACACATAATCCCACCCCACCACATTACCACACACAATCCTGCCCCCCCACCACATTACCACACACAATCCTGCCCCCCCACCACATTACCACACACAATCCTGCCCCCCCACCACATTACCACACACAATCCTGCCCCCCCACATTACCACACACGATCTCGCCCCCCACCACATTACCACACACAATATCGCCCCCCACCACATTACCACACATAATCCTGCCCCCCCACCACATTACCACACACAGTCCCGCCCCCCACCACATCACCACACACAATCCCGCACCCCACCACATTACCACACACAATCCCGCCCCCCACCACATTACCACACATAATCCCGCCCCCCACCCCATTACCACACACAATCCCGCCCCACCACATTACCACACATAATCCCGCCCCCCCCACCACATTACCACACACAAACCCGCCCCCCCACCACATTACCACACACAATCCCGCCCCCCCACCACATTACCACACACAATCCCGCCCCCCCACCACATTACCACACACAATCCCGCCCCCACCACACTACCACACACAATCTCGCCCCCCTACCCCATTACCACACATAATCCTGCCCCCCACCACATTACCACACATAATCCCCCCCACCACATTACCACACATAATCCTGCCCCCCAACACATCAACACACATAATCCCGCCCCCCATTACATTACCACACACAATCCCACCCCCACCACATTACCACACACAATCCCGCCCCCCACCACATCACCACACACAATCCCGCCCCCCACCACATTACCACACACAGTCCCGCCCCCACCACATTACCACACACAGTCCCGCCCCCCACATCACCACACATAATCCCGCCCCCCCACCCCATTACCACACATAATCCCGCCCCCCCACCCCATTACCACACATAATCCCGCCCCCCCACCCCATTACCACACATAATCCCGCCCCCCCATTACCACACATAATCCCGCCCCCCCACCCCATTACCACACATAATACGCCCCCCCACCCCATTACCACACATAATCCCGCCCCCACCACACTACCACACACAATCTCGCCCCCGACCCCATTACCACACATAATCCTGCCCCCCACCACATTACCACACATAATCCCCCCCACCACATTACCACACATAATCCTGCCCCCCAACACATCAACACACATAATCCCACCCCCCACTACATTACCACACACGATCCCACCCCCCACCACATTACCACACACAATCCCACCACCCCACCACATTACCACACATAATCCCGCTCCCCAACACATCACCACACACAATCCCACCCCCCCACCACATTACCACACACAGTCCTGCCCCCACCACATTACCACACACAGTCCTGCTCCCCCCACATCACCACACACAATCCCGCCCCCCACCACATTACCACACACAATCCCGCCCCCCACCACATTACCACACATAATCCCGCCCCCCACCCCATTACCACACATAATCCCGCCCCCCAGCCCATTACCACACATAATCCCGCCCCCCCACCCCATTACCACACACAATCCCGCCCCCAGACCACATTACCACACACAATCCTGCCCCCCCACCACATTACCACACACAATCCTGCCCCCCACATTACCACACACGATCTCGCCCCCCCACCACATTACCACACACAATACCGCCCCCCACCACATTACCACACATAATCCCGCCCCCCCACCACATTACCACACACAGTCCCGCCTCCACCACTTTACCACACACAATCCCACCCCCCCACACATCAACACACACAATCCCACCACCCCACCACATTACCACACACAATCCCGCCCCCCCACCACATTACCACACACAATCCCGCCCCCCACCACATTAGCACACACAATCCCACCCCCCACCACATTACCACACACAAATTCCACCCCCCCACCACATTACCACACACAATCCTGCCCTCCACCACATTACCACACACAATCCCGCCCTCCACCACATTACCACACACAATCCCGCCCCCCACCACATTACCACACACAATCCCGTCCCCCCACCACATTACCACACACAATCCCGCCCCCCACCACATTACCACACACAATCCTGCCCCCCACCACATTACCACACACAATCCTGCCCCCACCACATTACCACACACAATCCCGCCCCCCCACCACATTACCACACACAATACTGCCCCCCACCACATTTCCACACACAATCCCGCCCCCCCACCCCATACCACACATAATCCCGCCCACCACATTACCACACATTATCCCGCCCCCTCACCACATTACCACACACACAATCCCACCCCCCACCACATACAATCCCGCCCCCACCACATTACCACACACAATCCCGCCCCCCACCACGTTACCACACGCAATCCCCCCACCAGATTACCACACACAATCCCGCCCCCCACTACATTACCACACACAATCCCGCCCCCCACCACATTACCACACGAAGCTCCGTCCCCACACATTACCATACGAGGCTCCGTCCTCACACATTACCACACGAGGCTCCATCCCCACACATTACCACAAAAGGCTCCATCCCCACACATTACCACACGAGGCTGCGTCCCCACACATTACCACACGAGGCTCTGTCCCCACACATTACCACACGAGGCTCCGTCCTCACACATTACCACATGAGGTTGCATCCCCATACATTACCACACGAGGCTCTGTCCCCACACATTACCACACGAATCCAGTTTGCTTTTGATTTTACACTGTGAATAAAATGTATTAGTATTATTCTGATTTTTAATTATTATTATTATTAACTTCATTTTAAGTTAATTTACCACTTGCGTAAGCGCTATTGAATGTTGTCATTATTTACTTTAGTTTAATCACTAGCAGCGTTAATTAGATAGCAATGAGCATGCCGAGCGTTAGCTGGCTGGAAACAGCTAGTTATACATATTTACCCTAAGAATATACAGGAGCCCACCACACCCGATGCACATTTCGCCAAGAAATTTTTCGTCCAGGGGTGGCAGAGCACTGGAAAGGAGGTCGTTTCCTGGACTCACCTGTTTTTTTGTCACGGGTTTTAATTTGTGCTTTATATATATTTCATCTATAATCTAATCTTTCTTTACTATTTTTATACAGCGGGTCAGAAGACACTGAATAGACCGGAGCAGTGGAGACCGGAACAGTGGGGAACAGGAGATGTGAGTATTTGATTTTTATATTTTTATCTATGGAACATTATATGGGGCACATTATACTATATGGAACACTATATGGGGCCATTATACTGTGTGGAACATTATTTGGGGAACATTATATTGTATACTGTATGGAAAAATACATGAGGCCATTATATGCTGTATGGAGCAATATATTGGACCATCATACTGTATGGAGCATTATGAGGGGCCCATTATACTGTATGGAGAATTGTATGAGGCCATTATATACTGTATGGAGCATTATCTGGGGCCCAATATACTAACTTGAGCAATATATGGGGCCCATTATATTGTATGGAGCAATATATTGGACCATTATGTACTGTATGGAGAAATATATGGGGCCCAATATACTGTATGGACCACTATATGGAGCGATTATGTACTGTATGCTGCATTATATGGGGCCATTATACTGTATGGAGCAATATATGGGACCATTATACTGAATGGAGCAATATATGGAGCCCAGTGTACTGTGAGGAGCAATATATGGGGCCCATTATACTGTATGGAGCAACATATGGGACCATCATACTATATGGAGCATTATAAGGGGCCCATTATACTGTATAGAACATTGTATGGGGCCATTATATACTGTATGGAGCATTATAAGGGGCCCTATATAGTAAATCGAGTTATACTGTATATGGGGCCCATTATATTTTATGGAGTAATATATAGGACCATTATGTACTGTATGGAGAAATATATGGGGCCCAATATACTGTATGGAACACTATATGGAGCGATTATATACTGTATGCTGCATTACAGTGGGGAAATTTAGTCATTCAGCAATAGTGCAAGTTCCACCACTTAAAAAGATGAGAGGCGTCTGTAATTTACATCATAGTTAGACCTCAACTATGGGAGACAAACTGAGAAATAAAAATCCAGAAAATCACATTGTCTGTTTTTTTATCATTTTATTTGCATATTATGGTGGAAAATAAGTATTTGGTCAGAAACAAACAATCAAGATTTCTGGCTCTCACAGACCTGTAACTTCTTCTTTAAGAGTCTCCTCTTTCCTCCACTCATTACCTGTAGTAATGGCACCTGTTTAAACTTGTTATCAGTATAAAAAGACACCTGTGCACACCCTCAAACAGTCTGACTCCAAACTCCACTATGGTGAAGACCAAAGAGCTGTCAAAGGACACCAGAAACAAAATTGTAGCCCTGCACCAGGCTGGGAAGACTGAATCTGCAATAGCCAACCAGCTTGGAGTGAAGAAATCAACAGTGGGAGCAATAATTAGAAAATGGAAGACATACAAGACCACTGATAATCTCCCTCGATCTGGGGCTCCACGCAAAATCCCACCCCGTGGGGTCAGAATGATCACAAGAACGGTGAGCAAAAATCCCAGAACCACGCGGGGGGACCTAGTGAATGAACTGCAGAGAGCTGGGACCAATGTAACAAGGCCTACCATAAGTAAAACACTACGCCACCATGGACTCAGATCCTGCAGTGCCAGACGTGTCCCACTGCTTAAGCCAGTACATGTCCGGGCCCGTCTGAAGTTTGCTAGAGAGCATTTGGATGATCCAGAGGAGTTTTGGGAGAATGTCCTATGGTCTGATGAAACCAAACTGGAACTGTTTGGTAGAAACACAACTTGTCGTGTTTGGAGGAAAAAGAATACTGAGTTGCATCCATCAAACACCATACCTACTGTAAAGCATGGTGGTGGAAACATCATGCTTTGGGGCTGTTTCTCTGCAAAGGGGCCAGGACGACTGATCCGGGTACATGAAAGAATGAATGGGGCCATGTATCGTGAGATTTTGAGTGCAAACCTCCTTCCATCAGCAAGGGCATTGAAGATGAAACGTGGCTGGGTCTTTCAACATGACAATGATCCAAAGCACACCGCCAGGGCAACGAAGGAGTGGCTTCGTAAGAAGCATTTCAAGGTCCTGGAGTGGCCTAGCCAGTCTCCAGATCTCAACCCTATAGAAAACCTTTGGAGGGAGTTGAAAGTCCGTGTTGCCAAGCGAAAAGCCAAAAACATCACTGCTCTAGAGGAGATCTGCATGGAGGAATGGGCCAACATACCAACAACAGTGTGTGGCAACCTTGTGAAGACTTACAGAAAACGTTTGACCTCTGTCATTGCCAACAAAGGATATATTACAAAGTATTGAGATGAAATTTTGTTTCTGACCAAATACTTATTTTCCACCATAATATGCAAATAAAATGATAAAAAAACAGACAATGTGATTTTCTGGATTTTTTTTTCTCAGTTTGTCTCCCATAGTTGAGGTCTACCTATGATGTAAATTACAGACGCCTCTCATCTTTTTAAGTGGTGGAACTTGCACTATTGCTGAATGACTAAATACTTTTTTGCCCCACTGTATATGGGGCCATTGTACTGTATGGAGCAATATATGGGGTCATTATACTGAATGGAGCAATATATGGAGCCCAGTGTACTGTGCGGAGCAATATATGAGGCCCATTGTACTGTATGGAGCAATATATGGGACCATACTATATGGAGCATTATAAGGGGCCCATTATACTGTATAGAACATTGTATGAGGCCATTATTTACTGTATGGAGCATTATAAGGGGCCCTATATAGTAAATCGAGTTATATATGGGGCCCATTATATTGTATCGGGCAATATATAGGGCCATTATGTACTGTATGAAGAAATATTTGGGGCCCAATATACTGTATGGAACAACATATAGGGCCATTATATACTGTATGGAGCACTATTAGGAGCCATTATGTACTGTATGTTTAATCATATGGGGCCATTATACTGTATGGAGGAATATATGGGGCCATTGTACTGAATGGAGCAATATATGGAGCCCTTTGTACTGTATGGAGCAATATATGGGGCCCATAATAATGTATAGAGGAATATGCGGTGCCCATAATACTGTATAAAGGATTATACTGTCCTTTCTAAAATGAAAATTCTATAGTCACTCTGACTGCAGACCTTTAAATCCTCCAGCACACAAACTGTGCGTGGCGAGGATTCACCGGTTTCTGAGCTATTGTATAATTTACAATAGATATCACTAATGTAATGTAAGAAGTGAAATCTTTGTCATTATACTATACCTATATTTCTTATCTGTGCATCATAAATCGTGGTATGTGTTAAAGGGGCCACTGAGACTCTTTTGCCTGGAGCACACGAAAACCTGGAGCTGGCCCCGGCAGTGATGTAATGCGTTGCCCATGCCGTAACAACAAAGTCAGCTGTCGGCTCTTGCACTGGCCACAGAAGAAGACGTCGCATGGTGTGGGAACCGGGGAAGGTGAGTAAAGTCAGTTTTTCTTTTTAAAATGTGGTGGAGAAGAACGGAGGGGCCCAATATATATTATACCAGGATGGAAGATATTATGCCAGCATGGGGGCATTATACCAGAATGGAAGAAATTACACCAGAATGGGGTATTATAACAGAATGGGGACCTTATACGAGGATGGGGAACATTATAACTGAATGGGGACATTATACTAGTGAAAGCAGGTAGACGGATGCAGTAACGGTCGGAGGCAGAGCAAGGGTTAACAGCAGAATTTAATCTAACATCGTTACTCCACACAGGGAGGGAATAAATTAAATATGGGGCAGTGCGACTGTATACAATTAACTTAGGAGTAACCGGTATATGATTAGACAGAAAAGAGTTAAAAAGCATAAACTTATCAATCCGGCGTTGTTGAGGGGTAGTCTCTGAGATAGTTGTGGTGGAATTCTGGCATGAATGCTTGGAGAATCCGGTGTCGTCCTGGTTTGGAAAGGGCCTTGAATCCTGGTGTTGCCAATGGTCCTGAAATATGCGGTCGTGGGTTCTGGATCCAGGGGGAAAATTCACTGAAGGAGGAATAGTCCTTTCTCTTAGGTACCGACAGTACGGGAGCGTACAGGAGCGGGTATGTCAGATAGCCGCACACTGTCTGCAGCCTGGTGGTCTCGTCTGGGGGTGCGCCCTCTACGATATGGCTGAGGAGAAGACCCGCTCAAGGTCAGTAGCGCTGCGGGAGTCGGCATGGTCAGAAGTCTCTGGAAGCGTCTGCGCCTGTGATCTGCAGTAAGCTGGCATAGGCCCCTCTGGCTTAGGCCTACATCGTCCTGACTACACTGTGCAGAGACTCGCACTCTGTTCCCACACACTACAGTATAGCTTACCGCCCAATCTGACCTAGTTGCCACGTAATGTCGCCCTTTTATGTCCTCCATGCCCCCTGGTCTTAAGTTCGAAGGTCTGTCCGGGGAACTAAGCTCTCCCCCTGCAACATGGGTGACAGCACCGATGGTTCCGGACTCATTCCAGGAAAGGCACGCCACGGCCGTCTCTCCTCCTTACACTAGGGTGGGTGACATTATACCAGAATGGGGGAAATTATGCCAGGAAGGTGAGAATTATAATAGCATGAGCAACATTATATCAGGATAAGGAACATTATACAAGAATAGGTATAATATACCAGAATGGGGATATTATACTAGGATGGGGACATTATACCAGAATGGGGGACATTATAACAGAATGGGGACATTATACCAGAATGAAGACATTATACCAGAATGGGGACATTATACCAAGATGGATGACATTATAATAGAATGGAGAGTATTCTCAACAGGATGGGGGACATTATATCAGGATGGGTACAATATACCTTAAAAAGGGATTTTATATCAGGATGGGAACATTATTCCAGGATGGGTGAGATTATAACAGAAAGGGTGGAATTATAACAGCATGAGGGACTTTAGACCAGTAAGGGGAGAATTATAACAGCATAGGGGACATTATATCAGGATGAGGAACATTATACCAGAACAGGTACAATATACAAGAATGGGGAGATTATACAAGGATGTTAGACAATATATAAGAACGGGTACAATATACTAGACTGGGGGACATCATACCAGAATGTGGGCATTATGCCAGAATGTGGGACATCTAACATCTAACATCTAACACCTATGAACAGATATTCTAGCCCAAGCTGACTGGACTACATTCCACAGTTCTTTTGCATTCTTAGGTTTTTCATTTTTTTAATGTTGCTCCACAAATTCTCAATCGGATTGAGGTCTGGGGATTGGGCTGGCCACTTCATAATATCAATCTTGCTTGTCTAGAACCAGGATGTTGACCACTTGCTGTTGTGTTTGGGTTTGTTTTCCTGTTGAAACACCCATTTCTAGGTAATTTCTGATTCAGCATAAGACAACATGACCTCTTCCAGTACTTTGATATATTCAAATGGGCCCAACTCCATAGTATGAGAAACATCCCCAAACCATTAGGGTATGTGTCCACAATCAGGATTACATCCGGATTAGCTGAGGATGAATGGTGCGTACAGCCACAGCGTTCAACCCGGAGCATCCAGATGTTACAGCATAGTGGAGGGGATTTTATGAAATCCCTTCTCCATTATGCATGCGAACACGCATCCGGCGGCCCTGCGTTTACAGATATGCGGCGCGTCTTTTTAGTGCGCAGCTTTATGGGTTGTCTCACAAACTGTCTGCGGCCTTTAGACCTAATAAGAAGAATCTTGCTCTCATCTGGCCATAGAATGTTGCACCACTGAATGTTGCACCACATTTTGGCAAACTGTAACCTTCTCAACACATCTTTTTTTTCAGCAATGGCAATTTATGAGGGTTTCTTGCAAATGATGGTTGCAGGTCTGACAGGTACAGTGGGGAAAAAAGTATTTAGTCAGCTACCAATTGTGTAATTTCTCACACTTAAAAAGATGAGAGAGACCTGTAATACTGGTAACAAGTGCAAACAGGTGCCATTACTAGAGGCAATGAGTGGAGGACAGAGGAGCCTCTTAAAGAAGAAGTTACAGGTCTGTGAGAGTCAGAAATCTTGCATGTTTTTAGGTGACCAAATACTTATTTTCCACCATAATTTGCAAAATAAATCTTGCAACATCAGACAAGGTGATTTTCTTGATTTGCTTTCTCATTTTGACTCTCATAGTTGTGGTCTACCTATGATGTCAATTACAGGCCTGTCTCATCTTTTTAAGTGGGAGAACTTGCACAGTTGGTGGCTGACTAAATACTTTTTTCCCCACTGTAACTAATAATCTTCTTTAATCTCCTTGGAGCTAATCATTTTATGCTTCTTTGCCATTCTTGTGATTCAATGATCTATGTGGATAGTAGTATTTAATTTCCTACCATGTGTTTTGTGTTTTGTTTGCTATTTTAAAGCACTGGAAATATTTTTAGCTGAGCTGCCAATCAACTTCTTGATCAAAGGTCTTTCTCCTTCAATACAATGTCTGGAACGACCCATTTTAATCACTAAGCAAGGTCTAAAGCCAGCAGGTACATTTGCTGCCCTCCTTCTTTAAATAAGGGCCATAATTTCACAGAATGAATGACCGCGCTAACTCTGACTTGCTATTAATTAGAACATACTCCTTTCATTAAATGAGTCAATTACACCCAAGTGCCAGGGTGCAGATCATGGCTGTTGATTCTGTTGGTTGCCCATTACTCGCCTACATCTTGCCATGATTTTATTTCCCATGTTGTACGATCTTTTCTGCCCAAAACAGTAATAAAAAACATTAGTTATGTTAGACTATTATTTTGCACATAACTGTTGTGGTAGATCGGCTCACTCGACTGCACACATAGGCAGACACGGGTACACTGTGGCTTTAAGAACTTCCTTTGGTTTATTGTAGGCAGCATAAACCAAGGTGTGGTAAATAAAATACTGCCCTCTGGGCAAAACAGGAAAACAAAACAAAATGGTGGCAGAACAAACACAGTCCTTCTGTAAGCGGGGTTCCTCCCGCTCACGGCTGGCAGAACACACACTGTTCAGCTTCACAAGTCCATGTAACACTTTCCTGGAGTGCTCCTTCCCCAGGCCCATACTAAACACTGAAAGCTCTGACCTTCAGTGATTTAAGCCCAGACCTTGTGACTGCTCCATCGTGTGACTGATCACATGATCTTGATATCACACAGGTCCTGTCTGTACTCTGCATGTGGAGATACGGTGAACCCCCTCCCACCCACTCTATGGAGGTCCAAAAAAGCCAGCCCATAACATAACTCTCATTTCATCCTCTCAACACATGGTAAACTACTCTGGTTTTACGTCACTGACGCCATCATGCGCAGTGCCACGTATCTCCCCTCTATCACTTCACCAGTGACTCTGTCACATTGTATAATAAACACACTGATGTCAAAGTACAGAAATAAAAAAGTGATGTGGGCGATAATAAACACAGTGATGTCACAGCACAGGAATAATGAATGCAGTGATATCATCGTACAGGTGTAATAAAGGCAAATGTATTAATCCTGTCAAATATTTACATTTAAGTATAAACTTAGACTAGACAGTCTGAACATGCACTAAATTGATCACAGTGTTTCATGCTGAATGATAAAAAGGTGAATCAATATAGACTTGTCTCAATTTGCACCAACTCTGTGCACTATCACCTAGCACAGCACAGTACTGGAATTAAATGAGCATCCTGGTAGGAAGAAGTTATTACCTATCCACAAAAGTGCTAACTTCTGGAATGGTTCCCCGTTTGGATAGATTTAGCAAACGCACTGTCATCCTATTCATTCTCTATGGATCTGCCGGAGACAGCTGAGTACCGTGCTTGGCTATGTCTAGAATTCTTATACAGAATGAATAGAATGGCATTGCACATCTAGACGTTATAGATTACAACTTCTTACTACCAGTATATCCCTTCAAGCAATTATGATGGTGCTATAAAGCATAATGCATACATCAAGGGTAACCAAGGTGCTCTGTTCTGTATAGTGAAAGCACATAACAGGACATATGTAGTCTAACTAATGTCTGAGGCACAAGAAGTGACATTGTAGACAGCTGCCTCCTGACCATGTCATGTATCAGAGTCTGTTGTCCTGCTTAATAGAAATCATTGTCCTAAATTGCCTGATAAGTTTCCTGTCATTTCCAATTAAGAGGGAACAGAAGCTAATCAAACTAATAATAGATAAATGCATTGACTCTGTATTTCATGTATTATTCATTGAATGATGCGTTATTATTGTACTGAATGGACATTTTTCAGAAAGAAGATATTTTGAATTGTCGTCTTCTGGGTAATAGAAAGCTCATTGCAAAACCCAGGAGCAGCAGTATCTATGAAATTAAATTAAAAATGCTAATTTTCTTCAATCAGAAATGTAAATGGCTTCTACCATAACAGGAGATCATCAATGTAGTCACCGCAATGTCATCCATCACAAAAAGTCCCAAACTCTACTTAGCCATTAGGATCACATGTATATTAGACTAAAGTCCATTGAATCGACCAATATTGGGCAAATAATGTCAGGTAAGAGAAAGATTCAGTGGAATGGATTTTCTATGACAAATTCACTTGTTCTCTCAGAGAGGAGTCTCACATCAGCTCTCAAAAAGAATCCAGAAATGCTCGGCTGAGCTGATCATTCTTGTGTATGTGAGAGTCGGAAGAGAAAGCTGTTGGCCAAGCAAGTGTTCAGCCGATAGTTGCCTAATGCCTCTGGATCAACATGTTAGGGCATGTTAGGTTAGGCTATGGGATGAACTAGATGGACTTAAAGTCTTCCTTCAACCTTAATAACTATGTAACTATGTAATGTGTATAGGGGCTGTTAGATGTAACAGAAAAGAAGTAAATAGCCAGCTCACCAGTAACCACCGCAGGTGCACGGAACTCTGTTGCAGGAGAACGAGTTGATCATCAAAAGAAAAAAAAAGTTGAGTTCCAGCTCCTTAAAAATAGAAAATTTATTGATTTCCAAAATATTAAAAGCGATACATCCAGGTGGATTGTCTCCCTCCGGTGGGTGCCCCTGAGCATGAGGGACTAATTGCCTATCCTACAGTATATGAGGATAATCAACTATGTGATATATTAAAATCTGGTATCAATGTGGTGTCAAGAAGAGCGCCGACTATAGGTAACCAAATAGCCCCTAGTATGCTTCGATCAAATATAACCAAGAATAAAAAAACATGGTTAAATTATCCTGTTTTTTTTAAATGTGGTACAAATAATTGTAGCACCTGTAAGCTTTAGCAGCTAAAATGTTCCACAATGCGGAGGAAACAATTAAATTTGATATAAAACAATATATTAACTGTAATTCCACCAATATTGTGTACAAAATCAACTGCACAGATTGCAATTTGTCCTACGTGGGTTGTACAATGAGGAAACTTAAGACACGCATCCGGGAGCATTTATACGATATAAATAACCTACAGGGTGGTAACAGAAATATGTCGGCGGCTTCCAGACACTTTGTCACTCACCATGCCCGGAGAACTGTAGGCTTCCAAATCCAGGGAATAGAACAGGTTAATATGCCTCCTCGCGGTGGGGACGCCAGGAGGCGTCTCCTTACGCGAGAGGCATATTGGATATTTCACCTTAACACCTGATCCCCGATGGGACTTAATAAACGCAATGAAACTATTCTGCATTATTGTTGAACAAGAAGTGAATATTTTATTATGTATTGTATATTTTATTATGCATTTATATGTGTTAATGATTTTATACTAGGACCTGAAGAATTGTCATGTGACTTATTCTGGGAATCTGGTTGGGCAAATCTCTCTATTTAGAGCAACACAGCCCGACTAACTTATGGCTTTGACAAAGATCGTTTGATCGAAACGCGTTAAAAGCCAATTAGTCCCTCATGCTCAGTGGCACCCACCGGAGGGAGACAATCCACCTGTATGTATCGCTTTTAATATTTTGGAAATCAATACATTTTCTATTTTTAAGGAGCTGGAACTCAATTTTTTTTTTTTCTTTTGCTGTTAGATGTAACCTATATTGACAATGTATTTACACACATGTATTAATCACTGAATTTAGGTATGCAAATTGCCTCTTCAGAGAAAAAGAGGACTTGAACTCTATAGCGCCACCTATTGGAAGTAGCGATCCTACAAGTCACAATCAACCCTTTAACAAGTCTTGCAATATGACTTAGTATAAAAGTCAAATCAGTATCTCAATTCGGAGACAGTGTTTCGGTCTGTTGGCCCTTGTCAGAGCGAAGCATGAGAACTGATTTGGCTAGGTGAGAGACTCTGGACTGAGGTCTAAGGGGTAAGGTTTCTCCTTGTGGAGAGTGACATACCAGCTCTGGCTTGTCAAGGTATTTTATTCAGTCCGTTGGGCGCAATGTATACAATCCAGCCCCTTGTCTTGCAGTCTGATTTACTAACAGCTGTGAAATAATGGCTTCTTCTAAAGATCTCACTGATTCAGCCATGGTCCTGCAATAAGATGTTACCAGTGTAACAAGTCAGATTGTGAAACTTTTTCACTCTTTGTTCCATGTTTAGGAACCACAGCAACTCTAGCTCAAAATGGAGACCACATAAAGTTGCAGAGCAGGGTCACTGAGTAGCAGTGGAAACATGGTCTGTGGAGTAACAGATCAGGCTTCTCTATCGAGTAGATAGAAAAAGCCAGTAGATAGAAAAATATTTAGAATTGAGAGTCCTCAGTGGTTGATACCTTTTAATGGCTAACTGGAAAGATGATAACAAATTGCAAGCTTTTGAGACTACTCAGGCCTCTTCATCAGTCTGATGAAGAGGCCTGAGTAGTCTCGAAAGCTTGCAATTTGTTATCATCTTTTCAGTTAGCCATTAAAAGGTATCAACCACTGAGGACTCTCAATTCTAAATATTTTTCAGAACTTTTTTTAGACACTATATGGACTTCAGAAGATGATGAAACAATGGTTAAATCGAGCATATATAGGATTAGCATAACATCTGCTGTTGATTTTTCACATGGATTATAATTTGCACCCTCAGAAAATAAGAGTTAGCTGCTGCCAAGTACCTTTTGTCTATGGCAGTGCATACATACTTGGATAATCCAAGTGCGAGGGCTTAGAAATTGGTGTTTATGGATATGAAAGAGTTTTGACAGAACCTATTGACTTAAAGTTAAAGATTACACATTTTCTTTGTGTTTTCGGCACAAAGAGTAATCTTTTACATTTGAAAAATTACAAAAAGGAAAATGGGCCAATGCAAAAATGTGGGCACCCGTCATGGTTAGTACCTAGTAGCACCCCCTTTTGCAAGTATCAAAACTTGTAAATACTTTTTGTAGACTGCCAAGTCTTTGAATTCTTGTTTCAGGGATTTTAATCATTTTTTTCAGTTCTGTTAGACTCCAGGGTTGTCTTCCATGCACTGCTATTTTGAGGTGTAGCCACAGATTTTCAATGATGTTCACATTAGGGGACTGTGAGGGCCAGTGTATTTCAGCTTGTGCCTTTTGAGGTAGTCTATTGTAGATTTTGATGTGTTTAGGATCGTTATCCATTTGTAGAGGCAATCCTCTTTTCAACTTGAGCTTTTTTTTATACATGGTGCTATGTTTGTGTAAGAAGGTGGCGGGGACCCTCACGTGCCTCCTCTCCCCTGGTCACTGTTCACATATTACATGTGGCACCCCGTGGTGTATCAATAAGAAATGTAACATTTATACATGTTTACTGATTTTTGTGTACTGTAATGTGATGCATTTGTTATATACTGTGTGCAAGCCTAGGGACAGTATAGAACAGTAGGGGGATTAGAATAGAAGGGGGCATCATAGAGATAAGATAGTATAGACTAAATAGAAGTGTTAGTAAAGGCCCCGTCTCACATAGCAATTTACCAACGATCACGACCAGCGATACGACCTGGCCGTGATCGTTGGTAAGTCGTTGTGTGGTCGCTGGGGAGCTGTCACACAGACAGCTCTCTCCAGCGACCAACGATCAGGGGAACGACTTCGGCATCGTTGAAACTGTCTTCAACGATGCCGAAGTCCCCCTGCAGCACCCGGGTAACCAGGGTAAACATCGGGTTACTAAGCGCAGGGCCGCGCTTAGTAACCCGATGTTTACCCTGGTTACCAAAAAAAACAAACAGTACATACTCGCCTTTCGGTGTCCCTTGCCGTCTGCTTCCTGCTCTGACTGAGCCGCCGTACAGTGAGAGCAGAGCGCAGCGGTGACGTCACTGCTGTGATCTGCTCTCACTTTCCGGCCGGCAGTCAGTCAGAGCAGGAAGCAGACGGCAAGGGACCTGACGGACATCAGATGGTGAGTATGTACTGTTTTTTTTTTTTTTACATTTACGCTGGTAACCACGGTAAACATCGGGTTACTAAGCGTGGCCCTGCGCTTAGTAACCCGATGTTTACCCTGGTTACCAGTGAAGACATCGCTGGATCGGTGTCACACACACCGATTCAGCGATGTCAGCGGGACCTCAACGACCAAAAAAAGGTCCAGGCCATTCCGACACGACCAGCGATCTCGCAGCAGGGGCCTGATCGCTGGTACGTGTCACACATAGCGAGATCGCTACTGAGGTCGCTGTTGCGTCACAAAACTAGTGACTCAGCAGCGATCTCGCTAGCGATCTCGCTATGTGAGACGGGGCCTTAAGATACAGGCAGAATGGGAGTTGGTTAGTGGGGAGGAGTTAGAGCAGGGCAGAGCCACGGGGATATAGAAGCAGTACTTCCTGGTTAGGGAGAAGAAGCCATGGGCGAGATGTGAGGAATAGTGACAAAGACGTTAGACAGCCATGGGGGATAAAGTTGCGATGGCAGTAAGGGGCCCCCAGGCGGAGAATAGTGTAGTCGGGCACCAGCTTAAGAAGATCTAAGACTGGGGCAGGAGCAGCTGAGATGGCGTTCCTGGCACCTTTCCCTAATGGAACCAAAAGAGGGCTGACAGGCAGCTGGTGACGCTGAAGGTACTGATGGGATATGGACTGTCCAAAGATACGGCAGGGATTGCCAAGAAAAGGGAGACAGAGCTGAAGGAGAGGATAGGAGCTGCCCGGACGGCAGGGAAAGATAAGAAGATTCCTCTGTGTTTAACCTGTGCTGCCTATGTGATGAATGCACTGCTGTCCAGTAAAGTTAATCTGTTGGAAAAAGACCTCGACTCTGAAGTGATTTATGGGGCTCATGGAAGCGGAGCCAGCGTGACAGCAGCCAAAGGAAACCTGATAGTGACTGTGAGTGTTCTGTTGCGCATGCTGCATATGCAGCAAAATGGACACTGTATTTTATCTGTGAGGCACCAGGGTGTGGGAACAGAACAGCCCGTTGCCACGACTACCCCCCTGACCGCCTTACATTTGCATCAAGAATTTGTTGAAATTTAATATATCCATTCTTCCGTCTACCCGTGAAATGTTCACCGTGCTATCGCCTACAACACAACCCTAAAGCATGATTGATCCACCCCCATGGTCATTGGTTGGCATTATGTTCTTTTCCTGAAATTCTGTGCCTTTTTTCTTTGACACATACCTTTGATCATTGTGATCAAACAGTTCTATTTAAACTCATCGGTCCACAGGACTGGTTTCCAAAATGCATCATGCTTGTTTAGATGTTATTTTGCATACGTCTGACTCTGAATTTTATGATGAGGAAGCAGGAGAGGTTTTCTTCTGATGACTCTTCCATGAAGGCCATATTTGTGCAGGTGTCTCTAAACAGTAGAACAATGTGCCACAACTGCAGAGTCTACTAAATCTTTCTGAAGGTTTTTTGCAGACACGCGAGGGTTCTGATTTGCTGCCCTACGAGCAACTCTCACTGAAATTTTTTCTTGGTCTTTCAGACCTTATCTTGAACTCCACTGTTTCTGTTAACTGATATTTCTTAATTATATTTCGAACTGAGGAAAGGGCAGCTTGAAAACATTTTGCTATCTTCCTAGCCTTCTACTGCTTTATGGGCCTCCACCATTTTTTTTCAGAGTACTAGGTAGCTGCTTAGAAGAACCCATGGCTGCTGATTTTTGGAAGAAGGTTAGAGTTGACTTGGTTTTTATAAAGTTTGGAAATTTACATCACCTGGCCTTTCCTAACGATGATAGTGACCAAGCCATAACCCTAGAAGGCTAATTAAGGTCTGAAACCTTAATCATAGTTATCTGAGCACACAAATCTGCAAGAGTGCCCAAATATTTGCATCTGCCCATTTTCCTTTTTATAATTTTTAAAATGTAAAAATTGACAAAAGTGTCATCTTTAACTTTAGGCCTTTTAGAGATCATTTCATCTTCAACTTGCTTAACTGTTCACAATAACAGTAATTTTTAGCAGGGGTGCCCAAACGTTTACATTCCACTGTAGTGTCATCTACCAATTTTTTTCTTATGGTTATGCTATTTTTGACTGCAAAGAAATGTAGCCTGAAAATCTGGTCTTGCCATAACAAACACCAGAACATCACAGCTTCAGATTTAGAAACATTTCTTATTGTCTTTTTTAAGTGCCTTTTTCAAAATACCTGTACTATGAGAATTGAGGGCTTGCTCACGAGTAGCATTTTACAGTAGAATCAAAATGCCTATTCATGATAGTTTTTATTTTCCTTGAGGTACATACATAGTTTTTCTTAAAAACGTAGCATGCCAATTATTTTAGCGATTTTTAAAGATTTTTTTTTCCTATTTTGTCTGATGATTGTACTTTTCCTGTGGAAAAAATGCAGCATAAACATTGCATGTGAATACATCCTAAAATTATTATTATTAATTTATTCGATCCCCCATGACAGCACCATGAGATAGGGGATCCGCCCTTCAAGTACTGGAAAGTCTACAGACATAAAAAGCAGCACCTCTCCCATGCATAGTTGGTTTCTTGTCCTTGACGGGTGAACCTCTACAGACAAACCTGTCGAAGAAGAAGTCTTACCCAGGCCCAGCCAGTCGGTTCAGGCAGCGGGGCTTTCCTGCTTTGGCCAGTGGGGGGTCTCTGGAAGCATCACAGTGGATCCAAGGGGACTTCACGCTAGTGTGAGGAGCAGGAGAGTGGTATCTGGGTAGGATTACTAGCTCAGTCGCGGTCTGCAGCAGACGATGGTGCAGGTAAGTATAATCTGGAGCTCTGCTGGTGTGTCTCTGTGCTGTGGCCATGTGGAGCATGGCCTGGTTATGTGCCCGGGACGGGCCGGGGGCACCACAATGACACAACCAGGATGCACCCAGATGCGAAAAGAGGAAGCGCATCATATGAGCGCGCATTGTGGCTGAAGTGCTGGCCGGGAAACATCTAGGCCAGATCAAAACTTTGCATCATTCCCTGTGAAGGAGAGCACCTTGGCTCAAGGACTTCTTAACTCACTGGCTTCCTATATCCTGGTGGTCCTGTGGACTCAATTTCATGCTAGAGCAACAGCATGAACAATTGGATGTCCTCTTTAATGACTTTTCACTTAGCGGGCTGTTATGATCCCAGTGGCTGGGGATCACAGGAAATACTAGCTAAGTAACTAAACATAGACACGAGCTCTAGGGAGATGGTAACTGGACTGACCGCAAAACCTGATCCTATCCAAACACACTAAAAGTAGCCGGTGAACGTGCCTAAAATCCTGGACATCTCGACACAGCCTGAGAAACTGACTACCCCTAAAGAGAAAGCAAGACCTCACTTGCCTCAAGAGAAATAACCCCAAAGATATAGGAAGCCCCCAACAAATAATAACGGTGAGGTAAGGAGAAAAGACACACGTAGGAATGAAAACAGATTCAGCAAATGAGGCCCGCTAATACTAGATAGCAGAAGACAGATAGCGAACTGTGCGGTCAGCAAAAAACCCTACCAAAATATCCACGCTGAGAATTCAAGAACCCCCACACCAACTAACGGTGTGGGGGGAGAAACTCAGCCCCCTAGAGCTACCAGCAAGCTGGGAAATCACATATTAGCAAGCTGGACAAGAAACAAATAGAACACTGATGATCAAAAAATGAACAAAACGGAAACTTAGCTTCTCTTGAAGAGACTGGGAGCAAGGTAGTCAGAAGGAATCAGAATAGCACTGAATACATTGACAGCAGGCATAGACTGAGAGTCCAAGTGAGCTTAAATAGAAAACCAGCCCACAGATAACGAGACAGCTGATGCCAGTCACAAACCTGCAGAAAGACAGCACTCACACAATACCACTTGTGACCACAAGAGGGAGCCCAGAAATAGAGTTCACAACAGTACCCCCCCCTTGAGGAGGGGTCACCGAACCCTCATCAAGACCCCCAGGGCGATCAGGATGAGCCGCATGGAAGGCACGAACCAAATCGGCCGCATGGACATCAGAGGCGACAACCCAGGAATTATCCTCCTGACCATAGCCCTTCCACTTAACTAAATACTGAAGCCTCCGTCTGGAAATACGAGAATCCAAGATCTTCTCCACCACGTACTCCAATTCGCCCTCAACCAGCACCGGAGCAGGAGGCTCAACAGAAGGAACCACAGGCACCACATACCTCCGCAACAAAGACCTATGGAACACATTATGAATGGCAAACGATGCTGGGAGGTCCAAACGAAAAGACACCAGGTTAAGGATTTCCAAAATCTTATAAGGACCGATGAAGCGAGGCTTGAATTTAGGAGAGGAAACCTTCATAGGAACATACCGAGAAGACAGCCATACCAAATCCCCAACATGAAGTCGGGGACCAACACCGCGACGGCGGTTGGCAAAGCGCTGAGCCTTCTGCTGTGACAACTTCAAATTGTCCACCACATGGTTCCAAATCTGCTGCAACCTATCCACCACAGAATCCACCCCCGGACAGTCAGAAGGCTCAACCTGACCCGAGGAAAAACGAGGATGAAAACCAGAATTGCAGAAAAAAGGCGAAACCAAAGTAGCAGAACTAGCCCGATTATTAAGGGCAAACTCGGCCAATGGAAAAAAAGTCACCCAATCATCCTGATCAGCAGAAACAAAACAACTTAAATAAGTTTCCAACGTCTGATTAGTTCGCTCGGTTTGGCCATTCGTCTGAGGATGGAAGGCCGACGAAAAAGACAAATCAATGCCCATCTTAGCACAAAAAATCCGCCAAAATCTGGACACAAACTGGGATCCTCTGTCAGACACAATATTTTCAGGGATGCCGTGCAAGCGAACCACATTCTGAAAAAAATAAAGGAACCAAATCGGAGGAGGAAGGCAACTTAGGCAAGGGCACCAAATGGACCATTTTGGAAAAACGATCACACACCACCCAGATGACAGACATTCTCTGAGATACTGGAAGATCTGAAATAAAATCCATGGAAATGTGCGTCCAAGGCCTCTTCGGGACAGGCAAAGGCAAAAGCAAACCGCTGGCACGAGAACAGCAAGGCTTAGCCCGAGCACAAATCCCACAGGACTGCACAAAGGAACGCACATCCCGCGACAAGGAAGGCCACCAGAAGGACCTAGCCACCAAATCTCTGGTACCAAAAATCCCAGGATGACCTGCCAACACCGAAGAATGAACCTCGGAAATAACTCTGCTGGTCCATCTATCTGGGACAAACAGTCTCTCTGGTGGGCAACGGTCAGGTCTATCAGCCTGAAATTTCTGCAGCACTCGTCGCAAATCTGGGGAAATGGCAGACAAAATCACTCCCTCTCTGAGGATACCAGCCGGCTCTGAAACTCCCGGAGAGTCAGGCACAAAACTCCTAGAAAGGGCATCAGCCTTCACGTTCTTCGAACCAGGCAGGTACGAGACCACGAAATCGAAACGGGAGAAAAACAACGACCAACCAGCCTGTCTAGGATTCAGGCGCTTGGCAGACTCGAGATAAATCAGATTTTTGTGATCAGTCAAGACCACCACACGATGCCTAGCTCCCTCGAGCCAATGTCGCCACTCCTCAAATGCCCACTTCATAGCCAACAACTCTTGATTACCAACATCATAATTCCGCTCGGCAGGCGAAAACTTTCTTGAAAAGAAGGCACAAGGCTTCATCACAGAGCCATCAGAGCTTCTCTGCGACAAAACAGCCCCTGCTCCAATCTCAGAAGCATCCACCTCGACCTGGAAAGGAAGAGAGACATCAGGCTGACATAAGACTGGAGCTGAAGAAAACCGGCGCTTCAGCTCCCGAAAGGCTTCCACTGCCGCAGGAGACCAATTAGTCACATCAGAACCTTTCTTGGTCAAATCCGTCAAGGGCTTAACCACGCCAGAAAAATTAGCGATGAAGCGAAGGTAAAAATTAGCAAAACCCAAGAACTTCTGAAGACTCTTAACAGATGTAGGCTGAGTCCAGTCATGAATAGCCTGGACCTTGACTGGGTCCATCTCAATAGTAGAAGGAGAAAAAATAAAACCCAAAAAGGAAACCTTCTGTACTCCGAAGAGACATTTTGAGCCCTTCACAAATAAAGCATTGGCACACAGGACCTGAAACACCATCCTGACCTGCTTCACATGGGACTCCCAATCATTAGAAAAGACCAAAATGTCATCCAGATACACAATCATAAATTTATCCAGATATTCTCGGAAAATGTCATGCATAAAGGACTGAAACACAGAAGGAGCATTAGAGTCCAAAAGGCATCACCAAGTACTCAAAATGGCCTTCGGGCGTATTAAATGCTGTTTTCCATTCGTCCCCCTGCTTGATACGCACAAGGTTATACGCACCACGAAGATCTATCTTGGTGAACCAACTGGATCCCTGTTATGACCCCAATGGCAGAGGGTCTCAGAAATAATTACTAAGTCTGCAAACACAAAAAACCAGCTCATAGGGCAGTGGTAACTGAGCTGACCATATATCTAATCCTAGCACCACAAATAGCAGCAGCCGGGGAACGTGCCTACGTTGGTTCTAGACGTCTCGCGCCAGCCGGAGAACTAACTAACCCTAGAAGGGAAAAGAAAGACCTTTCTTGCCTCCAGAGAAAAGACCCCAAAAGTTGGATACAAGCCCCCAACAAATAATAACGGTGAGGTAAGAGGAAAAGTCAAACGTAAGAATGAGCTAGGTATTTAGCAAAGAGAGGCCCACTAGCTAATAGCAGAATAAGTAAGATGACTTATATGGTCAGCAAAAACCCTATCAAAATATCCACGCTGGATATTCAAGAACCCCCGAACCGTCTAACGGCCCGGGGGGAGAACACCAGCCCCCTAGAGCTTCCAGCAAAGTCAGGAATCACATTTAGTACAAGCTGGACAAAAATAAGAGCAAAGCAAATAACCAAAAAACAAAGAAGCAGGACTTAGCTTAATTTAGCACGAACCAAGACCAGCAGACAGGAGCAAACAGAAAGGATCTGATTACAACGATGCCAGGCACTGGACTAAGGATCCAGGAAGCTTATATAGCAACACCCCTGGACTAACGACCCAGGTGGGTGCCAAACTGAGGAAAGACAATCCCAGAGTCATATCACAAGTAACCACAAGAGGGAGCCAAAACGTCTAATTCACAACAGTACCCCCCCTTAAGGAGGGGTCACCGAACCCTCACCAAGACCACCAGGGCGATCAGGATGAGCAGCGTGAAAGGCACGAACTAAATCGGCCACATGCACATCAGAAGCAACCACCCAGGAATTATCCTCCTGACCATAGCCCTTCCACTTGACCAGATACTGAAGCCTCCGTCTGGAGAGACGAGAATCCAAGATCTTCTCCACCACGTACTCCAACTCGCCCTCAACCAACACCGGAGCAGGAGGCTCAACAGAAGGAACCACAGGTACAACGTACCGCCGCAACAAAGACCTATGGAACACGTTGTGAATGGCAAACGACACCGGAAGATCCAAGCGAAAGGACACAGGATTAAGGATTTCCAATATCTTGTAAGGACCAATGAAGCGAGGCTTAAATTTAGGAGAGGAGACCTTCATAGGAACAAATTGAGAAGACAGCCATACCAAATCCCCAACACGAAGTCGGGGACCCACACCGCGGCGGCGGTTGGCAAAACGCTGAGCCTTCTCCTGTGACAACTTTAAGTTGTCCACCACATGATTCCAGATCTGCTGCAACCTATCCACCACAGAATCTACCCCAGGACAGTCAGAAGGCTCCACATGTCCCGAGGAAAAACGAGGATGGAAACCAGAGTTGCAGAAAAATGGCGAAACCAAAGTAGCGGAACTAGCCCGATTATTAAGGGCAAACTCAGCCAACGGCAAGAAGGTCACCCAATCCTCCTGATCTGCCGAAACAAAACACCTCAAATAAGCCTCCAGAGTCTGATTAGTTCGCTCCGTTTGTCCATTAGCCTGAGGATGAAAGGCAGACGAAAACGACAAATCAATGCCCATCCTAGCACAAAAGGATCGCCAGAACCTGGAAACAAACTGGGATTCTCTGTCAGACACAATATTCTCAGGAATGCCGTGTAAACGAACCACATTCTGAAAGAACACAGGAACCAGATCGGAAGAGGAAGGCAGCTTAGGCAAAGGCACCAAATGGACCATTTTAGAAAAGCGATCACATACCACCCAGATGACAGACATGCCCTGAGACACCGGGAGATCTGAAATGAAATCCATGGAAATGTGTGTCCAAGGCCTCTTCGGGACAGGCAAGGGCAAGAGCAACCCACTGGCACGAGAACAGCAAGGCTTAGCTCGAGCACAAGTCCCACAGGACTGCACAAATGACCGCACATCCCGTGACAAGGAAGGCCACCAAAAGGACCTAGCCACCAGATCTCTGGTGCCAAAAATTCCCGGATGCCCTGCCAACACCGAGGAATGAACCTCGGAAATGACTCTGCTGGTCCATTTATCAGGAACAAACAGTCTGTCAGGTGGACAAGAGTCAGGTCTACCAGCCTGAAATCTCTGCAAAACACGTCGCAAATCAGGAGAAATGGCCGACAAGATAACTCCCTCTTTAAGAATACCAACTGGTTCTGCGACTCCAGGAGAGTCAGGCACAAAGCTCCTTGAAAGAGCATCAGCCTTCACATTCTTTGAACCTGGTAAATACGAGACCACAAAGTCAAAACGGGAGAAAAACAATGACCAGTGGGCCTGTCTAGGATTCAGGCGTTTAGCAGACTCGAGATACATCAAATTTTTGTGATCAGTCAAGACCACCACACGATGCTTAGCACCCTCGAGCCAATGACGCCACTCCTCAAATGCCCACTTCATGGCCAGCAACTCCCGATTGCCAACATCATAATTCCGCTCAGCAGGCGAAAACTTCCTAGAGAAGAAAGCACATGGTCTCATTACCGAGCAACCAGGGCGCCTCTGCGACAAAACGGCCCCTGCCCCAATCTCCGAAGCATCCACTTCGACCTGAAAGGGAAGTGAGACATCAGGCTGGCAGAAAACAGGCGCCGAAGTAAACCGGCGCTTCAACTCTTGGAACGCCTCCACGGCTGCAGGAGCCCAGTTAGCAACATCAGAACCTTTCTTGGTCATATCCATCAAAGGTTTAACAACGCTAGAAAAATTAGCGATAAAACGACGGTAGAAGTTAGCAAAACCCAAGAACTTCTGAAGACTCTTAACTGACGTGGGTTGAGTCCAATCATGAATAGCTCGGACCTTGACTGGGTCCATCTCCACAGCAGAAGGGGAAAAAATAAACCCCAAAAAGGGAACCTTCTGTACTCCAAAGAGACACTTTGAGCCCTTAACAAACAAAGCATTCTCACGCAAAACCTGAAACACCATCCTGACCTGCTCCACATGTGAGTCCCAATCTTCAGAGAAAACCAGAATATCATCCAGATAAACAATCATAAATTTATCCAGATACTTCCAGAAAATATCATGCATAAAGGACTGAAACACTGAGGGAGCATTAGAGAGCCCAAAAGGCATCACCAAGTACTCAAAATGACCTTCGGGCGTATTAAATGCTGTCTTCCATTCATCTCCTTGCTTAATGCGCACAAGGTTGTACGCACCACGAAGATCTATCTTGGTGAACCACTTGGCACCTTTAATCCGGGCAAACAAGTCCGACAACAGAGGCAAAGGATACTGAAATTTAACAGTGATTTTATTCAGAAGCCGATAGTCAATACAAGGTCTCAAAGATCCGTCCTTCTTGGCCACAAAAAAGAATCCCGCACCAAGAGGGGAAGAGGATGGACGGATATGCCCCTTCTCCAGAGACTCCTTGATATACGAACGCATTGCGGCATGCTCAGGTACAGACAGATTAAACAGTCTTCCCTTAGGAAATTTACTACCTGGAATCAAATCTATGGCGCAGTCACAGTCCCTATGAGGAGGCAGAGCACTGGACCTGGACTCGCTGAATACATCCTGATAATCAGACAAATACTCAGGAACTTCCGAAGGAGTAGAGGAAGCAATAGACACCGGCGGGGAATTAGCATGAATTCCCTGACAGCCCCAACTTGACACAGACATTGCCTTCCAATCCAAGACTGGATTGTGGGTCTGTAACCATGGCAGACCCAAAACGACCAAATCATGCATTTTATGCAGAACAAGAAAACGAATCACCTCCCGATGTTCAGGAGTCATGCACATGGTTACCTGCATCCAAAACTGCGGTTTATTTTCCGCCAATGGCGTAGCATCAATACCTCTAAGAGGAATAGGATTTACCAACGGTTCAAGAACAAAACCACAGCGCTTGGCAAATGACAGATCCATAAGACTCAGGGCAGCACCTGAATCCACAAACGCCATAACAGGGTAAGAAGACAATGAGCAAATTAAAGTCACAGACAAAATAAATTTAGGTTGCAAATTACCAATGGCGACAGGACTAACAACCCTTGTTAGGCGTTTAGAGCATGCTGATATGACATGTGTAGAATCACCACAGTAAAAACACAACCCATTCTGACGTCTATGATTTTTCCGCTCATTTCTAGTCTGAATTCTATCACATTGCATTAAATCAGGTGTTTGTTCAGACAACACCACCAGAGGATTAGCGGTTTTGCGCTCCCGCAAACGCCGGTCAATTTGAATAGCCAGCGCCATGGAATCATTCAGACTTGTAGGAATGGGGAAACCCACCATCACATTCTTAATGGCTTCCGAAAGGCCATTTCTGAAATTTGCGGCCAGAGCACACTCATTCCACTGAGTAAGCACGGACCATTTCCGAAATTTTTGGCAATACACTTCAGCTTCATCCTGGCCCTGAGAAATAGCCAGCAAGGCTTTTTCTGCCTGAACTTCAAGATTGGGTTCCTCGTAAAGCAATCCGAGCGCCAGAAAAAACGCATCAATATTTGCCAATGCCGGATCTCCTGGCGCTAGCGAGAAAGCCCAATCCTGAGGGTCGCCCCGTAAAAAAGAGATAACAATTTTAACTTGCTGAGCTGAATCTCCAGATGAACGGGGTCTCAGAGATAGAAACAATTTACAATTGTTCCTAAAATTCCTAAACTTAAATCGGTCTCCAGAAAACAGTTCAGGAATAGGTATTTTAGGTTCAGACATTGGACTACTGGTAACAAAATCTTGTATGCCCTGCACACGAGCAGCAAGCTGGTCTACACTTGTAATCAAGGTCTGGACATTCATGTCTGCAGCAAGCTCAAGCCACTCAGAGGTAAAGGGGAGGAAGAGAGGAAAAAAAACAAAAAAAAACCTCAGAATTTCCTTTCTTATTATCCCACTTCTGCAATGCATTAAACATTCAATGTTCGGCCTGGCATACTGTTATGACCCCAATGGCAGAGGGTCTCAGAAATAATTACTAAGTCTGCAAACACAAAAAACCAGCTCATAGGGCAGTGGTAACTGAGCTGACCATATATCTAATCCTAGCACCACAAATAGCAGCAGCCGGGGAACGTGCCTACGTTGGTTCTAGACGTCTCGCGCCAGCCGGAGAACTAACTAACCCTAGAAGGGAAAAGAAAGACCTTTCTTGCCTCCAGAGAAAAGACCCCAAAAGTTGGATACAAGCCCCCAACAAATAATAACGGTGAGGTAAGAGGAAAAGACAAACGTAAGAATGAGCTAGGTATTTAGCAAAGAGAGGCCCACTAGCTAATAGCAGAATAAGTAAGATGACTTATATGGTCAGCAAAAACCCTATCAAAATATCCACGCTGGATATTCAAGAACCCCCGAACCGTCTAACGGCCCGGGGGGAGAACACCAGCCCCCTAGAGCTTCCAGCAAAGTCAGGAATCACATTTAGTACAAGCTGGACAAAAATAAGAGCAAAGCAAATAACCAAAAAACAAAGAAGCAGGACTTAGCTTAATTTAGCACGTACCAAGACCAGCAGACAGGAGCAAACAGAAAGGATCTGATTACAACGATGCCAGGCACTGGACTAAGGATCCAGGAAGCTTATATAGCAACACCCCTGGACTAACGACCCAGGTGGGTGCCAAACTGAGGAAAGACAATCCCAGAGTCATATCACAAGTAACCACAAGAGGGAGCCAAAAAGTCTAATTCACAACAGATCCCTTAATCCGAGAAAACAGATCAGACAATAATGGCAAAGGATACTGAAATTTGACCGTGATTTTATTTAGAAGACGATAATCTATACAAGGTCTCAGAGAACCATCCTTCTTGGCCACAAAAAAGAATCCTGCACCAAGAGGGGAGGAGGATGGGCGAATATGTCCCTTCGCCAAAGACTCCTTTATATAACTCCGCATCGCGGCATGTTCTGGTATAGACAAATTAAAAAGTCGTCCCTTAGGGAACTTACTGCCAGGAATCAAATTTATAGCACAATCACAATCCCTATGAGGAGGCAGGGCACCGGATCTGGGCTCATCAAATACATCCTGGTAGTCCGACAAAAACTCAGGGACCTCAGAAGGAGTGGAAGAAGCAATTGACACCAAAGGGACATCGCCATGAATCCCCTGACAACCCCAACTTGACACAGACATAGCTTTCCAATCCAGAACTGGACTATGGGCCTGCAGCCATGGCAGACCCAAAACTACAACATCATGCAAATTATGCAGTACAAGAAAGCGAATCACCTCCTGATGTACAGGAGTCATGCACATGGTCATTTGCGTCCAATACTGAGGCTTATTCTCAGCCAATGGCGTAGCATCTATTCCCCTCAGTGGAATAGGAAATTCCAAAGGCTCCAGAACAAAACCACAGCGCTTGGCAAACGACAAATCCATAAGATTCAGGGCAGCACCTGAATCCACAAAAGCCATAACCGAGTAGGATGACAAAGAACAGATCAAAGTAACAGACAAAATGAACTTAGGCTGTATAGTACCAATGGTGACAGGTTTAGCGATTTTTTTTTAAGCGCTTAGAGCATGCTGAGATAACATGAGTAGAATCACCACAGTAAAAGCACAACCCATTTTGACGTCTATGACTTTGTCGCTCAATTCTAGTCAGAATTCTGTCACATTGCATTGACTCAGGTCTCTGTTCAGAGAACACCGCCAGAGGATGCGCAGATTTGCGCTCCCGCAAACGCCGATCAATCTGAATGGCCAAAGCCATTGAATCACTCAGACTTGCAGGTGTGGGGAACCCCACCATAACATTCTTAATGGCTTCAGAAAGACCCTCTCTGAAATTTGCAGCCAGGGCACACTCATTCCATTGAGTAAGCACTGACCATTTCCAAAATTTTTGACAGTACACCTCAGCTTCATCCTGACCTTGAGAGATAGCCAGCAAAGCCTTTTCTGCCTGGTTCTCAAGATTAGGTTCCTCATAAAGCAGTCCGAGCGCCAGAAAAAACGCATCCACATTCAGCAATGCAGGATCTCCTGGCGCCAGAGAGAAAGCCCAATCTTGAGGGTCGCCGCGTAACAAGGAGATAACAATTTTAACTTGCTGAGCGGAATCACCAGAGGAACGAGGTCTCAAAGATAGAAACAATTTACAATTATTCCTAAAATTCAGAAACCTAGATCTATCTCCAGAAAACAACTCAGGAATAGGTATCTTTGGCTCAGACATAGGGCTATGAACAACAAAATCCTGAATATTTTGCACCTTTGCAGCAAGATGATCCACACTAGAAGTCAGACTCAGAATATCCATGTCTGCAGCTGAGCTCAAAACCACCCAGAGATTAAGGGGATGAGAGAATCTAGACAGACTGCAGCAAAGGAGGGGAAAAAAAAAAAATTGTACTCAGGACTTCTTTTATCCCACTTCATGCGATGCATTAAACACTTTTGTGGCCTGCTGTACTGTTATGATCCCAGTGGCTGGGGATCACAGGAAATACTAGCTAAGTAACTAAACATAGACACGAGCTCTAGGGAGATGGTAACTGGACTGACCGCAAAACCTGATCCTATCCAAACACACTAAAAGTAGCCGGAGAACGTGCCTAAAATCCTGGACATCTTGACACAGCCTGAGAAACTGACTACCCCTAAAGAGAAAGCAAGACCTCACTTGCCTCAAGAGAAATAACCCCAAAGATATAGGAAGCCCCCAACAAATAATAACGGTGAGGTAAGGAGAAAAGACACACGTAGGAATGAAAACAGATTCAGCAAATGAGGCCCGCTAATACTAGATAGCAGAAGACAGATAGCGAACTGTGCGGTCAGCAAAAAACCCTACCAAAATATCCACGCTGAGAATTCAAGAACCCCCACACCAACTAACGGTGTGGGGGGAGAAACTCAGCCCCCTAGAGCTACCAGCAAGCTGGGAAATCACATATTAGCAAGCTGGACAAGAAACAAATAGAACACTGATGATCAAAAAATGAACAAAACGGAAACTTAGCTTCTCTTGAAGAGACTGGGAGCAAGGTAGTCAGAAGGAATCAGAATAGCACTGAATACATTGACAGCAGGCATAGACTGAGAGTCCAAGTGAGCTTAAATAGAAAACCAGCCCACAGATAACGAGACAGCTGATGCCAGTCACAAACCTGCAGAAAGACAGCACTCACACAATACCACTTGTGACCACAAGAGGGAGCCCAGAAATAGAGTTCACAACAGCGGGCACTTTTTCCCTGAAAACAGCTATTCTTGTAGCATTAACATCTGCCTGAAGGGTTAGTGATATTCAGGCCCTTTCCAGACTTCCACCATACACCCAGTTCCTGGAGGACAGGGTTATCTTGAAGCCAGATCCATCCTTCCTACCAAAGGTAGCTTCTAAATTTCATAGATTACAAAAGATAGTTTTTCCATCCTTCTGTGCTAACCCTAAAAATAGGAAGGAAGAGAAGCTCCATTTACTAGATGTCAGGAGATGCCTATTGGAATACATATCAGTTACGAATCCTTGGAAAAGGGATAATTCTTTATTTGTGTCTTAACAGGGTGGTAGGATGGGACTTACAGTTTCAAGATGCACTTTAGCTAGGTGGATCTTTTCATTAGCTTACACATAAAGTAAGGCAGTGCCAGAAGGTCTGAGGGCTCACTCCACATGGGACGTGGCAGTCTCCTGGGCAGAAAGATCAGAGGTTTCGATCGAGCAGATATGTAAGGCAGCTACATGGTCTTCTCCTTCCTACAGGATGTGGTCGCTCCCTGAATTCTTACCTCTCTGTAATTCTCTCGTGGTGCTGTCATGGGGGATCAAATAAAGTCTTTGTTACATACCGGTAATGGAATTTTTTGGAAGCCATGACAGCACCCCAATATTCCCTCCTTTCACATGTCGGTGAGCACTTCTTTCACTTGTATAAAATCATGTTTGAGAAATTATTTGTTGTTCGGATTAATGTATATTTTTGCAATTAACCATGGAAGGTCCTCTCGTGCTCTGTAATCCAACTGATGTGTGGGAGAGGTGCCGCCCTTTTATGTCTGTAGGTTTCCTGTGCTTAAAAGGTGGATCCCCTCTCTCGTGGTGCTGTCATCGACTCTGAAAAATCCTTTTACCAGTAAGTAACTAAGACTTTTTTCTAGAAACACCTCAAAAGTTTAAAAGGCTTCTGACTGACCAAGAGGTTGAGATCCCTTTTGGCATTTACCACTGACCTAGTGCCCAGTTGGGGAATAGATAGATGGGTGAGTAGACATTAGACACATAGCTTGGAACAAATAAATTAATGCACCGTTACTTGTGCTTCTTTTCCGTAATTAATTAGTTGTTTCCTATAATTAAGATACCACTACATTTTCTAGTTAACAGGCTCTAATTGCCTCATATCATTTTATAGCCTGAGGGATTAAATCGCTTTGTGGATGTATTATTAAAATTTTGCAGTCATGTAATGTGTACAAATCACCAGCAGAGGGAGCACATAGTTTACATACTGTATGTCGGGTAACACTGATTTGGCCCATATGAAAAGACTATTGCTATTAAAGACCTGCAACAGTTGGTGGCGATGCTGGAGATTTTGGGGCCCACAGGTTCAAGTTACACCGCTGTACAAGCATGCACACATGAGTGTACAATCTAGGCGGTGAGCTTCTGAACAGTCAACCACAAATGGGATAAATATATAGTTCTTTAATCCATTCATTTTAAAACATAAAATTAGAACTCCCTGGTTGAAGTGAATCTGTCATCAGATTTTGGCTACCCCATCTGAAAGCAGCATGAGGTAGGGACAGAGACCCTCATTCCAGCAATGTATCACTTAGGTTAGTGTGTCGCATACTTTACTGTGTGACCTGTTTTCTCTGCTGTATATCTAGCAGTGCCCTGAATACTGAGTTCTGTATAACCCCGCTCACCCCATTGAGTAGCAGCTTTCTATGTACACTGTGCATAGGCAGAAAGCTGCCAATCAGTGGTAAGGGCGGGTGTTATACAGAGATCATGACTATGGAAGACTACCTGGAAGCAGAGTTACTAGTCCTCTAGTGATAATCAGGGTCTCTGCCTCTACATTATGCTGCTCTTAGATTAGAGGGCAAAAATCTGGTGACAGATTCCCTTTAACCCCATCACACCATGGCCATTTTCCATTTTTTCCTTTTGTTCCCCCCCCCCCCCCCCTTCTTCTAACAGCCATAATGTTCTATGACTGTCAATATAGCTGTATTAGGGCTTGTTTTATGCAGGACAAGTTGTACTTTTGAACGGTACCATTGATTTTACTATATACAGTTGTGTGAAAAAGTGTTTGCCCCTTCCTGATTTCCTATTCTTTTGCATGATTGTCACACTCGGAAACCCTCCCAATGTGGCTGAATTACATTTCTGTAAAGATGAGTGGGCAAAAATTCCTCCAGAGCGTTGTGAAAGACTCATTGCCAGTTACCACAAACACTTGATTGCTGATGTTGCTAAGGTTGGTGTCACACTTGTGTGTGCAATGCGAGAAACTCGCTCATCAATACCCGGCACTGCTTCCCGGAGTTCGGACCGGAGCTTTCAGCTGCATAGAAATACATGCAGCCGCACGCTCGGGTCCCGAGGGCAGTGCCAGGTATTGATGCGCGAGACTCGTGACCTCCGCCTAAGAGTGGCCCAACCAGTTATTAGGGTTAGGGGGCAATCACTTTTTCACACAGGGTCCTGTAGGTTTGGATTTCTTTTTCTGCTCATAATAAAGACCTTCATTTATAAACTGCATGAGCTGGCATTCACAGGAGTATCATAATAACAGGCACAGGGATCTTCTGCAGACCCCCGACTGTCATGACAACCCATCGGTGCCCCCAATCATGTGACAGGGTGCCGATAGGTGGTATTTGTGAATCAGTTGACAGATGGATTTAACTGGTTAACATCTGTGGGTTGAGCTCCGATCCACCAGCGGTTCTTAAAGGCACATGACAGCTCATTACACCAGCTGTCATGTGCGGGGAACGAAACAGGCTCAGCGCCGGAGCCCGCATCAAAGTCAGAGACACGACATATGACATAGATATACGTGATATGTCATGAACGAGTTAATATTGTGCAGTTGCCCAGTTAGTTTCAAAACATCTCTGACCCCAAGAAGGTCTCCTCTGAATGTGTCCTGTGGTATTTGAAACCAAGATGTTAGGAGAAGATCCTTTAAAGTGTTTTTTCAGGTCTTGACAATCCCTTAATAATAATAATTATTATAATATTATTATAATTAATGGACCCAGATAGGCTAGTAAAAAATTATACTTCCCAGACTGGTACTTATTCTCTGTATTCAGTGCTGTGCTAACTGCTGGTCTGCTATCACCTTCTGATGGAGGTGCCATGGTAGCATTGCAGCCAGTCAATGATTGGCTGTGGTGTTCACTTCTTTTCATCAAAGAACACACTCGTGCGGAATGTGAACACTGCAGCCAATCAGCAACCGCAGAGTGGCTGCAGAGTTCACATGACATCCTCTCTGGATGTTGATGCCACGAGCATGGTTTACAGCTTACAAAAAAAAAGGTAACTTGTAAAACGATGCTAATTACAGTGAAAATAATCTATATAGGTTTCTTCAGCTTTAAAAAAAATCACGGATGACTTATATGTTTTTTTTTTTACAGAGAATGCAAAAAAAAGTCCCTTATTTTTACGGACTGTCCTGGAATTTCTGGACAGTTGGCAACCCTGGTCAGGAGACTGGCAGGGGAAACCAATCTATTTGCTTTTATTTTTCACTTTCAGGAATCCATTTTAAGTTACAGCCCTGTACATTGTGTGGTAGGACTTCCATTGAAGATCCATGGAAAAATTTTGATGGGGTCGGTGTAACATCCCAGGTAACCGATTGTTACAGTGGCATTGCTTACCTCTCGGGGAGGGTGATGTCATGCTTGGAAGCGAGGAAGAATCCCTTTAACAGGTAACCAGTACATGCAACACTGTTCTGACTCCAGGCCAGAAGGGGGAACTCGAGACCCAGATTCAGGGGAACTTCCCTATATATTCTAGCTGGAGGAGGAGTTAGATAGGTAGATTGTGAGAGGAGAGTGAGGAGAGAGGAAGCAGACAGAGAGAGTCTGAGAGAGGAAAGCTGGGGCCGTGCAGACGAGTGGTTCTGCAGCTCCTGGAAGGAGAGAGAAACAGAGCAGTCTGTAGGAGACTGAAAGGGGAAGAGAAGCACAGGAGAAGTAAAGAGCTGGAGGGAAGCTGCGACTGAGCTTCCTCCACACTGAAGCACAGAATACCAGTAGCCGGAAGACCGAGGTTGTGGGGGTAACTCTATGCCCCACAGCAGAAACTGGCGGACAGGAGATTGCAGGTTGCCTGCCCACCTTTAACACCCGAAGGCACTGCAGCACATAGAGCCTGGAGTCGTCCTGAGAGACCCCTGTAAAAAGGCTCGTGCTGCCTGCCATGCGGGTAGTGTCCTACCTTAAGGGACAGAGACAAAGTGAGGACCTTGTGTGAGTCCTAAGGCAGCAAGGGAATACAACACAGCACAGAGAGGAAGTCTTCCAACCCCACCTGGCTAGGGGGATTCCTGAATTGCTTCCAAGCCGGCCGGACCACACCAGCACCTGTGATCCATAACCTGGACTGTGGCTGCCTTACACCAGTAAAAAGGTAAAGAGACAGCAACCTTGTGTCCTCTAGTTCTTTCTGGCTCTACACCATCTTTATCCATACCATCCCTGCTGCCATAACATCACCTCAGTGGACCCCTTTAAGCTGCGTCGGTCTTCACTGACCGAATACCACAGTTGGCGTCACGAACAAACTTTATAAACTTTATTTCCCATTTACTTTAACCCCTTTTATTGGATGCCCAGGGCCACGGACTGGGTCACTGCCACCGTGACACCACATACCTTTAAGAACCAGCCCGGTTCTGAGTTCCCTAAGGCCCTAGTGGGGCGCTCCATTGGCTTTAAGATTTTAACCTGTCTACAGCCGAATACCAGAACTCAAGGTTTCCCAGCAGATCATTGCCCAGAGCATAACACACCATTGACTTGTCTTCTCTCCCTAGTGCCATGGTTCTGATGCCATTACTTCCGCTTTCAAGTGATGGACATGCACCTCGCATTTCATATGATGTAAAAGAAAAAATTTAATTAATCAGAACAGGCCACCTCATTACATTGATTGCTCTATGAAACAGATCTGATGTTCACATACCTATTTTGACGGTGGACTCTGATCCCTCTGTTGTTACTCAGTCGCCTTTTATACAGCAAGCTGCTATGCTGAGTGTCCAGTCTTCTTTCCAACCATAACTTTTTCAGCAATTTGTGCTATAGCAGCAGTTATGAGGGATCAGATAAGAAAGGCCATCCTTTCTCTCCCCCAACAGATCATTGAACCTTTGGTGCCCTTGATGTTGTTGTCACCAGTTTTCTACTTTCTGACCACTTTTGGTGCATACTAACTGCTGCATAGTGGGAACACAACACCTGTGATTTTGGAAACGCTCAGCCCAAATCATCTAGTCATCACAATTTGACTTTTGTCATAGTCACTCAGATCCTTAGCACTCATAAAGACGAGCATATTTTCGATCTGACAAAACATCAGATAGCGCTGAGACCAATGTTATGCTATGGGGCCACGCACACATCTGTTTTTTTTTCATTGGACAGAGTCGGTGCGGAGAAAAAATTGCAGCATGTCTGAGTTTGATCCAATATTCAGATCGTACTCAGCCATGCAAGTCAATAAGCCCGTGGAAATCATTAGACTGCACTCCAATGACTTCTGAGTGCAGTCCGATTTCCATGGACTCAGAGAATGGATAAAGTGGATAATTTTTTCCTCTGTCTTCTCCTAATCCAAGAGAATTGGATCACTCTATGGTCACACTCTGATAAAACTCTGATCAGAGTGTGATTTACATAATCGACCCAATTTTTCCGAATAGGGTCATCTGCACCTGCTCTTACGCTTGGCCCATTTTTCCTGCTTCCAAGACATCAATATAAACTGCCAGGAATTTGTTGCGAAATCTATCTCTTCAAATGTGTTTTCTCTGGATTTTGAAAATGCCAAAATATGTGGAATAACCTGAACGTCTGAACCTATAATGGTATGGCTGATCACTTTAGGTAAACTGATGTTGCACAGGGCGGTACTGTAGAATACACTGGCATTATACTATAAAGGAATAATCTGAAAAAAGATGAATATAATATAATCATGCTCAACAGCAAAGTTGATATTTAGCCAGTATATATGAAATTAAACACTATATGCACATGTCAGCACATATCCAACAAACCTCAATGTAACTGACACATGTGACTGCCTATATAATATAATATGCACCCTTAGGGCAATGGATGCACACAGCTAGCATATAGCAATTTTGTGCAATGACAAGTAGTAATTTCCACATGAGCAGAAAGCTGTAACTGCATAATAAATGTATGTATTTATGTACAGCTGATTGAAAACACCCTTAGGCCTCTTTCACACGTCAGTGTCTCCGGTACGTATAGTGACAGTTTTCTCACGTACCGGAGACACTGACACACGTAGACCCATTTAAATGAATGGGTCTATGCACATGTCTCCGTGTTTTCACGGACCGTATGTCCGTGCTGAAAACACGTAGACATGTCCATTTTTTACCGGCAGCACGGACCACAATACGGACAGCACACGTGCACACGGAGAACAGTGTGCACTCTCCTCCGTGTGCACGTACCGCCCGCAGGAGAGACAGCGCTACAGTAAGCGCTGTCCCCCCCGCATGTGGTGCTGAAGGCAGAATTTATCTCTTCTCCCCCAGCGTTCGTTGGAGAGAAGAGATGAAAGATCGTTTTTTGGGGGGTTTTTTGTGAAAAATAAATTTTGCATGTGCCCCCCGCCTCCCCCCTCAGTGCGCCGCCTGGCCCCTTGCCACAGAAATACTCACCTAGCTCCCGCGATGTCTCCTCTGTCCTCTCTGCGCTGGCAGCTTCTCCTGTGTGAGCGGTCACGTGGGACCGCTCATTACAGTGAGGAATATTCACTGACTGTAATAAGCGGTACCACGTGACCGCTCACACAGGAGAAGCTGCCAGCGCGGAGAGGACAGAGGAGACATTGCGGGAGCTAGGTGAGTATTTCTGTGGCAAGGGGCCAGGCGGCGCACTGAGGGGGGAGGCGGGGGGCACATGCAAAATTTATTTTTCACAAAAAAAAAACAAAAAACGATCTTTCATCTCTTCTCTCCAACGAACGCTGGGGGAGAAGAGATGAATTCTGCCTTCAGCACCACATGCGGGGGGACAGCGCTTAGTGTAGCGCTGTCTCTCCTGCACGTTCCGTGTGGTCCTCAGGCGGCACACGGGCGGCACACGGATGCCGCACGTGTGCCACACTGATGTGCCACTTGAGCACACGGACATACGGCCACGGATATCTCCGGTACCGGTTTTTCCGGTACCGGAAATATCAGGACGTGTGAAAGAGGCCTCATAGAAAGGAAATCAAGTGTTTTTTTTCCAAGGAAATACCCTCCGCATCCCTGAAATTTCCATAGTGGTATTAGTCCTATCGTCTCTGGACACTTGTCTGAATTACTTGGGAACTTACTGATAATAATGTCAAGAACAGGGTTATCAACATGCTTTTTTTTCTGGACTGCTTATCAAAACAAATCAATGACACACAATAATTTTTAAAGAAACATTGGCAAACCATAATAAACCTTTAAGATAATAAGTGATCCATGTCTACAGCCCATGATTGTGATATGAAGACATCAGCTGCATTCACTGTAAACTGTAAAAGGATGATAATTACAGTCATAACAATCTGTAGATGATTCTCCAGGCCCCCAAAATAACAGAAGTGTCACATTTATTTTAAAAGAAAAAAAGGGGTTTGGTACTGTGTTAGCCAGTTGAAAAAAACAATGCTCTCAATGTGAAAAACAAGATAATCTTGTAGTTATGATACCTTTTAATGGCTAACAAAAATAAAATAAATGATGTTACAAAGCAAGCTTTCGGGACTTCTTAGGTCTCTTCCTCAGGCATGGCATGGTTATACCATTAAAAAGGTATTAAAACTACAAGATGATCTTGTTTCCCAATGTCAGCATTCTTTTTTCAACTATCTAACATGGTACCACACTCTTTTTTCTTTTAACTAAATGGAGGATACCAGAATGTACTACACATTTATGGAACACAAATTTTTTTAATGGAACTAAAATATCTTTGTAGACACTACGGAATCACCTTCAGTGTCGTTGTTAGGAGTAGGCAGACTGACAGACAGACTGGCATCTGCCTAGGGCCCCTGCTCCCCGGGGACCCTCAGCCAGTGGCGTGCCGCTAATAGTGGCAATCCAAGCAGCTGCTATGAGGGTCAAAAGCCAAGGAGGCCCCCCCCACCCGCATTCAACTGTATTGGCATTTAACTGTATTGGCATCATAGAGTGTGTGATAATTCCATTTCTTCTCCTATTTTGTTTAACCACATCTCCACTCCCCTGTGTTTACTTCTGTTGTTTATAGGTGTATACTTGTATGATTGGTATTTTCCTTTTTCCCTGTTCGTATTACCTTGTAAGTCCGGTTGGTATATTACGGTACACTACTACTTCCCTCTTCCATGGGTGGTGGAAGGGTAAAGAATGAGGGCAGATTTAGGAGCTAAGGCAAAGTATGTGGCACCAGCGTCTTCACCATCAGAAGTAATCTGGGGAACAGGGAGAGCTAGTGCACCCCTAGCATTAGGGACAGGGAAGGAGCCCCTGGTCCTGGGACACCCAACAACAGAGTCGTGACACCATTCTTGAAGAAGGGACCTAAGAAGCTTTGAATGCTTGCTTTGTAACATCATATATCGTCATTTTGGTTAGCCATTAAAAAGGATCACTGAGAGCACATTTTTTTTTACAATCAATGAAAATGTTCCCAATTTTTACTGACTGTCCAGAAATTTCTGGACAACCCTGGCGTAGAATAGTGATGCACATCTTGAAGGAGTTTTTATATAACAGTCACAAATCTACAGCATACTTTTACAGCTCTCTATCTGGGAGTCTCCAGCGTGTGAAGTGCACTCTTTTTTTTACCTTTAATGGTGAATCCTTTATCAGGTCATACCTCCACCCATTTCCCATTCCCTGATTCATAGTTACCAACATTACTGGGGATGTTAAATCCTTGCTCCTCTTGGAAACACCCCTGATAATCCCAAAATGCTTCCATTTGGGTATGGCTTCCACCAGCCCTGCCTTGCTTCAGTCCTGTAGGATAGGTGGCAACTATGCTGATTGTGCAGTTGACTGCTTGATGTCAGAACTACAAGAAATGGCTTTGAAGAGGCTTCAGTGGCTCTCAGAAAAAAGTCTCCCCTTTTTCCACAAACCTCCTGAAAGAGATATCAAGCATTGTCTACAATTGAAAATTTTGAGAACCCTTAGATTGACTTTAGTGTTGTTCATATGGAAAAGGGTATTTATGAAAAAAGAAAAGGGGTAAAAACCTTTGAAACATTGTGGAAACCGTGGATGGAGAGGGGCTGATCTCAATAGAATGCTGTTTTAATGTATATGTAATGTATATTATTGTCCTGTTGCTGTTCATATATGCCTCGGGGTGATCCTTGACTCTGCCCTCTCTTTCAAGCCACATATCCAAGCCCTTGCCTCCTCCTGCCATCTCAAACTCAAAAATATCTCCCGGATCCGCGCATTCCTTGACCGCGACACCACAAAAACACTAGGTCATGCCCTTATCATCTCCCGCCTTTACTACTGCAACCTTCTACTCTCTGGCCTCCCCTCTAGCACTCTGGCACAACTCCAATACATCCAACACTCTGCTGCCCGACTAATCTACCTGTCTCCCCGCTATTCCCCAGCCTCTCCCCTATGCCAAGCCCTTCACTGGCTTCCTATCACCCAGAGACTCCAGTTCAAAACCCTTACAGTGACATATAAAGCCATCCACAACCTCTCCCCTCCATACATCTGTGACATGGTCTCCCGGTACTTACCTACACGCAACCTCCGATCCTCTCAAGACCTCATTCTCTACTCCTCTCTCATCTCTTCTTCCCACAACCTCATCCAAGACTTCTCCCATGCTTCCTCCATACTCTGGAACTCTCTACCCCAACACATCAGACTCTCGCCTACCATAGAAACCTTCAAAAAGAACCTGAAGACTCACCTCTTCGGACAAGCCTACAGCCTGCAGTGATCCTCAACCTACTGAACTGCAGCACAACCAGCCCTACCCTCTCCAAGTGTATCTTCACCCATCCCCTGCAAACTGTGAGCCCTCGCGGGCAGGGTCCTTCCTCCTTCTGTACCTGTTAGTACCTTGTTTTTTTGCTCATGTTTAGTTGTATTTGTCTATATTTGCCCCCTTTTCACATGTAAAGCACCATGGAATAAATGGCGCTATAAAAATGTACAATAATAATAATAAGTGGGAATGGTTTAGCGGAACCCTGGATCTTTTTGACCTAGGACACGGTGACATGAACCAGCACCAGCAGAAAACATTTTATTTTATATTATTGGGCATATTTCACTCCATTTACAGTGCTTTTTTTGTCAACTCTAGATTATACTTAACCCCTTCATGACCCAGCCTATTTTGGCCTTAATGACCTTGCCGTTTTTTGCAATTCTGACCAGTGTCCCTTTATGAGGTAATAACTCCGGAACGCTTCAACGGATCCTAGCAATTCTGAGACCGTTTTTTCGTGACATATTGGGCTTCATGTTAGTGGTAAATATAGGTCGATAATTTCTGAGTTTATTTGTGAAAAAAATGGAAATTTGGCGAAAATTTTGAAAATTTCACAATTTTCACATTTTTAATTTTTATTCTGTTAAACCAGAGAGTTATGTGACACAAAATAGTTAATAAATAACGTTTCCCACATGTCTACTTTACATCAGCACAATTTTGGAAACAAATTTTTTTTTTGCTAGGAAGTTATAAGGGTTAAAATTTGACCAGTGATTTCTCATTTTTACAACAAAATTTACAAAACCATTTTTTTAGGGACCACCTCACATTTGAAGTCATTTTGAGGGTTCTATATGGCTGAAAATACCCAAAAGTGACACCATTCTAAAAACTGCACCCCTCAAGGTGCTTAAAACCACATTCAAGAAGTTTATTAACCCTTCAGGTGTTTCACAGCAGCAGAAGCAACATGGAAGTAAAAAATGAACATTTAACTTTTTAGTCACAAAAATGATCTTTTAGCAACAATTTTTTTATTTTCCCAAGGGTAAAAGGAGAAACTGGACCACGGACGTTGTTGTCCAATTTGTCCTGAGTACGCTGATACCTCATATGTGGGAGTAAACCACTGTTTGGGCGCACGGCAGGGCTTGGAAGGGAAGGAGCGCCATTTGACTTTTTGAATGAAAAATTGGCTCCAATCTTTAGCGGACACCATGTCGCGTTTGGAGAGCCCCCGTGTGCCTAAACATTGGAGCTCCCCCACAAGTGACCCCATTTTGGAAACTAGACCCCCCAAGGAACTTATCTAGAAGCATAGTGAGCACTTTAAACCCCCAGGTGCTTCACAAATTGATCCGTAAAAATGAAAAAGTACTTTTTTTTCCCAAAAAAATTATTTTAGCCTCAATTTTTTCATTTTCACATGGGCAACAGGATAAAATGGATCCTAAATTTTGTTGGGCAATTTCTCCTGAGTACACCGATACCTCAAATGTGGGGGTAAACCACTGTTTGGGCACATGGTAAGGCTCGGAAGGGAAGGAGCGCCATTTGACTTTTTGAATGAAAAATTATCTCCATCGTTAGCGGACACCATGTCGCTTTTGGAATGCCCCTGTGTGCCTAAACATTGGAGCTCCTCCACAAGTGACCCCATTTTGGAAACTAGACCCCCCAAGGAACTTATCTAGAGGCATAGTGAGCACTTTAAACCCCCAGGTGCTTCACAAATTGATCCGCAAAAATGAAAAAGTACTTTTTTTTCACACAAAATTTCTTTTAGCCTCAATTCTTTCATTTTCACATGGGCAACAGGATAAAATGGATGCTAAAATTTGTTGGGCAATTTCTCCTGAGTACGCCGATACCTCATATGTGGGGGTAAACCACTGTTTGGGTGCACGGCAAGGCTCGGAAGGGGAGGCGTACCATTTGACTTTTTGAATGGAAAATTAGCTCCAATCGTTAGCGGACACCATGTCGCGTTTGGAGAGCCCCTGTGTGCCTAAACATTGGAGATCCCCTACAAGTGACCCCATTTTGGAAACTAGACCCCCCAAGGAACTTATCTAGATGCATAGTGAGCACTTATAACCCCCAGGTGCTTCACAGAAGTTTATAACGCAGAGCCGTGAAAATAAAAAATAATTTTTCTTTTCTCAAAAATGATTTTTAGCCCACAATTTTTTATTTTCCCAAGTGAAACAGGAGAAATTGGACCCCAAAAGTTGTTGTCCAGTTTCTCCTGAGTACGCTGATACCCCATATGTGGGGGTAAACCACTGTTTTGGCACACGTCGGGGTTCGGAAGGGAAGTAGTGACGTTTTGAAATGCAGACTTTGATGGAATGCTCTGCGGGCGTCAGGTTGCTTTTGCAGAGCCCCTGATGTGCCTAAACAGTAGGAACTCCCCACAAGTGACTCCATTTTGGAAACTAGACCCCCAAGGGAACTTATCTAGATGTGTGGTGAGCACTTTGAACCCCCAAGTGCTTCACAGAAGTTTATAACGCAGAGCCGTGAAAATAATAAATGTGTTTCCTTTCCTCAAAAATATTTTTTTAGCCCAGAATTTTTTATTTTTGCAAGAGTAACAGGAGAAATTGAACCCAAAAGTTGTTGTCCAGTTTCTCCTGAGTACACTGATATCCCATATATGGGGGTAAACCACTGTTTGGGCACATGCCGGGGCTCGGAAGGGAAGTAGTGACGTTTTGGAATGCAGACTTTGATGGAATGGTCTGCGGGCATCATGTTACGTTTGCAGAGCCCCTGATATGCCTAAACAGTAGAAACCCCCCACAAGTGACCCCATTTTGGAAACTAGACCCCCCAAGGAACTTATCTAGATGTGTGGTGAGCACGTTCAACCCCCAAGTGCTTCACAGAAGTTTACAACGCAGAGCCGTGAAAATAGAAAATCATTTTTCTTTCCTCAAAAAAGATGTTTTAGCAAGCAATTTTTTATTTTCACAACGGTAACAGGAGAAATTGGGCCCCAATATTTGTTGCCCAGTTTGTTGTGAGTGTGCTGGTACCCCATATGTGGGGGTAAACCACTGTTTGGGCACACGTCAGGGCTCGGAAGGGAAGTAGTGACATTTGAAATGCAGACTTTGATGGAATGGTCTGCGGGCGTCACATTGCATTTGCAGAGCCCCTGATGTGCCTAAACAGTAGAAACACCCCACAAGTGACCCCATTTTGGAAACTAGACCCCCCCAAGCAACTTATCTAGATGTGTGATGAGCACGTTCAACCCCCAAGTGCTTCACAGAAGTTTACAACGCAGAGCCGTGAAAATAAAAAATCATTTTTCTTTCCTCAAAAAAGATGTTTTAGCAAGCAATTTTTTATTTTCACAAGGGTAACAGGAGAAATTGGGCCCCAATATTTGTTGCCCAGTTTGTTGTGAGTGTGCTGATACCCCATATGTGGGGGTAAACCACTGTTTGGGCCCACGTCAGGGCTCGGAAGGAAAGTAGTGACATTTGAAATGCAGACTTTGATGGAATGGTCTGCGGGCATCACGTTGCATTTGCAGAGCCCCTGATGTGCCTAAACAGTAGAAACACCCCACAAGTGACCCCATTTTGGAAACTAGACCCCCGAAGGAACTTATCTAGATGTGTGGTGAGCACTTTCAACCCCCAAGTGCTTCACAGAAGTTTATAACGCAGAGCCGTGAAAATAAAAAATAATTGTTCTTTCCTCAAAAATTATGTTTTAGCAAGTAATTTTTTATTTTTGCAAGGGTAACAGGAGAAATTGGACCCCAACAGTTGTTGCGCAGTTTGTTCTGAGTACGCTGGTACCCCAAATGTGGGGGTAAACCACTGTTTGGGCGCACGTCGGGGCTTGGAAGGGAGGGAGCACCATTTGACTTTTTGAACGCAAGATTGACTGGAATCAATGGTGGCGCCATGTTGCGTTTGGAGACCCCTGATGTGCCTAAACAGTGGAAACCCCTCAATTCTAACTTCAACACTAACCCCAACACACCCCTAATCCTAATCCCAACTGTAGCCATAACCCTAATCACAACCCTAACCCCAACACACCCCTAACCACAACCCTAACCGCAACACACCCGTAACCCTAATTCCAACCCTAATCCTAACCCCAATCCCAACCCTAACCCTAATCCCAACCCTAACCACAACTGTAACCCCAACGCACCCCTAACCCTATCCGTAACCCTAACCACAAGCCTAATCTTAACCCTATTTCCAACCCTAGCCCTAATTCCAACCCTAACCCTAAGGCTATGTGCCCACGTTGCGGATTCGTGTTAGATTTTTCCGCACGATTTTTGAAAAATCTGCAGGTAAAAGGCACTGCGTTTTACCTGCGGATTTACAGCAGATTTCCAGTGTTTTTTTGTGCGGATTTCACCTGCAGATTCCTATTGAGGAACAGGTGTAAAACACTGCGGAATCCGCACAAAGAATTGACATTGTTGTGAATTTACTTTTTGCTCCCTCTAGTGGTTACTAGTTTTTTGACTCTGGTTTTTCTGTCATTCCTTTTATCCGCACCTGGGTCGTTAGTTAAGGGTGTTGCTATTTAAGCTCCCTGGACCTTCAGTTCAATGCCTGGCAACGTAGTTATCAGAGCTAGTCTGCTGTGCTCTTGTCTACTGATCCTGGTTCCAGTTATATCAGCTAAGTCCGCTTTTTGCTTTTTGCTATTTTGTTTTGGTTTTGTATTTTTGTCCAGCTTGTTCCAAATATATATCCTGACCTTTGCTGGAAGCTCTAGGGGGCTGGTGTTCTCCCCCCGGACCGTTAGACGGTTCGGGGGTTCTTGAATTTCCAGTGTGGATTTTGATAGGGTTTTTGTTGACCATATAAGTTACCTTTCTTTATTCTGCTATCAGTAAGCGGGCCTCTCTGTGCTAAACCTGGTTCATTTCTGTGTTTGTCATTTCCTCTTACCTCACTGTTATTATTTGTGGGGGGCTTCTATCCAGCTTTGGGGTCCCCTTCTCTGGAGGCAAGAAAGGTCTTTTGTTTTCCTCTACTAGGGGTAGCTAGATTCTCCGGCTGGAGCGTGTCATCTAGAATCAACGTAGGAATGATCCCCGGCTACTTCTAGTGTTGGCGTTAGGAGTAGATATATGGTCAACCCAGCTACCACTGCCCTATGAGCTGGATTTTTGTATTCTGCAGACTTCCACGTTCCTCTGAGACCCTCGCCATTGGGGTCATAACAGTTTGCCAGGCCAGTATTAAATGTTTAATGCATTGCAGAAGAGGGATTATAAGAAAGAAGATTCTGAGTTTTTTTTTTTTTTTCTTCTTCCCCTTTACCTCAGAGTGGCTATGCTTGCTGCAGACATGAATGTCCAGACCTTGATTACAAGTGTGGACCACCTGGCTACTCGTGTGCAGGGCATACAAGACTATGTTATCAGTAATCCTAGGTCAGAACCTAAAATACCGATTCCTGAACTGTTTTCCGGAGACAGGTTTAAGTTTAGGAATTTTGTGAATAATTGTAAATTGTTTTTGTCCCTGAGACCCTGTTCATCTGGAGACTCTGCTCAGCAAGTAAAAATTGTTATTTCGTTCTTACGGGGCGACCCTCAGGATTGGGCTTTTTCGCTGGCGCCAGGAGATCCGGCATTGGCTGATATTAATGCATTTTCTGGCGCTCGGTTTACTTTATGAGGAACCCAATCTTGAGATTCAGGCAGAAAAGGCCTTGCTGGCTATGTCTCAGGGGCAGGACGAGGCTGAAGTGTACTGCCAAAAATTTCGGAAATGGTCCGTGCTGACACATTGGAACGAGTGTGCACTGGCCGCTAATTTTAGAAATGGCCTTTCTGAAGCCATTAAGAATGTTATGGTGGGTTTTCCCATTCCCACAGGTCTGAATGATACTATGGCACTGGCTATTCAAATTGACCGGCGGTTGCGGGAGCGCAAAACCGCAAATTCCCTCATGGTGTTGTCTGAACAGACACCTAATTCGGTGCAATGTGATAGAAAAATCGCAAATTCCCTCATGGTGTTGTCTGAACAGACACCTGATTTAATGCAATGTGATAGAATCCTGACTAGAAATGAGCGGAAAATTCATAGACGCCGGAATGGCTTGTGCTACTACTGTGGTGATTCTACACATATTATCTCAGCATGCTCTAAACGTATAGCTAAGGTTGTTAGTCCTGTCACCGTTGGTAATTTGCAACCTAAATTTATTCTGTCTGTAACTTTGATTTGCTCACTGTCGTCTTTTCCTGTCATGGCGTTTGTAGATTCAGGTGCTGCCCTGAGTCTTATGGATCTGTCATTTGCTAAGCACTGTGGTTTTACTCTTGAACCATTAGAAAATCCTATTCCTCTTAGGGGTATTGATGCTACGCCATTGGCAGCAAATAAACCGCAGTATTGGACACAGGTTACCATGTGCATGACTCCTGATCACCGCGAGGTGATACGTTTCCTGGTTTTACATAAAATGCATGATTTGGTTGTTTTAGGGCTGCCATGGTTACAGACCCATAATCCAGTCCTGGACTGGAAGGCTATGTCAGTCTCAAGTTGGGGCTGTCGTGGTATTCATGGGGATTCCCTGCCTGTGTCTATTGCTTCTTCTACGCCTTCGGAAGTTCCGGAGTATTTGTCTGATTATCAGGATGTCTTCAGTGAGTCTGAGTCCAGTGCACTGCCTCCTCATAGGGACTGTGACTGTGCTATAGATTTGATCCCAGGCAGTAAATTTCCTAAGGGAAGACTGTTTAATCTGTCGGTACCTGAACATACCGCTATGCGTTCATATATCAAGGAGTCTCTAGAGAAAGGACATATTCGTCCGTCTTCTTCCCCTCTTGGTGCGGGATTCTTTTTTGTGGCAAAAAAGGACGGATCTTTGAGACCTTGTATTGATTATCGGCTTTTAAATAAGATCACTGTCAAATTTCAGTATCCTTTACCGCTGTTGTCTGACTTGTTTGCCCGGATTAAAGGTGCCAAGTGGTTCACCAAGATAGATCTTCGTGGTGCGTACAACCTTGTGCGCATTAAGCAAGGTGATGAATGGAAAACCGCATTCAATACGCCCGAAGGTCATTTTGAGTACTTGGTGATGCCTTTTGGGCTCTCCAATGCGCCTTCAGTTTTTCAGTCCTTTATGCATGACATTTTCCGGAAGTATCTGGATAAATTTTTGATTGTTTATCTGGATGATATTTTGGTTTTTTCTGATAATTGGGATTCGCATGTGGAGCAGGTCAGGTTGGTCTTTAAAATTTTGCGTGAAAATTCTTTGTTTGTCAAGGGCTCAAAGTGTCTCTTTGGTGTACAGAAGGTTCCCTTTTTGGGGTTCATTTTTTCCCCTTCTGCTGTGGAGATGGACCCAGTCAAGGTCCGAGCTATTCTTGATTGGACTCAGCCCTCGTCAGTTAAGAGTCTACAGAAGTTCTTGGGTTTCGCTAACTTCTACCGTCGTTTTATCGCTAATTTTTCTAGCATTGTGAAACCTTTGACGGATATGACCAAGAAGGGCTCCGATGTAGCTAACTGGGCTCCTGCTGCCGTGGAGGCTTTCCAGGAGTTGAAACGCCGGTTTACTTCGGCGCCTGTTTTGTGCCAGCCCGATGTCTCACTTCCCTTTCAGGTTGAGGTGGATGCTTCAGAGATTGGAGCAGGGGCCGTTTTGTCGCAGAGAGGCCCTGGTTGCTCTGTTATGAAACCTTGTGCCTTTTTCTCTAGGAAGTTTTCGCCTGCCGAGCGAAATTATGATGTGGGCAATCGGGAGTTGTTGGCCATGAAATGGGCATTTGAGGAGTGGCGTCATTGGCTCGAGGGTGCTAAGCATCGTGTGGTGGTCTTGACTGATCACAAAAATCTGATGTATCTCGAGTCTGCTAAACGCCTTAATCCGAGACAGGCCCGCTGGTCATTGTTTTTCTCCCGCTTTGATTTTGTTGTCTCGTATTTACCAGGTTCAAAGAATGTGAAGGCCGATGCTCTTTCTAGGAGCTTTGTGCCTGATGCTCCTGGAGTCACTGATCCTGTTGGTATTCTTAAAGATGGAGTTATCTTGTCAGCTATTTCTCCGGATCTGCGACGTGTGTTGCAGAGATTTCAGGCTGATAGGCCTGAGTCTTGTCCACCTGACAGACTGTTTGTCCCGGATAAGTGGACCAGCAGAGTCATTTCCGAGGTTCATTCCTCGGTGTTGGCAGGTCACCCGGGAATTTTTGGCACCAGAGATCTGGTGGCCAGGTCCTTTTGGTGGCCTTCCTTGTCAAGGGATGTGCGGTCATTTGTGCAGTCCTGTGGGACTTGTGCTCGAGCTAAGCCTTGCTGTTCTCGTGCCAGCGGTTTGCTCTTGCCCTTGCCTGTCCCGAAGAGACCTTGGACACATATCTCCATGGATTTCATTTCTGATCTTCCGCTATCCCAGGGCATGTCCGTTATCTGGGTGATATGTGATCGCTTCTCAAAGATGGTCCATTTGGTTCCTTTGCCTAAGCTGCCTTCCTCTTCCGATCTGGTTCCTGTGTTTTTCCAGAACGTGGTTCGTTTGCACGGCATCCCTGAGAATATTGTGTCAGACAGAGGATCCCAGTTCGTTTCCAGATTCTGGCGATCCTTTTGTAGTAGGATGGGCATTGATTTGTCGTTTTCGTCTGCTTTCCATCCTCAGACTAATGGACAGACGGAGCGAACCAATCAGACTTTGGAGGCTTATTTGAGGTGTTTTGTCTCTGCTGATCAGGACGATTGGGTGACATTCTTGCCGTTGGCTGAGTTTGCCCTTAATAATCGGGCTAGTTCCGCCACCTTGGTTTCGCCTTTTTTCTGCAACTCTGGTTTCCATCCTCGCTTTTCTTCGGGTCATGTGGAGCCTTCTGACTGTCCTGGGGTGGATTCTGTGGTGGATAGGTTGCAGCGGATCTGGAATCATGTGGTGGACAACTTGAAGTTGTCACAGGAGAGGGCTCAGCGCTTTGCCAACCGCCGCCGCGGTGTGGGTCCCCGACTACGCGTTGGGGATTTGGTATGGCTTTCTTCCCGCTTTGTTCCTATGAAGGTCTCCTCTCCCAAATTTAAACCTCGTTTTATTGGGCCTTACAAGATATTGGAAATCCTTAATCCTGTATCTTTTCGTCTGGATCTTCCTGTGTCGTTTGCTATTCACAATGTATTTCATAGGTCCTTGTTGCGGCGGTACATTGTGCCTATAGTTCCTTCTGCTGAGCCTCCTGCTCCGGTGTTGGTTGAGGGCGAGTTGGAGTACGTGGTGGAGAAGATCTTGGATTCTCGCCTCTCCAGGCGGAGGCTTCAGTACCTGGTCAAGTGGAAGGGCTATGGTCAGGAGGATAATTCCTGGGTGGTCGCCTCTGATGTTCATGCGGCCGATTTAGTTCGTGCCTTTCATGCCGCTCATCCTGATCGCCCTGGTGGTCGTGGTGAGGGTTCGGTGACCCCTCACTAAGGGGGGGGTACTGTTGTGAATTTACTTTTTGCTCCCTCTAGTGGTTACTAGTTTTTTGACTCTGGTTTTTCTGTCATTCCTTTTATCCGCACCTGGGTCGTTAGTTAAGGGTGTTGCTATTTAAGCTCCCTGGACCTTCAGTTCAATGCCTGGCAACGTAGTTATCAGAGCTAGTCTGCTGTGCTCTTGTCTACTGATCCTGGTTCCAGTTATATCAGCTAAGTCCGCTTTTTGCTTTTTGCTATTTTGTTTTGGTTTTGTATTTTTGTCCAGCTTGTTCCAAATCTATATCCTGACCTTTGCTGGAAGCTCTAGGGGGCTGGTGTTCTCCCCCCGGACCGTTAGACGGTTCGGGGGTTCTTGAATTTCCAGTGTGGATTTTGATAGGGTTTTTGTTGACCATATAAGTTACCTTTCTTTATTCTGCTATCAGTAAGCGGGCCTCTCTGTGCTAAACCTGGTTCATTTCTGTGTTTGTCATTTCCTCTTACCTCACTGTTATTATTTGTGGGGGGCTTCTATCCAGCTTTGGGGTCCCCTTCTATGGAGGCAAGAAAGGTCTTTTGTTTTCCTCTACTAGGGGTAGCTAGATTCTCCGGCTGGAGCGTGTCATCTAGAATCAACGTAGGAATGATCCCCGGCTACTTCTAGTGTTGGCGTTAGGAGTAGATATATGGTCAACCCAGCTACCACTGCCCTATGAGCTGGATTTTTGTATTCTGCAGACTTCCACGTTCCTCTGAGACCCTCGCCATTGGGGTCATAACAGACATGCTGCGGAAAATACAACGCAGCGTTTCTGCACGGAATTTTCCGCACCATGGGCACAGCGGATTTGGTTTTCCATAGGTGTACATGGTACTGTAAACCTGATGGAAAACTGCTACGAATTCGCAGCGGCCAATCCGCTGCGGATCCGCGGCCAATCCGCTGCGGATCCGCGGCCAATCCGCTGCAGATCCGCGGCCAATCCGCTGCAGATCCGCGGCCAATCCGCTGCGGATCCGCAGCCAAATCCGCACTGTGTGCACATGCCATAACCCTAACCCTACCCCTAACCCTACCCGTAACCCTAACCCTACCCCTAACCCTAACCCTACCCCTAGTTCTAACCCTAGTTCTAACCCTAACCCTAGTGGAAAAAGAAAAAAAAATATTTTCTTTATTTTATTATTGTCCCTACCTATGGGGGTGATAAAGGGGGGGGTTTATTTATTATTTTTTTTATTTTGATCGCTGTGATAGAACCCACCACAGCGAACAAAATGTACTTTGTAATGAATCTGCCGGCCGGCAGATTCGGCGGGTGCACTGAGCATGCGCCCGCCATTTTGGAAGATGGGGGCGCCCATGGAGGAGGCGGACGGGCACCGGGAGCCTCGGTAAGTATAAGGGGGGGGGGAGATCGGGGCACGGGGGGGCGTCGGAGCACGAGGGGGTGACATAGGAGCAGGGGGGGAGCGGGCAGGAGGACGGGGGAGCGGAGCACAGGACGGAGGGGACCGGACCCCATAACGGAGCACTGGGGGGGCGATCGGTGGGGTGGGGGGGTCACTTCAGGTTTTCCAGCCATGGCCGATGATATTGCAGCATCGGCCATGGCTGGATTGTAATATTTCACCAGTTTTTTAGGTGAAATATTACAAATTGCTCTGATTGGCAGTTTCACTTTCAACAGCCAATCAGAGCGATCGTAGCCACGGGGGGGTGAAGCCACCCCCCCTGGGCTGAAGTACCACTCCCCCTGTCCCTGCAGAACGGGTGAAATCGGAGTTAACCCTTTCACCCGATCTGCAGGGACGCGATCATTCCATGACGCCACATAGGCGTCATGGGTCGGATTGGCACGGGTTTTCATGACGCCTACGTGGCGTCATGGGTCGGGAAGGGGTTAAAGGGAACCTGTCACCCCTAAAATGGAAGTTGAGCTAAGCCCACTGTTATCAGGGGCTTATCTACAGCATTCTGGAATGCTGTAGATAAGCCCCCAATGTAACCCGAAAGATGAGAAAAAGGTTAGATTATACTCACCTAGGGGCGTTCCCGCTGCCGTCCGGTCCGATGGGCGTCGCGGTCCGGTCCCTCCCATCTTCATAGGATGACGTCCTCTTCTTGTCTTCATGCCGCGGCTCCGGTGCAGGCGTACTTTGTATGCCCTGTTGAGGGCAGAGCAAAGTACTGCAGTGCGCAGGCGCCGGGCCTCTCTGACTGCCGCAGCGTGAAGACAAGAAGAGTACGTCATCGTAAGAAGATGGGAGGCTCCGGACCGGACTGCGACACCCATTGGATCGGACCGCCCGCCCAGGTGAGTATAATCTTACCTCTTTTTCTCATCTTTCAAGTTACATCGGGGGCTTATCTACAGCATTCCAGAATGCTGTAGATAAGCCCCTGATGGCGGTGGGCTTAGCTCAACTTCCATTTTGGGAGTGACAGGTTCCCTTTAAGATACACGTAACTATGTTGGTAAGATTTAACGCTTGAGCTCCCATGTGACCTGATATGTCTCTGCAGTTGTTGTACATGGTGAGCACATGTCTTCCTGTGAAGCTATGCCCATGGTCTGGAAGCGTGCATTACTTAGTGAAGACATATTTCTTTGAACATGTGCCGGCTGACGCTCCATTGTAAGAAGTTGTTATTATTACTAGACCGCTCCTGCTTAATTTCTTTCACATTCTGTGATCGTTGTCTTGGAATAAATTCTCTAGTGGATTGTTCTCTTCTTTACACCTGCTCCAGTTTCTGGAAACAATCGTGAGTCTTGTTGGAGAGCTACCGACAAGTGACATCAGAAGTTGCATTGCCAAATGCAGAAATTATTGGATAAAGATTGGTATTTTCCACAACAAATAAAAGAGATTGTGTGATGAAGATGTTATGTGGAAAGGGAGGTGGTCCCCACTGCGAATGCCCTTCTATTAGATATTGTGGAGATTCATTATATTCTTAAGGCCAGTCTCACACGTCCAGATAATTCCGTTACCGGAAAAATCGGTAACGGAGTTATCCGTGTCCGTGTGTCCGTGAGCTACGTGGCACATCAGTGTGACACATGTGCGGCAGCCGTGTGCCGCCCGTGTGCCGACTGAATACCACACGGACCGTGCAGGAGACAGCACTACAGTAAGCGCTGTCCCCCCAACGTGTGGTGCTAAAACAGCCATGCATTCCTTCTCCACAGCAGCGTTCGCTGGAGAGAAGGAAAGAAAAATCAATGTTTTTTTATTATTTTTGTGTTTTAAATAAAGGTCCTTGTCACCTGCCGCCTCCCACCCCCTGTGCGCCCGCCCGCTAGCATTAAAATACTCACCCAGCTCCCTCGATGCTTCCTCTCAGCACCGCAGCTTGTCCTGTATGAGCGGTCACGTGGTGCCACTCATTACAGGGATGAATATGCGGGTCCACCCCTATGGGAGGTGGAGCCGCATATTCATCACTGTAAATGAGTGGCACCTCGTGACCGCTCATACAGGACAAGCTGCGACGCTGAGAGTAAGCATCGAGGGAGCTGGGTGAGTATTTTATTTCCAGCGGGCGGGCGCACAGGGGGTGGGAGGGGGGAGGTTACCGGGAACTTTATTTTAACCACAAAAAAATAAAAAAACAATGATTTTTCATTCCTTCTCTCCAGCGAACGCTGCTGGGAAGAAGGAATGAATTCCGGCTTCAGCACCACATGCAGGGGGGACAGCACTTAACTCTAGCGCGTGTGGTCCTCAGTCTGCACACGGACGGCACACGGACAGCATCCGTGTGCGGTACGTGTTTACACGGACCCATTGACTTTAATGGGTCCGTGTGATACGTGCGCTCCCACGAACACTGACATGTCTCCGTGTTTTTCAAAGGATACACGGTCCGTGAAAACACACTGACATGTGCAGAGACACATTTATTTTAATGTGTCTACGTGAGTCAGTGTCTCCAGCACGTGAGAAAACTGTCACCACACGTACCGGAGCCACTGACGTGTGAAACAGGCCTAAAGAGATTTTGTCAGCACAGAATGACTGTTAAAATCAAGTGCAATCATTCAGTACACCATGGTGCAGCTGGCACTATTTGCAAACTGTTTTTTTTTCATGAATTTATGGATATCGTCAAAGAAAATAATTAAATATACATTATAGATGCAATCATGCTGCAGCGCAGGTGCCGCCGCTGCCGCCTACCTGCAGAAAGGGATTTTTTTTTCAATATATATATAATATTCATTATGTAAAATAGGGGGGCAGGTTACTGAGGGATCATTGACCTGTGAGGTTATATGCACACGTTGCGGATTGGACTGAAATTTTCTATGCAGATTCTGCATTTCTTGGCAGAACACACAGGTCAGAATCTGCACTTTTTTTTGCAGTTTTTGTGCATTTTTTTCCGGATTTTTGTGTGGATTTCTTCCTTTTTTTACCCCTGCGGATTTCTATTATGGAATGGGTGCAGAAACGCAGCAGATCCGCAAAAAGAATTGACATGGTCCTTTATCGAATCTGCTGCGTTTTCTGTGAGGATTTTTCTGCACCATTAGCACAGCATTTTTTTTGCCATTGATTTACATTGTACTGTAAATCACTTGCGGATCTGCAGCGTTTTTGCGTGGAAAAAATGCCGCGTATTTGCAGGAAATCGGCAACTTGTGCACATACCCTCAGAAGCCTTACTGATGAATACCTAATCAGAGCACTACATGAAGACCCCCCACAGGCCGCACCGGGGCACGAGCATATCATTAAATCAAAACTGAAAATAAAGATTAAACAACAACCACAAGACGGATTTCATCACCAGGTATCATTGTAATCAGTATAACGGCGCCGACCTGACACTGTCTGTAGGTTACTGTGCACAATCCTGCTGAAAGGTTCCCCTTAAAATACAGCTTTTAATCATATAATAAAATTCACTGGACAATTCTCACATTTGGGCTAGTTCAGGCCTGTATAGGGATCATAAGATCCTCAGAGACAAATACAAAAGGTACAAAACACCCTGATCAAACAGGGACAAATAGTTGGCCCACAATTGGGTTACCTCAATTCTATGTACCAAACTTAGTAAGATAACAAACAATTATAAAGTGTCACTGTGCATAAACAAGTGCAAGAAGTGTAGATCTCACCCATTTGAGTTCTAAGGGTAAGTTCACACAGGGCTTTTTTGCTGCGTTTTTTGCTGCGTTTTTGCTGCTTTTTTATGCTCATTTTCAGCTGCTTTTTACAGTACCAGCAAAGCCTATGAAATTGCAGAAATCTCATGCACACACATTGGTTTTTTGTGTCATCAGGATTTTGTGCTTTGCTGCGTTTTTTTGGACATACGTAGAGCATTTTACTTCTTTCATGGTTTTTTCAGCATTTTTCACCCATTGACTTGAATGGATGGTGAAAAAACGCTGCAAATATGCAAGGTTGACTTTTCTTGCAGCGTATTTGCTGCAGAAAAGTCAAGGGCAGCCTGATGTGACCTCACACTCGGCTCTGCTACCTCTAGATGGCAGGCTGCATGATGCGTCCATGCAGCCTGTCATCCAGCAGAGAGGACCCGAACCCCATTCACTAGAATGGGGGGTCCGACATTACAGTGTTTAACCTGCTGTCATATGAAATCCTCCCCGCCAGTCAGAGAACCACTGTTCTCACACTGTCAGAAGACAGCGGGAGCGCTCAGCTGTGATCGGAGGTATAAACTTTACCTTCGGTCACTGCTGTCAGCTGATGGGACTACTGATCCCATCATCTGCCACCTGCCACCACTAATTACAGTGAGAGCAGGAGCGGCGGATGCGAGTTTTCATCTGCTGCTCCTGCGCGCTAAGTAAATAATTAAAAAAAAAATGGCATGGGTTCACCCCTATTTTTGATAACCAGCCAGACAAAACTCAGAGCTGTGGGCTGCAACCCCCAGCTGTCAGCTTCAGCAAGGCTAGTTATCAAGAATAGAGGGGTCCTCGTGCTTTTTTTTTAAATTATTTAAATAAATAATTTAAAAAAATGGCTTGGGGTCCCTTTCATTTTTGACAACTGCAGCGCCCCAGAGTCCTGGTCGTGCAGTATTGTCACTCTCCCACTAGGGGGAGTGATGGTACGTCTGATTGTACTAAAAGAGTTCACCTGACCAGGTATCACAGTCACACACTACACTTCACACTCCAGCCACCAGGGGGAGCAAAAGGTTCTATCTATTAGGCCACTCCTCACACATGGGTAAAACTGGGGGTTGGATAGGAAGTTAGAGAGAAAGCTGCTGGGTGAGACCCAGGAAAGACCTGTCAGGCAGACAGGGAGAGAAGGAGGAACATCGGAGCTGCAGACAGAGGTCCCTGTCAGGGGTGGGATCCTGGCAGAGACTTAGCAAGAGATAGAACGTTACGGAGCTGCGCCTGCACCTCATTGCGGCAGCATCCTAAGAAAGGACAAGAAGCAGAGTATATTGTGGAGAAGTGAGAAACGAGATCACAGCACAAGGAGATAACACCAGGAGGAGTCCTGCCTTAAGATCGGCAACATCCTTCTGAGGCGCGAAGCCGGTGGCCGGAACACCGAGGGAGTAATAGGCTCTACGCATTACTTCAGAGACTGGCAGGACAGTCGATTCCAAGTCGGCTGCCCGACCTTAATACCTATGAAGACACGGAGGCAAATCGTGGGAGAGGGGTGTCTCTAGGGTCCCTATAAAATAGCTCCAGGCCTACCCCGTCATACAAGTTGTCCTATCCATATCATCTGGGGGACAGAGAGAGAAAGAACATCAGAAAACATACACGACAGTTGTGAGGACTATCCCGTGGTGCTCAGCAGGGAGGTACTACAACACACAGGCGCTAGTAGGAAGGCTACTGATTTCCACCTGCGAAGGGAACTCTGGATGTGCCTTCGGACCGGCCGGACTCAGCCATCCCTGTTAGCAGTACTCTGGATTGTGGACGCTGAAGTCTACAGTAAAAGGTAGAGAGACTGCAACCTTGTGTTCTCATTATTCATCGCGCCTTGCGCCACCTACTTATCAAGGGAAGCCCTGGGGACATACTTCACCTGTGGGAAGGTATAACATCTAGCTGCCATTCCATCACCCCAGCGGACCCCTAGCAGCGTCGGTCACTCTGACTGAACACCACAGGTGGCATCACGAACACTTGACAAACAACATCCTTTAATTGGGCTCCCCTTAGCAGGGCCACGGACCGGGACGGGCCACCGTGACATCCCCAGAACCGAGACAGAAGGACCCGGTACCGAGTACCCCACTGCCCTGCACCTTGGGAGCGCTCCACAACCAGCCTTGCTAAAACTCACAGCTGGGAGTTGGTATTCTCAGGCTGGTAAGGGGCCAATGGTTAGGCCCCAGCCTAAAAATAACAGCCCACAGCTGCCCAGAAAAGGCGCATCTATTCGATGCGCCAATTCTGGCGCTTTGCACGGCTCTTCCCACTTGCCCTATAGCGGTGGCAAGCGGGGTAATATTTGTGGGGTTCATGTCACCACTGACATTAAGCCCACTGCTTAATAATGGAGAAGCATCTATAAGACACCTATCCAATACTAATCCTATAGTTGCTACATGTAAATAAATACACAGCCAGAATAAAGTCCTTTAATGAAATAAAACACCACACAGTTTTACCACTTTATTATTCAGGTAATCCAAGCGAAGCCATCGATCTCCTAAAATATAAATAATAAACCAACACAAATACTCCATGGTCTGACGCAGTCCAATATAACGAGTGTCCAACGCAGTATCTGGGGAGATACAGTTTACAACCGGGAGCGCTGCTAATGCGACTGCTCCCAGCTGTAAACTACTGGGGAATGAATGGTAAGCAGCGGGCGCAGGCTCAGTAACTAGTGGTGACGTCACTGAGCCTGCGCTCCCTCACAGCCTGACCTGAGGTAACCTCTGCACAGTGGGAAAATGCCACTGAAGAGGTTACCGCAGGTAATCTATCTATCTATCTATTCTATCAATCTATCTATTCTATCAATCTATTTATTCATTCTATCTATTCTATCAATTTATCGATTATATCAATCTATCCATTTTTCTATTATCTATCTATTCATTCTATCTATCTATCTATCTATCTATCTATCTATCTATCTATCTAGTCATTCTATCTATTCATTCTATCTATCTATCGGAAGTTTTTTTTTCTCTGGGGGCACTCAACTTTATTGGCATGCACAAAGAGAAAAAAAAGCATGACGAAAAAGCACCAAAACCGCACAAAAAAAGCACCTAAACCTGTGTTTTTGAAGCAGCTTCTTTCCTGCCAAGATTATCAGGTTTTGCTGCAGAAAAAAAAGCAGCAAAAAGACCCTGTGTGAACTTACCCTAAGGGACATCACATCCAAGGGACCTTCCTCGGTACTCTTGAGCAGTTGGTCCAATCTCTCTGTCCTGTCGTGCCCTCTGCATGTGCTCTCACCCTAAAAGGAACCCGAGTACCCAAATCCCTCCCAACACATTTCTTTTCTCAGTAGTGAGATGTCATCAGGGGAGTGTACTTGCTAAGGGGAAGATATAGCATAAAAAATCATGAGGTCCTCATTGCTTTTAACCCCTTAAGCCCCAAGGGTGGTTTGCACGTTAATGACCGGGCCGATTTTTACAATTCTGACCAGTGTCCCTTTATGAAGTTATAACTCTGGAACGCTTCAATGGATCCCGGTGATTCTGACACTGTTTTCTTGTGACATATTCGGCATCATGATAGTGGTAAAATTTCTTTGATATTACCTGCGTTTATTGGTGAAAAAAATGGAAATTTGGCAAAAAAATTTCAATTTTTCAATTTTCCAACTTTGAATTTTTATGTCCTTAAATCACAGAGATATGTCGCACAATATACATAATAAGTAACATTTCCCACATGTCTACTTTACATCAGCACAATTTTGGAACCAATTTTTTTTTTTCGTTAGGGAGTTATAAGGGTTAAAAGTTGACCAGCAATTTCTCATTTTTACAACACCATTTTTTTTAGGGACTACATCACATTTGAAGTCACTTTGAGGGGTCTATATGATAGAAAATACCCAAGTGTGACACCATTCTAAAAACTGCACCCCTCAAGGTGCTCAAAATCATATTCAAGAAGTTTATTAACCCTTCAGGTGTTTCACAGGAATTTTTGGAATGTTTAAAAAAAAAATGAACATTTAACTTTTTTTCACAAAAAATTAATTCAGCTCCAATTTGTTTTATTTTACCAAGGGTAACAGGAGAATATGGACCCCAAAAGTTGTTGTACAATTTGTCCTGAGTACGTCGATACCCCATATGTGGGGGTAAACCACTGTTTGGGCGCATGGCAGAGCTCGGAAGGGAAGGCGCGCCATTTGACTTTTCAATTCAAAATTGACTGGAATTGAGATGGGACGCCATGTTGCGTTTGGAGAACCCCTGATGTGCCTAAACATTGAAACCCCCCACAAGTGACACCATTTTGGAAAGTAGACCCTCTAAGGAATTTATCTAGATGTGTGGTGAGCACTTTGACCCACCAAGTGCTTCACAGAAGTTTATAATGTAGAGCCATAAAAATAAAAAATCATATTTTTTCACAAAAATGATTTTTCGCCCCCAATGTTTTATTTTCCCAAGGGTAATAGAAGAAAATGCGTTTAGAGAGCCCCTGATGTGCCTAAACATTGAAACCCCCCACAAGTGACACCAATTTGGAAAGTAGACCCCCTAAGGAACTTATCTAGATGTGTTGTGAGAGCTTTGAACCCCCAAGTGTTTTACTACAGTTTAAGGCCGGTTTCACACGTCAGTGTCTCCAGTACGTGAGGTGACAGTTTCCTCACGTACCGGAGACACTGACACACGTAGACCCATTAAAATCAATGCATCTGTGCAGATGTCATTGATTTTTTGCGGACCGTGTCTCCGTGTGCCAAACACGGAGACATGTCAGTGTTCGTGGGAGCGCGCGTATTACACGGACCCATTAAAGTCAATGGGTCCGTGTAAAACACGCACCTCACACGGACGGTCTCCGTGTGGCGTGCCGGATACAGCGCTACAGTAAGCGCTGTCCCCCCCCCACTGGTGCTGAATCCGCGATTCATATGTTCCCTGCAGCAGCGTTTGCTGCAGAGAAAATATGAATAATAGTGTTTAAAATAAAGATCTACCTGTCCCCCGCCCTCCCACCCCCTGTGCGCCCCCCCCCCCCGCTGTTCAGAAAATACTCACCCGCTCCCACGTTGGCTGTCACTCCTTCCTCTCTGCCCCGCGCCTTCTACTGTATGCGGTCACGTGGGGCCACTCATTTACAATCATGAATAGTCAGCTCCGCCCCTATGGGAGGTGGAGCCGCTTAGTCATGACTGTAAATGATCGGCCCCACGTGACCGCATACAGGAGAAGATGGGGCCAGTCCAGGAAGCCGTGACAGCCAACGAGGGAGCGGGTGAGTATTTTCTGAACAGCGGGGGGGCGCACAGGGGGTGGGAGGGCGGCAGACAGATAGATCTTTATTTTAAACACTATTATTCATATTTTCTCTGCAGCAAACGCTGCTGCAGGGAACATATGAATCGCGGCTTCAGCACGATGCAGGGTACCACACGCGTGGGTACCACACGCTCCGTGTGGTACCCACTCGCCATACGGGCAGGACACGTGTGCCGCACGTATGGCCTACGTGAGTTCACAGGCACACGGACACGGATAACTCCGGTACCGATTTATTCCGGTACCGGAATTATCTGGACGTGTGGGACAGCCCTAAAACGCAGAGCCGTGAAAATAAAAATTCCTTTTTTTTTCCACAAAAATTATATTTTAGCCCCCAGTTTTGTATTTTCCCAAGGGTAACAGGAGAAATTGGACCACAAAAGTTGTTGTCCAATTTGTCCTGAGTACGCTGATACCCTATATGTGGAGGGAAACTACCGTTTGGGCGCATGGCAAAGCTCGAAAGGAAAGAGCGCCATTTGGAATGCATTCTTAGATGGATTGGTCTGCAGGCGTCACGTTGCATTTGCAGAGCCCCTGATGTAACGAAAAGGTAGAAACCCCCACAAGTGACCCCATATTGTAAACTAGACCACGTAGTGAACTTATCTAGATGTGTTGTGAGAACTTTGAACCCCTAAGTGTTTCACTACAGTTTATAACGCTGAGCCGTGAAAATAAAAAATCATTTTTTTTCCACAAAAATTATTTTTTAGCCCCCCAGTTTTGTATTTTTCCAAGGGTAACAGGAGAAATTGGACCCTAAAAGTTGTTGTCCAATTTGTCCTGAGTATGGTGATACACCATATGTGGGGGGAACCACCGTTTGGGCGCATGGCAGAGCTCGAAAGGGAAGGAGCGCCATTTGGAATGCAGACTTAAATGGATTGGTCAGCAGGCATCACGTTGCATTTGCAGAGCCCCTGATGTACATAAACAGTAGAAACCCCCCACAAGTGACCCCATATTGGAAAGTAGACCCCCCAAGGAACTTATCTAGATGTGTTGTAAGAATTTTGAACCCCAAGTGTTTCACTAGTTTATAACACAGTGCTGTGAAAATAAAAAATCATTTTTTTCCCACAAAAATGTTTTTTTAGCCCCACAAATTTTTATTTTCCCAAGGGTAACAAGAGAAATTGGACCCCAAAAGTTGTTGTCCAATTTATCCTGAGTACGCTGATACCCCATATGTTGGGGTAAACCCCTGTTTGGGCGCATGGGAGAGCTCGGAAGGGAAGGAGCACTGTTTTACTTTTTCAACGCAGAATTGGCTGCAATTGATATCGGACGCCATGTCGCGTTTGGAGAGCCCCGATGTGCCTAAACAGTGGAAACCCCCAATTGTAAGGCTTCTTTCACACTTGCGTCGGTACGCGGCCGTCGCTAAGTGTCAGCGCTACGTACTGATGGACATTGTGAAAATTCGGCACAACGTGGGCAGCGGATGCAGTTTTTCAACGCATCCGCTGCCCATTCTAAAGTCCCGGGGAGGAGGGGGCAGAGTTCCGGCCACGCATGTGCGGTAGGAAATGCAGGATCTGACGTACGAAAAAACGTTCCCTTGAATGTTTTTTTGTGACGACGGTCCGCCAAAACACGACGCATCCAGTGCACGATGGATGCGACGCATGGCCATACGTCACGATCCGTCGGCAATACAAGTCTATGGGGAAAAAAACGCATCCTGCGGGCACTTTTGCAGGATGCGTTTTTTTCCCAAAGCGATGCATTGCGACGGAGGCCAAACGACGCAAGTGTGAAAGTAGCCTAACTGAAACCCTAACCCAAGCACACCCCTAACCCTAATCCCAACCACACCCCTAACCCCAACACACCCGTAACCCTAATCCCAACCCTAACCACACCCCTAACTCCAACACACCCCTAACCCTAATCCCAACCATAACTCTAACCACACCCCTAACCTTGACACACCCCTAACCCTAATCCCAACCGTAAATGTAATCCAAACCCTAACCCTAACTTTAGCCCCAACCCTAACTGTAGCCCTAACCCTAACTTTAGCCCCATCCCTAACCCTGACTTTAGCCCCAGCCCTAATCCTAACTTTAGCCCCAATGCTAACTGTAGCCCTAACCCTGGCCCCAACCCTAACCCTAGCCCAACCCTTACCCCATTCCTAACCCCAGCCCTAACCCTAGCCCTAACCCTAGCCCTAACCCTAGCCCTAACCCTAGCCCTAACTCTAGCCCTAACCCTAAACCTAGCCCTAACCCTAATGGGAAAATGGAAATAAATAAATTTTTTAATTTTATTATTTTCCCCTAACTAAGGGGGTCATGAAGGGGGGTTTGATTTACTTTTATAGCGGTTTTTTATGATTGGCAGCTGTCACACACTAACAGACGCTTTTTATTGCAAAAAATAGTTTTTGCGTCTCCACATTTTGAGAGCAATAATTTTTCCATATTTTGATCCACAGAGTCATGTGAGGTCTTGTTTTTTGCGGGACGAGTTGACGTTTTTATTGGTAATATTTTCGGGCACGTGACATTTTTTGATTGCTTTTTATTCCAATTTTTGTGAGGCAGAATGACCAAAAATCAGCTATTCATGAATTTCTTTTGTGGGGGGCGTTTATACCATTCCATGTTTGGTAAAATGGATAAAGCAGTTTTATTCTTCGGGTCAGTATGATTACAGCGATACCTTATTTATATAATTTTTTTATGTTTTGCCGCTTTTATACCATAAAAACTATTTTACAGAAAAAAAAAATATTTTTGCATCGCTTTATTCTGAGGACTGTAACTTTTTTATTTTTTCGCTGATGATGCTGTATGGCAGCTCGTTTTTTGCGGGACAAGATGACATTTTCAGCGGTACCATGTTTATTTATATCCGTCTTTTTGATCATGTGTTATTTCACTTTTTGTTCGGCGGTATGATAATAAAGCGTTTTTTACCTCGGTTTTTTTTTACGGTGTACACTGAAGGGGTTAACTAGTGGGACAGTTTTATAGGTCGGGTCGTTACGGACGCGGCGATACTAAATATGTGTACTTTTTTTATTTTTTATTTAGATAAATAAATGTATTTATGGGAACAATTATTTTTTTTCTTTATTTAGGAATTATTATTATTATTTTTTTTTTACACATCTAAATATTGTCTTTTTTTTACCTTACCACATTGTCCCAGGGGGGACATCACTATATAGTGACAGATCGCTGATCTGACACTTTGCAGAGCACTGTGTCAGATCACCGATCTGATGTGCACTGATCCAGGCTTACAGGCGCTTGTAAGCCACCTCCCTGCAGGACCTGGAAGTAGCCCCATGGCCATTTTGGATCCGGGGCCTTCAGGGAGGAGACGCTCGGTAAAAGGTGAGCATATTGCCTTGTACCGAGGGTCTCAGGGAAGCCCGCAGGGAGCCCCCTCCCTGCGCGATGATCATGTTTGATCACAGTGTTTCGTGGGTTAGTGTGCCAGGAGCGGTCCGTGACCGCTCCTGGCACATAGTGCCGGATGTCAGCTGCAATAGTCAGCTGACACCCGGCCGCGATCGGCCGCGCTCCCCCAGTGAGCGTGGCCGATTGCATATGATGTACTATCCCGTCACTGGGAATTAAATCCCAGGTCACCTCGACGGGATAGTACGTCATATGGGATTAAGGGGTTAAAGTGCCTAGTGTCCAAAGAAGAAGGAATCCCACAATTCAGGAGAAACAGAGTGCTGACAGTTCCTTATAGAAAAATGGGGAGATGCCCACACCTTTACCTTGCTGGTTTAAATAGACCATGACTCCCTCCTACTGAGGGCGTCCTTCTGATTTCCAGGGCTGGGATCCCAAGGCCTCACATATTGCATATACACCATCTTCTGTATTATCACCATGGCAACTCTGCGAATTATCTAATAATATCTAGCATTCTCAGCAAGAATTTTTTTCCCCCACATCATATCAGGTCTTCATTCATAATTCTCCTAGTGGGAGGTCGCATGTTAAACCCTAGCCATTATTATAAATTGTTACAGTTGCTTTGCCTGTATGTGGTTAGTGCGGCGCCCCAGGGTCCTGGTCGTCGCAGTGGTATTGCTTTCATCTCGGGGAGAGTGATGCTACGTTTGGAGGCAAGGAATGATAACTGCATCCAGGCATCACAAACATGCAACACATTCACACTCCAGGCCACCAGGGGGAGCTTCTGCTCCTGTTTATTAGGTCACTCCCCATATATATATATATAACTGGTAGTCTGTAGGGAAAGTTAGTTAGTTCCAGACAGGAGTCAGTTCCTGACAGAGCTCCAGGCAGGAGTTCTGTTAGTGAGTTCCAGACCAGAGTCTGAGGAGGACAGAAGGTCAACGGAGCTGTGCATGCCCTCAGAGCTGCAGCTCCAAGAAAGAGACATTGAAAGGAGAATTGTATTGCAGTGAGCATGAAGGAAAGCAAAGAAAAGGAGATGATACCAGAAGGGGACCAGCCCCACTCAGGCTGCCTCCTTCTCAGGCGCAAAATCCCGGTAGCCGGAACACCAAGGGAGTAAGGACCTCTACCCCTTATTTTAGAGACCGGCAGGACAGGTAATTACAGGTTACCTGTCCGCACCTACACCCAGGAGGCACGGTGACACCTACAGAGCCGGGTTATCTAAGAGACCCTATAAACAGGCTCAAGTCACCAGTCATACGGATTTTGTCCTATCCTATATGGGGGACAGAGAGAATGAAACACCACATCTGTGAGACCCTTAAGTGAAGCTATAGGAAGTAAGGGACTACACCACCACAGCGAAAGGGAAGGCTACTGATTTCCACCTGGACAAGGGGACTCTGGACTTGCCTCCAAACCGGCCGGACTCTGCCTGCCCTGTGATCTGGTGCCCTGGACTGTGGGCGTTGAAGTCTTCAGTAAAGGTAAAGAGACTGCAACCTTGTGTCTTCGTTCTTCTCCGCGCCTCTCAATATACCACCATCTACACACCGGGAAGCCCTGTGGACATACTTCACCTGTAGGAAGGTATACTATCTAGCTGCCATAACATCACTGCAGCGGACCCCTTAAAGCAGCGTCGTCACCCTGACCGAATACCACAGGTGGCGTCACGAACACAAACTATATCCCTTTAAAGACCTCTCCCTTTTATACGGACGTCCCAGGGCCACGGACCGGGTCAGCCACCGTGACATCCCCCTGTGAACTGCAGGACCTGGTACCGAGTACCCCACGGCCCCTGGGGGCGCTCCATTAGCAGTGCATGACATATAAATTGGTAACATCCAGGGACGACTAGGACTGAAATTCAGCCTTGGCATTTGAAATCACACAGGCCCATGGTGTCCCCACCCCCGAGCACCAGATGGGGATATGTTACTTATATTACCCTGTCAAGATTTACTACAAGACCAATATTTGTAATAATGGCAATAATATTGCTATATAAGATTACATAATTATAATATCAAAATTATTATCTACTATATAATTGTCTAAGGGTCACTTCCGTCTGTCTGTCCTTCTGTCACGGATATTCATTGGTCGCGGCCTCTGTCTGGCATGGAATCCAAGTCGCTGATTGGTCGTGGCAAAACGCCCACGACCATTGCCACGACCAATCAGCGACGCGCACAGTCCGGAAGAAAATAGCCGCTCCTTACTCCCCGCACTCACTGCCCGGCGCCCGCATACGCTGTCCGGTCACCGCTCACACAGGGTTAATGCCAGCGAGAACGGACCGCGTTATGCCACGGGTAACACACTCCGTAACCACTGCTATTAACCCTGTGTGTCCCCAATTTTTTACTATTGATGCAGCCTATGAGGCATCAATAGTAAAAAAATGTAATGTTAAAAATAATTTAAAAAAAAAAAACTGCTATACTCACCCTCCGTAGTTCGCCGAGCCGCTGGCGCCGGCCGCCATCTTCCGTTCCCGGCGATGTATTGCGAAATTACCCAGAAGATTTAGCGGTCTCGTGAGACCGCCAAGTCATCTGGGTAATTTCGCAATGCATCCTGCGAAAGGAAGATGGCGTCCGGCGCGAGCGGCTCGGCGGAGCTTCGGTGGATTCCAAGCGTCGGTAACCGCTTCCTGGATCCAGGCGCCAACGGAAGGTGAGTATATAACTATTTTTTATTTTAATTCTTTTTTTTGTAACAGGGATATCTTGCCCACATTGCTATATACGTGGGCTGCGCAATATATAATGTGGGCTGCGCAATATACTACGTGGCCTGCACAATATACTACGTGGGCTGCGTAATATACAACGTGGGCTGCGCAATATACTACGTGGGCTGCGCAATATACAATGTGGGCTGCGCAATATACAATGTGGGTTGCGCAATATACAACGTGGGTTGCGCAATATACAACGTGGGCTGCGCAATATACTACGTGGCCTGCGCAATATACTACGTGGCCTGCGCAATATACAATGTGGGCTGCGCAATATACTACGTGGGCTGCGCAATATACAACGTGGGCTGCGCAATGTACAATGTGGGCTGCGCAATGTACAACGTGGGCTGCGCAATATACTACGTGGGCTGCACATTATACAATGTGGGCTGCGCGATATACTATGTGGACTGCGCAATATACTACGTGGGCTGCGCAATATACAACGTGGGCTGCGCAATATACAACGTGAGCTGCGCAATATACAACGTGGGCTGCGCAATATACTACGTGGGCTGTGCAATGTACTACATGGGCTGCTCAATGTACTACGTGGGCTGCGCAATGTAGTACGTGGGCTGCGCAATGTAGTATGTGGGCTGCGCAATGTACAACGTTGGCTGCGTAATGTACTACGTGGGCTGCGCAATGTACTACGTGGGCTGCGCAATGTACTACGTGGGCTGTGCAATGTACTACGTGGGCTGCGCAATGTACTGCGTTGGCTGCGCAATGTACTGCGTTGGCAGCGCAATGTACTGCGTGGGCTGCGCAATTTACTGCGTGGGCTGCGCAATGTACTGCGTGGGCTGTGCAATGTACTGCGTGGGCTGCGCAATATACTACGTGAGCTGTGCTATACACTAAGCATACATATTCTAGAATACCCGATGCGTTAGAATCGGGCCACCATCTAGTTATTCAATAATATTGCAGTATTTCAGACAAATACCAACAAACCATAACAAATATTACCAGCATATACAGTATTGATAATACCACCATACTGATTATTAAAGGGGTTGAGGTTAAAATCTATGTAACTTCAGACTTCTGAATCCTCATAGTGCACACTATGAGGAGAAGGCCTCTATATGATGGCAAATAAGCGATTTTCACACCTCCGGCTACATTCCAACTGATTGTACTTGGCTTTGTTAATTTCACTTGTATTGAATGAGGCTGTGCGCATCTAGTTAGCATATGACCGCATGTATGCAAATCGCATATTGTTGATATGGTTGGCTACAGGAGTGTCTCTACAATTTATGGTGTCCCTATGGTGTTCCCCTACTCTTCTCCTCAGCTCTCTCGAAGTTTTACCAATGTACTCCATACCACATTCACACGTCATTTAAAAGGCTTTGCTGGTTCAATAATTTTTGCATTTATTTGTGAAAAAAAATGGAAATTTGCCGAAAATTTAGAAAATTTAGCAATTTTCAAATTTTTAATTTTTATTCTGTTAAACCAGAGAGTTATGTGATACAAAATAGTTAGTAAATTACATTTCCCTCTTGTCTACTTTACATCAGCACAATATTGGAAACAAATCTTTTTTTGCTAGGACATTATAAGGGTTAAAATTTGACCAGCGATTTCTCATTTTGACCTCGAAATTTACAAAACCATTTTTTTTAGGGACCACCTCACATTTGAAGTCAGTTTGAGGGGTCTATATGGCTGAAAATACCCAAAAGTGACACCATTCTAAAAACTGCACCCCTCAAGGTGCTCAAAACCACATTCAAGAAGTTTAACCCTCCAGGTTTCACAGCAGCAGAAGCAACATGGAAGGAAAAAATGACTTTTTAGTCACAAACATGATCTTTTAGCAACAATTTTTTAATTTTCCCAAGGGTAAAAGGAGAAACTGGACACCGAAAGTCATTGTACAATTTGTCCTGAGTACGCCGATACCCCATATGTGGGGGGGAACCACTGTTTGGGCGCACGACAGGGCTCGGAAGGGAAGGAGCGCTATTTGACTTTTTGAATTAAAAATTGGCTCCAATCTTTAGCGGAAACCATGTCGAGTTTGAAGAGCTCCTGTGTGCCTAAAGATTGGAGCTCCCCCACAAGTGACCCCATTTTGGAAACTAGACCCCCCAAGGAACTTATTTAGATGCATAGTGAGCACTTTAAACCTCCAGGTGCTTCACAGCTGATCCATAAAAATGAAAAAGTACTTTTTTTTTTCACAAAAAAATTCTTTTAGTCTCAATTTTTTTCATTTTCACATGGGCAACAGGATAAAATGGATCCTAAAATTTGTTGGGCAATTTCTTCTGAGTACACCGATACCTCACATGTGGGTGTAAACCACTGTTTGGGCACACGGCAAGGCTCGGAAGGGAAGGAGTGCCATTTGACTTTTTGAATGAAAAATTAGCTCCAATCGTTAGCGGACACCATGTCGCGTTTGGAGAGTCCCTGTGTGCCTAAACATGGGAGCTCCCCCACAAGTGACCCCATTTTGGAAACTAGACCCCCCAAGGAACTTATCTAGATGTGCGGTGAGTACTTTGAACCCCAAAGTGCTTCACAGAATTTTATAAAGCAGAGCCGTGAAGATAAAAAAAATATTTTTTTCCCACAAAAATAATTTTTATCCCCCATTTTTTATTTTCCCAAGGGTAACAGGAGAAATTAGACCCCCAAAGTTGTTGTGCAATTTTTCCTGAGTACGCTTATGCCCCATATGTTTGGGAAAACCACTGTTTGGGCGCACGTCGGGGCTCGGAAGGGAGGGAGCACCATTTGACTTTTTGAACGCAAGATTGGCTGGAATCAATGGTGGCGCCATGTCGCGTTTTGAGACCCCCTGATGTGCCTAAACAGTGCAAACCCCAACTAGCCCCAACACACCCTTAACCCTAATCACAACCCTAACCCCAACACACCCCTAACCCTAATCCCAACCGTAACCCTAACCACAACCCTAACCCCAACACACACCTAATCCTAATCCCAACCCTAACCATAACCCTAACCACAAGCCTAACCCAACCCTTACCCTAAGGCTATGTGCCCACGTTGCGGATTTGTGTGTGGATTTTTCCCCACCGTTTTTTTAAAATGCGCAGGTAAAATGCACTGCGTTTTACCTGCGGATTTACCACAGATTTCCAGTGTTTTTTGTGCGGATTTCACCTACAGATTCCTATTGAGGAACAGGTGTAAAATGCTACGGAGTCCGCACAAAGAATTGACATGCTGCGGAAAACACAACGCAGCGTTTCAGCACAGTATTTTCCGCACAATGGACACAGCAGATATGGTTTTCCATAGGTTTACATGGTACTGTAAACGTGATGGAAAACTGCGGCCAATCCACTGCGGATCCGCAGCCAAATCCGCACCGTGTGCACATAGACAATAATTAGGGAACTCAGTTGGAATTAACCCCTGAGCCCAAGGAAGAGAACCAACAGATACCAAAACATATCTTAATTTATTGACAAAAAATAACACTAACACTCACACTATAGTTATGCAAAAGCATTATGGAATATGCCAGGTATAGGAGATACGAATTAACTAATCAATAGGTGCCTTAGTCAGGCATACACAATAAGTCCTACTTATATACGGCATAAACCATAGATGGCATTACCTTAGAAATAAGAGTCCCTGGTGTGTTAGAATGATGAATGAAATGGCCCCGAGGGGCGAGAGGGGAGGACTAGGCCATCCTGCACCATTTCGTTCATCATTCTAACACACCAGGGACTCTTATTTCTAAGGTAATGCCATCTATGGCTTATGCCGTATATAAGTAGGACTTATTGTGTATGCCTGACTAAGGCACCTATTGATTAGTTAATTCGTATCTCCTATACCTGGCATATTCCATAATGCTTTTGCATAACTATAGTGTGAGTTAAATCCAACAAATATTTTGCTCTTATTTTTGTTACACTTAATTACCCTGGTATACAATTGTGTTACATGGTGGAGGGTTGTGCTTTGGTCTTCCCTTGGTATTTTTTTGCATTGTATGTACCAAGTTTTTTTCTGTATTATTTTTTGTCAATAAATTAAGATATGTTTTGGTATCCGTTGGTTCTCTTCCTTGGGCTCAGGGGTTAATTCCAACTGAGTTCCCTAATTATTGTCTGAAATGCTTTGAAGTGCCAAATCAGTATTGTGGGACATCATTGGTTAAGTAATTACCGTGTGCACATAGCCTAATTCTAACCCTAACCCTAATTCTAACTCTTATTCTAACCCTAACCCTAATTCTAACCCTAGCCCTAATTGCAACCGTAACCCTAACCCTAATTCTTACCCTAACCCTAATTGTAACCCTAACCTTAATTCTAAACTAACCCTAATTGCAACCCTAACCCTAATTCTAACCCTAACCCTAATTGCAACCCTAACCCTAATTGCAACCCTAACCCTAATTCTAACCCTAACCTGTTGTGAAATTGGATTTTGGGCTCCCCCGGTGGCCACTGGTGGAATTGAACTGGTGTGCATCATCCTCTCTGTTCACCTGTTTCCATCAGTATGTGGGAGTCGCTATTTAGCCTTGCTCCTCTGTCACTTCCATGCCGGTCAACATTGTAATCAGAAGCCTTTCTGTGCATGTTCCTGCTGCTAGACAACTCCCAGCTAAGTTGGACTTTAGTCCTTGTTTGTTTTTGCATTTTGTTCCAGTTCACAGCTGTAGTTTCGTTTCTGTGTCTGGAAAGCTCTTGTGATCTGAAATTGCCACTCTGATGTTATGAGTTAATACTAGAGTCTTAAAGTAATTTCAGGATGGTATTTTGATAGGGTTTTCAGCTGACCATGAAAGTGTCCTTTCTGTCTTCCTGCTATCTAGTAAGCGGACCTCAATTTTGCTAAACCTATTTTTCATACTACGTTTGTCATTTCATCTAAAATCACCGCCAATATTTGTGGGGGCCTCTGTCTGCCTTTCGGGGAAATTTCTCTAGAGGTGAGCCAGGACTATATTTTCCTCTGCCAGGATTAGTTAGTCCTCCGGCCGGCGCTGGGCGTCTAGGGATAAAACGCAGGCTACGCTACCCGGCTACTGTTAGTTGTGCGGCAGGTTTAGTTCATGGTCAGTTTAGTTTCCATCCTTCCAAGAGCTAGTTCTTATGTTTGCTGGGCTATGTTCTCTTGCCATTGAGAACCATAACAGTTTGACCGGCCAAAAAGGGTTAAATTAATTGACAGAGAAAGGAGAGAAAAGAGAAGTCTGCTGAAGATTTTTTTTTTTTTTCAGTTCTGAGTGTGCTTGTAATTGAATCTCTTGCAAGTCTGCCTATATTGCAGCCTTTCTCTCTCTCTCTCCTTCTAATCCTGGAATGGCTCTGTGTTCACCTGTTTAAAATGGATATTCAGAGTTTAGCTGCAGGTTTGAATAATCTCACCACGAAAGTTCAAAATTTACAAGATTTTGTTGTTCATGTTCCTATATCTGAACCAAGAATTCCTTTGCCTGAATTTTTCTCGGGGAATAGATCTTGCTTTCAAAATTTCAAAAATAATTGCAAGTTGTTTTTGTCCCTGAAATCTCGCTCTGCTGGAGATCCTGCTCAGCAGGTCAGGATTGTGATTTCCTTGCTCCGGGGCGACCCTCAGGATTGGGCTTTTGCATTGGCTCCAGGGGATCCTGCGTTGCTCAATGTGGATGCGTTTTTTCTGGCCTTGGGGTTGCTTTATGAGGAACCTCAGTTAGAGCTTCAGGCGGAAAAGGCCTTGATGTCCCTATCTCAGGGGCAAGACGAAGCTGAAATATACTGCCAGAAATTCCGTAAATCGGCTGTGCTTACTCAGTGGAATGAGTGCGCCCTGGCGGCGAATTTCAGAGAGGGTCTCTCTGATGCCATTAAGGATGTTATGGTGGGGTTCCCTGTGCCTGCGGGTCTGAATGAGTCCATGACAATGGCTATCCAGATCGATAGGCGTCTGCGGGAGCGCAAACCTGTGCACCATTTGGCGGTGTCTACTGAGAAGACGCCAGAGAATATGCAATGTGATAGAATTCTGTCCAGAAGTGAACGGCAGAATTTTAGACGAAAAAATGGGTTGTGCTTCTATTGCGGTGATTCAACTCATGTTATATCAGCATGCTCTAAGCGTACTAAGAAGCTTGATAAGTCTGTTTCAATTGGCACTTTACAGTCTAAGTTTATTCTATCTGTGACCCTGATTTGTTCTTTATCATCTATTACCGCGGATGCCTATGTCGACTCTGGCGCCGCTTTGAGTCTTATGGATTGGTCCTTTGCCAAACGCTGTGGGTATGATTTGGAGCCTCTTGAAACTCCTATACCCCTAAAGGGGATTGACTCCACCCCATTGGCTAGCAATAAACCACAATACTGGACACAAGTAACTATGCGGATTAATCCGGATCACCAGGAGATTATTCGCTTTCTTGTGCTGTATAACCTACATGATGTGTTGGTGCTTGGATTACCATGGCTGCAATCTCATAACCCAGTCCTTGACTGGAAAGCTATGTCTGTGTTAAGCTGGGGATGTAAGGGGACGCATGGGGACGTACCTGTGGTTTCCATTTCATCATCTATGCCCTCTGAGATTCCTGAATTCTTGACTGAATATCGTGACGTTTTTGAAGAACCTAAGCTTGGTTCATTACCTCCGCACCGGGAGTGCGATTATGCCATAGATTTGATTCCGGGTAGTAAGTACCCAAAGGGTCGTTTATTTAATTTGTCTGTACCTGAACATGCTGCTATGCGAGAATATATAAAGGAGTCCTTGGAAAAGGGACATATTCGTCCTTCGTCATCTCCCTTAGGCTAGTTTCACACTAGCGTTTACTGCATTACGTCGCAAATCCGTTTTTTTGCCGAAAAAACGGATGCGTCAAAAAATTGAAAAACGGTGACAAACGTATGCCACGCATCCAGCATTTCGACGGATCCGTCGCAAATCCGCTAAACGTTTCCGTCGAAAATACTGGATGCGTTGCATACGTTGTATCCGTTTTACCATCCGTTGTATCCGTTTTTCCGACGGATCCGTTTTTAAAAGGGGAGGCTCCCAAAATTTGATTGGCTACTGGAAAATTTGAAAAACTATATAGTACTGTATTTACAGCCCATCTTTGTGGGTTTTAGTTTTGTGGCAGCGATGGAAGGTGTTCTTGGGAGGATTGCTAGTTTGGTTACCGACGTTATCTTTGAGACAAATCGCCTGGATATCATAGTGCGGGAGAAGGAGGCGGCAGCGGAAAGGCGTAGGATGCTTCTGCAGCAACGGAGACGAAGACGAATGTGGATTCATCCGATTAATCAACTACGGATGACCCGGGGTGTCCAGTCCACTCTGTACCTGGAGTTGCGGCACAATCCACACAAATTCCACAACTACGTGCGGATGAGGATTGAACATTTTGATTTTTTGCTTGCAAAACTGGAGGATGTCATCCGAAGACAGGATACAAGGATGAGGCTTGCCATCACACCGGCGGAGCGGCTGATGGTGACCCTGCGGTAAGCCTCTTTTTTTTATTTCATTGCTGATATTGAATGTTATATTACATGCTGCAGAAAATACTGCGCTGGCATATTGCGCACTATTTTCTGCAGCATGTAGTTTTGGTTTTCTTGGCGGACATTCAACTGCTTTATTTAAATGTCATTGCTGATATTGAATGTTAACAGACTGCAGAAAATACTGTGCTGAAATATTGCGTTGCATTTTCTGCAGTTTTTTTTTTTTTGGGTTTTTTTGGGTTTGATGACATGCAACTGCTTTTTTCCTGTCATTGGTCATTTTGAATGTTATATTACATGCTGCAGACAATACTGCGCTGACATATTGCGCACTATTTTCTGCAGCATGTAGTTTGTGTTTTCTTGGCGGACATTCAACTGCTTTATTTAAATGTCATTGCTCATATTGAATGTTAGATAACAGACTGCAGAAAATACTGCGCTGAAATATTGCGTTGCATTTTCTGCAGTTTTTTTTTTTTTGGGTTTTTTGGGTTTGATGACATGCAACTGCTTTTTTCCTGTCATTGGTCATTTTGAATGTTATATTACATGCTGCAGACAATACTGCGCTGACATATTGCGCACTATTTTCTGCAGCATGTAATTTGGGTTTTCTTGGCGGACATTCCACTGTTTTTTTACACCGGATTCATGCTGGTTTTATTGGGTCTCCTGTCATTTTAAAAAAAATTAACAGTGCCATATTATAAAAAATTGCACAGACAAACAATTTTTAACATTTTTTTTTTTTTTTTTTTTATAAAGTTTCCTAGCTACGGGTGAATCTATGACTTCGCTCCATTATCAGTTCAGGCTGGGCATTTCAACTATCTCTGGAATAGTGAAGGACACATGTCGGGCTGTTTGGACCACTTTGCAACCAGAGTATATCCCCCAACCATCCACGGAAATCTGGTTGCGAAGTGCTGAAGAGTTTCAGCAAATTTGCAATTTCCCTAATTGTGTGGGTGCAGTTGACGGGAAACACATAAGGATTGCGAAACCGGCAGGAACAGGATCGGAGTATTATAATTATAAGAAGTATTTCTCCATCGTCCTTATGGCTATTGCAGACGCCAACTGCAGGTTCCTTGCCGTGGACATTGGAGCGTATGGACGGTCCAATGATTCGCAAGTGTTTAAAAACTCTCCGATGGGTCGTTGCCTTTATGGAGAGAGCTACGATTTCCCGCCAGCCAGACCACTGCCAGGAACAAATGACCCAGCCCTGGAATATGTCTTTGTAGGTGATGAAGCCTTTCAACTGTCGCTGCACCTACTGAAACCGTACAGTAGCCGGAACTTAAACCATACCAAGCGGGTCTTTAATTACCGGCTTACTAGAGCACGAAGAGTAGTGGAGTGTTCCTTTGGCATATTGACGGCGAAGTGGCGAGTTCTGCTGACGGCTATCAAGCTGAAAACAACAACTATAGACGAGGTAGTTAAAGCCTGTGTGGTGCTCCACAACTTTGTCCTGTCAAAGGAGCCCGTTTCTTTGGATGATGAAGAGTTGGAGACCACCTTGTGGGACTACCGCAGCAGCTCGGTTCGCTCTACAAGTTCAGTTACAAGGATGAGGGACCAGTTTGCCGATTATTTTGTCTCACCTGTCGGGCGGATCCCGTGGCAAGACATGATTGTGTAACCTGTTTCCCATGTGTAACCTGTTTCCCATGTGTTTTGGTTATGTAAAAAAAGTGTTTCTGCCCCCCCCCCCAAAAAAAAGGCCCAAAAGCGTGGTTTTCTTGCTAGTAAAACCATTATGTTATACCCTTTACATGTCTGGTGTTTGTTTTTATTAAACCTTTTTTTATTATATTACCTTAATAAATCCACACACACACAAAGAGTAGAATTGTAATCCGAATTTTATTTTAACTCTTTTTTTTTTTTTTTTTTTTTGTTTTGCAAAAAAAATATATATATATTTTCCAACATTTTTATAGAAAAATTAGAACATTTTTTAGAATCTTATTTACACACTTTACAAATTTTCAAAGTGTTGGGTGGAGATATGAGAGGAGGATGTGCCGGAAGGTTGGACCACGTCGATAGGTGGGGAAACCCTACTTGTTTGGGGTGCAGTGGAAGTGGGGGTTAAACCAAGAGGCTGACCAGAGGGGGGTGGTGTTGGGGTAGGTGGAAGAGAAAAGTTCAGTAAGGAAAACATTGGGGAAGTAATTTGGTCTAGGGGCCGGGATTGTTGTGGGGACTGGGTCGGGTATTGTGACTGGGTAGGGTAGTGGGAGTGGCGTGGGGTTTGGTAATGGTGCTGGTGTGGGGATTGGAGCTGGGTTTGGTAATGCTGCTGGTGTGGGTATTGGGGCTGGGTTTGGTAATGGGGGGTATGGTGTGGAAATGGGGCCTGGTGTGGAATTGGAGTGGAGGTGTGGTGAGGTGTGTGGGTCGATTCATTAATGGCCTGCAGTGCAGCATTATGGCAGGTATTCATTACCCGCATCTGTTGCTCAAAAGAAAGCTTCTCCATGCTCATGAGCATGGATTGGAAAAAAAGGTTGGCCGGATCGGGACTTACAGCTGAATGCAGCCTATCCAAGCGACTGCTGGTTTCCTGGCTTGTTTCACTGATGCGTGATTGCACCATGTTGAAACCAGCAGTCACTTGCTCTCCCAAAATTTTGAAAGAGCCTTGGAAGGATGCATTCAGGTGTAAGAACTCAGGAGCATAGCTCCTTTCCTGACCCCTCTGGCGCTGCCGCCACGAACCTAATGGTGGTGTCGAGGTGGCAGGATCAGAGGGGTGGGGTAAAGGGAACGCTAACTGTTCAGCATCAGATGCGAGCAATGAAGCCTGCAATAATGCTCCACTGCTTGGGGCGGATGAAGTGGAGGGGACAGAGGGGTCAGAGGAGAGGACAGAGGGGTCAGAGGAGGGGACAGAGGTGTGGGGCCTACCGACGTGGCCCTCAGTGGCGGACTCAGGAGGGATCGCTTCAGAGGGCGCAGAGGAAGATGCAGGCGCCCGGTGGCTGGAGAAGGTGCTGTGAAAGAAAAAACAAAAGAAATTAATACATTGGAATGAAAAAGCCCTGACTGAAAGCAAACTAAGTAGACAGGTTAACATGGTTATAATTGGGCTGTAGAATACTTACACTCTGCTTAGCATGGTTCGCCTCAGGAAGGAGAGGGCCTGGCCATATTTATATCTGCTCCTCTTCCTTCCTGCAGAGCCACTCGGGGCCTTCATCTCATCATTGAATTCCCTCTTAAAGCGATCCCTCAGTGACCGCCACCGCTTCCTAACCTTTCCAACTGTGAAGACAAGAATCAAAAGAAAAAACAAAAAATTGGTAAATGCAATACATTACAGTCAGCTCAAAACATCACTGGAAAGTGAATACTTACCTAGTTTGCTCTGCTGCTGAGGATGAAGGCTCTCCCGCCTTGGAAACAGGGTGCGACACACTTCGTCCCAGAGCCGACGGGTGACACCGGTATCTGCATGCCTGCGGTCAGCCATGTTCCACAGCGGCTCCCGCTCACGAACCTCCTCGATGAGACAGTCTACATCAATGTCATCATCATCATCATCCTCCTCTTCTGCGGGAGCACGCTGTGAAGCCTGTGTCAAAAAAAAAAAAAAAAAAAGGAAAACAAACAAATTAGTACACTGAAATACTAAAGTACCAATAGAATCCCCCTCCCCCCCAAAAAAAAAACTCACTGATGGCCGACCGTGGCGACGAGTCCGCCGACTCTGGGACTGTCTGGGAGAGCCTTCAGCGGCAGCAGCAGGAGCAGCAGCAGCAGCCTGAAATGAAGGAAACAAATTCTCAGTTAAGGTAGGCAGGTGTTTAGTAATCTGTTTTGTGTATGGTGCAGTGTGATGTGCGAAGCAACTGTTTCACCACTACTTACACTTGGTTCCTCCTCCACTTGCATCTCTCCACCCGTCTCGCCCCCTTCTGACAGCTCCTCATCTGATTCAGCTTCCTGTTGAAACATAATGTATGCATGTAGTTATCCATAAAAATTTAATTTAAAGAAATTTAAAAAAAAAAAAAAATTTTGTGTTAACTTACCGATACACGCTGTTGCTGTGGAGGAGGGCTGTCAGAAGAGGACATCGTTTTGTGGTCCTGGTGGGCAGCGGCTGTGTCCTGGTGGGCAGCGGCTGTGTCCTGGTGGGCAGCGGCTGTGTCCTGGTGGGCAGCGGCTGTGTCCTGGTGGTTCTGTAAGTTAAAGACACACTTGCAATCTGCTCGACACATTGAAGTAGCAGATTGGGGTCTTCAAAACTTACTTCTAGCTCTTTAGCTGTGGTCCTGGTGGGCAGCGGCTGTGTCCTGGTGGGCAGTGGCTGTGTCCTGGTGGGCAGCGGCTGTGTCCTGGTGGGCAGCGGCTGTGTCCTGGTGGTTCTGTAAGTTAAAGACACACTTGCAATCTGCTCGACACATTGAAGTAGCAGATTGGGGTCTTCAAAACTTACTTCTAGCTCTTTAGCTGTGGTCCTGGTGGGCAGCGGCTGTGTCCTGGTGGGCAGTGGCTGTGTCCTGGTGGGCAGCGGCTGTGTCCTGGTGGGCAGCGGCTGTGTCCTGGTGGTTCTGTAAGTTAAAGACACACTTGCAATCTGCTCGACACATTGAAGTAGCAGATTGGGGTCTTCAAAACTTACTTCTAGCTCTTTAGCTGTGGTCCTGGTGGGCAGCGGCTGTGTCCTGGTGGGCAGTGGCTGTGTCCTGGTGGGCAGCGGCTGTGTCCTGGTGGGCAGCGGCTGTGTCCTGGTGGTTCTGTAAGTTAAAGACACACTTGCAATCTGCTCGACACATTGAAGTAGCAGATTGGGGTCTTCAAAACTTACTTCTAGCTCTTTAGCTGTGGTCCTGGTGGGCAGCGGCTGTGTCCTGGTGGGCAGTGGCTGTGTCCTGGTGGGCAGCGGCTGTGTCCTGGTGGGCAGCGGCTGTGTCCTGGTGGTTCTGTAAGTTAAAGACACACTTGCAATCTGCTCGACACATTGAAGTAGCAGATTGGGGTCTTCAAAACTTACTTCTAGCTCTTTAGCTGTGGTCCTGGTGGGCAGCGGCTGTGTCCTGGTGGGCAGTGGCTGTGTCCTGGTGGGCAGCGGCTGTGTCCTGGTGGGCAGCGGCTGTGTCCTGGTGGTTCTGTAAGTTAAAGACACACTTGCAATCTGCTCGACACATTGAAGTAGCAGATTGGGGTCTTCAAAACTTACTTCTAGCTCTTTAGCTGTGGTCCTGGTGGGCAGCGGCTGTGTCCTGGTGGGCAGCGGCTGCGGTCCTGGTTTATCTGTTATATGTATAATGGATCTATAGTTAGACCACCCCCTGAACTAGGTAATGTTCAATGATAAACACCCTACTAAAATGATGTCAGAAATGTTCATACAGGTGAACACCAAAACCCCCCCAAAAAGTTGCACGTTATACCATTCATTTCCATGTCCCAAAAAACAAAATTTTTTAATGTTAACACCATGAAAAAATATATTTGACACATTTTATTTAAAATAAATAACCTCTCCCCCCCCCAAAAAAAAAAAAAAATACTTTACAGGTTAACCTTTATTAAAAAAAATGAGCCCTCAACCAACCCTGTATTGCATGTGTAACCATTGGTACATACACCAGTTTTAAATTTACCTTTATGAAATAATACTACGGACATTTTTTTAATAAACATTTTATTATAATTTTTTTTTTGCACTTTTTTTTTTAAAAATCACAAGGAGCTGACATGCTCTTTATTTTAAATACAAGTACTTCAACTGCAAATGGTTATAACTGTAATAAAAAAAAATTCAACACTTTTATTAAATAGAAAAACCCCACACTCACACATTCAAACCACAAGCTGCACACCGCTAGACTTTTTTAAAAAACACATCAGATTTAAAAAAAAAAAAAAAGAAAAAAAAAAAATTTAAACCACATGCTGCACAGACCACTATACAGTCAATACATCAGAAAAAGGCAAATAACCAATTATACAGCATGGACAAATGCACATGCCATCAACAAGACGTACCCAAAAAACATGCATGGTATGTGTCCACATTCAGGATCGCATCAGAATTTGGGCAGGATTTCCCATCAGTATTTGTAAGCCAAAACCAGGAGTGTAAAAATTAGGTAAAGTATAATACGAAAACAGGCACACTTTTGCTTTTATCACCCACTCCTGGTTTTGGCGTACAAATACTGATGGAAAATCCTGACCACATCCTGATGCAATCCTGCACATGGACACATACCCTCCCACATGAACAGGCATAAAATTGGCAAAGGCATAATATGGTGCAGGCACATGGTACAAAAGCACACAGCCGTCCAAAAATGCACACATACACATGCACGCACATAGCTTTATGCAAATACACATATGTACAACAAAGGCAGAAAGGTGAAACCAATCAGAAGACGCATACACACACACACATACAAAAGGCTGACAATCCTTTGGCTGAAGCAGCAGGTCTTCACAGTGGCTGGCATCATGGTGGATCTGGACTCTAGCATGGCACTGGCTGGTGCAGGACGATGGCAGGCCTCAGGTTCTCTTCAGGTTTTAAGCTCTTGTTGTAGTCAGTAGTACCTCATACACACAGAAATGCACAGGCACACAGATGCACACTAAAATTGCAATACTCACACTGGCTATGGTGGCTGGAGTCTTGTAGCAGGATGTCTGGAGTCTTGTGGCAGGATGGCTGGAGTCTTGTGGCAGGATGGCTGGAGTCTTGTGGCAGGCTGGCTGCAGTCTTGTGACAGGCTGGCTGGGGTCTTGTGCTTGGCTGGGGTCTTGTGGCAGGCTGGCTCTTGCTGGCAGGCTTCTTTGCTTCTCTGTGTCTTGCTGGCATATGTGGGGTTCAAGGCCCAGGCCAGGTTTATATAGATTTGGGGGTGTCTGACCAATTGGCAACAAAATACTTCTTCTGAGCATGCTCAGTGTAAAAAAAACGTATTGCAGCGCTGCATTGCGTCGTACGACGTGTCCCGACGCATCCGTCGCTCATAGGCTTCCATTGCAGCCAACGACGTATGCCGCAGGATGCGTCGCGACACGTTTTTTAGGCGGAGACAAAAAACGTTACAATCTACGTTTTTTTGAGACGACGTGTCGCCAAATTTCGACGCATCCGTCGTAAAACGTACACGACGTATGCCAATCCGTCGCCATACGTCGCCAATACAAGTCTATGGGAAAAAAACGCATCCAGCAAAAAGTTTTGCTGGATGCGTTTTTTCTGAAAAAAGACGTTTTGAAACGTAATGCAGTTAACGCTAGTGTGAAAGTAGCCTTAGGAGCCGGTTTTTTCTTTGTGGCTAAGAAAGATGGCTCTTTGAGGCCGTGCATTGATTATCGGCTTTTGAATAAAATCACGGTTAAATATCAATATCCGTTGCCACTGCTGACTGATTTGTTTGCTCGCATAAAGGGGGCCAAGTGGTTCTCTAAGATAGATCTCCGTGGGGCGTATAATTTGGTGCGAATTAAGCAGGGGGATGAGTGGAAAACCGCATTTAATACGCCCGAGGGCCACTTTGAGTATTTGGTGATGCCTTTTGGTCTTTCAAATGCCCCTTCAGTCTTTCAGTCCTTTATGCATGACATTTTCCGTGATTATCTGGATAAATTTATGATTGTGTATCTGGATGATATTTTGATTTTTTCGGATGACTGGGACTCTCATGTCCAGCAGGTCAGGAGGGTTTTTCAGGTTTTGCGGTCTAATTCCTTGTGTGTGAAGGGTTCTAAGTGCGTTTTTGGGGTTCAAAAGATTTCCTTTTTGGGATATATTTTTTCCCCCTCTTCCATCGAGATGGATCCTGTCAGGGTTCAGGCTATTTGTGATTGGACGCAACCCTCTTCTCTTAAGAGTCTTCAGAAATTTTTGGGCTTTGCTAACTTTTATCGTCGATTTATTGCTGGTTTTTCTGATGTTGTTAAACCATTGACTGATTTGACTAAGAAGGGTGCTGATGTTGCTGATTGGTCCCCTGCTGCTGTGGAGGCTGTTGTGAATTTACTTTTTGCTCCCTCTAGTGGTTACTAGTTTTTTGACTCTGGTTTTTCTGTCATTCCTTTTATCCGCACCTGGGTCGTTAGTTAAGGGTGTTGCTATTTAAGCTCCCTGGACCTTCAGTTCTATGCCTGGCAACGTAGTTATCAGAGCTAGTCTGCTGTGCTCTTGTCTACTGATCCTGGTTCCAGTTATATCAGCTAAGTCCGCTTTTTGCTTTTTGCTATTTTGTTTTGGTTTTGTATTTTTGTCCAGCTTGTTCCAAATATATATCCTGACCTTTGCTGGAAGCTCTAGGGGGCTGGTGTTCTCCCCCCGGACCGTTAGACGGTTCGGGGGTTCTTGAATTTCCAGTGTGGATTTTGATAGGGTTTTTGTTGACCATATAAGTTACCTTTCTTTATTCTGCTATCAGTGAGCGGGCCTCTCTGTGCTAAACCTGGTTCATTTCTGTGTTTGTCATTTCCTCTTACCTCACCGTTATTATTTGTGGGGGGCTTCTATCCAGCTTTGGGGTCCCCTTCTCTGGAGGCAAGAAAGGTCTTTTGTTTTCCTCTACTAGGGGTAGCTAGATTCTCCGGCTGGAGCGTGTCATCTAGAATCAACGTAGGAATGATCCCCGGCTACTTCTAGTGTTGGCGTTAGGAGTAGATATATGGTCAACCCAGCTACCACTGCCCTATGAGCCGGATTTTTGTATTCTGCAGACTTCCACGTTCCTCTGAGACCCTCGCCATTGGGGTCATAACAGTTTGCCAGGCCCGTATTAAATGTTTAATGCATTGCAGAAGAGGGATTATAAGAAAGAAGATTCTGAGTTTTTTTTTTTTTTCTTCTTCCCCTTTACCTCAGAGTGGCTATGCTTGCTGCAGACATGAATGTCCAGACCTTGATTACAAGTGTGGACCAGCTGGCTACTCGTGTGCAGGGCATACAAGACTATGTTATCAGTAATCCTAGGTCAGAACCTAAAATACCGATTCCTGAACTGTTTTCCGGAGACAGGTTTAAGTTTAGGAATTTTGTGAATAATTGTAAATTGTTTTTGTCCCTGAGACCCTGTTCATCTGGAGACTCTGCTCAGCAAGTAAAAATTGTTATTTCGTTCTTACGGGGCGACCCTCAGGATTGGGCTTTTTCGCTGGCGCCAGGAGATCCGGCATTGGCTGATATTAATGCGTTTTTTCTGGCGCTCGGTTTACTTTATGAGGAACCCAATCTTGAGATTCAGGCAGAAAAGGCCTTGCTGGCTATGTCTCAGGGGCAGGACGAGGCTGAAGTGTACTGCCAAAAATTTCGGAAATGGTCCGTGCTGACACATTGGAACGAGTGTGCACTGGCCGCTAATTTTAGAAATGGCCTTTCTGAAGCCATTAAGAATGTTATGGTGGGTTTTCCCATTCCCACGGGTCTGATTGATACTATGGCACTGGCTATTCAAATTGACCGGCGGTTGCGGGAGCGCAAAACCGCAAATTCCCTCATGGTGTTGTCTGAACAGACACCTAATTCGGTGCAATGTGATAGAAAAATCGCAAATTCCCTCATGGTGTTGTCTGAACAGACACCTGATTTAATGCAATGTGATAGAATCCTGACTAGAAATGAGCGGAAAATTCATAGACGCCGGAATGGCTTGTGCTACTACTGTGGTGATTCTACACATGTTATCTCAGCATGCTCTAAACGTATAGCTAAGGTTGTTAGTCCTGTCACCGTTGGTAATTTGCAACCTAAATTTATTCTGTCTGTAACTTTGATTTGCTCACTGTCGTCTTTTCCTGTCATGGCGTTTGTAGATTCAGGTGCTGCCCTGAGTCTTATGGATCTGTCATTTGCTAAGCACTGTGGTTTTACTCTTGAACCATTAGAAAATCCTATTCCTCTTAGGGGTATTGATGCTACGCCATTGGCAGCAAATAAACCGCAGTATTGGACACAGGTTACCATGTGCATGACTCCTGAACACCGCGAGGTGATACGTTTCCTGGTTTTACATAAAATGCATGATTTGGTTGTTTTAGGGCTGCCATGGTTACAGACCCATAATCCAGTCCTGGACTGGAAGGCTATGTCAGTCTCAAGTTGGGGCTGTCGTGGTATTCATGGGGATTCCCTGCCTGTGTCTATTGCTTCTTCTACGCCTTCGGAAGTTCCGGAGTATTTGTCTGATTATCAGGATGTCTTCAGTGAGTCTGAGTCCAGTGCACTGCCTCCTCATAGGGACTGTGACTGTGCTATAGATTTGATCCCAGGCAGTAAATTTCCTAAGGGAAGACTGTTTAATCTGTCGGTACCTGAACATACCGCTATGCGTTCATATATCAAGGAGTCTCTAGAGAAAGGACATATTCGTCCGTCTTCTTCCCCTCTTGGTGCGGGATTCTTTTTTGTGGCAAAAAAGGACGGATCTTTGAGACCTTGTATTGATTATCGGCTTTTAAATAAGATCACTGTCAAATTTCAGTATCCTTTACCGCTGTTGTCTGACTTGTTTTCCCGGATTAAAGGTGCCAAGTGGTTCACCAAGATAGATCTTCGTGGTGCGTACAACCTTGTGCGCATTAAGCAAGGTGATGAATGGAAAACCGCATTCAATACGCCCGAAGGTCATTTTGAGTACTTGGTGATGCCTTTTGGGCTCTCCAATGCGCCTTCAGTTTTTCAGTCCTTTATGCATGACATTTTCCGGAAGTATCTGGATAAATTTTTGATTGTTTATCTGGATGATATTTTGGTTTTTTCTGATAATTGGGATTCGCATGTGGAGCAGGTCAGGTTGGTCTTTAAAATTTTGCGTGAAAATTCTTTGTTTGTCAAGGGCTCAAAGTGTCTCTTTGGTGTACAGAAGGTTCCCTTTTTGGGGTTCATTTTTTCCCCTTCTGCTGTGGAGATGGACCCAGTCAAGGTCCGAGCTATTCTTGATTGGACTCAGCCCTCGTCGGTTAAGAGTCTACAGAAGTTCTTGGGTTTCGCTAACTTCTACCGTCGTTTTATCGCTAATTTTTCTAGCATTGTGAAACCTTTGACGGATATGACCAAGAAGGGCTCCGATGTAGCTAACTGGGCTCCTGCTGCCGTGGAGGCTTTCCAGGAGTTGAAACGCCGGTTTACTTCGGCGCCTGTTTTGTGCCAGCCCGATGTCTCACTTCCCTTTCAGGTTGAGGTGGATGCTTCAGAGATTGGAGCAGGGGCCGTTTTGTCGCAGAGAGGCCCTGGTTGCTCTGTTATGAAACCTTGTGCCTTTTTCTCTAGGAAGTTTTCGCCTGCCGAGCGAAATTATGATGTGGGCAATCGGGAGTTGTTGGCCATGAAATGAGCATTTGAGGAGTGGCGTCATTGGCTCGAGGGTGCTAAGCATCGTGTGGTGGTCTTGACTGATCACAAAAATCTGATGTATCTCGAGTCTGCTAAACGCCTTAATCCGAGACAGGCCCGCTGGTCATTGTTTTTCTCCCGCTTTGATTTTGTTGTCTCGTATTTACCAGGTTCAAAGAATGTGAAGGCCGATGCTCTTTCTAGGAGCTTTGTGCCTGATGCTCCTGGAGTCGCTGATCCTGTTGGTATTCTTAAAGATGGAGTTATCTTGTCAGCTATTTCTCCGGATCTGCGACGTGTGTTGCAGAGATTTCAGGCTGATAGGCCTGAGTCTTGTCCACCTGACAGACTGTTTGTCCCGGATAAGTGGACCAGCAGAGTCATTTCCGAGGTTCATTCCTCGGTGTTGGCAGGTCACCCGGGAATTTTTGGCACCAGAGATCTGGTGGCCAGGTCCTTTTGGTGGCCTTCCTTGTCAAGGGATGTGCGGTCATTTGTGCAGTCCTGTGGGACTTGTGCTCGAGCTAAGCCTTGCTGTTCTCGTGCCAGCGGTTTGCTCTTGCCCTTGCCTGTCCCGAAGAGACCTTGGACACATATCTCCATGGATTTCATTTCTGATCTTCCGCTATCCCAGGGCATGTCCGTTATCTGGGTGATATGTGATCGCTTCTCAAAGATGGTCCATTTGGTTCCTTTGCCTAAGCTGCCTTCCTCTTCCGATCTGGTTCCTGTGTTTTTCCAGAACGTGGTTCGTTTGCACGGCATCCCTGAGAATATTGTGTCAGACAGAGGATCCCAGTTCGTTTCCAGATTCTGGCGATCCTTTTGTAGTAGGATGGGCATTGATTTGTCGTTTTCGTCTGCTTTCCATCCTCAGACTAATGGACAGACGGAGCGAACCAATCAGACTTTGGAGGCTTATTTGAGGTGTTTTGTCTCTGCTGATCAGGACGATTGGGTGACATTCTTGCCGTTGGCTGAGTTTGCCCTTAATAATCGGGCTAGTTCCGCCACCTTGGTTTCGCCTTTTTTCTGCAACTCTGGTTTCCATCCTCGCTTTTCTTCGGGTCATGTGGAGCCTTCTGACTGTCCTGGGGTGGATTCTGTGGTGGATAGGTTGCAGCGGATCTGGAATCATGTGGTGGACAACTTGAAGTTGTCACAGGAGAGGGCTCAGCGCTTTGCCAACCGCCGCCGCGGTGTGGGTCCCCGACTACGCGTTGGGGATTTGGTATGGCTTTCTTCCCGCTTTGTTCCTATGAAGGTCTCCTCTCCCAAATTTAAACCTCGTTTTATTGGGCCTTACAAGATATTGGAAATCCTTAATCCTGTATCTTTTCGTCTGGATCTTCCTGTGTCGTTTGCTATTCACAATGTATTTCATAGGTCCTTGTTGCGGCGGTACATTGTGCCTATAGTTCCTTCTGCTGAGCCTCCTGCTCCGGTGTTGGTTGAGGGCGAGTTGGAGTACGTGGTGGAGAAGATCTTGGATTCTCGCCTCTCCAGGCGGAGGCTTCAGTACCTGGTCAAGTGGAAGGGCTATGGTCAGGAGGATAATTCCTGGGTGGTCGCCTCTGATGTTCATGCGGCTGATTTAGTTCGTGCCTTTCATGCCGCTCATCCTGATCGCCCTGGTGGTCGTGGTGAGGGTTCGGTGACCCCTCACTAAGGGGGGGGTACTGTTGTGAATTTACTTTTTGCTCCCTCTAGTGGTTACTAGTTTTTTGACTCTGGTTTTTCTGTCATTCCTTTTATCCGCACCTGGGTCGTTAGTTAAGGGTGTTGCTATTTAAGCTCCCTGGACCTTCAGTTCTATGCCTGGCAACGTAGTTATCAGAGCTAGTCTGCTGTGCTCTTGTCTACTGATCCTGGTTCCAGTTATATCAGCTAAGTCCGCTTTTTGCTTTTTGCTATTTTGTTTTGGTTTTGTATTTTTGTCCAGCTTGTTCCAAATATATATCCTGACCTTTGCTGGAAGCTCTAGGGGGCTGGTGTTCTCCCCCCGGACCGTTAGACGGTTCGGGGGTTCTTGAATTTCCAGTGTGGATTTTGATAGGGTTTTTGTTGACCATATAAGTTACCTTTCTTTATTCTGCTATCAGTGAGCGGGCCTCTCTGTGCTAAACCTGGTTCATTTCTGTGTTTGTCATTTCCTCTTACCTCACCGTTATTATTTGTGGGGGGCTTCTATCCAGCTTTGGGGTCCCCTTCTCTGGAGGCAAGAAAGGTCTTTTGTTTTCCTCTACTAGGGGTAGCTAGATTCTCCGGCTGGAGCGTGTCATCTAGAATCAACGTAGGAATGATCCCCGGCTACTTCTAGTGTTGGCGTTAGGAGTAGATATATGGTCAACCCAGCTACCACTGCCCTATGAGCCGGATTTTTGTATTCTGCAGACTTCCACGTTCCTCTGAGACCCTCGCCATTGGGGTCATAACAGGAGGCCTTTCGGGAGCTTAAGCGCCGCTTTTCTTCCGCCCCTGTGTTGCGTCAGCCTGATGTTGCTCTTCCTTTTCAGGTTGAGGTCGACGCTTCTGAAATCGGAGCTGGGGCGGTTTTGTCGCAGAGAAGTTCCGATTGCTCCGTGATGAGACCTTGTGCTTTTTTCTCGCGTAAATGTTCGCCCGCCGAGCGGAATTATGATGTTGGGAATCGGGAGCTTTTGGCCATGAAGTGGGCTTTTGAGGAGTGGCGTCATTGGCTTGAGGGGGCTAGACATCAGGTGGTGGTATTGACTGACCACAAAAATCTAATTTATCTTGAGTCCGCCAGACGCCTGAATCCTAGACAGGCGCGCTGGTCGTTGTTTTTCTCTCGGTTTAATTTTGTGGTGTCCTACCTGCCGGGTTCTAAGAATGTTAAGGCGGATGCCCTTTCTAGGAGTTTTGAGCCTGACTCCCCTGGTAATTCTGAACCTACAGGTATCCTTAAGGATGGAGTGATATTGTCTGCCGTTTCTCCAGACCTGCGGCGGGCCTTGCAGGAGTTTCAGGCGGATAGACCTGATCGTTGCCCACCTGGTAGACTGTTTGTTCCTGATGATTGGACCAGTAAAGTCATTTCTGAGGTTCATTCTTCTGCGTTGGCAGGTCATCCTGGAATCTTTGGTACCAGGGATTTGGTGGCAAGATCCTTCTGGTGGCCTTCCCTGTCTCGAGATGTGCGAGGCTTCGTGCAGTCTTGTGACGTTTGTGCTCGGGCCAAGCCTTGTTGTTCTCGGGCTAGTGGATTGTTGTTGCCCTTGCCTATTCCGAAGAGGCCCTGGACGCACATCTCGATGGATTTTATTTCGGATCTTCCTGTTTCTCAGAAGATGTCTGTCATCTGGGTGGTGTGTGATCGTTTCTCTAAGATGGTCCATTTGGTTCCCCTGCCTAAGTTGCCTTCTTCTTCCGAGTTGGTTCCTCTGTTTTTTCAAAATGTGGTCCGTTTGCATGGTATTCCGGAGAATATCGTTTCTGACAGAGGTACCCAATTCGTGTCTAGATTTTGGCGAGCATTCTGTGCTAGGATGGGCATAGATTTGTCTTTCTCGTCTGCTTTCCATCCTCAGACTAATGGCCAGACCGAGCGGACGAATCAGACCTTGGAGACATATTTGAGGTGTTTTGTGTCTGCAGATCAGGATGATTGGGTTGCTTTTTTGCCTTTAGCGGAGTTTGCCCTCAATAATCGGGCCAGCTCTGCCACCTTGGTGTCTCCCTTTTTCTGTAATTCGGGGTTTCATCCTCGATTTTCTTCTGGTCAGGTGGAGTCTTCGGATTGTCCTGGAGTGGATGCTGTGGTGGAGAGGTTGCATCAGATTTGGGGGCAGGTAGTGGACAATTTGAAGTTGTCCCAGGAGAAGACTCAGCTTTTTGCCAACCGCTGGCGTCGGGTTGGTCCTCGGCTTTGTGTTGGGGACTTGGTGTGGTTGTCTTCTCGTTTTGTCCCTATGAGGGTTTCTTCTCCCAAGTTTAAGCCTCGGTTCATCGGCCCGTACAAGATATTGGAGATTCTTAACCCTGTGTCCTTCCGTTTGGACCTCCCTGCATCTTTTTCTATTCATAATGTTTTTCATCGGTCATTATTGCGCAGGTATGAGGTACCGGTTGTGCCTTCCGTTGAGCCTCCTGCTCCGGTGTTGGTTGAGGGCGAGTTGGAGTACGTTGTGGAAAAAATCTTGGACTCCCGTGTTTCCAGACGGAAACTCCAGTATCTGGTCAAATGGAAGGGATACGGTCAGGAGGATAATTCTTGGGTGACTGCCTCTGATGTTCATGCCTCCGATTTGGTCCGTGCCTTTCATAGGGCTCATCCTGATCGCCCTGGTGGTTCTGGTGAGGGTTCGGTGCCCCCTCCTTGAGGGGGGGGTACTGTTGTGAAATTGGATTTTGGGCTCCCCCGGTGGCCACTGGTGGAATTGAACTGGTGTGCATCATCCTCTCTGTTCACCTGTTTCCATCAGTATGTGGGAGTCGCTATTTAGCCTTGCTCCTCTGTCACTTCCATGCCGGTCAACATTGTAATCAGAAGCCTTTCTGTGCATGTTCCTGCTGCTAGACAACTCCCAGCTAAGTTGGACTTTAGTCCTTGTTTGTTTTTGCATTTTGTTCCAGTTCACAGCTGTAGTTTCGTTTCTGTGTCTGGAAAGCTCTTGTGATCTGAAATTGCCACTCTGATGTTATGAGTTAATACTAGAGTCTTAAAGTAATTTCAGGATGGTATTTTGATAGGGTTTTCAGCTGACCATGAAAGTGTCCTTTCTGTCTTCCTGCTATCTAGTAAGCGGACCTCAATTTTGCTAAACCTATTTTTCATACTACGTTTGTCATTTCATCTAAAATCACCGCCAATATTTGTGGGGGCCTCTGTCTGCCTTTCGGGGAAATTTCTCTAGAGGTGAGCCAGGACTATATTTTCCTCTGCCAGGATTAGTTAGTCCTCCGGCCGGCGCTGGGCGTCTAGGGATAAAATGCAGGCTACGCTACCCGGCTACTGTTAGTTGTGCGGCAGGTTTAGTTCATGGTCAGTTTAGTTTCCATCCTTCCAAGAGCTAGTTCTTATGTTTGCTGGGCTATGTTCTCTTGCCATTGAGAACCATAACACTAACCCTTGTTGAAAAATAACAATAAATATATTTTCTTTATTTAATTATTTTCCCTACCTTTAGGGGTGATAAAGGGGGGTTTACTTACTATTTTTTTATTTTTATCACTGTGATAGGTTCTATCACAGTGATCAAAATGTACCTGGAATGATTCGTCGGGTGCACTGCATGCGCCCGCCATTTTGGAAGATGGCGGCACCCACGGTGAAGACGGACGGACACCGGGAGGGACACTAGGACTCGATAGTTGGGGGTGTGAGATCGGACCGTGGGGGGAGCGGAGGGGAGGACGGAGGGGAGAGGATAGTAGCGGAGGACAGGACGAAGGGGAGGAAAGACTGGCGGTGGTGGCAGATCGCCGTCATCAGTTGGTGGCGGGACCAGATCGGGGTCTCCAGCTGTGGTCGATGATATTGCAGCATCGGGACATGGCTGGATTGTAATATTTCACCAAGTTTCATTGGTGAAATATTACGATTGCTCTGATTGAAAGTGAAAGTGAAACATTCACTTTTAACAGCCAATCAGAGTGATCGTAGCCACGGGGGGGGGGCAAAGCCACCCCCCGGGCTCAAGTGCAACTCCTCCTGTTCCTGAAGGTCGGGTGAAATTTCAATTAACCGTTTCACCCAACCTGCAGGAGTGCGATCATTCTGTGACACAGCATATGCGTCACAGGTCGGATTGGCACCGAATTTCATGATGCATACTCTGTGTCACAGGTCGGGAAGGGGTTAAAGACTTGCAATAATTGGGAGCCCCATTAAAGCTTTTGCTGTTATGATCCTAGTGGCAAGGATCGCAAGTAGGACTAGCTAAGTAACTAAACCGACTACAAACTCTGGGGAAGTGGTAACTGAATTGACCGCAACCTGATCCTATCCGCAAACAACTATAGGCAGCCGTGGAACGTTACCTGAAAATCCTAGACGTCTCTTCACGGCCTGAGAAACTGACTATTCCTAGAGGGAACGAAAGTCCTCACTTGCCTCAGTGAAATGACCCCAAAGATATAGAATAGCCCCCCACAAATATTAACGGTGAGTTAAGGGGAAAGCACAAACGCAGAGATGAAATTAGATTTAGCAAATGAGGCCCGCTAACACTAGGAAGCAGAAAATAGAAAGGGAACTGTGCGGTCAATTAAAAACCCTATTCAAAATATCCACGCAGAGATCACTCGAGCCCCCGCACCAACTAACGGTGCGGGGGAAGCAACTCTGTACCCCAGAGCAAACCAGCAGAAGAAATCACATATTAGCAAGCTGGACTAAACTCATCATACACAGAAATCATATTGCAGACTGATGAGCAAAAAATAATTAAACAGAACTTAGCTTCTCCTGAAGAGACTGAAACCGAAGATAATCAGGAGTAATCAGAATAGCACTGAGTACATTGACAGCCGGCAACAAGTGGAAGTGAAACAGAGCTAAATAGGAAACTCCCAAGTGAATAACGAGGCAGCTGATCAGCCAAAGACCCGCAGGATAACAAACAAAGCCACCAGGGGGAGCCCAAAACAAAAGTCACACAATACCACCTGTGACCACAAGAGGGAGCCTGAAAACAGAGTTCACAACAGTACCCCCCCCCCCTTGAGGAGGGGTCACCGAACCCTCATCAAAACCCCCAGGGCGATCGGGGTGAGCCACATGGAAGGCACGAACCAAATCGGCCGCATGAACATCAGAGGTGACAACCCAGGAATTATCCTCCTGACCATAGCCCTTCCATTTAACCAAATACTGAAGCCTCCGTCTAGAAATACGAGAATCCAAGATCTTCTCCACCACGTATTCCAATTCTCCCTCAACCAGCACAGGGGCAGGAGGCTCAACCGGAGGACCCACAGGCACCACATACCTCCGCAACAACGACCGATGAAACACATTATGAATAGCAAACGATGCTGGGAGGTCCAAACGAAATGACACAGGGTTAAGGACTTCCAAAATCTTATAAGGACCGATAAACCGAGGCTTGAACTTAGGAGAGGAGACCTTCATAGGAACAAAGCGAGAAGACAACCACACCAAGTCCCCAACGCGAAGTCGGGGACCCACACAGCGACGGCGGTTGGCAAAGCGCTGAGCCTTCTCTTGTGACAGCTTCAAATTGTCCACAACATGATTCCAAATCTGATGCAACCTATCCACCACAACATCCACTCCAGGACAATCAGAAGGCTCCACCTGACCCGAGGAAAAACGAGGATGAAACCCCGAATTACAAAAAAAAGGAGAAACCAAAGTAGCAGAACTAGCCCGATTATTAAGGGCAAACTCGGCCAATGGCAAAAAAGTCACCCAGTCGTCCTGATCAGCAGAAACAAAACATCTCAAATAGGTTTCCAAGGTCTGATTAGTTCGTTCGGTTTGGCCATTCGTCTGAGGATGGAAGGCCGACGAAAAAGACAAATCAATGCCCATCTTAGCGCAAAAGGTCCGCCAAAATCTAGACACAAACTGGGATCCTCTGTCGGAAACAATATTTTCAGGGATCCCATGCAAACGAACCACATTTTGAAAATACAGCGGAACCAACTCGGAGGAGGAAGGCAACTTAGGCAAGGGCACCAAATGGACCATCTTAGAAAAACGATCACACACCACCCAGATGACAGACATTCTCTGAGAGACATGGAGATCCGAAATAAAATCCATGGAAATGTGCGTCCAAGGCCTCTTCGGGACAGGCAAAGGTAACAGCAAACCACTGGCACGAGAACAGCAAGGCTTAGCCCGAGCACAAATTCCACAAGACTGCACAAAGGAACGCACCTCCCGCGACAAGGAAGGCCACCAGAAGGACCTGGCCACCAAATCTCTGGTACCAAATATTCCAGGATGGCCCGCCAACACCGAAGAATGAACCTCGGAAATAACTCTGCTGGTCCATCTATCCGGGACAAACAGTCTCTCCGGTGGACAACGGTCAGGTCTATCCGCCTGAAACTCCTGCAGCACTCGTCGCAAATCTGGGGAGATGGCAGACAAAATCACCCCTTCTCTGAGAATACCAGCCGGCTCTGAATCTCCAGGAGAGTCAGGCACAAAACTCCTAGAAAGAGCATCAGCCTTTACATTCTTCGAACCAGGCAGGTATGAGACCACGAAATCAAAACGAGAGAAAAACAACGACCAACGAGCCTGTCTAGGATTCAGCCGCTTGGCCGACTCGAGATAAATCAGATTCTTGTGATCAGTCAAGACCACCACATGATGCTTAGCTCCCTCGAGCCAATGTCGCCACTCCTCAAATGCCCACTTCATAGCCAACAACTCCCGATTACCGACATCATAATTCCGTTGGGCAGGCGAAAACTTTCTTGAAAAGAAAGCACATGGCTTCATCACAGAGCCATCGGCGCTTCTCTGCGACAAAACAGCCCCTGCTCCAATCTCGGAAGCATCAACCTTGACCTGGAAAGGAAGAGAGACATCTGGCTGACATAAGACCGGAGCCGAAGAAAACCGGCGCTTCAGCTCCCGAAAGGCCTCCACAGCCGCAGGAGACCAGTTAGTAACATCAGAACCTTTCTTGGTCAAATCCGTCAAAGGCTTAACAACACCAGAAAAATTAGCGATGAAGCGACGGTAAAAATTAGCAAAACCCAAGAACTTCTGAAGACTCTTAACAGATGTAGGCTGCGTCCAGTCATGAATAGCCTGAACCTTGACTGGGTCCATCTCAATAGTAGAAGGAGAAAAAAATGAAACCCAAAAAAGAAACCTTCTGGACTCCAAAAAGACATTTTGAGCCCTTCACAAATAAAGCATTGGCACGCAGGACCTGAAACACCATCCTGACCTGCTTAACATGGGACTCCCAATCATCAGAAAAAAACAGAATATCATCCAGATACACAATCATAAATTTATCCAGATATTCGCGGAAGATATCGTGCATAAAAGACTGAAAGACAGAAGGAGCGTTAGAAAGTCCAAAAGGCATCACCAAGTACTCAAAATGGCCTTCGGGCGTATTAAATGCAGTTTTCCATTCATCACCCTGCTTAATACGCACAAGGTTATACGCACCACGAAGATCTATCTTGGTGAACCAACTAGACCCCTTAATGCGAGCAAACAGATCAGATAACAATGGCAAAGGATACTGAAATTTGACCGTGATTTTATTTAGAAGGCGATAATCAATACAAGGTCTCAGAGAACCATCCTTCTTAGCCACAAAAAAGAACCTCGCACCAAGAGGGGAGGAGGAGGGGCGAATAAGTCCTTTCTCCAAAGACTCCTTTATATAACTCCGCATGGCAGCATGCTCCGGCACTGACAAATTGAAAAGTCGTCCCTTAGGAAACTTACTACCAGGAATCAAATTTATAGCACAATCACAATCCCTATGAGGAGGTAGAGAACTGAGTTTGGGCTCATCAAATACATTCTGGTAGTCTGACAAAAACGCAGGGACTTCAGAAGGAGTGGATGAAGCAATTGACACCACAGGAGCGTCGCCATGAATTCCCTGACAACCCCAACTTGACACAGACATTGCTTTCCAATCCAGGACTGGATTATGAGTCTGCAACCATGGCAGACCCAACACGACAACATCATGCAAATTATGCAGCACAAGAAAGCGAATCACCTCCTGATGAACAGGAGTCATGCACATGGTCACTTGTGTCCAGTACTGAGGTTTATTCGTAGCCAATGGCGTAGCATCAATTCCCCTTAGTGGAATAGGGAATTTTAAAGGCTCCAAAACAAAACCACAGCGCCTGGCAAATGACAAGTCCATCAGACTCAGGGCAGCCCCTGAATCTACAAAAGCCATAACCGGGTAAGATGACAAGGAACAAATCAGGGTAACAGACAAAATGAACTTAGGCTGTAAAGTACCAATGGTGACAGATTTATCAACCTTTTTTTTGCGCTTAGAGCATGCTGAGATAACATGAGCTGAGTCACCACAGTAAAAGCACAACCCATTTTGCCGTCTATAATTTTGCCGTTCACTTCTGGTCAGAATTCTATCACATTGCATAGACTCAGGTGTCTGTTCAGAAGACACCGCCAAATAGTGCGCAGGTTTGCGCTCCCGCAAACGCCGATCAATCTGAATGGCCAGAGTCATTGACTCATTCAGACCTGCAGGCGTAGGGAACCCCACCATGACATTCTTAATGGCCTCAGAAAGACCTTTTCTGAAATTTGCAGCCAGGGCACACTCATTCCACTGAGTAAGCACCGACCATTTCCGAAATTTCTGGCAGTACACCTCTGCTTCATCTTGCCCCTGAGAGAGGGCCAACAACGCTTTTTCAGCCTGGTTCTCAAGATTAGGTTCCTCATAAAGCAATCCAAGGGCCAGAAAAAATGCATCAACACTGAGCAATGCCGGATCCCCTGGCGCCAATGCGAAGGCCCAATCTTGAGGGTCACCACGCAAGAAAGAAATTATAATTTTAACTTGCTGAACGGAATCACCAGAGGAACAAGGTTTCAAAGAAAGAAACAATTTACAATTGTTCTTAAAATTCAGGAACCTAGATCTATCTCCAGAAAACAACTCCGGAATAGGTATTCTAGGCTCTGACATAGGACTGTGAACAACAAAATCCTGAATACTTTGTACCCTTGCAGCAAGATGATCTACACTGGAGGCCAAACTCTGAATATCCATATCAGCAACTGAGTTCAGAGCCACACCAAGATTAAGAGGAGGAGAGAAGCTAGACACACAGCAGCTAGACACACGGCAAAAAAAATTCTCAAGGCTTCTTTTCTCCTGCTTCTGCCATGCAATTAACACTTTACCGGCCGGCTGTACTGTTATGATCCTAGTGGCAAGGATCGCAAGTAGGACTAGCTAAGTAACTAAACTGACTACAAACTCTGGGGAAGTGGTAACTGAATTGACCGCAACCTGATCTTATCCGCAAACAACTATAGGCAGCCGTGGAACGTTACCTGGAAATCCTAGACGTCTCTTCACGGCCTGAGAAACTGACTATTCCTAGAGGGAACGAAAGTCCTCACTTGCCTCAGTGAAATGACCCCAAAGATATAGAATAGCCCCCACAAATATTAACGGTGAGTTAAGGGGAAAGCACAAACGCAGAGATGAAATTAGATTTAGCAAATGAGGCCCGCTAACACTAGAAAGCAGAAAATAGAAAGGGAACTGTGCGGTCAATTAAAAACCCTATTCAAAATATCCACGCAGAGATCACTCGAGCCCCCGCACCAACTAACGGTGCTGGGGAAGCAACTCTGTACCCCAGAGCAAACCAGCAGAAGAAATCACATATTAGCAAGCTGGACTAAACTCATCATACACAGAAATCATATTGCAGACTGATGAGCAAAAAATAATTAAACAGAACTTAGCTTCTCCTGAAGAGACTGAAACCGAAGATAATCAGGAGTAATCAGAATAGCACTGAGTACATTGACAGCCGGCAACAAGTGGAAGTGAAACAGAGCTAAATAGGAAACTCCCAAGTGAATAATGAGGCAGCTGATCAGCCAAAGACCCGCAGGATAACAAACAAAGCCACCAGGGGGAGCCCAAAACAAAAGTCACACAATACCACCTGTGACCACAAGAGGGAGCCTGAAAACAGAGTTCACAACATTTTGCTTTGGGGCCCATGCTGTTCAAGTTACACCACTGCACATGATCACCAACTCCCAGCACCGACACCGGAGAATCCTCACAGCGTGCATTCTCTTAGAGAATTCAGATGTCTGCAGTCACATAGTCACTGCAGACTTTATCTTCAAGCTTGGACAACTACTTGAACCAAAACCACTGTACTAAGACTGATATTACCACCATAAAGTTATCATATAATGGTAATAACAGGTCTACACCAGTTCTCTGCAGACCCTATATGTATATATTGTGCAAGTTCTCACCAGTGACGTCTCGCTGATTGTCCCTACTGAAGCCACTAAGTGGTCTCACTCACTATGATACCTGTTGTGAAATTGGATTTTGGGCTCCCCCGGTGGCCACTGGTGGAATTGAACTGGTGTGCATCATCCTCTCTGTTCACCTGTTTCCATCAGGATGTGGGAGTCGCTATTTAGCCTTGCTCCTCTGTCACTTCCATGCCGGTCAACATTGTAATCAGAAGCCTTTCTGTGCATGTTCCTGCTGCTAGACAACTCCCAGCTAAGTTGGACTTTAGTCCTTGTTTGTTTTTGCATTTTGTTCCAGTTCACAGCTGTAGTTTCGTTTCTGTGTCTGGAAAGCTCTTGTGATCTGAAATTGCCACTCTGATGTTATGAGTTAATACTAGAGTCTTAAAGTAATTTCAGGATGGTGTTTTGATAGGGTTTTCAGCTGACCATGAAAGTGCCCTTTCTGTCTTCCTGCTATCTAGTAAGCGGACCTCAATTTTGCTAAACCTATTTTCATACTACGTTTGTCATTTCATCTAAAATCACCGCCAATATTTGTGGGGGCCTCTGTCTGCCTTTCGGGGAAATTTCTCTAGAGGTGAGCCAGGACTATATTTTCCTCTGCCAGGATTAGTTAGTCCTCCGGCCGGCGCTGGGCGTCTAGGGATAAAACGCAGGCTACGCTACCCGGCTACTGTTAGTTGTGCGGCAGGTTTAGTTCATGGTCAGTTTAGTTTCCATCCTTCCAAGAGCTAGTTCTTATGTTTGCTGGGCTATGTTCTCTTGCCATTGAGAACCATAACAGTTTGACCGGCCACAAAGGGTTAAATTAATTGACAGAGAAAGGAGAGAAAAGAGAAGTCTGCTGAAGATTTTTTTTTTTTTTTTTTCCCCTCAGTTCTGAGTGTGCTTGTAATTGAATCTCTTGCAAGTCTGCCTATATTGCAGCCTTTCTCTCTCTCTCTCTCCTTCTAATCCTGGAATGGCTCTGTGTTCACCTGTTTAAAATGGATATTCAGAGTTTAGCTGCAGGTTTGAATAATCTCACCACGAAAGTTCAAAATTTACAAGATTTTGTTGTTCATGTTCCTATATCTGAACCTAGAATTCCTTTGCCTGAATTTTTCTCGGGGAATAGATCTTGCTTTCAAAATTTCAAAAATAATTGCAAGTTGTTTTTGTCCCTGAAATCTCGCTCTGCTGGAGATCCTGCTCAGCAGGTCAGGATTGTGATTTCCTTGCTCCGGGGCGACCCTCAGGATTGGGCTTTTGCATTGGCTCCAGGGGATCCTGCGTTGCTCAATGTGGATGCGTTTTTTCTGGCCTTGGGGTTGCTTTATGAGGAACCTCAGTTAGAACTTCAGGCGGAAAAGGCCTTGATGTCCCTATCTCAGGGGCAAGACGAAGCTGAAATATACTGCCAGAAATTCCGTAAATGGGCTGTGCTTACTCAGTGGAATGAGTGCGCCCTGGCGGCGAATTTCAGAGAGGGTCTCTCTGATGCCATTAAGGATGTTATGGTGGGGTTCCCTGTGCCTGCGGGTCTGAATGAGTCCATGACAATGGCTATCCAGATCGATAGGCGTCTGCGGGAGCGCAAACCTGTGCACCATTTGGCGGTGTCTACTGAGAAGACGCCAGAGAATATGCAATGTGATAGAATTCTGTCCAGAAGTGAACGGCAGAATTTTAGACGAAAAAATGGGTTATGCTTCTATTGCGGTGATTCAACTCATGTTATTTCAGCATGCTCTAAGCGTACTAAGAAGCTTGATAAGTCTGTTTTAATTGGCACTTTACAGTCTAAGTTTATTCTATCTGTGACCCTGATTTGTTCTTTATCATCTATTACCGCGGATGCCTATGTCGACTCTGGCGCCGCTTTGAGTCTTATGGATTGGTCCTTTGCCAAACGCTGTGGGTATGATTTGGAGCCTCTTGAAACTCCTATACCCCTGAAGGGGACTGACTCCACCCCATTGGCTAGCAATAAACCACAATACTGGACACAAGTAACTATGCGGATTAATCCGGATCACCAGGAGATTATTCGCTTTCTTGTGCTGTATAACCTACATGATGTGTTGGTGCTTGGATTGCCATGGCTGCAATCTCATAACCCAGTCCTTGACTGGAAAGCTATGTCTGTGTTAAGCTGGGGATGTAAGGGGACGCATGGGGACGTACCTGTGGTTTCCATTTCATCATCTATTCCCTCTGAGATTCCTGAATTCTTGACTGAATATCGTGACGTTTTTGAAGAACCTAAGCTTGGTTCATTACCTCCGCACCGGGAGTGCGATTGTGCCATAGATTTGATTCCGGGTTGTAAATACCCTAAGGGTCGTTTATTTAATCTGTCTGTGCCTGAACATGCTGCTATGCGAGAATATATAAAGGAGTCCTTGGAAAAGGGACATATTCGTCCTTCGTCATCTCCCTTAGGAGCCGGTTTTTTCTTTGTGGCTAAGAAAGATGGCTCTTTGAGGCCGTGCATTGATTATCGGCTTTTGAATAAAATCACGGTTAAATATCAATATCCGTTGCCACTGCTGACTGATTTGTTTGCTCGCATAAAGGGGGCCAAGTGGTTCTCTAAGATAGATCTCTGTGGGGCGTATAATTTGGTGCGAATTAAGCAGGGGGATGAGTGGAAAACCGCATTTAATACGCCCGAGGGCCACTTTGAGTATTTGGTGATGCCTTTTGGTCTTTCAAATGCCCCTTCAGTCTTTCAGTCCTTTATGCATGACATTTTCCGTGATTATTTGGATAAATTTATGATTGTGTATCTGGATGATATTTTGATTTTTTCGGATGACTGGGACTCTCATGTCCAGCAGGTCAGGAGGGTTTTTCAGGTTTTGCGGTCTAATTCCTTGTGTGTGAAGGGTTCTAAGTGCGTTTTTGGGGTTCAAAAGATTTCCTTTTTGGGATATATTTTTTTCCCCTCTTCCATCGAGATGGATCCTGTCAAGGTTCAGGCTATTTGTGATTGGACGCAACCCTCTTCTCTTAAGAGTCTTCAGAAATTTTTGGGCTTTGCTAACTTTTATCGTCGATTTATTGCTGGTTTTTCTGATGTTGTTAAACCATTGACTGATTTGACTAAGAAGGGTGCTGATGTTGCTGATTGGTCCCCTGCTGCTGTGGAGGCCTTTCGGGAGCTTAAGCGCCGCTTTTCTTCCGCCCCTGTGTTGCGTCAGCCTGATGTTGCTCTTCCTTTTCAGGTTGAGGTCGACGCTTCTGAAATCGGAGCTGGGGCGGTTTTGTCGCAGAGAAGTTCCGATTGCTCCGTGATGAGACCTTGTGCTTTTTTCTCGCGTAAATTTTCGCCCGCCGAGCGGAATTATGATGTTGGGAATCGGGAGCTTTTGGCCATGAAGTGGGCTTTTGAGGAGTGGCGTCATTGGCTTGAGGGGGCTAGACATCAGGTGGTGGTATTGACTGACCACAAAAATCTAATTTATCTTGAGTCCGCCAGACGCCTGAATCCTAGACAGGCGCGCTGGTCGTTGTTTTTCTCTCGGTTTAATTTTGTGGTGTCCTACCTGCCGGGTTCTAAGAATGTTAAGGCGGATGCCCTTTCTAGGAGTTTTGAGCCTGACTCCCCTGGTAATTCTGAACCTACAGGTATCCTTAAGGATGGAGTGATATTGTCTGCCGTTTCTCCAGACCTGCGGCGGGCCTTGCAGGAGTTTCAGGCGGATAGACCTGATCGTTGCCCACCTGGTAGACTGTTTGTTCCTGATGATTGGACCAGTAAAGTCATTTCTGAGGTTCATTCTTCTGCGTTGGCAGGTCATCCTGGAATCTTTGGTACCAGGGATTTGGTGGCAAGGTCCTTCTGGTGGCCTTCCCTGTCTCGAGATGTGCGAGGCTTTGTGCAGTCTTGTGACGTTTGTGCTCGGGCCAAGCCTTGTTGTTCTCGGGCTAGTGGATTGTTGTTGCCCTTGCCTATCCCGAAGAGGCCCTGGACGCACATCTCGATGGATTTTATTTCGGATCTTCCTGTTTCTCAGAAGATGTCTGTCATCTGGGTGGTGTGTGATCGTTTCTCTAAGATGGTCCATTTGGTTCTCCTGCCTAAGTTGCCTTCTTCTTCCGAGTTGGTTCCTCTGTTTTTTCAAAATGTGGTCCGTTTGCATGGTATTCCGGAGAATATCGTTTCTGACAGAGGTACCCAATTCGTGTCTAGATTTTGGCGAGCATTCTGTGCTAGGATGGGCATAGATTTGTCTTTCTCGTCTGCTTTCCATCCTCAGACTAATGGCCAGACCGAGCGGACGAATCAGACCTTGGAGACATATTTGAGGTGTTTTGTGTCTGCAGATCAGGATGATTGGGTTGCTTTTTTGCCTTTAGCGGAGTTTGCCCTCAATAATCGGGCCAGCTCTGCCACCTTGGTGTCTCCCTTTTTCTGTAATTCGGGGTTTCATCCTCGATTTTCTTCTGGTCAGGTGGAATCTTCGGATTGTCCTGGAGTGGATGGTGTGGTGGAGAGGTTACATCAGATTTGGGGGCAGGTAGTGGACAATTTGAAGTTGTCCCAGGAGAAGACTCAGCTTTTTGCCAACCGCCGGCGTCGGGTTGGTCCTCGGCTTTGTGTTGGGGACTTGGTGTGGTTGTCTTCTCGTTTTGTCCCTATGAGGGTTTCTTCTCCCAAGTTTAAGCCTCGGTTCATCGGCCCGTACAAGATATTGGAGATTCTTAACCCTGTGTCCTTCCGTTTGGACCTCCCTGCATCTTTTTCTATTCATAATGTTTTTCATCGGTCATTATTGCGCAGGTATGAGGTACCGGTTGTGCCTTCCGTTGAGCCTCCTGCTCCGGTGTTGGTTGAGGGCGAGTTGGAGTACGTTGTGGAAAAAATCTTGGACTCCCGTGTTTCCAGACGGAAACTCCAGTATCTGGTCAAATGGAAGGGATACGGTCAGGAGGATAATTCTTGGGTGACTGCCTCTGATGTTCATGCCTCCGATTTGGTCCGTGCCTTTCATAGGGCTCATCCTGATCGCCCTGGTGGTTCTGGTGAGGGTTCGGTGCCCCCTCCTTGAGGGGGGGGGTACTGTTGTGAAATTGGATTTTGGGCTCCCCCGGTGGCCACTGGTGGAATTGAACTGGTGTGCATCATCCTCTCTGTTCACCTGTTTCCATCAGGATGTGGCAGTCGCTATTTAGCCTTGCTCCTCTGTCACTTCCATGCCGGTCAACATTGTAATCAGAAGCCTTTCTGTGCATGTTCCTGCTGCTAGACAACTCCCAGCTAAGTTGGACTTTAGTCCTTGTTTGTTTTTGCATTTTGTTCCAGTTCACAGCTGTAGTTTCGTTTCTGTGTCTGGAAAGCTCTTGTGATCTGAAATTGCCACTCTGATGTTATGAGTTAATACTAGAGTCTTAAAGTAATTTCAGGATGGTGTTTTGATAGGGTTTTCAGCTGACCATGAAAGTGCCCTTTCTGTCTTCCTGCTATCTAGTAAGCGGACCTCAATTTTGCTAAACCTATTTTCATACTACGTTTGTCATTTCATCTAAAATCACCGCCAATATTTGTGGGGGCCTCTGTCTGCCTTTCGGGGAAATTTCTCTAGAGGTGAGCCAGGACTATATTTTCCTCTGCCAGGATTAGTTAGTCCTCCGGCCGGCGCTGGGCGTCTAGGGATAAAACGCAGGCTACGCTACCCGGCTACTGTTAGTTGTGCGGCAGGTTTAGTTCATGGTCAGTTTAGTTTCCATCCTTCCAAGAGCTAGTTCTTATGTTTGCTGGGCTATGTTCTCTTGCCATTGAGAACCATAACAGATACCCCTTTCATGACCCCCATAGAGTATTATGCCCTCAAAAAGTAGGATGATCCCACACAGTATGATTGCCTTACACAGAGTATGATGCCCCACAGCACCTCACACAGTAAGATTGTCACCACAGCTTCCCATACAGTGTGGTATCCACCACAGCCCCCAATAAACAGTATGAGAGGCACCACAGACCCTCACACAGTATGAGAGGCACCACAGGTCCTATATAAAAGTTTGATGTCCACCAAAGCCCCCCCGTACAGTATGAGGATCCCACAGCCCCATACACTGATGTCCCCATAACTATTCCATACAGTATGATTATCACCACAGCCCGCAAAGTAGTAAAATGTACGCCATAGACCTCCAGACAGTATAATGTCCACCACAGCCACCCCACACAGTATGATGTCCACCACAACCTCCCTACACAGTAAGCTGGTCACCCCACACAGTATGATAGATCCACCATACACTATGAAGATTCCCCATAGCCCCAATACTGTATGACGGTCCTCCCACAGCTCCCTGTATAGTGATTGTCCACCTTACACCCTCTCATATAGTATGATGGTCCCTCCAACAGCCCCATATAGTATGATGATATACCTCAAAGCTCATTATATGTTACGATGGTACACTTCACAGCCCCTATATAGTATGATGGTACACCCAAAAATCCCCCATATATAATGATGTTTCATCTCATAGCTTCTTATATATTATGATGGTACACCTCACAGCTCCGAGTTAGTATGAAGGTACCCCCAACAGCCCCCCATATAGTATGATGGTTCATGTAATAGTCCCCTATATAGTATGACGGTCCACCTCACAGTTCCCTGTATAGTATGGGGGTCGACCCCACAGCTCCTTATATACTATGATGGTTCAACTCACAGTGCCCTATATAGTGTGATGGTACCCCACAACCCCCCCAAAAATGAAAAAATCCCTATACTCACCTCATTCAGACACCTCATCCTCCATAGCGTCTGACTACTCTTTTATCCGTTCTAGCAGTGGATACTGGCAGCGCGATGCAGTGACATCAGTGCACTGTCAACATCATCTGTTGGTGCTATCGTCTGGCAAGTTACAGCCAGAAAGGACAACTGCGGCCTGCTGAGGAAAGTGTTGGGGCCAGTGACTTTGTGCTCCATCACAACTGTTGTCAATATTGGTGCCTTGAGGATGCAGATTCTGCTAACAATGTAGCAGACAAGGCAGCCTACAACCAAACAGGCCCTTCTGGCATTTGCCAGAATTGCCAGATGGCCAGTCCAGCCCTGGTAACACCCCTCCTATACTTATCGCGATGTCTTATCCTGGATGAGAACACCACTTCTCATTGGAGATCCAGATCCCCGCGATGTCATATCTGGAGGCAGAGTCAAAACCTCACCTTATCGACACAGGTCACTCCGCATCCTGGGATACCATGGAGAACCATCTAATGTCGGCATCATGTCTGGAGGCAGCGCCAAGGCACCACCTCGTATCCATGCCCAATGTCCAGCTACCTCCATGGCAATCCGGTCCCTCTGTCTGTGAGAGGTGACTTCGTCACGTGTTATCCTATTGGAGCGCCCCCGTAGGACAGTGGGGTACTCGGTACCGGGCCCTTCAGTTCTCAAGAGGGATGTCACGGTGGCTGACCCGGTCCGTGGCCCTAGGGACGTCCGTTGAAATAAGGGGGAAAATTTAGCAATTTTCAAATTTTTAATTTTTATTCTGTTAAACCAGAGAGTTATGTGATACAAAATAGTTAGTAAATTACATTTCCCTCATGTCTACTTTACATCAGCACAATATTGGAAACAAATCTTTTTTTGCTAGGACATTATAAGGGTTAAAATTTGACCAGCGATTTCTCATTTTGACCTCGAAATTTACAAAACCATTTTTTTTAGGGACCACCTCACATTTGAAGTCAGTTTGAGGGGTCTATATGGCTGAAAATACCCAAAAGTTACACCATTCTAAAAACTGCACCCCTCAAGGTGCTCAAAACCACATTCAAGAAGTTTATTAACCCTCCAGGTTTCACAGCAGCAGAAGCAACATGGAAGGAAAAAATGACTTTTTAGTCACAAACATGATCTTTTAGCAACAATTTTTTAATTTTCCCAAGGGTAAAAGGAGAAACTGGACACCGAAAGTCATTGTACAATTTGTCCTGAGTACGCCGATACCCCATATGTGGGGGGGAACCACTGTTTGGGCGCACGACAGGGCTCGGAAGGGAAGGAGCGCTATTTGACTTTTTGAATTAAAAATTGGCTCCAATCTTTAGCGGAAACCATGTCGCGTTTGAAGAGCTCCTGTGTGCCTAAAGATTGGAGCTCCCCCACAAGTGACCCCATTTTGGAAACTAGACCCCCCAAGGAACTTATTTAGATGCATAGTGAGCACTTTAAACCTCCAGGTGCTTCACAGCTGATCCATAAAAATGAAAAAGTACTTTTTTTTTCACAAAAAAATTCTTTTAGTCTCAATTTTTTTCATTTTCACATGGGCAACAGGATAAAATGGATCCTAAAATTTGTTGGGCAATTTCTTCTGAGTACACCGATACCTCACATGTGGGTGTAAACCACTGTTTGGGCACACGGCAAGGCTCGGAAGGGAAGGAGTGCCATTTGACTTTTTGAATGAAAAATTAGCTCCAATCGTTAGCGGACACCATGTCGCGTTTGGAGAGTCCCTGTGTGCCTAAACATGGGAGCTCCCCCACAAGTGACCCCATTTTGGAAACTAGACCCCCCAAGGAACTTATCTAGATGTGCGGTGAGTACTTTGAACCCCAAAGTGCTTCACAGAATTTTATAAAGCAGAGCCGTGAAGATAAAAAAAATATTTTTTTCCCACAAAAATAATTTTTATCCCCCATTTTTTATTTTCCCAAGGGTAACAGGAGAAATTAGACCCCCAAAGTTGTTGTGCAATTTTTCCTGAGTACGCTTATGCCCCATATGTTTGGGAAAACCACTGTTTGGGCGCACGTCGGGGCTCGGAAGGGAGGGAGCACCATTTGACTTTTTGAACGCAAGATTGGCTGGAATCAATGGTGGCACCATGTCGCGTTTTGAGACCCCCTGATGTGCCTAAACAGTGCAAACCCCAACTAGCCCCAACACACCCTTAACCCTAATCACAACCCTAACCCCAACACACCCCTAACCCTAATCCCAACCGTAACCCTAACCACAACCCTAACCCCAACACACACCTAATCCTAATCCCAACCCTAACCATAACCCTAACCACAAGCCTAACCCAACCCTTACCCTAAGGCTATGTGCCCACGTTGCGGATTTGTGTGTGGATTTTTCCCCACCGTTTTTTTAAAATGCGCAGGTAAAATGCACTGCGTTTTACCTGCGGATTTACCACAGATTTCCAGTGTTTTTTGTGCGGATTTCACCTACAGATTCCTATTGAGGAACAGGTGTAAAATGCTACGGAGTCCGCACAAAGAATTGACATGCTGCGGAAAACACAACGCAGCGTTTCAGCACAGTATTTTCCGCACAATGGACACAGCAGATATGGTTTTCCATAGGTTTACATGGTACTGTAAACGTGATGGAAAACTGCGGCCAATCCACTGCGGATCCGCAGCCAAATCCGCACCGTGTGCACATAGACAATAATTAGGGAACTCAGTTGGAATTAACCCCTGAGCCCAAGGAAGAGAACCAACAGATACCAAAACATATCTTAATTTATTGACAAAAAATAACACTAACACTCACACTATAGTTATGCAAAAGCATTATGGAATATGCCAGGTATAGGAGATACGAATTAACTAATCAATAGGTGCCTTAGTCAGGCATACACAATAAGTCCTACTTATATACGGCATAAACCATAGATGGCATTACCTTAGAAATAAGAGTCCCTGGTGTGTTAGAATGATGAATGAAATGGCCCCGAGGGGCGAGAGGGGAGGACTAGGCCATCCTGCACCATTTCGTTCATCATTCTAACACACCAGGGACTCTTATTTCTAAGGTAATGCCATCTATGGCTTATGCTGTATATAAGTAGGACTTATTGTGTATGCCTGACTAAGGCACCTATTGATTAGTTAATTCGTATCTCCTATACCTGGCATATTCCATAATGCTTTTGCATAACTATAGTGTGAGTTAAATCCAACAAATATTTTGCTCTTATTTTTGTTACACTTAATTACCCTGGTATACAATTGTGTTACATGGTGGAGGGTTGTGCTTTGGTCTTCCCTTGGTATTTTTTTGCATTGTATGTACCAAGTTTTTTTCTGTATTATTTTTTGTCAATAAATTAAGATATGTTTTGGTATCCGTTGGTTCTCTTCCTTGGGCTCAGGGGTTAATTCCAACTGAGTTCCCTAATTATTGTCTGAAATGCTTTGAAGTGCCAAATCAGTATTGTGGGACATCATTGGTTAAGTAATTACCGTGTGCACATAGCCTAATTCTAACCCTAACCCTAATTCTAACTCTTATTCTAACCCTAACCCTAATTCTAACCCTAGCCCTAATTGCAACCGTAACCCTAATTCTTACCCTAACCCTAATTGTAACCCTAACCTTAATTCTAAACTAACCCTAATTGCAACCCTAACCCTAATTCTAACCCTAACCCTAATTGCAACCCTAACCCTAATTGCAACCCTAACCCTAATTCTAACCCTAACCCTTGTTGAAAAATAACAATAAATATATTTTCTTTATTTAATTATTTTCCCTACCTTTAGGGGTGATAAAGGGGGGTTTACTTACTATTTTTTTATTTTTATCACTGTGATAGGTTCTATCACAGTGATCAAAATGTACCTGGAATGATTCGTCGGGTGCACTGCATGCGCCCGCCATTTTGGAAGATGGCGGCACCCACGGTGAAGACGGACGGACACCGGGAGGGACACTAGGACTCGATAGTTGGGGGTGTGAGATCGGACCGTGGGGGGAGCGGAGGGGAGGACGGAGGGGAGAGGATAGTAGCGGAGGACAGGACGAAGGGGAGGAAAGACTGGCGGTGGTGGCAGATCGCCGTCATCAGTTGGTGGCGGGACCAGATCGGGGTCTCCAGCTGTGGTCGATGATATTGCAGCATCGGGACATGGCTGGATTGTAATATTTCACCAAGTTTCATTGGTGAAATATTACGATTGCTCTGATTGAAAGTGAAAGTGAAACATTCACTTTTAACAGCCAATCAGAGTGATCGTAGCCACGGGGGGGGGGCAAAGCCACCCCCCGGGCTCAAGTGCAACTCCTCCTGTTCCTGAAGGTCGGGTGAAATTTCAATTAACCGTTTCACCCAACCTGCAGGAGTGCGATCATTCTGTGACACAGCATATGCGTCACAGGTCGGATTGGCACCGAATTTCATGATGCATACTCTGTGTCACAGGTCGGGAAGGGGTTAAAGACTTGCAATAATTGGGAGCCCCATTAAAGCTTTTGCTGTTATGATCCTAGTGGCAAGGATCGCAAGTAGGACTAGCTAAGTAACTAAACCGACTACAAACTCTGGGGAAGTGGTAACTGAATTGACCGCAACCTGATCCTATCCGCAAACAACTATAGGCAGCCGTGGAACGTTACCTGAAAATCCTAGACGTCTCTTCACGGCCTGAGAAACTGACTATTCCTAGAGGGAACGAAAGTCCTCACTTGCCTCAGTGAAATGACCCCAAAGATATAGAATAGCCCCCCACAAATATTAACGGTGAGTTAAGGGGAAAGCACAAACGCAGAGATGAAATTAGATTTAGCAAATGAGGCCCGCTAACACTAGGAAGCAGAAAATAGAAAGGGAACTGTGCGGTCAATTAAAAACCCTATTCAAAATATCCACGCAGAGATCACTCGAGCCCCCGCACCAACTAACGGTGCGGGGGAAGCAACTCTGTACCCCAGAGCAAACCAGCAGAAGAAATCACATATTAGCAAGCTGGACTAAACTCATCATACACAGAAATCATATTGCAGACTGATGAGCAAAAAATAATTAAACAGAACTTAGCTTCTCCTGAAGAGACTGAAACCGAAGATAATCAGGAGTAATCAGAATAGCACTGAGTACATTGACAGCCGGCAACAAGTGGAAGTGAAACAGAGCTAAATAGGAAACTCCCAAGTGAATAACGAGGCAGCTGATCAGCCAAAGACCCGCAGGATAACAAACAAAGCCACCAGGGGGAGCCCAAAACAAAAGTCACACAATACCACCTGTGACCACAAGAGGGAGCCTGAAAACAGAGTTCACAACATTTTGCTTTGGGGCCCATGCTGTTCAAGTTACACCACTGCACATGATCACCAACTCCCAGCACCGACACCGGAGAATCCTCACAGCCTGCATTCTCTTAGAGAATTCAGATGTCTGCAGTCACATAGTCACTGCAGACTTTATCTTCAAGCTTGGACAACTACTTGAACCAAAACCACTGTACTAAGACTGATATTACCACCATAAAGTTATCATATAATGGTAATAACAGGTCTACACCAGTTCTCTGCAGACCCTATATGTATATATTGTGCAAGTTCTCACCAGTGACGTCTCGCTGATTGTCCCTACTGAAGCCACTAAGTGGTCTCACTCACTATGATACCCCTTTCATGACCCCCATAGAGTATTATGCCCTCAAAAAGTAGGATGATCCCACACAGTATGATTGCCTTACACAGAGTATGATGCCCCACAGCACCTCACACAGTAAGATTGTCACCACAGCTTCCCATACAGTGTGGTATCCACCACAGCCCCCAATAAACAGTATGAGAGGCACCACAGACCCTCACACAGTATGAGAGGCACCACAGGTCCTATATAAAAGTTTGATGTCCACCAAAGCCCCCCCGTACAGTATGAGGATCCCACAGCCCCATACACTGATGTCCCCATAACTATTCCATACAGTATGATTATCACCACAGCCCGCAAAGTAGTAAAATGTACGCCATAGACCTCCAGACAGTATAATGTCCACCACAGCCACCCCACACAGTATGATGTCCACCACAACCTCCCTACACAGTAAGCTGGTCACCCCACACAGTATGATAGATCCACCATACACTATGAAGATTCCCCATAGCCCCAATACTGTATGACGGTCCTCCCACAGCTCCCTGTATAGTGATTGTCCACCTTACACCCTCTCATATAGTATGATGGTCCCTCCAACAGCCCCATATAGTATGATGATATACCTCAAAGCTCATTATATGTTACGATGGTACACTTCACAGCCCCTATATAGTATGATGGTACACCCAAAAATCCCCCATATATAATGATGTTTCATCTCATAGCTTCTTATATATTATGATGGTACACCTCACAGCTCCGAGTTAGTATGAAGGTACCCCCAACAGCCCCCCATATAGTATGATGGTTCATGTAATAGTCCCCTATATAGTATGACGGTCCACCTCACAGTTCCCTGTATAGTATGGGGGTCGACCCCACAGCTCCTTATATACTATGATGGTTCAACTCACAGTGCCCTATATAGTGTGATGGTACCCCACAACCCCCCCAAAAATGAAAAAATCCCTATACTCACCTCATTCAGACACCTCATCCTCCATAGCGTCTGACTACTCTTTTATCCGTTCTAGCAGTGGATACTGGCAGCGCGATGCAGTGACATCAGTGCACTGTCAACATCATCTGTTGGTGCTATCGTCTGGCAAGTTACAGCCAGAAAGGACAACTGCGGCCTGCTGAGGAAAGTGTTGGGGCCAGTGACTTTGTGCTCCATCACAACTGTTGTCAATATTGGTGCCTTGAGGATGCAGATTCTGCTAACAATGTAGCAGACAAGGCAGCCTACAACCAAACAGGCCCTTCTGGCATTTGCCAGAATTGCCAGATGGCCAGTCCAGCCCTGGTAACACCCCTCCTATACTTATCGCGATGTCTTATCCTGGATGAGAACACCACTTCTCATTGGAGATCCAGATCCCCGCGATGTCATATCTGGAGGCAGAGTCAAAACCTCACCTTATCGACACAGGTCACTCCGCATCCTGGGATACCATGGAGAACCATCTAATGTCGGCATCATGTCTGGAGGCAGCGCCAAGGCACCACCTCGTATACATGCCCAATGTCCAGCTACCTCCATGGCAATCCGGTCCCTCTGTCTGTGAGAGGTGACTTCGTCACGTGTTATCCTATTGGAGCGCCCCCGTAGGACAGTGGGGTACTCGGTACCGGGCCCTTCAGTTCTCAAGAGGGATGTCACGGTGGCTGACCCGGTCCGTGGCCCTAGGGACGTCCGTTGAAATAAGGGGGAAAGGTCTTTAAAGGGATAATGTTCGTGACGCCACCTGTGGTATTCGGTCAGGGTGACCGACGCTGCTTAGGGGTCCACTGGGGTGATGTTATGGCAGCTAGATGGTATACCTTCCCACAGGTGAAGTATATCCCCAGGGTTTCCCAGTGTGTAGATGGTGGATGGTGTGAGGCGGAGTGAAGAACGAGGACACAAGGTTGCAATCTCTTTACCTTTTTACTGAAGGCTTCAGGATCCACAGTCCAGAGCACCAGATCACAGGGCAGGCAGAGTCCGGCCGGTCTGAAGGCAAATCCAGAGTCCCCTTATCCAGGTGGAAATCAGTAGCCTTCCTCTAGCGCCTGGATGTTGTAGTACCTTACTGCTGAGCCTCTCATAAGGTTTTCACAACTGTTGTAGATGTTCTAGATGTTATGTCATTCTCTCTGTCCCCCAGATGGATAGGAACAACCCGTATGACTGATGGCCTGAGGCTTTTTACAGGGACTCTAGCACGCCCCAGCCCCCACAAGTTGCCACCATGCCTCCTGGGTATAGGTCGGGCAGGTAACGTGGAATTATCTGTCCTGCCGGTCTCTGGAGCAAGGCTTGGAGACTGTTGCTCCCTCGGTGTTCCGGCTAACGGATCCTGCGCCTCAGAAGGAGGCAGCCTTTGCAGGGCAGAACTCCTTCTGGTTTTCTCTCCTTTTGCTATGACTTCGTTTCTCACCCTCTACAATACAATTCCCTGTTCGTGTCTCTTTCTTAGGATGCTGCCGCACGTCAGGCAGGCGCAGCTCCGTGGCCTTCTGTCTAGGCCTCTGACAAGATCCCACCCCTGTCAGGGACCCACTCTGTCAGCAGCTATTAGGTGTTCTTTCTCCCTCTCTGGCTGCCTGACAGGTGCTGCCTGGGTGAAGCCCAGTCAACTTCTGCCTAACTTCCTATCCAGACCACCAGTTTTACCTAATTGTGAAGAGTGCCCTAATAGTTAGGAGCATAGCTCCCCCTGGTGGACTGGAGTGTGAAGTGTGTTGTATGGTTTGTGATACCTGGTAAAGAGATCTCCTTTATTGCCTTCAGACGTAACATCACTCCCCCTGGTGGAAGAATGACATTACTGCAATGACCAGGACCCTGGGGTGCTGCACTGTCATCCCACAAATGGGGGTAGAAACTCCGCCTCGAGATGGAAGATGCATCACTTCTCCACTTCCATCCACCACAAAACAGACTCCAGTCTAATAGTCTATATATTTTACACTTCAAATTATTTTGAGGACTATGTGACAAAAATGACAAAGGTGACACAAATGCCTAATAGCCAATTTTGTAAGCATGGTTGATAGTTCTTTTACTATTATGTTTAGATATATGCATTTAGACAGAGGGCTCCACCCCCAATCTTTGTTTACTTGATCATTTATACCAGGGTAGTCCCATTACTAAATAAACATATATTACACCTCCCATGGCTATGTCCATTGGATAGATTGGTCACATGACCTAGTGTTTATAAAGATACCGCATTGTCAATAGCAACGCTTAAATCAAATGACACCATTAGGTGTTCAATAAAAAAGACCAGATTCATCCGCATTTTTTTTTCAGTCAGAGCTCACTCATGCAGAAATCATTCTTTTGGATGGGGCAAGATGATAAAATATAAGCAATATGTAAATAGAGGAAATTGGACTGTGAAAGGAATCGTCTAGTGGATGAGCACCTTGGCTCGTTCCTATGCAAATTAATCAATTAGAAGGAGCAAAAATGATAAAAAAGAATAATGAGATATGTAGGCTGAGGTAAAATGGACTGTGAGGGCAGTCCTTTGGTGAGTGATCTTTTCGGAGGACTCATTCAGTAAGGGGGTCAGCCAATTCAAATCACCAATGGATAAAATAAAGCAGCCAAAGTTGTTCTGCTCATTCAGTCCACTTGGGGCAGTAGTACGTAAGTGAAATATCCACCTCGCTTCTTTTTGCAGCAAAATTTGATTAGCATCTCCTCAACTACTTCTGGGTTTAATACAATCAATGCCAATAAAGGAGATAACTCTATCGTTCCCCTATGTTCAATATTCACATGTTTAGCTATTTGTATATCTATGTTGTTGGAGATGTCCCTCAAATGTTCCCCAAAGCTCCTCCTTAGTTCCCTCATAGGTTTCCTTCTTATTCCTTTCCACAGATACAGGTTGCCTTGTAGATTACATTCTTAGTTCTGCAGTTGATTAAGTTCCTGATTTTAAAGAATTCTGCTGTCACCCTGCCAGTAAAGGATCTTGTCGTTGTCATATTGGGGCATGCCACACATCCATCCATCCCATTATCATAAGTTGCCACCATTCTGATTACTTATTAGGTAATTGTTACTTATTACTAAGGCTAGGGTCACATTGCATTAGGGCAATCTGTTAAGCGCATAGCGCTAGCGGATTGTGCTAACGCAATACTTCTCTAGGGTCCGCGTTCGACGTCCCCGCTAGCGCAGATCCCCGATCTGCACTAGCGAGGAACGGACCTCGGGCGCGCCGCGGACGCTGCAAGCAGCGTCCGAGGTCCATCACTCAAATGACGGCACATCGCTAGCGCACGCCCAATGTGGGCGGGCGCTAGCGACGCGTTCACCATTACAGGCTATGGCGGCGTTAACGGACTACATTAACACCGCGTTATGCCGCGGTGTAACGTAGTCCGTTAAACGCGGTCACATAATGCAATGTGACCCTAGCCTAATTACTTCTCTTCCCTCTTCCTTTCCTTGTGGGCAAAGTAAGGTTTCCCTATCTTGTCTTAGGGCATATTGATATGCCCTTCGAAGTACCCAATCTGGATAACCTGTATTCCGGAATCTAGCTCATAGATCCATAGATTGCGGTACAAATTGGGCCATAGTCGAGAATGGTGGTAACTTATGATAATGGGGCTCCACAGGCCAAAGCAGTATTAGAACAATATATGGGGTATCCTAACTATGGATAAAGATCTGAGGGACCACATAGGAGAAAAACCCCAGTTCACTTTCCGAAAAAATTGATCTATTGGAGATAGACTAGTACGGAGCCACTTTACTTTACAGTGCCTAGGGAACATAACACGTGGTTGCCAGTAAGACCGTAAGGCTGTTTTAAATGCAGTGGATGAGCGGCATGCTCCAATATGACAACAACAAATTATTAGCAACAACAACAAATTTAGATTAGCTCAAAAAAGCATGCCGAGAAAGGGGACATTTAGGAGGGGGTGCATGTATAGATTCGCACATATATGTAAGCCGGGATGGTGATTTTCGGAACCTTCTTCATACACATTCTGTTTCATGCACAGCTGGTGAAGTCTTCTTATTATAGCTGCGGGTAGAGGGGGAGGGGAAATAAAAAGGTATTTATGCTATATATCATTAGTGACAGGTAAGATTTTAAGCTGACGGCCAGCGTTATCGCTTGGTAAAAAGGTCCCCGCTGATCACTTTGCTTCTGTACAGATGTTGTGACTGGGCAGCATGGCAGATACATAGATTACACACAATCCGCTTATGGATGCAGAGCCAGGAAATAAAGTGCTTACCTAGCGGGCTGAATTATCCATTGTAAAATTAGAGGGGGAAGGGGAATCTAATAAGAGGATGGGATACTAACTCCATGAGAATAGTGTGAAATAAGGACTGGAAAGCAATTGTAGACTTAACTAATAGACAGATTTCTGCTGGAGGAGCCTTTGCTTCATTTTTTTTAATAGATCGCTGAGTGCACATTGATCTCGGCAGCACAAGTTCATGCATAGGACAATGTGCTGCTGAGAACGATGATCTTTTGGGCTGCACGTTTATTGGGTGATTGGCAGCCTGATTGCACTACAAGATTATTGCGAAACATGTATTGATGATAACCTTTCAGTATAAAAGCAATTTCAGAGCAGTTTAATGGACTATTGCATCGGGGGATGGAAAGACCAGCTGTTATGTATTAAATGGAGTATTACATTGTTTATTGGAGTGATTGGCTGTACACATTATGCATAGACGTGCCAAAACCACATGAGCTGCTTGCTAATCTGACTAACGTGGGGGGGGGGGAGACGTTTTATGAGGTCCCTACCAGCCTAATAGGGACACATATTCATGGCTTGTCTTCTTGAGACAACCCTTTAAATATGATAGCCTTGAAATACCATAGGCTGGCTGCTAATTGTACGCTGTAGACATTTGGAAAGAGTACATTTGGGCATGGTTTGGACAAATGGGGCAGATGAGTTCTGGTTTGGCAAACCAAAAAGTCAGAAGAACGGTTGGCAAACATGGCATTATACTTCTCTAGGGAGCAAGTGAGCGGATTAGTGGTAGGATCTAAAGAGTGAAAACACTACTTAAATGTTAATGAGTTAATAAAAGACGCTGAAAAATTTTACTTTAAGTGATATAACCCAAATCTCTTTATGGCAATTGTTTTAAAAAAAGTCCCTTTAAGAAAGCGTAGGTTTATTCTTTTTATTACCTTTATAGCTATGAGAAATGGTAAAACAGGGGAGGGGGCTTCAGAGCTGCAGTTCACAGTGTGCAGATCAGACTTTTATCTAGTGCATTGACTTTGATATTTTAATGCTTGTGTGGTAGCTGTCACTTCTAATCCCCGGCTTCAATAGCGAGACAGTTTATCTCAGTCTAGATACGTCTTTTTCTGAAGCATCAATTCAGTTCATCACTGGTTGAGGCATTTTCAAGTTAGAAGATAGTATGTTACCTATTTATGAGTCAGAATTTTAAGGTGGTATAGACCCTTTACCTCTAGTTTATCATTAGATCAGCAATACAATACTGACAGGTGCGCTACAGCTGAGCGGAACTCCGCTAACATTCTCACCATGAGATGTGATGGCTGCCTCTTTATATACTTTGGCCCTACCTTGAATGGAGCCTTTGCATCCATGTGTGACCTGTGACTGCATCCATCCTGCGCATACATCACGCGCATAGACTTAAAGACTCACAATGTGACTTAATATATTTTACCTAAAATTAAATTGTGAAGCAGCACATATATCACTTACATGTAACATAATTGTAAGTTCACCATGGCCCATATAACATTTATTGCCCATATTACAGGCATAACTGTCACTGGCTGGTCTCTTAAAATGCTGGTGCAGAACTCAACTTTTTCCTGTATTGTTGCTGTAACGCAATCAAGTGACAACTAATAGCTAATGTTGACAGTTATTTCCCAGTCCCAGTATAGTTTAAAGGGAACCTATCACCCCGTTTTTTAAAGATTAGATAAAAATAGTGTGAAATAGGGGCAGAGCTGGGCTTTACATTAGTGCCTTTTTGGTGCCTTTACACCCCCGTTAGGCTGCCGAAATACCTTTGTGAAGTGGCCGTTTTGTCCTGTCACTCAAGTTGGTCAGATCGGATGGGCGTGGTCACAGCGCTGTTTCTCCCCCAGATCAGGCTCATCATTACGTTGGTGGCGTAGTGGTGTGCGCATGTCCAAAGAGAAGATCTACTGCCCAGGAGATTCAAAACAGCGCGGTCTACGCTATACGCCGTTTACCGGTGGGCGCGGCCATCTTTCCTGTGGCCGCGCATGCGCAGATGGAGCGCTCTGCTGCCCGGGGCTTCAGGAAAATGGCCGCGGGATTCCGCGCGTGCGCAGATGGAGATCGCGGGTGCGCAGATGGAGATAGGTTCCCTTTAAGGATACATATACTCTAAGGGGGTTGTAGTGGGGGTCAGTGTCCATGCCCCTGCTTGTGATTCATAGAGCTTTAAAGTTCTTATGCTCCTGTAAGGGTGTGAAAGAGACTGGTAGTGTACATGCACTGAAGGCAACAATTGTACAGTGTGTACTGTGACATGTGATTTCATTGCGGTTTATGGTGTAATGTAAAATGTGAAATGCATAGAATGTTTTAAGTACTGATGCTACTGTGTGGGTACAGTATTGGTAATACCTAAGGTAACTGTACACTCAGCTCAGGTTCAGGGAAAGAATAGGATATAAGTTAGTATTTAGGTAGTGATAGAAGCTTTAGGACCATTAGTTACAGATAGATTAAGATAGGTAGTGGTTGGCCTATTAGTGTGTTAGTATACATTTTGTTAGTATAGTGTTAATGTTGGAAAGTAATACAAGCTTTGTGCTGGAATGTAGGTGAAAAGTTAGATCGTCCAAGCAACAGATTGGAGGAACAGATACAGTTAAATGTTTGGGACCAGCCCAGCATGTGATGGGGTCAGGTCAAGAAAGAAAGGGATTAATTTCCTGGTTTAGTCAGTCTGATTAAGATTGATGTTTGTGTGAAGTTCAGGTTCAAGCTGCAGTGGGCAGGAGGCACATGGAGTACATATCATTTTGACAGAATGAGATCGTACCAAATTTCCCGTGGACCATCCTTTAATGTCCAGTGCCTAAGGCCCAAACTAGGCACTGAGGAGTGTGCCTTAATCACTTCCATACAGAGGAAGCCACACTGGGAACCACGTGAGGGAAACGTAGCGAATCTCGGAAGTGCTGTGCATCAGATTGGAAATCCCTGGGGCTGGCAGGGGGATCAAGTGTAGGGATTATCCGAGCTGAACATAAGCAGAGGCTTGTAATGTACTGTATGGTTGAAACTGGAACTGGATCATGCTGTGCCCGAAATTGTGTATTAAAGACTGTTGCATCTGAACTGTCTAGTAACGTTGAAATTGTTGTAACGAACCGGGTTTCCCCTGGTGTGTGTGTGGCTGATCCTAGACCAAAGAACGTGGATGCAGTGGAGGCCTTTGGCCTGAAAGTGAGTGCATTGCATTGCACACAGCACAACATTGATGGACTTGGACACTGTTTATTTGTGGGGTGCCTATTGCCCTGGGAACCTTACACTCCCATAAGCAAATGTAAAAGACAGGATGTAACAGAAGAGAAACACCTGCATCATAGAGCTACAAAGTGGGGGTGAGGAGCACCCTCCACAAAGGTGTCCGGAGCTTAATGAGAGTCAAAGAGGAACCTAAAAAGAGGCGCTCCCTAAGCTGCAGTTGGTGTAGTTTGTCCCAGTGAAGGAAACCTACTCCCCTGGATAAGAGAATTGACGATAAAAGAGGAAAGGATTGTCAGCAAAGAGGCTTATTCCTGACAATGAAGAGCATATTTACTAGACTGACAAGGAGTCTGCTGCCCAAGAATGGTGATAAGTTGCCACATCAGAGAAGTTTGAAAGCTGATGCCTGTCAAAAATGGAGTGCCATGCCAGATATAGCCACTAGACTGAGCATGAAAAAGAAGGCTTCAGAAAAGCACATTGCGTCAGACATGCTTCTGTAGGACATTGCTGCTAAGAGAGGTAATCAAGAGAGGGACTGAAAAAAGAACTGTGAATGTGTGCAGGATTGCATCAAGTGACACAAAGATTGCATGAGATTGGAGGAGGAGCTGCTGAATAATTAGACAGACAATTACAAGTTTAGATAAGGTGTTTTGTTTATACCAAATTGCCTACCTCCTGCTAACTTGAGTGACACAGTAACCATCAAGCTCATGGCCTCCTTGTGAGTAAAGTTGTTGAATTGCCATCTCTATAAGCCCGCATCCCTCACCAATCCCTGAGTGAGGAACCACTTTACCCCCAGGGGCAGGACCGGCGTCAGCACCCGGGCAAGTACCAGGGCCCTGGTGAGATGGGGGCCCACTCATGCTGTCTGGGATATATCTGGCTGCTTGCCTGTTTTTTCTGCTGCTGGCCCTTTAAATCTGCGGGCACAGCGGTTTTACAGATGCGGGCAGCGGGAGCTGGTACAAGCATCTTAGTCAGTGCAGGCAGGCACATAAGGGTTAAGAATGCAGTGTGACATTCTTTGTGGGGAAAGAGAGCACATTCTCCTGCTCTGCTCTCCTGCCCCTGGCTGCAGCGCTGAATGTATCAGGCAGATTCCGGAGGAGCTCCTACCCGTGCGCGCCTGAGTGAGTGCAATGATATCGCTGTATTCTGACGGTCTGGGTGAGCTGGGGCGACCCTGGGCTGGGCGGTTGCAGGAGAGCTGCTGAAGTATATTATATACTTCAGCAGCCGCCCAGCCCAGGTACCACTCCTTCTGTCCTGTATATATACACTGCACAGTACCACTTCTCCTGTCCTGTATATATACACTGCACAGTACCACTCATTCTGTCCTGTATATATACACTGCACATTACCACTCCTCCTGTATATATACACTGCACAGTACCACTCATTCTGCACTGTATATATACACTGCACAGTACCACTTCTCCTGTCCTGTATATATACACTGCACAGTACCACTTCTCCTGTACTGTATATATACACTGCACAGTACCACTCCTTCTGTCCTGTATATATACACTGCACAGTATCACTTCTCCTGTCCTGTATATATACACTGCACAGTACCACTCCTCCTGTCCTGTATATATACACTGCACAGTACCACTTCTCCTGTCCTGTATATATACACTGCACAGTACCACTCATTCTGCACTGTATATATACACTGCACAGTACCACTTCTCCTGTCCTGTATATATACACTGCACAGTACCACTCATTCTGTCCTGTATATATACACTGCACATTACCACTCCTCCTGTATATATACACTGCACAGTACCACTCATTCTGCACTATATATATACACTGCACAGTACCACTTCACCTGTCCTGTATATATACACTGCACAGTACCACTTCTTCTGTACTGTATATATACACTGCACAGTACCACTCCTTCTGTCCTGTATATATACACTGCACAGTATCACTTCTCCTGTCCTGTATATATACACTGCACAGTACCACTCCTCCTGTCCTGTATATATACACTGTACAGTACCACTCCTTCTGTCCTGTATATATACACTGTACAGTACGACTCCTTCTGTCCTGCATATATACACTGCACATTACCACTCCTCCTGTATATATACTGTACAGTACCACTTCTCCTGTCCTGTATATATACACTGCACAGTACCACTCCTCCTGTATATATACACTGCACAGTACCACTTCTCCTGTCCTGTATATATACACTGCACAGTACCACTTCTCCTGTCCTGTATATATACACTGCACAGTACCACTCCTCCTGTCCTGTATATATACACTGTACAGTACCACTCCTTCTGTCCTGCATATATACACTGCACATTACCACTCCTCCTGTATATATACTGTACAGTACCACTTCTCCTGTCCTGTATATATACACTGCACAGTACCACTCCTCCTGTATATATACACTGCACAGTACCACTTCTCCTGACCTGTATATATACACTGCACAGTACCACTCCTCCTGTATATATACACTGCACAGTACCACTCCTCCTGTCCTGTATATACACTGCAGAGTACCACTCCTTCTGTCCTGTATATATACACTGCACAGCATCACTTCTCCTGTCCTGTATATATACACTGCACAGTACCACTTCTCCTGTCCTGTATATATACACTGCACAGTACCACTCCTCCTGTCCTGTATATATACACTGCACATTACCACTCCTCCTGTATATATATACTGCACAGTACCACTTCTCCTGTATATGTATACTGCACAGTACCACTTCTCCTGTCCTGTATATATACACTGCACAGTACCACTCCTCCTGTCCTGTATATATACACTGCACAGTACCACTCCTCCTGTATATATACACTGCACAGTACCACTCCTCCTGTCCTGTATATATACACTGCACAGTACCACTCCTTCTGTCCTGTATATATACACTGCACAGTATCACTTCTCCTGTCCTGTATATATACACTGCACAGTACCACTCCTTCTGTCCTGTATATATACACTGCAGAGTACCACTCCTCCTGTATATATACACTGCACAGTATCACTTCTCCTGTCCTGTATATATATACTGCACAGTACTACTTCTCCTGTCCTGCATATATACACTGCACAGTACCACTCCTCCTGTCCTGTATATATACACTGCACAGTATCACTTCTCCTGTCCTGTAAATATACACTGCATAGTACCACTCCTTCTGTCCTGTATATATACACTGCAGAGTACCACTCCTCCTGTATATATACACTGCACAGTATCACTTCTCCTGTCCTGTATATATATACTGCACAGTACTACTTCTCCTGCCCTGTATATAAACACTGCACAGTACCACTCCTCCTGTCCTGTATATATACAATGCACAGTACCACTCCTCCTGTCCTGTATATATACACTGCACAGTACCACTCCTCCTGTCCTGTATATATATACACTGCACAGTACCACTCCTCCTGTCCTGTATATATACACTGCACAGTATCACTTCTCCTGTCCTGTAAATATACACTGCACAGTACCACTCCTCCTGTCCTGTATATACACTGCACAGTACCACTTCTCCTGTACTGTTTATATACACTGCACAGTACCACTCCTCCTGCCCTGTATATATACACTGCACAGTACCACTCCTCCTGTCCTGTATATATACACTGCACAGTACCACTCCTCCTGTCCTGTATATATACACTGCACAGTACCACCCTTTCTGTCCTGTATATATACACTGCACAGTACCACTCCTCCTGTCCTGTATATATGCAAATTGCCTCTGCTGATAAAAAGAGGACTTAGCTCTATAGCGCCACCTGTTGGAAGTAGCGATCCTACAAGTCACAATCAACCCTCTAACGAGTCGTGCAATATGACTTAGGATAAAAGCCAAATCAGTATCTCAATTCGCAGACACGGTGTTTCAGGCTGTTGGCCCTTGTCAGTGCGAAGCATGAGAACTGATTTGGCTAGGTGAGAGGCTCTGGACTGGGGTCTAAGGGGTAACGTTTCTCCTTATGGAGAGTGACATACCAGCTGGCTTGTCAAGGTAAGGAGGCTTATTCGCCGTGCAATGCTCCTCTGGGAATTTAAATATGCAAATTGCCTCTGCTGAAAAAAAGAGGACTTAACTTTATAGCGCCACCTATTGGAAGTAGCGATCGTACAAGTCACAATCAACCCTTTAACGAGTCGTGCAATATGACTTAGGATAAAAGCCAAATCAGTATCTCAATTCGCACACACGGTGTTTCGGGCTGTAGGCCCTCGTTGACCCGGGGTCCTCAAAAACCTGGAGCCGGCCCTGACCAGGGGCCTCTACATTTTCCAAAAAAAGACACACCACTCTACAACCTTAGATTTTTGCTACATAGTAAGAGGGGTACATTACTTTACAAACAAAACAATTAGTAAATGAAGCTGATTCAGCAGTCCATTGTCAGATTAGATTGAGTCTGAAGCATCTATTTTAAGAACTGCACTATGAGTTAAGCTCTTATCTGCAGCAATGTATTTTTTCTTTTTTTAGCAAGTTTTTTTTATTGAATTTATGCAGAATTACTTAATTACATCTCTTATTTTGAGTGCCAATGTCTGTAAAACAATGGGAGTGTTGTCCCCAGATGATTTTGAAGGTTGTCAATGCTAACCGCATAGAAGAAAAGCATTTCTATATTTCAATCTCAGAGCAGTAGACGCTTCTTCGCATCCATTATTCGATGATTATATAAGTCTTTCCTTTCTTGTACTCATTCCACATGGCATTTCTTGTCCCCTCCTGGACCATCACCAGTCAGACGCAGGCCGTGCAGCTTGGGACATTCTAGCTACAGACAAAGCTGTTATCGCAAGCTCAAGGGCCTGAGTGCCAATCTATACAGACAGTCCAGGAACACTTGGCGTGGCGTGAGAAGTCACATTTAGAGAATTATAATGGCAGCCATGTTTAATCCGGTACCAATCCTAAGCGATCTTCACGCTTGTTTTATTATTTAAATGATGAATATGCAGTGTACAAGTCATAGAGAATAGTATTCAGTTAGTGAATCATGAAGAAATCATACTTAGGTTCAGACTATAAATTACATAAAACGTGTAGAATCACAATGCAAATCCTGCCAATATCATTATTCATCATCCTTTTATATGAAAGAAATGAGAAAGATCCACCTCCACATTTAGATCACCATTCATACTCAACTGACATCTCATACCGGGTACGTACACTGCAGTAATATTAGATATTTCACCCTTATGCCCTAAAATCAGTGTGAAGGCGTAATACATTTAAATTGGAGATTGTGATCAGGATATGATTGAGAAAGTGTTATACAGGATTAGTAAACCATGGTTGTTTTCTTCCAAAAAATAGTGCCACACCTGCTTACAGGTTGTATGTGGTATAACAACTCAGTGTAATTCACTTTAAAGGAAACCTCTCATGTTGGATAACACTATTGACCTGCAGATATTGGGTTAATCTGCAGGTTAATAGCATTAGGCAGGTCTCAGGCCACCGTACTGAAAGTGTGGTGGAAAATTTACTTTATTCCTCCCTGGGGCCACCAGATTTCAGTCAAACAGGAGTGCCGGTGTGACTACAGTCACTATGATCAGTGGCTGTAAGCACGCCCTGGCACAATGACTGACAGCTGTACTGATGCACTGCAAAGCCAACTGTCAGTCAAAGTGCCAGGATGTGCTTACAGTCGCTGCTCATAGTGCTGTGAGTGCAGACTGTTGCCAATCCAGCATTCCTCTGTGACTGAAAGTCAGCGGCTCCTAAGAGAAATAACGTTTATTTTCTCCAGGGAGCAACACTTTCAATAAAACGTCCAGACACCTTTCTAACATTATTAACTTGCAGATTAACCCTAACTGTTCACGTACAGTGGCTTGAGAAAGTATTCACCCCCTTTGGCTTTTTGCCCTTTTTGTTACATTACAACCTGTGTTCAAATATTTGTGTAATCCAATTTGTGTGTCATGCATCAGAACTAACTTGTCTAAGTTGGTGAAGTGAAGTGAAAAAAATATAGGCAGAAATTAAATTTTTGGCATCAAATAACTAAAAATTTTCATGTGCATATGTATTCACCCCTTTTGCTTTGAAGCCCCTAAAAATTTCTGGTACAAGCAATTACCTACATAAGTGACCTGCTTACTGAAAGGAAGCCGACCTGTGTGCAATCTAAGTGTCACATGGTCTGTCAGTATATACACTTTACCTTTTCTGAAAGGCCACAGAGGCTGCAACACCATTAAGTAAAAGGCACCTCTAACCAAACACCACCATGAAGACCAAGGAGATCTCCAAACAAGTCAAGGAAAAAGATGCTAAGAAGTAAAAGTCAGGGTTTAGTTATAAAAAATATGCCAATCTCTGATGATCCCCCAGAGCCGATCAAATCCATTAGCATCAAATGGAAAGAACAAGGTACCACAACAAACCTGCCAAGTGAGGACCGCCTACCAAAACTCTCAGCCCAGGCAAGGAGAGCATTGATAGAGAGGCAGCACAAAGATCAAAGGTAACCCTGAAGAAGCTGCAGAGTTCCCAAGTAGAGACTGGAGTGTCTGTCCATATAACCACAATAAGCCATACACTATATAAAGGTGGGAAGAGTGGGCAGAAAAAGCCTTTACCTACACACAAAAATTGTAAGGCTCATTTTGAGCTTGCTAAAAGGCATGTGGGAGACTTCTTAACTGTATGGAGGAAGGTGCTGTGGTAAGATTAGACCAAACTTAAACTTTTTGTCCCCCAAGGTAAGCGCTATGTCTAGCGCCAAACCAAGACAACTCATCACCACAAGAACATCAGCTCCACAGTAAAACATGGTGGCAGCATCATGCTGTCAGAATGTTTTTCGGCAGCAGAGACATGGAAAATTGTTTGAGTCGAGGGTAAGCTGGATGGGGCAAAATACAGGGATATTCTTGAGTAAAACCTGTTTCAGTTTGTCAGTGATTTGAGGCTGGGAAGGAGGTTCACCTTCCAACAAGACAATGACTCAAAGCTTAGCGCTAAAGCAACACTCGCTTAGCTGCAAAACCAGATACAACCATTAGACAGGTATGGTGCTGTCTTAGGAAGAAACCAGTAATGTATTTCTGTTTCTGTAAGCCCTTCAACGACCTTTGAACATTCATCTTCTTTGTATCAGTCTAAAAAGGATTATGTTTAATGTGATCCCCTTTTTGAAGAAAACAAAATTCGATTTCAACATGGACCGAGCTGTCAATAAAGATCCCAATAGCCCATTAGGTTCCATTCTTATTATTTATTAAGTCATTTTACTCTTCAAAGTACTATTTACATAAAAAGACTATAGAAGGCCACCCCTCTCGAAGACTATTTTCAGTTAAATTTTGGGTGGCATTTTTAGTACTGGCCATTAGAAGCACTTGCCCTTTTGGCACCTGGGATTACCAGATTCGATTGTAATTGCGCCCTCCGCCTCCACGAGAAACAACTGAACTATTCCAAGTGAACAAAATGTGATCTGCAAGAACCACACTAAATGACAATTATTTGCAGTGAACGTTCACTAGAAAATGCTGCCGTCAGCCGTCCTCACTCTTTTCAATAGTGTCTGGAAATAAACCTTCTATCTTGGGCACTAGAGAAAGAGAAGCTGAGCCGAGCATGCATGTATGTATGTGCTGCGTGTGGGCATGCAGCTGTATGTTGGTAAAGAGCATTTACATGTCTACATGCTCGTGGATGCATATAAATATCCATGCAGCTGGGTGTAATGGGCTAAACACAAGCTATTTATAAATGTGTCAGACCCACACATGGATACATCTAGTCACGTAGGAAAAAATATGTCACTTGGTTTCAGTTGCCTGTTTCTGCGCTTACAGTGCTGCTGATGAGCCGTATATCCTATTAGCGAGAACCCACAGCAGATAGTGAAGTTGTTAGCTCACACCGTCTTGTAAATAGGTCTTCAACCATTAAGTATTTGGCCCCAGGGGGCTTGTTTGCAGCAGATTTTCTATCTGTATTTATGAATTGCATGTCTTATCATATTATTGTTATTCAGCTTGGCAGAAATGTATCTAGAAATTAATGGAAACCCCTAGAGGAGAGGTTTACCTTGTTAGGATGCATGTGGGCTACCATGTGGCTGTTCCAACCTCAGTTAAGGCCAGTGCTAGGGAACTCCTATTCCAGATTTATATTAATGAAGTATAGAGTAGAGGTGGGTAAAGCACATCTTGCCACCTCATCGCTCTTATAATCAAACTTTCCCCCTCGTCTCAGGTGCACGGTTCCATGAACATGGAGATGAAGTTCAAGAACTTAAATAAAACAGCAATCTCCAGTGATACAATCCAACGCGTTTTGATATTACGGTCTTAATCATGGCAGTCATATGTCACAATAACACGGTAAGATTTTAACGCTGGAAATTAATGTTTTAGTTACGTTTATGAAATCAACACAAGTCACTTCATCTCTCCTTACTATCTAATCTATATTCCGGCTATGTTTGTGGATTGATCAGAATAAAGGCATCTCCCATGCCTACTGTCAAAGTTACTACTGCTCTGCTTTGGGTACCCATATCCTTTTCCAACAATTGATAGTTGGAGAACACTGGAGTACCCATTGCTTTTCCTTGTTCACTAATACTGATATGTACAGAAAGCCCGGGTGTTAGGCTCACTAGTTGAGGAGGATCCACCAAGCCCAAGGTCCGGATGAGCACATGGGCCATGGTTGTCAGTGCAGCAGCTAGGTGGGACATGGACAGCCAATGAACAGGAGACTGCAGGCAGGTAACCAGAATGTAGGAAATTGCAAGCAGGTGGACTTGGGAAATTGCAGGCAGATGTCAGGAAACCGGAGGCAGGTGGAGAACATCAAGAAACTGCAGGCAGGCGGAGGATGTCAGGAAACTGCAGGCAGGGGGATGACATCAGGAAACCGCAGGCAGGAGGAGGACATCAGGAAACCACAGGCAGACATCAATAAACTGCAGACAAGCGGAGGACATCAGGAAACCGCAGGCAGGCGAACATCAGGAAACCGCAGGCAAGTGGAGTACATGAGAAGGTGTGCAGTAAACTAAGGTCCAGCAACAAAAAAAGTTTTAACCTTTTCACCCCCGATCGATTTGCTTATGCCATTTTCTGAGACCCATAGCATTTCCATTTTCTGGGATCTAAGGCTGAATGGAAGCTTGTTTTTTGCGCCCTGAGCTGATTTTTTTTCTTCATACCATTTGGGAGTGTATACAATATTTTGATCGCCTGTTATTGCATTTTATTGCAATGTTGTGGAGGCCAAAAAAAAAATGTAATTCTGGAGTTTGGATTTTTTTTCTCGTTACGCCATTTACCGATCAGATTACTTTACTTTATATTTTGATAGGTCGGCCATTTCTCAAGACAGCGATACCAAATATGTATTTTTTATTGTTTTATTTTGAATGGGGCAAAAGGAGGAGGATTTGAACTTTTGTGTTTTTTTATTTTTTTAATATTGTGAAAAACTTTTTTTTTCACTTTTAGCTTATTTCAATAGTTTTCATAGGAGACTTGAAGCTGCGATCATCCAGTCACCTGTGCTACACATAGCAGTGCTTCAGCCCTGGTATGTGTGGCAGAAATCATGATATCCACAGGTCAGCGTTCATAGGAGATTTACAATGACAGACAAAGGGGTCTTTTGCAGACCCTCAGCTGTCATGACAAACCATTGGCGCCCCGGGATCAAGCGGGGGGGGCTGTAGTAACGCAGTTAAACGAAAGCCCCCCATGACGGCGTTGCCAAAGGGACTGGGAGCATTATTTGAAATTAGTCAGGGAGCAGTGGGGATTGGTTCAAGGGGGTGGAGAAAAGGGGATGGTTTTAGGTTGTGGGGCGGGTTGAAGGGGAAAAGTGCGGGAAGGGTCATTACCGTTTTCGTCAGCGGTGAAAGAAGCCCACCCACCCTCTCTCCCTTGTTTTGCCTAGGCATGGGTGTTTGGTTTGGGCCTAGGAGGGGGGGGGAAATCGGGGTTTAATGAGGTCTTTTTCTTTTAGGGAGTTCGAGTTGTATTGTCGTCACAGTGGCTGGTGGGCGGGGTTCTTGGAGTTGGTGTTTATGGGGGCTGATCTGGCTTTGGTTTACGGGCTCTGGACGGGGAGTTTACCTCAGGAGCTTTGGGGTTTGTTTGCCCGAAATCGGGTTACATGGTGCCCTCGAGCTGGTGGTTACGGCTGAGGGTAAAGAAGGTTTTTGTTTAAAAAGTTGGTGTAGGCTTTCGCCTATTGGGTGCCAGATTTATTAGCTCCAAGAACCCTGCCCTCAAGTTTTTTATACAATTGTATAAATGGTGTTATTTATGTTCGTTTTGTTAATAAAAATGGCCGCTGTGGCCAATTTATCCAAAGAAATAATGGTCATGTCTTAATTCGACTGGTATTAAGAATACATTTTATTGGGAATTTGGTCTGGGGTAGGAATTTCATGGCATTACTAAGGACCAATCTTGGCATACGCAGTCATGTGACAGGAGCGCCAATGGGTGAGTCTTGTGACGCGCTTCCAGCCAGCGCATGGTAAATGCCGATGTCAGAGATTGATAGCAGCATCTTGTTAACAGCAGCTGGTGGATTGCGGATCCACCTATGGCTGTTAGAAGCACGACAGATGATCAGATCCGCTGTTATGTGCAGGGAAAGATGAGGGCTCAGTGCCGAAGCCTGCATCAAAGGCAGGGACACGACCAGTGATGTACTTATACGTCATCTGTTGTGAAAAGGTCAATGCAATACCAAGACACAAAGGTGTATCTCAGTGAACCTTATGTAGGGATGTGGGCTATCTAACCCTGTTCCTGCCCCTGAAGACAACAATCACGCTATGTGTATAGTTTCAGGCGGTTTTAAATGTGATGTGAATAGTGATGTGCCTATTATATAATGTGTTATGGTAATGTCCAGCATGTAAATAATGTATAATGTGAATTGTGCATAGTGCAGGGTAAGAAGAGGATTAGATTAGGGATAAGATAAGTACTGTTTATATAGTAAGTGGTTTAGCAATGATATTGAACATCGGATAATGACAATAAATTTAGTCTATATGATAAGACATAGTTAATAATAGAACTATCCCAATGGGGGGAACTAGTGATAGTGAGGGAGTTAGAGAAGTGCGGTGACAAGTCCAAGTTCAAGTCCAGAGGGCTGCTAGGGTCAGCATGTGTCTACCATTTGAGGCAGTGGGACGCCATACTGGATTCCCAAGCAAACTATCTTGTCACGCCTGAAGCTCAAGGTCTGACATAGGGGTTGCTGGCACATAGTGTCCTTTAGCGTGTAAGAGATTATGAATAGGGCCTGCCAAGACAGAAGGTAATGGATCCTGGATGCACTGCCAAATGGGAAGGGAAATCCCTGGGGCCAACAGGGCCAGTGGGTGAAGAGATGCTCAAGGAGGAACGAATGGTAGGGCTGAAGATGTGCTGTGCTAAGAAAATAATGACTATGAATTGCTGTGCCCTATCCCATGTGTTACCAGTTGATAAACTTGGACCGACTAATTAATGTTTGGTTGTTCTATACTTTCCCTATTCCTGAGCTGAGTGTACAAGGTTACATTAGGCATTACCAATACAGTACCCACACATCAGTATCAGTACGTATAACATTCTATGCATTTTACACATTTCACGTCATACAATAAAACACACCAAAACCCAAGTCAATATTCACTCTACGGCCTACAAGTGAGTGTGATGCACCTTACACCTGACAGTACGCTGGGACTGTAAAGAGCCAGGGTGTAACCGGACAGCAGCTCAGTCATGACTACTGCTCTCGTGCACTTTATATAGGCCTGGGCTGATGCTCACATGGAAGCACACCTTGCCATCTACAAAGCCAAACGTGGAGCCTCACAGAGTTTAGTGGATCAGGGTAAGGGAAGCAAAGCTCGGATCCAGGAAAGGTGCATGATTAGTACACTCCCTGACAGAAGTTATGTCGCTTATCCATGTTATGTAAACAAAAGCTTATAACCTGACATTAAATTCATCCATTGGTTGTATAAATTATTCTTTTGAAAGCTGAAACCCTCCGAAATGTGGTTTAGGTTAAGAAAATAAATTGGCATCAATGCAGAAATATTGATCACTTAATGGACACAGAATGGTCAGATTTTGGCAAGACAAAATTTTGTCGCCTGGTCATATAATGCACCCAATCCTAGTTTAATCCTCACCTGTGCTAAGTAAATGATTGGTTAATTAGTGTGTGTGTGTAAAAAGAAACCCAGCACCCCAGACCTTCACTTGAACTGCAACTTGAGCTCTGACAACATGCCAAAAATCCACCCTGCGACCAAAGCCTGGATTATCAAGAGGCTGAAGACCAGATCCACTGCAGAGGTGTCTGGCACCTTTAATGTGTCTCGCTGTCAAGAACAAAGAATTAAAAAAAGATTTGAAGAGACTGGAGATGTGTCTGACAAGCTCAGGTTCAGCAGACCCTGCAAGACTACTGCTCAGGAGGAACGTTTGTTGGTTAGAAAATCCAAAGCAAACCCCTCATCCACTGCAGCAGAGCTCCAACAGGCCTGGTCATCCCAAGTCCCTGTGTCAACTACAACAGTTTGTAGGATTCTGTGTCGAAATGGCCTCCATGGTCGAATCAGTGCCCAGAAGCCAGCACTAAACAAAAGGCAAATAAAAAACTATATGGCATTTGCAAAGTCCCACAGCCTGCTAAACAAATGGACACTGGAAAAGTGGCAGAAGGTGGATTTCTCTGATGACTTTTCAGTAGAATTACACCACAGCCGCTGCAAATGCTGCAGGAGACCTACTGGAGCCGTATGGATCCAAAATACACCCAGAAAACAGTTACATTTGGTGGTGGAAAGATCATGGTATGGGGTTACATTCAGTATGGGGTGTGCGAAACATTTGCAAAGTGAAAGGCAATATAAATAGCCTAAAATATCAAGAAGTATTAGGTACCTCTTATATTCCAACTCATAAAAGGGGTCAAATTCTGCAGCAGGATGGTGCTCCACCTCATACATCCATCTCTACAACAAAGTTCCTCCAGGCAAAAAATATCAAGGTGCTCAAGGACTGGCCAGCCCAGTCACCAGACATGAACATCATTGAGCATGTTTGGGGTAGGATGAAAGCGGAAGCTTGGAAGACAAAACCAAAGAATCTAGATGAACTCTGGGAGGCATGTAAGACTGCATTCTTTGCTATTTCTGATGACTTCATTAATAAATTGTATGAATCACTGTTGAACCGCATGGATGCAGTCCTCCAAGCTCATGGAAGTCACACAAAATATTAAATATGACTCTAATAGCACCACAACTTCATTCACCAATGTTATGCAACATATATTTGTATTTTAAGTTAATTATTTGTTTGAATATCACATTACTTTCTGTGGGCGACAAAACTTTTGTCTTGCCAAAATCTGACCATTCTTTGTCCATTAAGTGATCAGTATTTCTGCATTGATGCCAATTTATTTTCTTAACCTAAACCACATTTTGGAGGGTTTCAGCTTTCAAAAGAATAATTTATACAACTAATAGATGAATGTAACATCATGTTATAAGCTTTTATTTACATAGCATGGATAAGCGACAAAACTTCTGTCAGGGAGTGTTGTACACAAAACCTTGGGCTACAATTCATGTCAGAACTGTGTCTTCAGCTACTAGCTCCAATTCTGCTAATGATAGTCCCTCCAAAGCGCAAATTGTAAGGGGGGTCTCATGGTAAAAGACCCTAGCTTAATTTTATATGGGTATTGGGTTTCTGTTATGTTTTAGTTTTTAAGAGTGAATCCCTTCATATGAGGCAAGGTCAAAAGGTCAAGCAGTAATCTGAGGAGTCCACCAGCTGGTTATTTCCAGTTTTAGCTGGTGGTTTTTGGCACTCTTTTTCATGCTTTTGTTTGGCTGCTTTGAAAAAGACCAGGAAGAGAAAAGGTATAAAAATCTGAGGTGCAGCCAGTTATCTTATCATCCTGTCAGAAGAGCGAAGATCTCACCCTCCCTCCCCCTTTTTAATGTTATCTCCTGTAATGTTGTTTTATTTGAGGGAAAATTGCCCAGTTTTCTGGGTGGATTGGTTTAGTATTATGATTAATTTATTGGTCTATTAGTTATTAATTTGCAAGATGCCCAAGTGAGGTAGTCACGGGCGAGCTCTGGTCCCCACTCGCTCTGGCATCCTACAGACAAGGGGTGTCTCAGTCCTGGTGTGCTGCCGTGTGCGTTGTGCTTTCCACTTACTTGTGGCCAGCCGGCCTGTTCTGACCCCAGGAATCCTGCTTCTGGGACCAGGGCAGCACACAAACCAAGAGACATGTGGTTCATAAAAACCAAACTTTTACTGAGAGAATGACAGTCTGTACAATATTTACAAACAGGTTTAAAAGATTAGATCCAACAGGTTGTCAATAGTGATGAGCCAGTATACTCGTTGCTCGGGTGATCTCCGAGTATTTGTTAGTGCTCGGAGATTTCGTTTTCTTGGCCTCAGCTGCATGATTTACGGCTGATGGACAGCCTGAACACAAGTGGGAATTCCCTAACAAACAGGCATTCCTCACATGTATTCAGCCTGTCTAGCAGCCATAAATCATGCAGGTGCGGCAAGGAAAACTAAATCTCCGAGCACTAACAAATACTCGGAGACCACCCGAGCAACGAGTATACTCGCTCATCACTAGTTGTCATCTTTCCCACAGGTACCGGATACAACTTTAGCCCTGGTTCTCAGGATATGTGGCATATCCCCCTTTCTGGCTGTTTTAGCCCTTGGCGATCTTCCTCACCTCTATCAGCATTTCTGGATTGCGATACCTTCCGCCACATGTAGTCTGAGTCCATCTTTCTATTTAGCCTCACAAGCTGTGTGTGCCCCTGGCCCCAGATGCTGTCCCAAATATTAAGCTCACGTTTTCTCTTAGCAGCCTACTATCCTTGCTGCATATGCACTCCTGCCTTCCCATTAACTGACTGTAACTTCCTGCCACTACAGTTAACTCTTTCCTAGTCAACTGCAGCCAATGGGGATATTCCGGCTGTACCACAAACAAGTATTTAAACACATTTAAACCTTGGGGGTCTGGAAGTAATCCATGAGCTTCCAGCATCATTACAAATTTATTAAATGTTTTAATTGACTTTTCAGTTACCCTAAATAAACACTGCGGCCAGGGGCGTAACTACCGCGGTCGCAGGGGTCGCAATTGCGACGGGGCCCGCAGTGCTTAGGGGCCCACCCAGTCCAGCAGACTGGGCGGGCTCCTAAGAACTCTAAGCTACAAAATGGGCCGCCGGCCCTTTAAATAATTCTTCCTTACAGGCCCTGCTGCGCGTGCACTCGCGATCACGGGTGGGACTGCACTTGACCCGCAGCAGAGCCCCTCCACCGCAGAGAGCCGCACACCACTACTATAGCTGCCACTGCTCTGTGCGCACAGGACCTGTGATGAGGTCACAGGAGGGGAGGAGTTGGAGTCACATGATCAAGGGCTTCCGTGTAGTGCAGGACAGTAGTGCAGTGCTGTTTGTCATCATGCCGGAGGAGGGTAAGCTTTTGTGTGAGGTCCGGAGGGGTTTGGGTGGATGTAGCAGAGCAGTGTGTGTATGAGGTGTACAGAGCGGAGCCGTGTGTGTATGAGGTGTACGGAGCGGAGCCGGGTGTGTATGAGGTGTACGGAGCGGAGCTGGGTGTGCATGAGGTGTACGGAGCAGAGCCGGGTGTGTATGAGGTGTACGGAGCAGAGCTGGGTGTGCATGAGGTGTACGGAGCAGAGCCGGGTGTGTATGAGGTGTACGGAGCAGAGCCGGGTGTGTATGAGGTGTACGGAGCAGAGCCGGGTGTGTATGAGGTGTACGGAGCGGAGCCGGGTGTGTATGAGGTGTACGGAGCAGAGCCGGGTGTGTATGAGGTGTACGGAGCAGAGCCGGGTGTGTATGAGGTGTACGGAGCAGAGCCGGGTGTGTATGAGGTGTACGGAGCAGAGCCGGGTGTGTATGAGGTGTACGGAGCAGAGCCGGGTGTGTATGAGGTGTACGGAGCAGAGCCGGGTGTGCATGAGGTGTACGGAGCAGAGCCGGGTGTGCATGAGGTGTACGGAGCAGAGCCGGGTGTGCATGAGGTGTACGGAGCGGAGCCGGGTGTGCATGAGGTGTACGGAGCGGAGCCGGGTGTGCATGAGGTGTACGGAGCGGAGCCGGGTGTGCACGAGGTGTACGGAGCGGAGCCGGGTGTGCACGAGGTGTACGGAGCGGAGCCGGGTGTGCACGAGGTGTACGGAGCGGAGCCGGGTGTGCACGAGGTGTACGGAGCGGAGCCGGGTGTGCACGAGGTGTACGGAGCGGAGCCGGGTGTGCACGAGGTGTACGGAGCGGAGCCGGGTGTGTACGAGGTGTACGGAGCGGAGCCGGGTGTGTACGAGGTGTACGGAGCGGAGCCGGGTGTGTACGAGGTGTACGGAGCGGAGCCGGGTGTGTACGAGGTGTACGGAGCGGAGCCGGGTGTGTACGAGGTGTACGGAGCGGAGCCGGGTGTGTACGAGGTGTACGGAGCGGAGCCGGGTGTGTACGAGGTGTACGGAGCGGAGCCGGGTGTGTACGAGGTGTACGGAGCGGAGCCGGGTGTGTACGAGGTGTACGGAGCGGAGCCGGGTGTGTACGAGGTGTACGGAGCGGAGCCGTGTGTGTACGAGGTGTACGGAGCGGAGCCGTGTGTGTACGAGGTGTACGGAGCGGAGCCGTGTGTGTACGAGGTGTACGGAGCGGAGCCGTGTGTGTACGGAGCGGAGTCGGGTGTGTACGAGGTGTCGCATCTCTGCTTCAGGAAAATGGCCGCCGCGATCTCCATCTGGGCACGCGCGGCATCCTGCGGCCATTTTCCTGAAGCCGCGGCCAGCAGAGCGCCGCTTCTGCGCACGCGCGGCCAAAGGAAGATGGCCGCCCCCACCGATCACCAATGAAATGTCGCACATCACGCTATTTTCACTCCCCTGTGCAGTGGATTCGGGACCTTGGGCATGCGCACACCACTACGCCACCAACGGAAAACTAAGCAAGATCTGGGGGAAGACACCACGCCCATCTGACCAGACCAGCCTGATTGACAGGCGAAAACGACTACTTTGGTAACGTATTTCGGCAGCATAGGTGGGGAATCGGGGTCCACAAAATACACTATTGCAATGCACAGCTCAGGCCCTATTTAACAGTATTTTTATCTCATACGGAAAAAACGGGGTGACAGGTTCCCTTTAAGAGAAAGCCAAAATAACCCCGGGACAGAAGGCGAGAGCAGGGGGGAGGTGCGGGACAGAGCCGCTTTAGGCTAGTTTCACACTAGCGTTAACTGCAATACGTCGCAAATGCGTCGTTTTGCCGAAAATACGCATTCCAGCAAAAGTTCTTGCTGGATACGTTTTTTCGTCATAGACTAACATTAGCGACGCATTTGCGACGCATTGCCAAACGTCGCGTCCGTTTTGCGACGCTTGGGCGTGTGGTAGTGGACCGTCGGGAGAAAAAAACCTTACATGTAACGTTTTTTGCTCCCGACGGTCCACTTTTTCCGACCGCGCATGCGCGGCCGGAACTCCGCCCCCACCTCCCCGCACTTCCCCGCACCTCACAATGGGGCAGCGGATGCGTGGGAAAAATGCATCCGCTGCCCCCGTTGTGCGGCGGAGACCACACTAGCGTCGGGAACGTCGGCCCGACGCACAGCGACGGGTTGTTCCCGACGCTAGTGTGAAACTAGCCTTAGTCAGGAGAAGCTGAGGAGCTGCAGCCGGTTTACATCAGCCACCCCTGTACCAGAGAGGAGATTGTGAGTTGTGTATATGAGCTGGTATCTCTGGTGTGTGTGTGTGGTATCTGTAGTGTGTGTGTGATAACTGTAGTATGTGTGTGATATCTGTAGTATGATGTGTGTATGTGTGTGTGTGTGTGTGATATCTGTAGTGTGTGTGTGTGTGTGTGTGTGTGTGTGATATCTGTAGTGTGTGTGTGTGTGTGTTATCTGTAGTGTGTGTGTGTGTGTGTGTGTGTGATATCTGTAGTATGATGTGTGTGTGTGTGATATCTGTAGTATGTCTGTGTGTGTGATATCTGTAGTGTGTGTGTGTGATAACTGTAGTATGTGTGTGATATCTGTAATATGATGTGTGTGTGATATCTGTAGTGTGTGTAATAACTGATGTGTGTGTGTGTGATATCTGTAGTATGATGTGTGTGTGTGATATCTGTAGTGTGTGTGTGATATCTGTAGTATGTGTGTGTGTGAGGCAGCGGCGTAACTACTACGGTCGCAGCTGCAAGCGGCTCTGGCAGGTCAGGGGGCCGTGAGTCCCCTTGAGCCTGTCTCCCTTATGCTTGTGTCCCCATGTGCCAGTCTCCCTTGCCCATTAGTCCCTGTGTGTCCCCATGTGCCTGTCTCCCTTGTCCCCTTATGCTTGTGTCCCTTGTCCCCGTGTGCCAGTCTCCCTTGCCCATTAGTCCCTGTGTGTCCCCTTGAGCCTGTCTCCCTTATGCTTGTGTCCCCGTGTGCCAGTCTCCCTTGCCCATTAGTCCCTGTGTGTCCCCATGTGCCTGTCTCCTATGTCCCCTTGTGCTTCTGTCAGTCTCCTTTGTCCCCTTGTGCTTGTGTCAGTCTCCTTTGCCCACTAGTCCCTGTGTGTCAGTCTCCCTTTCCCACTTGTCCCTGTGTGTCCCCTTGTGCTTGTATCCCTTGTCCCCTTGTGTCAGTCTCTTGCTCACTAGTCCCTATGTGTCCCCTTGTGCCTGTCTCCCTTGTCCCCTTGTGCTTGTCCCTTGTCCCCTTGTATCAGTCTCCCTTGCCCACTATTCCCCGTGTGTCAGTCTCCCTTGCCCACTAGTCCGTGTCCCCGTGTGCCAGTCTCTCTTGTCCACTAGTCCCCGTGTGCCCTTTGTGTCAGTCTCCCTTGCCCACTTGTGTCAGTCTCCCTTGCCCACTAGACCCCTTGTATCCTTCTCCCCTGCCTCCTAGCCCCCATGTGTCCCCTAGTGCCTGTCTTCCTTGCCCCCTTGTTCCCTCTCCTCTGCCCCCTCGTCACCATTTGCTCGTGTCTTTGTCACTGCCCCTGTATGGAGGGGCTGCATTATACTATGAGGGGGGCTGCATTGTATTCTATGGGGCTTACATTGAATTTTATGGCGGGGGGGGCCCCATTTGGAAGTTCGCACCGGGGCCCATAACTTTGTAGTTACGCCACTGACTGCGGCCATTATTGTTCCACACTTTGGTGTCTTGTGTTTTTTATTATTTTATTTATTGGTTTTGTGTTACCATGTATATCCACACAGAGCTGCATTTCTTCTTTTGCTATGTGACCAATGCCGAATATGAAGGGGGATGAATACTCATTTCAAAAGCTAAGTCAGCCCCCTTGTCTACGTATGAATTGTCTGTGACAGGGTAGGGGCTTGGTTAGCTATTGAAATGAGCATTCAGCCCCCTTTACACACAACTCTGGCCCCGTGCTAACCCAGAAAACGTTGTTTTGTATCAGACATTAGTCAAAAGAGGAGTTTCCAGAACCATAACTTGTAGCTGAAGTTCAATACACCATCTATCTCATATCTATCTGTCCCAAATCTGTTATTATTTCAAGTATAGAACTTGTTATTTCTATTTGAAAAAATCTGATGTAAAATGTTATGAATTCATTAATCACATGAAGATTTTAAATGAAATAATTTTAATGAGATCCTCTACTATAATTGGAATCGGCTTTGATTGAGATCTGTGGTTAGAGAATTAGTCTCCTTAGTGTAATAAATTATATCCCAACTGTGTCACTATTGACATCATTAGTGAGTCTCGAGGGATTGACTTGCAAGATGCTGAAGGCTCCCGCTGCCAGTGTATACATGAAGATGAGCCGTGGCCTACAGCACATCACTTGGGACTATTGTCTTTGTTAAAATCACTACATAGATCAAATCTATTGTTTTGCTTGGATCACAGCATAAAAGCCCTTGTTTGACACACCTATACACAATGCAGAGGGCACAGCAAGCTACAGTCAGAGATCCTGGAAATACAGCTATTTTAGATTGCATTGAGGAACATAAACCATAATATTAAGCCTCTGGATTATTTACATCTCCCCAAACCATTACAACCCCAAAAATGGCCACCTTGACATAGATTTTTAGACCATCACCATTTACCAGCTGGAGCAGGAGCCCAGTATTGAGTCCTAGATATTCATGAGCTGCTCCCTGCCCTTTTGCTCTTTATTGATGACTCTCTCCCAGTAATGAGAATTGTTAAAAAGCTGTCAATCTGCATCAGGTGGGCAGGAAGACTGCAGCTCATGAACATCCAGGAAACGGGGAGGGAAGTGGGTGACCATAGATACTGGGGAAAATCATTAGGGGGGTGCCCACAGATAATGGGGAATATCATTGCTCATCTATCATTTCAACTGATTAAAGTGTGATTTTGTGACAACTGCAGCAAGAAATCCTTCATACTTCTTAACAACGAAGGTTAAGGGCATGTTCACACTTTGCAGATTTTGCTGCGGATTTTTCCGCAGCGGATTTTGAAAAACCGCATTGAAAAACTGCTGCGGTTTTCGCTGCGGATTTTCCTGCGGTTTCTTCTGCGGATTCCTCTGCGGGTTTTCAACAGCACTTTCCTATTGGTGCATGTTGAAAACCGCTGCGGAATCCGCAGAAAGAAGTGACATGCTCCTTCTTTTTTTCCGCAGCAATTCCGCGCGGTTTTTAAAGGGATTTTCCGCAAAGTGGGAACAGCGGTTTTTGTTTTCCATAGGGTAACATTGTACTGTACCCTGCATGGAAAACTGCTGCGGATCCGCAGCGTCAAATCCGCAGCGGATCCGCAGCAAAAACCGCAAAGTGTGAACATAGCCTAAACCTTCACTGATCAACTCCCTTCCCCACTGATCAAATATTATACTATACAACTGTAAGGGTGTTTCAGGGACAATCATGCTCTTTTTCCTCTGTAATAAAACGGGTGTGCTTTTGCGTATTAAAAATTTATTTTAAGTGCATAGAATATTACGGGCACTAATGTGAACAAATTTATGTGGGTAATGTGAATGGCATAATAAGAATAATTTCTAGATGTTTTAAATAACTAGTAATGTGAACTTGTAATGTGTTGATGTATTAGGGTAGGGTACATAGGTATAGGAATAGGATAAAGTGATAGATGTACATAAAGAATGGGAAAGTGCAGTGGACGGCACACTAGAATCAGGAAATAAAGATTTACAGTTTAGAAACAGTTAAAGTGTTTGGGAACACTCCAATATGGGAGCTGCAGTGTTAGTTAAAAAGGGAAATACTTCCTGCTTTAGATGAGCTGAGAAGATTAGAGTAGCCCAAGGCCAGAGGGCTCAAAAGCACAAGAGAGTACAAACTTTGGCAGCATGCAGACGGCCACCACTAGCTTTAGCAGACCTTCCCGGGACGTTCGGGGCCTATGGCCCAAATTAAGTACAGAGGGGCGTGCTTTTATCACTTTTTAGATGGAAAAGCTGGACGGGGAACCATGTCAGAAAGGCAGATCGGAATCCATGTGACCTGCAGAGGCAGACAAAGTATCTCAGGGGCCAGGGGTGCCAGACAAGAAAGGGATACATCAGGTTGAACGAAACATGAATGTAACATCGTGCTGTGCTATGACTAAGATGGAGTTTGAACTGTCAAGTAAAATCAAACTGTTTTAAAAGAATCAAGTGTCTCCTGTTCAATGTGTGGCTGTTCCTGGATCTGGGATCATGGAGACAGTGGAGGCTTCCGGACAAACTGTGAGTGTCATAACATACACGAACAGGACACTGCTTTACTGTAGGGTGCCAGGGTGTGACTACCGCCCTGTACACCTTACACACCTCATCACATTTTCATGCTTAGAGGAGGGGTGCATGCTGGTGGCCAGCGCTATTTTCAACTGGATGGTTTTCCTGGGACACCCATAAATTTAAACATTTTTGTGGAGCAGAAAGCCATTGGCTCCCTATGATGTAATTACCTAAACAAGGCAAAAGGCCTATTAGAGAGCAGCAGCAGCAGAGGACTTTGTCAGTCAGTTACAGGCAGCGCAAGTATGTCACCACTGTATTGCACCACCTGTGTCAGGAGATGAAGGTAAGAAATTGAGCTGCCGTCATGGGACAGGTGAGAAACAGTTTTTTTTAATTGCAGTGTAAAGAGGACTACTATGTGGGTACTATTATTAACATTATGGAGTGCTTTACTACTAGATGGGGACCACAAAAAGGGAAATTATCAATGTGTAAGAAGGTGTGACATAAGAAACAAGAATCACCTGTGCTATGCAGCATTTGTGCAAGAAGACTGCCATCTAAAGTCCAAATGAGACCCTGTGGAAACAACCAGAAGAGAGAGAGTTTCAGGGAGGAAGAGTTTGAATGTAGCACTGGGTCATGTGACCTTACTGACGCAGTTCCCCCATATAAAAGGCCAGCGCACCAAAATGGGAGGAGTTTTGGCACCAAGTGAAGGAACATGCAGGATGTGCATAAAGGAAGAAGCGGAGGATAAGGTGACAGGCCGCCACAGAAGGCCCAAGGCAGCGGGTTGTAGCGTGCCTGGAAGCAGAACACAGAAGCGAGTTTCGGAGGCCAGATGGAGATCCGGTCCCTGCCAGGCTAGTTCCGGAATTCAGATGATGTTGGTCAAGGCCCAAAGAAACAATTTGCGCAAGTCAAGACCTGCAGTCTAGACTTTGCCAGTCAAGAGCTGAAGCCTAGCCCTCATCCCACCGGGTAAAAGAGACATCCACCGGATTACAGAGACATCGCTCTTGGTCAAGCACCGAAGATTCCTGACAGAACTTAGTTCGGGGTGGATGCCTGCAGTGACAAACGGGAGGCGCTAGTGAGATGGGCCGTTGCTTCCAGCACCAATGTATGGTACAGGAGTTGGTCTGGGCTAGTACAACAGACAGGGCAGGGGTCTATTGAAGTGAAGGCAGCCCAGCCTTGTTAGACTTTGTTAGGAGGACTTGCGGCCTACAGAGAAAAACCAGAGACCACCACCAGGGCCTGTGTTGGAAGAAGCAATAATACAGTGACTTTGTCTAGTACCAATATCATCCCCTTTGTCAGAAGTTATAAGAGTGTTTAACAAGAGACTGTCATAGCAGTTAAAGTGAAACTGAGGATTCACTGTATATTTGTTATTGTATATTTCATGATGTAATTATTCTGTTTAGCATTAATTGCTGTTGCTATAATTATCACAACTCCGCAATATTAGGGAAATAAATAGTTTCAGTGGCTACTTCCGCCTTGTGCTTTATCTGTGTTTGCATCCGGTCACCTGCTTACAAGTGTATGATAATACAACGGGAGACATTATTAACCCCTTTCCGACATTGGGTGTAATTGTACGCTGATGTCGGACTTTCCCTGTTTGGTGCGGGCTCCAGTGCTGAGCCCACACCTTTCTGGGCACATGTCAGCTGATATATACAGCTGACATGAGCCTGCAACAGCCACGGGTGGATCTAGTTAAACTAGATAAATGGTGGTCCGATGGTCGGCGCTCATAGCAAGTGAGCATTTCTGCTACACACAATCTGATCAACGTCTGTGTGTAGCAGAGGCGATTGAAGCAATGCAGCTTCTCATCTTCCATGGAGACAATTGAAGCATGCAAAAAGTAAAAAAAAATTACAAATATATAAAAGTTCAAATCACTCCTCTTTTGCCCCATTCAAAATAAAACAATAAAAAATCAAATATACACATATTTGGTATCAGTGCATTCAGAATCACCCAATCTATCAATATAAAAAAGAATTAACCCGATCGCTAAGTGGCGTAATGAGAAAAAAATTAAAAACGGCAATAAGATGCAATAATGGGCGATCAAAAGATCATATCTACACCAAAATGGTATCAATAAAAATGTCAGCTCGGTGTACAAAAAAAATAAGCCCTTAAACAGCCCCAGATCACAAAAAATGGAGACGCTACAGGTCTTGAAAAATTGCACTTTTTTTTTTTTTTTAACCAAACTTTGGATTTTTTTCCACCACTTAATAAAAAAAAATCTAGACATGTTTGGTGTCTATGAGCTCGTATTCACTTGGAGAATAATAATGGCAGGTCAGTTTTAGAATTTAGTGAACATGGTAAAAAAAACTAAGAAAACAACTGTGGAATTGCACTTTTTTTGCAATTTCACTGCACTTGGAATTTTTTTTCCCGTTTTCCAGTACATGATATGTTAAAAACAATGGTGATTTTCTCAAGTACAACTTGTCCCGCAAAAAACAAGCCCTAACATGGACATATTGACGGAAAAATAAAAAAGTTATGGTTCTTGGAAGAACAGGAGCAAAAACAAAACGCAAAAACTAAAATACCTCTAGTCATGAAGGGGTTAATATATGTGCCCACAAAGGGTGACATTAGTGTATGGGCCAGAAAGGGGGGCATTATCAGTGAATTATTAATGCATGGGGTCACAAGTGAGGATATCACAACTATATAGGGGCCACAAAGATGCACGCTCCTACTGTATGGGGGCACAAATGAAGGGTGCATAAAATGTAGACAATAGCAGGGCCAACATTAGGGGCAGGCAGACTAGACAGCTGCCTAGGGCCCCCACTACCCCAGGGGCCCTCAGGACCCAGTAGCGTGCCGCTAATAGTGGCAGACCACACGCGTGCTCTGGGGCCTGTGAGTCAATGGGACCCGATGCCAGCACCCCCCTGCATTGCTATTTCAATTGTATCTGCATCATAGATACCGATACAGTTGAAAGCAGTCATGGAGGAGAGAGCTTCACGTGACGTTCCCTGTCCCATCATCCCCCTCTGCCTCTGATGCAGCAGGTGCGATGATGTCATCGAGCACGACAATGTGCTGGGCAGTGCAGCTGCTGAGGAAATGTACTACAGTGAGGAACGAGGAGTGGTGAGTATTGCATTTATTTATGGGGGCTGCATTACATTGTATGGGGGCTGCATTACATTCTATGGGGCTGCGTTACATTCTATGGGTACCGGCTGCATTGCATTCTATGGGGGCTGGCTAAATTTCATTCTATGGGGCTGCATTGTACACCTGTGAGGGGCTGCATTGTACTATATGGAGGACTATGGTGTGCATTCTACTGTATGGAGCACTATGGGGTGTGTATGATACTATATGGAGGACTATGGTGTGCATTCTACTGTATGAAGCACTATGGGGTGTGTATGATACTATATGGAGGACTATGATGTGTGTATTATACTGTATGGAGGACTATGGGGTGCATTATACTGTCTGGAGGACAATGGAGTGTGTACTATACTGTATAGAGGACAATGGGGTGTGTAGTATACTGTACTATACTGTATAGAGGACTAAGGGGAGTGTATTATACTATGTGGAGGGCTATAGGGTGTGTATTAGGGAGTGGTGGGTCTCCGAGCAGCCAAAAGCGCAGAGACCGGTTACCGGGAGCCCGAGGCTAGAGTGGAACTGTAGGAAACCTAGCAGAACCGGAGGGCACAGAACTACATGTGTACTGCCCAAATTAAGCCTGTGGTACAGCAGCACCCTGGAGCCTGGAGTCACCGTGCAGAGACCCCAGAAGGAACGGCTCAAGCTGCCTACCATACAGGTACCTGTCCCAGGACAGGGGAAAGAACCAGGACCTTGTTAGGACATTACAGACAGCAAGAGACTATAGCAAGCACGCAGTGGAAGGCTCCCAACCTGACTTGCCAAGGGGATTCCACTTGTTTCTGGGCTGCCTGGACTCCTGATGTACCTGTTGCCGGTACCCTGGACTGTGGCCTGCTAACTACAGTAAACCAGGTAAAGACTTTATAACTTGTGTCCTTTACTCATTGACCGGCAAACACCATCATCACTATACACTCTAGGACCCCTGGGGACCCCGCTTCACCTGTGGGAAGCGTTACCATCATTGCTGCAACAACATCCTTTAAAGCAGCATCGGTCCCCCTGTTGACCGAACACCACAGGTGGCGTCACGACAGAGTTATTCACAGTTCTCCTTTTAAGACCGTTCCCTTTTACAGTGAGTCCCAGGGCCACGGACTGGATCGCAGCCACTGTGACATCCCCTTTAATAGCCGACCGGACCGGTACCAAGTACCCTGCCCTGGTGGGCGACTCACATGCTGAAGTAGGCGGAGCATAGGCGGAGCTTAACGAAGGATGTACGTATCCATATGTAAACCAGCCAAACGCAAGTGTGAAACCAGCCTAACACTAAATTATCACTGTATGAGGGTAATATTGCTCTTACTACAGTGTTTTTTTTTAATGATTACTATGGTGGTATTATTCAATAATATGTGGTGTTGGTCTGGTGGTATTTGTCCTTTGTATGTAGTGTCCTTGTTACTATTGGTCTTCGTATAGTGAATTTTGTTCACTAACAGAATGGTGATAATATAAAGACACTATATGATCGTGATATATGGTCATAGTGTGGTGTCCTTATTTTACCCTTGTATAGTGGTATTATTAGTACTATTAGTCATGTTACAGAGGGTTTAGGTCATTAACAATATAGAGATAATATATGTCATTTTAGTGACTTAATGACTGCATTATATAGAAGTATTACTTAGAAAATAGATGTGATGTGCATGTTGAGTATATGCTTGGAGTTTTCACCAGCACATATACCAAACATTAGCGATGAATGTAATGTTAACAGAGCCTGAGTTGTGAAAAATCCCTTTAATCATTTTAACACCTGCACTGGGAACTGTCAGGGCAGCTACTGGTATACTGGGACTTACAGACACTAAGAAGAGCTTTGCAGCTGCTGTTAAACAGGGATCTACAGACATTAGCAGATTTTCCCCTGAGCTGCAGTGGACTACAATTCCCAGGGACCCTTGTTTCAGTCAGATGACACAGCCTGGATTGGATGAGGAGGGACTGGGCAGAAAGTGAAAGCAAGAGTGCAGAGAAATAAGTGAGCGTGGCAACTTGCTGTGAGAGGCTGAGCATGGCGGATTTGCATCCCTCTACGCTGCAGTGTTGTTGTCCCCTCGGATATACCTGCGCTGCCTGAGAGAGCGCGGCTTTCTTTTACCCTTTGAAGCAAGTTACATCAAGAACTTGGAGAGTTCTGCCGGCACTCCCACCGTATAAAGGACTGAATCCGGCCGCCCCCAGCTGGTGTCCAGAAAACCATCCGACCGTTAGAGACGCGCAGTGAGTGCCCTTCTGAGACTTGTGGTCCTACCAGCGCTATTTACAGTGAGTACACTACAGCCCAGACTATTGCCATTAATATTCATCTAGGTGCATCAACTGTTCTAATTTGCGCGCCAACAATCCGCGGCAACTGGGCCCCAACGTTTGGACTGAGTTAAACCAGAAGAAACAAAAAACCCTGCTACGTTATACTTGCAGGGTTGAAGTAGAATTAGAGTGTGATGTGTATATGACTTTGACAGAGCACCGTTATTTGTATTGCATGTTATTCTTTTAAATCCATCTCATTTATGCTGCATAGCAATAAACCTGTTAAACTGTTTTACTCCTGATCCCTGTGAGTGTGTACTGAGTGTGGCAGGGGCTTCCTGAGTCAGCCCCTGGCAGAAGATAATAGTCCTTCTGCAGTACCAGAGAGAGCTCCAATCAAGATTTGGGTGGAGGCACTGCGCCCTGGAGAGGTGAGACCCCCCATAACACCCAGTGTACCGTGGTAGCCCTAAAGAGGTGTTACATAATCAATTTGTTGACTTTAGAAGAAAATGCTCCAAAGGACTTATGCACATGCTAATCTACATATATGGACTCTGTTTAATAGCATATGGCATCCTTGCATATCTGTATTACAGACCCATAGGCGCTCAGTGTGTTGCCATGTGGTCCCTTTCTAAAGCACCATATGCTCTCCTAGAAGTAATGTTATAAAAGCTCCAGTGCCATCATAGTGTTTATAGAAAGTGATTTCACTTTCCAAGGATCTAGAAGTCCACGACTAGAACACTTTTATGGACAGGAATTACTGGTCTTACAATGAGCCACTGAAAAAATGCAGTAGCTCATGCTGGAATGCACATTAAACATCCAGAACGAAAGGGAAAATGCAGCCTTTAAAGCAGTGCTTTATTCAAGGAGGAAACACATATAAAGTAGGCCATAAACTGTGGATACTTGAAAAATATATATCGGAGCATATACTGTACATGTACAAATATGATATATTTAACTGACCAAGAAAATTGTCAGTATAATCAAGTACTCAAAAAATGCATATAAAAATTAGAACAATTAGGGTCACCCAATGATATAAATAATCCAAAAATAGTTTATTCACCAAAGTAACAAATGATTACAAGAATGAGTACTCATATAAAAAGTAAGCAAGTAAATATGGCAATAATAAATGCAGCAGAAGGACACAGGTAAAAAAAAACCCCAATAAGACCCACTGATGTTAAGGTCTGACCAAAAGGGTACAAATTCATTGAACAATCATGCCTCAAAGTGGATGTGTATCTCTCAGCGCCTAAAGTGCAGTAGATAGTATAGCCAGTAAAAGATTAGCTCTCACCCATCTTGGTCACAGTGAGGCAAGGGATAAGCAGCCCCTACGCGCGTTTTGCGTAGGCTTCTTCGGGGGGCCCCCATTTTTTCCCATTCTCCACTCCCTGATGTTTACCTCTGTTGTTTGTGTGAGTATATTTGTATGATTGGTATTTTCCTTTAAACTTGTTTGTATTGCCTTGTTAGTTTGGTTGGTGTATTACGGTACACTACTACTCCCCTCTTTCCTGGGTGGGGGAAGGGTTCAGACTGAGGAAGGTTTCAGGAGCTAAGCCAAGGTACAGGGCCTCGGCGTCTTCATTATCCGAAGTATTCCGGGGAACAGGGCAAGCTAGAGCCCCTGGTTCTGGGACACCCGACAAGAGTCATGACACTGTGTAGGCAATGCCTCTAAAAGGGGACACAAGAAACCCCTAGATATATTTAAATGCACAGACATAAATTGTATGATTCCTAGTATAGGTAATAGGGATGCTAGGATAATGATGAATCTAACATCCTGCAATTGTGAAGTAACATAACTACCCTTAAACCCAACTATTACTGCTTTATACCATGGATCCATCGCTGTTTTTTTTTTTTTTTCGGTTGACACTATAACCCGGAAAAGCTTATTATGTTGTTTAATGAAGTACCATATTTTGATATATGTACTTGAACATTATTGGTGAAGTTCTATACAATGTATATTGCAGCGTTTCACCCACTACGTGTCTTGGGGAACACTCGCTTGGCAGCAGAATAATCATAGACAGGCACGGTTTTTCACATTAACAGTCCATGTGGTTAATTATACTCTCTTTTCCAATATTTTTATTTGTTTTTAACAAGGGGAAAGAGGGAGGGAGGGCGGGTAATAATGGAGGGGAGGGGAAGGAAATGTGGAATAGGCCAAGAGGAAACTGGATAGGCGAGGAAAGCAAACATAGCAAAACAAAACATAAAATTGCAAACTGGCAATAATTTGGCCTGAATAAAGCAAGGGACACAGCCCTTGAAAAACAACATTATGTTCAACAACTATAGTATACAAATCAGAAACAAACAGTGCAATAATAAAACATATCTATGACCTTGATTAAAAGCAAACCGTTTATAGAAGGTTATAGAGGCAAGGGAATAGGTAATCAAAGCGTAGCCAAACTCAAATCTATCAGCTAATTATGTAAGTGGAGGAGTGAAAGATTGGTCCCATTTGTACCATTTCCGATAGAACTTATCCAATCCATTATTGGACAGAGCGAACTTAAAGGGCCACTGTCACCCCCCTCCAGCCGTTATAAACTAAAAGAGCCACCTTGTGCAGCAGTAATGCTGCATTCTAACAAGGTGGCTCTTTTAGTTTTAGGTTCAAGTATACCCCAAATAAAGCGTTTTTATACTTAGCCACAATTCCTGTCTCTAGCCAGGTAGGCGGGTCCTCACTCGCCAGCTTGGCCAGCTCTTCTGCCGTTACTCCAATCTTCCTGCGCTTTCGGCGCCGCCCCCTCAGCGCTGTTATCGTTTCAAAACCGGCGCCTGCGCTGTGTACTGGTGTCCTGCGCAGACGCAGTAAGCTCTGGCCATCTGACATCCCAGCCAGGCTTGCACACTGCGCCTGCGCGGGCATTGCGGCCAGCCACCTTTGTAATCCCCGGAAAACGTCTTCTTATCAGTATATATTTATGTTTCACCTATACAGAATATTCCGTGTAATGGCTGATACCAGAGAACAAAAGACATCCACAGAACACCAGGATGGATCTGCTGCACAGCAAATAGCTGTAGGACCTGCGGTGACGTCACTGCCATGTGATTGCCCTAATCACATGGCAGTGACGTCATCGCAGGTCCTACAGCTATTTGCTGTGCAGCAGATCCATCCTGGTGTTCTGTGGATGTCTTTTGTTCTCTGGTATCAGCCATTACACGGAATATTCTGTATAGCTGGAACCTTTGGAATCCCCGCCCCGCACTGTGCATAATGCATAACACAGTGCGGGGATTCCAAAGGTGGCTGGCCGCAATGCCCGCGCAGGCGCAGTGTGCAAGCCTGGCATTGACGTCAGATGGCCAGAGCTTACTGCATCTGCGCAGGACACCAGTACACAGCGCAGGTGCCGGTTTTGAAACGATAACAGCGCTGAGGGGGCGGCGCCGAAAGCGCAGGAAGATTGGAGTGACGGCAGAGGAGCTGGTCAAGCTGGGGAGTGAGGACCCGCCTACCTGGCTAGAGACAGGAATTGTGGCTAAGTATAAAAACGCTTTATTTGGGGTATACTTGAACCTAAAACTAAAAGAGCCACCTTGTTAGAATGCAGCATTACTGCTGCACAAGGTGGCTCTTTTAGTTTATAATGGCTGGAGGGGGGTGACAGTGGCCCTTTAAGCTCAAGTGCTCTGTTGTGTAATGATCTTGATAATGGTGCCAGAACTGGGTAGAGTATACGGCTTTTCCAATAGTAGGCGATGGAATTCTTGGCGACCATACATATGTGTAAAACAATACGTTGCAGAGAACTATCTAGGAGTTTATTATCTAAAGAAAGTAAAGCTAATTGTGGTGTGAGGGTGAACGTGGAACCCGAAAGTTTAGTGATTATTGAAGAGATTTCTGACCAAAAAGTAACAGCAGTGTGACAATTCCAGAAAATGTGTATTAAATCTCCCTTGTGGCCACATTCTCTCCAACAAAGTGGAGAGTTAGAAGTATCTATGTGTGCCAGTCTAGATGGCGTGCAGTACCATCTGGAGCACACCTTGAAATGCGACTCCAGAAGAGACATAGATATCGTGGAATGGTTAGACATCGAGAATGCCTCTTCCCAGTCGTCTATAGAAGCAGTGTGGTTAAGGGATTTCTCTCAAGCTAGCATGAAAGCGCTTTTGACAAAAGATATGTCTTTATTAAAACAATCATAGACAAACTTGTGGTTCCAGAAAATTCGGTGATTCGGATTGACCAATATTTTTAAAGATGCCTCTGAGAATCTCAGCTTGTTACCTAGAAACAACTTAACATGTTCCCTCAATGACATGTAATCATGGAAGAAAGATGATGGTACCTTAAATTTATTTTTTAGAGTGCTGAAATTCAGGTGATTGGGTCCATCTGAGATATCGCCCAGTGTGTGAATTTTAAAATCCGCCCAATGGGAGGGTATAGGTTGGCCCAAGAATGAGTAGACAAAGGTTAGAGGCAGTTTAAGTTTATGTAGCGTGGACAATTTCTGACTACGGCCATCTATTCTGGAGATCCTGGACCAAGCCAAGGATATTGCTTGGAATATTTGGTGTGTTGAAGTGTTTGATGTCAAACTAGATATAGCCTTAAGAACCAGGGATTTAGGATGTTTACCTTTATTAATTTCCATCTCCATGTCGTGCCATGCGGGAGCATTCTGGTCTGAAAACCAAGATACACTTTGTTTGAGTAATAACGTAAAATAGTGGGCATAGATATTTGGAAGACTTATTCCACCATGGGTTTTCATTTTGAACAATGATCTAGTGTCAGTTGAGACTGAATGGCCATCAGGTAAGCCGTGGAGATGGGAAGTTGGATACACCTAAAAAGTTTTTATTGATTATAACGCCTAGGTATGGTAATTCCTCTTTACACCAATTAAATGAAGCAGAAGCTTTTAGACAACAAATTTCTTCTGTGTTAACATGAATGGGCAAGATGTTAGATTTTGAATTATTAATTTTAAAGTTTGAAAGGGCTGCAAATTTCTCTAACTCGTTGAGGGTTTTCAGAGTAGACGATGCAGGGTTCGTGAGGGTCAGAATTATGTCATCTGCGAATAAGCTAAGCTTATGCTGGCGACTATTAGTGCGCAGACCAGTTATTTTGGGGTTTTGCCTTATGTGTTCCACTAAAGGTTCCAATGCTAAGTTAAAAAGTGGTGGTGAAAGGGGACATCCCTGTCTCGTACCGTTGTTAATGACAAATACATCTGAGACATGATTATTACAGGTAATTTTAGCTGTAGGGCCTTTGTATAATGTAATTAATGTGGTAATGAGGTTACTATTAAATCCAAATTTGATTAAAGTCTGTCTGAGAAAGCACCAATCAATACGATCCAATGCCTTCTCAGCATCTAGTGATATAAAAACTGTTGGGGTCCTGGTTGAATTGGTGAGTTTGATGGAGTCCAGTATTCTCCTTGTAGCATCAGCTGGTTGCCTGCCCTTAACGAATCCCATTTGGTCATTGGCTATTAAGTTGGGTAAAATGTAGCTCAGCCTATTGGCCAGCATTTTTGAAAATATTTTTATATCTGTGTTTAGAAGGGATATCGGTCTGTAGCTACTTGGAGACATGGGATCGCCTGATTGTTTTGGAATTAGTGTGATAGAGGCCTCCATCTCCATCTCTGGTGGGAAGGATCCTGTCGTTGAAGCATAGTTGAAAAGCTTCACAAGATGTGGAGATAAACTTTTACCAAAGGCTTTATAATAGGCATTATTGTAACCATCCGGCCCAGGTGACTTATGGAGGTCGAGGTGACTGATAGTGTCTTCAACTTCTTGGGTGGTAAAAGGCGCAGACAGAGAGTCCAGATCCTCATTAGTTAGGGATGGCAGCTCAATGTTTGCCAGATATGTCTTGATGTCAAGTTCGTTTGGGGGAGGTGAAGATGGGTCTAAGTTTAAGTTGTATAATTTAGTATAATATTTGGAGAATTCATTGGCTATGTCCTGAGGGTGGGATAACGTGGCATTGCCCTCCATAGAGGAGATTCTATTTATTTTGTTTTGGGTTCTTAGTTTTTTGATCCTGTTTGCCATATATCGGGTAGGCTTATTTAATGATGAATAGAACTTGTATTTTGAGGAATTAAGAGCTGCTTCATATGGTGAGTAAAGCAAGGATCTTAGTTCTTGCCTTAAACATGTTAAGTCAGATTGTTTCTTAGGGGAGGGAGAGGGAAGGCCTAGTAGAGTCTTTTCCAACTCACGTATAGACTTTTGCAATTTGCGTATTTTCTCCCTATTTTCTTTTTTGATTTTGGAAGAAATACTCATTATGATGCCCCTGATAACTGCCTTGTGGGCACACCAGTTAACGGATGGATTGGTGGATTCTGGGATGTTTTCGATAAAATAGTTGTCTATAGCTTTTTGAATCGTAGCCCTATGAATGGGGTCATGGGTAATAGTGGAGTTGCATTTCCACATCCTTGCGTTTTTTTAGTAACGGTCCAAAAATAATCTCACCAATGACTGGGGAATGATCGGATATCGTCCTATCTCCAATGTACACCTTTTTGAACTTCTCAAGAGAGAAAATATCTGTCAGGATCAAGTCTATCCTAGAAGCCGATTGGTGGACTGCAGAGAAATGGGTGAATTCCTTAGATGAGGAATTCAGACATCAAAAAGTGTCATAAAGTTCGTTTCTATCCAGCCACCAATTTAGGTTATCTGAGGCTGGTCTAGAGTCCGAGGAAGAGTCTAGAGTCCTGTCTGGCGTGATATTAAAGTCTCCCAAAAGTGTGAGAGTCCCTTTTTTACCTCATTAACCTTCTTCATCAATTTTGTCAGGAATCTAACCTGATTTCTATTTGGTGCATACACATTCACCAGGGTACATGTTTGACCATTGATGACACAGATCAAAATATGGTATCTGCCTTCAGCATCACCAAACTCCTCAAGGATCTCAAAGGGAACGGTATTTTTGACTAAGGTTATCACCCCAGCTCTTTTGCTGGAATTGCAAGCTTCAAAAATGTTAGGAAAGCTGCGATGTTTGAAGTGGGGTGGTTTCCTGCCAAAAACTTCGTCTCCTGATTACAGGCGATGTCTGCCTGAGATTTGAGTAACTCTCTCCATAGAGTATGCCTTTTTTGGGGGCTGTTCAGCCCTCTGATGTTGTAAGAAAGAATCTTAAAGGTCATTTTAACCAATTCGCTGTAATAGGGAGTAACACTTTAAACCTTAGGATTCCTGTAACCTGGAAAAAAAAAAATTACACTGAAAAGCAAAATATAATAACTTATGTACGGTAGTAAAACCTTCTTCTTACGATCCGCAGCCTAAGCGAATCCCTAGTTAGAAAGAGAAACAGTCTCGAACCTGAAAAACAAAACTGCACTGAACACAGAAAACTGACAGTAATAGGTATACCATCCACAAAGTCTGCACAAGTAGGTCCACAGAACTAATTGAAAAGAATGGGGTTATTAAAAGTGGGTGGGAATAAGGGAAAAATCTCAAATAGCGGTTGAGGCGGAGGCCCCTGCCATTAGGGGATAGCTGAGAAGATGCTTCCTTCCAACCATTGTCTGGTTAGTCTCTATCCAGCGATCTAACGAAGTTCAGTCCGTCTTCAATGGTGAAAATTGGTATGGTTCTTCCCCGGTATGAAATCAACAGTTTCAACGGAAAGCCCCATTTGTATCTGATTCCTTTATCGCGAAGGGCTGTAGTCACGGGCCTGAATTCCCTTCGGCCTTCCAAGGTTTCTTTTGAAAAGTCGGGGAAAACCTTTAGTTCCTTGTACGGCTCTGGAAAGGTTTTCTTGTCCTTTAGGTAGCCAAGTATCATCTCTTTGGTTCTGAAAAAGTGAAGTTTGAGGATAGTATCTCTTGGCAATTCTGCAGAAACCTTGGGAGGTTTAGGAAACCGGTGCGCTCTATCAATCGTCAGATCCAGATCTGAAAGGTCAGGCAAGGCCGATTTAAAAATAACCTTGAGGTGATTCGTCAGCTGTTCCTGGGTCACGTACTCTGAAATGCCCCTTATTTTTAGGTTGTTCTGTCAGCTCCTGTCTTCAAGATCTGCCATTTTGGAGCGTAGGTGTTTCATCTCCAGGGTGAGCCGGTCAAATTCGTCAAAAGAAATTGTCGATCTATGCTCAAGCTTATTTAACCTCTCCTCATGTTTTGACAATTGTTTGTCGATCTTGTCCACCTTATCACAGTATCTTTGGAAGTTGGAGTCCATTTCTGTTTTCATTCTCTTTGCAAGAGAATCTAGTCTTTCATCCATTTTGTTCATTATCCTGTTTACTAAATCGTCTTGGTCTGGTTGACTTAAATCTGCAGAGTGTGTAAGTGTATGTAAACTTGCTGAGCTTGTACCCTTGTGGGCCTCAGGGTCATCGTATTTGACTTTGCTTTTCAATGGTGTTTGGTTAGGGGACGTGTCGCTGGATTCAGTTTCGTTTTCGACTTCTGAATTATTCCCTGAAAAAGTATATTTCTCGCTCGTAGCTCCTGGGTTCATCCTCTTCAAACTAGTAGAAGAATCCATTTTAGTAGGAGAGGATTTACTGCCAAAGGATTTAGTATTGGACCCGTAGTCAAGTAAATGAGGCATATCTCTCAATGGAGATCTTGACCTACGCCTAGGAGAGGTAATGGAGTTAGCCCTGTTCCTTTCTTGCTCTCTGCGACCTATAGGTTTGTCCTGTTTTAGTCCATATTGTGTCTTAATTGGGGTAGTGGGGTTAGCCTTCCCCTTAAATCTCGAGTCGCTCATGATCTCGGTCAGAGGACACTGGCGGAGATAAATAAAATTGTCAGAAATGAGTCTTATTAGAAATGTTTGAAGGCGAGTAATTGCCCCTTTAAGCCTCTGTGAAGCCGCGACTTGTTGTTTTAGAAAAGGGAGCGGTGACTGACCAGGCGACCAGGTAGGTGATAATCTTGTGCACCTAAGTTAACAGTCCGGCCTGTGATGGAGGTAGTCTAAACAAAGCCGGGTCACAGTTGTGATCTCGGACCGACTTATAAAGAATGCAAAAAGGAAACTCCGCAAAATGATTAAATAAACTTATAAAAAATTAATAAAATCAAATTAAAGGTTTTTGCGGAAATTGAATCCTGTTTATTTGAGGAGGGCTTTTGTGTTATCGGCAAGCTTGAGTAAAAAGAAAAAAAATTATTTGTTCATAGAGCTGTTGCCCTTTAACCCTCGGGGTTCTCAGCTGGTTCCTGGTGCTTTGGGAAAACGGCCGGAACTACTTCCCATAGACGTGTATTATGTGTGACAGTAGTTTAATAAAAGTCACATTTGCACTCCACTCCTGGGGTTGTTTTTAGTAGGGCCGATGAGTGGAGGACTCTCCTATAATTATCTACCTCTTGTAGATCTTCTTGCAGTGTTTTAAGCTTATTTGCGAGGGACTATTTTTTTCCCCTTTCAGGCCTCCATAGACCTCCGGCTTAAAGCCGGGGCCTCAATTTATCGGCAAAGTGATACGTGAGTTAAATCGCGGCAAAAAACGCCGCAAAGAACGCCTTTGTGCCCCTTTTAAACGGCCTCAAAAGGCTGTACTGACCTTGCGGTTTGTCTCTAGGAGTCCCCAGGAGTAGATGAAGACTTGCATCAAATGGTAAGATGAATTTTTGGCGGCGCTCCAGCGGTTCTGGTGTCTGCTAGTCTCCTGGTGCAAGGGTTTGGAGCCTGTTGTTTTGGAGAATCTGAGGGGTCTTTTACTTGATCCTTATCTTTGGGGGGTCCCTGAATGATATCGGTGCCAGGGGAAATGTGGTGTTTCTTGCATCCGATGAGGAGCCGTTGCTCTGTTGTCCCCGCTCTCTGTTATCAGCCACTTAATCTCAGCGGCTCTTCAGCGGTGCTATCTGCCGTGGGTCTCCTGGAACCGAGGATTTGGGCTTGTTTCTGGACCCACAAGGTCCCCGGTGGCTCAAAGATTCTTGTAAATTCCAATTCAGGAGCGTTGCTGCGCCTGCTCTCTGGTATCAGCCAGATGTGAATTCTTCAAGCTTGTGATCTGCGGGGCTCCCTGAAGGGTCTTTATTGGGGTCTGAATTCGCAGGGAACGTAAGTGGGCATAAAAAAGCCCCCTGTCCGTGATGCTAGGCCTCTCAGGCTTGGAAGGTCTCACAGGCCCCGTCAGGCAGGTGCTGGGTTATGGCGTGAAACGCAGTTTTGTCGGCTGATTTTTAGCTGGGAATGCTGCCTATAGTATGAGGGCTTGATATTGAGGGGTTTTGGGGCCGGGTGCCTCCTTTAAAATGCATTAGTAGCCGCTTTGTGGGATTTTTCCCCAGAGCTCCCTCTTCAAGTGTGTCTCTCCATTGACACCGAAGCCACGCCCCCTCGTTAATTATACTCTCAGCATAAACCACTGTAGGCCATGTTACGTATCACAGACCTCACGTAGTTCTTTACTTCATCATATCTGTCTTTTACAAATCATTCATTATTCAAGCCTGTATCTCTCCAGGCACCGGGTGACTGCACAGTTCAGTAACTGTCCTATGTTAGCGCACACAGTTCTTTTCCCCATACCAGGGGTTACCTCTCAGGAGCGCCTGCTCCACAGGTAGAATCCACGTCAGTCCCAGGTCCTCAACACGAACTGTCCAGGTCGGCGGTCTCACAGTGCTTCCAGGATGACTCCGCTCCCAGGAGCCTCCAACACTGACCGTCCAGGTCCTACAGCACACAGGCCACTCCGTGCCAAAGCACAACCATGTGCTATTCAGGAATTCGCAGGATTTCCACACAGGCTTCCAGGGCCTTGCACTTGGACCATTCAGATCCAAAAACAGGAACCATGTGACCCACACCTTGGTCACATTACATACCTGAAACCACTCCCCTGGGTGGGAGTGTGGGTGTGTGAGGCTAGTTTGATCCTCCCAACTCATCACAACTATGCCTCCAAGTGCATCTTGAAGTGCACACGCAGCGCCCCCTGGCTGTAAGATTGGTCACTGCACCACAATATTTAAAAATTCAGATATATAAATACATATATTTTGCTTATACAGCCAATACTGCATCACACAACCTCTCAAGATGTGCTCTGGTATGTGACACCAATATATTAGCAAGGGATCCTTTACATTTTGTAAGAAGTGAGGTGTGTTCTTCAAGGATTGGACTTATTTCTGCAGTGCATCCCACGGATCAGATAGAGATATGCAGAATTTGGAAGCATTTGCCCAGGGCATCACACTGCCTCTGTAGGCTTGTCTTCTCTTCATAGTGCTATGATTTTGATGCCATCTTCTCACATGTAAGTGAAGCACATGCACCTGGGCATCCATATAATGTAAAAGAAAAAGTGATTCATCAGACCAGGTGTCATGAATATACACTTAGCTTGTGCATCTCTCTGCTAGTGTAACACACGCAGCAGCTGTGGTTTTCCCCCACAGACCCCCTCTTCACACTGCCTATAAAGCTCTCCTCACTTGCCTGCATGTAATTCTAAACCCCTCATCCCCATCCCGCCTGATACCAGCTATAACTGGTGCAGCAACTTTCAAACCACATGCTGCTCCTTTGTTCTTGAAAAGTTATGTATAATGGTACAGATCAGGGATAGAGATATAAAAGTTACATATTCCGAATGTCCACCGAGAAATCTATAACTCACTGAAATCGCTAGGATCTCAACCCAACGAAATGCAAGAAATTGATTTCTCAGTAAGCGGGTCATATATCTACTCCGTGTTTATACTTAAAGGAACCCCCATGACATGGTGAGCATCATGATCATTGTGACGTTCTTCTACAAGGTTCATACAGCGAGTTATGAATGGAAATGGCTTGTCATAACTCTAAGAAAAGGGAGTATTCAGCCTCTGAGTGAGATCACCACAGGGGTAGTGCCTTGGTTTTGGGCACGGAGATAAGTGAGTGAGACATCAGTCTTCACTAGTCTTTTGTCTAGGGTCTAGCTGCGAGATCCATCTGTAATGCACCTTGATGTGTCGCCCTTCCCCCGAGCCACATGGTCTGCCATGAGATGAAATGACATAAGGAACTGTAAGTGTTTTTTCAATATTAATCCCATTTTATTTGTAATTGTACTGTACATACAATACTTGTCTTTGTTTATAATATCCTTTTACCCTTCTGTAAACACTGCCTACCTTTTTGGAGTAAAATATATAAAATTACTAGCTTTGTTTCTCCTTGCTCTATAACGTACTGTCAAGTCCTCTGAAGTGAATTACGCTACTAATTTGGGTTGGCTCCGGACCCGTTATTAATTAAGAAATCTGAGCTGGTGGCTGCGGACTTGTCCTGTGCATTTGGGAGACTTTGTAGTGACGGATGGTGTTGACAATTATTGTTCTCGCCTGAGTGGGAGTAGTTATATCGCCCTTGCTGCAGCGTGCCCATTAGCCAGTACAAAGTAAGGCAGCCTTTCTGGGGGCTAATTATCCTTGGTGCAATGCCCTGTCTGACCTGAGGGTAAGGGGGCGCCAGAGAGATGCAAGTTCCAAACCAGAACTGGGAAGTGGGATATAGATAAATCCCCTTCAGAAAGAACTGGGCAACCAATCAACCCCGGTTCATGACATATTAGTGTGAGTGGCAGGGATAATAAAGATATCCTCCCTGAGATCCATAACACAAGGCAACCTCCTTACATTGCTCCATGGCCCAATATTCATGCTCGTTTGTTCATTGTAGATGCTTTTGGCAGTAGACAGAACAACATCGGCACTCTAACTGGTCTACAGCTACACTGCCCCAAATGCAGCAGGTGGTGATGAACTATGTATTCTGCCACCTTGCTATCATAGTCAGCTTTAACTTTTTTAACAATCTGTGCTACAGTAGCTCTTCTGTAGAATTGGAAAAGTTTCATTTTCCATGTCCGTTAATGATCCTTTGGCACTCATGATCCTGCCACCAGTTGTTCTTCCTTGCACCACTTTTGGGACCTCTGCATATCAGCGACATCTCACTAGACCGTCCATTGTGGAGATGCTCTGATCGTGCCATTTAACCTTCACTATCTGGTTATTGTCAGTCACTCAGATCCTTTAGGCTATGTGCCCATGTTGCAGAATATAAGCAGAATTTTCCTCATCAAAACCGGACTCCTTGGCAGGAAATCCGCTTGCGGTTTTCTAGCGTTTTTTTCGCGTTTTTTTCGCAATTACAATTATATAACGGCAAAATCAGCAAAATTCCGCAAGATTAATGAACATGCTGCGTTTTTTTCCGCAAAGTGTTTCCACTGCGGAAAAAAACGCAGCATGAGCACAACAATGCGGAATTCCATTAAAAATAATGTGATGCGTTTTGTAAAAGTTTTTAAGCATTTCCGCAGTAGAAAAAAACGCTTTAAAAACGCAACGTGGGCACATAGCCTTAAGGCCCCGTCTCACATAGCGAGATCGCTAGCGAGATCGCTGCTGAGTCACAAGTTTTGTGACGCAACAGCGACCTCCATAGCGATCTCGCTATGTGTGACACGTACCAGCGATCAGGCCCCTGCTGCGAGATCGCTGGTCGTGTCGGAATGGCCTGGACCTTTTTTTGGTCGTTGAGGCCCCGCTGACATTGCTGAATCGGTGTGTGTGACACCGATCCAGCGATGTCTTCACTGGTAACCAGGGTAAACATCGGGTTACTAAGCGCAGGGCCGCGCTTAGTAACCCGATGTTTACCCTGGTTACAAAAAAAAACAAACACTACATACTCGCCTTTCGGTGTCCAGGTCCCTTGCCGTCTGCTTCCTGCTCTCACTGACTGCCGGCCGTACAGTGAGAAGTGAGAGCACAGCAGTGACGTCACCGCTGCGCTCTCGCTGTACGGCCGGGAGTCAGTGAGAGCAGGAAGCAGACGGCAAGGGACCTGGACACCGAAAGGCGAGTATGTAGTGTTTGTTTTTTTTTGTAACCAGGGTAAACATCGGGTTACTAAGCGCGGCCCTGCGCTTAGTAACCCGATGTTTACCCTGGTTACCCGGGTGCTGCAGGGGGACTTCGGCATCGTTGAAGACAGTTTCAACGATGCCGAAGTCGTTCCCCTGATCGTTGGTCGCTGGGGAGAGCGGTCTGTGTGACAGCTCCCCAGCGACCACACAGCGACTTACCAACGATCACGGCCAGGTCGTATCGCTGGTCGTGATCGTTGGTAAATCGCTAAGTGAGACGGGGCCTTTACACTGTCTATTGTGCATTTTCTGCCTAATATATCCTTATCTATGAAAGGTGACATTGTCTGATATAGATATGTTGGATTATCTACCAAGAATACATGCTCAGTGATGTGCTACACACATTAGATTATTGGTAAATCCTGATGTCTGAAGCCTCATCTCTCCTACCTTTGTTAGGATAAACTCAAGTCAGAGATGTCTCATATTTTAAAACATGAATTCACAAGAAACAGCATATAATAGATTAGAGGAAAGTTGCTCTATATCTGTCTGGACATGACCATTATATTTCTGTGATGCTTTATTATATTAAAAATAAGTTTCCTCCTATAACCATTCACCCATTCTTTGTACTGGCACAATACCCTGCCCTCAATTTGGACCCAATCAGAATGAAGGGTGTGGTGAAGAATTATCATATGAAAAGCAGAGGAGGGTGCCATGGGTGGTGCTATAAGCCGACAAGCACTAGGGGCATGGGGAGTGGAAAGACAATGGGACTAGAAGAGGTAGAAATATAGGGACAGACAGCAATAGATAACCCTGAAATTGCAAAGAGACCAGGGATCTCTTGGGTATGTGAATGACTGAGGGGCCGAGTGGCAGCCAAAAAGGAGATACTGCAATAGAAAAGCACAAAAGAATTTCATCCTTGCAATAAAAGAGGCAGAGGATACCAAGAGAGGAGCTCTGCAGCAGAGCATGGGATAGACAGACTGCAGCACTGAGAGCAGAGGAGTGAGATAGAGTCTGCAGCAGAGAGGGGGGCAGAGCAGAGAAGGGAGGGAGAAAGAGAGATTGCAGTGGAGGAAGAAGAAAGAGTAGAAAGAGGAGACAGTGGCAGGGATTAGATAACAGAGGCTACAGCTTTCCCAAACAACTGTGTACTTGTGACACTGAGAAGATAAAAGACAAGACTGCATAGACATCTCCATACACTATTGGCACTCGAGTCCAAGTGACTGCTGTCCATCAAGTTGGTGCTACAATTAAGCGAGTGGTACTGCTCTATGGAACAAGGTACATCAGACTGAGAACAAGAGAGCCACCCTAGGAGGGTGGTGAGGATCTACTAACCTCAGAAGCCCCTGGGACCTGAGCCTCTGTGGGAGAAAGCATAAGAGAATTATCCACAAGGAAGCTGTGCTACTGGGCTCCGAGACAACTACAAGAACTATTCTAACCAATATGAGAAGGAGCCCATGAAAAGCCAAGACAGAAGGCATCTACATACTACATATCACAGCAGGTGACATCTACAACACCTCCTCTACAACCATCTACAGCACAGCATCAGCTCAACCTGAATCATATCATCACAAGGTACTGCAGGAACCCTGTTGGAGAACATGACGGAAATAACAGAAATCGACCCACAGAATTCAGAGCCAAGGCCACCAGTGACCAGCACCAGCGGAGGGTGTGGACTGCCAGAGAGCAAGGTATCCTTGAAAAGACACCTTCATTCACCAACCATCCAAAAGCACTCTCACATCTCATCTGCATCATACAACTTTCTTAGTGCTCACTCCAATGCACACCCATATTACTAAAAATGTATTGAGTGCTCATGTTTTCCATTGTGCAACAGAGGGACGAATTAAACCAGTATTTCAATCAATCAATTTAAGGATGTTATTCTGAAATGGGCTCTCAGGAAGGATTACCAGGGCATTCTCCATAAATCCCACTTACGCATTATTAGCACAAGTATTTCTATAATCTCTTTTTTCCAATATATCTGCCTTCTGGCTTGCTTGGGATTATCATGATCACACTCATAACCTCACATTAGAATATACCTGGATCACTTTTTTATTTCTGTACTGGTTACTTTACTGTCTCTCGAAAGCCACTTAGGCAGCTTCTTGACCTACTTTATCCATTTGCCAACTACATGCATTTTGCATCATCTCTGATATAGTGAATTACAGTCCGCACAGTAGCAGGTTCTCACATGAATATCTAATTATGTCTCCCGTCGTAATCCAGTTATGTATGTCTCCATTGTCTGTAAAGTTGCCTTGTCGGTAATTTTCATCGTTTACATTTGTATCAGCAGTATCCAGGCACATCACTTACCACCTCATTGGAATATAGCTTTTGTTATAGCCCCCTGCCCATTGATGTAATGTTGCCGATTTAACCTTATGCTTACCATAATCATAACATCCTTCTTCTTAACTGTTAGTGTATTATTTTCTGTCATTTTCTAAGCTATCCAAAGGTGGACACTCAACATGGAAATGTGTCTGATTCTGATTCAAGCATTGTGTATTGAATATATATCCTATTTCATTCATCTTTCTAGGTCTAATTTTAATTCTATAATTTATTCTTTCACCACAAATTCCAGTGTGCTCTATCATTAGATTGGCCATTTCCAGATCTCTTATAACCGAATTTATCCTGGTATCTCTTATCCGTAAGAAACACCAGTCTCCCCAGTCATTACTGATACCCAGAGTATGCTTCTTTTTGAGGAGTTTTTAGAGTTGGTTTGCTCAAAACAAAGTCTGAAAATCATCCTATTCATTTCCATTGTAAATCCATTCTGCTGTTGTAATGTTCAGTCTTTGGCCAAGTTCACATGTTCAGTATTTGGTTAGTATTTTACATCAGTATTTGTAAACCAAAACTTGAAAAACTGTTCAAAATCACATCAAAAAAGGAAAAACTCATCAAGGAAGAGGCATTTCCTAAAGCAGTTTACAATTGAAAGCTCATTGTTTTTGACCCCCTCCAAAAAACTCTGTATGCCCATACCCTCACAGTTACGTGCTCTTCTTCTACTTCCCACATCTTTATATCCCAACATTAAAATAATCAGACAGACAAGACACCATGATCTAGAATATGAGATTTTCTAGTTTATTGGATTTATACATTATATTGGGCTGTCAATGAAATTTAAAGTATCATGTGCATAATCCTAACAGATGTAATGTAAGTGCTTAAGAACAGGCACAATTTTTGACCTACTAATCTACTTTGTACTGGTCACTGAACTGCATTTTTATAAGCTTTTAAAAACGGCAGTAACCCTGTTATTCACTTGTTCGAAAATATTCGTTCTGCTGATACTAATTACTGTGGGAGCATATGTCATAGTCTAAGGCTATGTGCATGGAGTTTTTTTAGGTGGTCAACAACAAGTTTTTCAAGTGTAAATAATTTCAGGAAGTTATTCTTTTTTTTGTGGAGTTTTCTAGGCTTTTTTTGACCTTAAGAGTTTTTTGTTAGTGTTTTGATAATGTTTCGTGAAGCATTTTTCGTAAACGTTTTATCATTTTTGTGGGCAATCTTCTCATATTTTTTCATCTATAAGGGCATGTTCCCACTGAGGTTTATATTGTTGTTGTTGAGGCGGACAAGTTTTCTAGTGCAAACCATATCAATAAATGCTCCTTCTTGGGGTATGTGTACATGGCATTTTAAGACACCAGGGCACCTGTCAAGGTTATCCTAGGCAAAGTCATTTTAGGAAAAAAATCTGTGGTCTTCTCTCTGAAGTGTCTGCCATTGTTTTTGCTCCACCGCCATAGGTTTTTTTCTGTATTTTAAACTATAATTAGCAAGCGGTTTTCTAGTGGAAGCTATCAAGAAAATGAACAAGCAATTTCTTTTATCCACTTCCACTATCCACAATGTTTCTGAACCCTGAAGCAGTTAAAAGATGTTTCAGAAGACTGAACATGTGCACAGCAATGTCATTTTTACATTGTTGTGCATTATGTTCAGTGTCGGATTGGGGTGACAAGGGCCCACCAGTAACATTGACTTTCCGGGGCCCACTTTTCACCTTTATACAAATATTACACTACCCTTGTTCACAAATTTACCTATATCTCCTTATAATAATAAACTGGGTAGCTTGGTTCATGAATGACGAAATGCTGCTTTTTTCTGTACAGAGTGAATCAAGTGAATTATGCTAAGTACTGCTCATACATTGGGGTTGGGGGCCCAGATCTGTACAGGGGCCCACAGGGGGATTCCCCTGTTTCCCTATGGGCTAGTCCAAGCCTGATTATGTTACATTTTTGTGGCGGTTTTGCGGTGCTTTTTCAGTTGGGTTCCAGGCTGAATTTACCTGAAAAAGATCTTGTCTGCACATACCCAATATTCTCCTTAAAAGTTCAAAACTCTTACAAAATTTGGAGTTTCTGCTCTGTTTCTGCTACACAAACGCAGCAAAAGACTCAGGGCCTAATTACCGTAATTAACACTCACCAGTATTAATGGGTGTGCTGGAGTAAGATGCCCCAAATTCATTAAGAGGCCGAAGCCACTTAATGATTTAGCCGTATCTCATCACTGGTGTGTGCAACCACGTTACTCCAGTATGCGACAGGAGTACATGTTTAGTGTAAGTTGATGGCACAACAGTTGAAGAATTTGTTGAGTGGACTGCACCATATCCCATCCATGTACTGCCCATTTTGGTGGAGCTGGCCTTCACTGGCGTGAAACCCCTCCAAAAAAGTTCTACGTTTTTTGCACAACTGTGAAGTGAAAACAATTTGATGAATCCACAATCTATATATTCACACTTCACGTTTTTCCTGTTGTCAAAAACGCTGTTTTTCAGGCAGAAGACGCTTCAGGAAACAGTCCTTTTCTTGGTAGTTTTGTAAACCTGGAATGCCTTTGTTTAGTATTTTTGTGTAATTACCTAAGCGCTTGTTCATTGTTTTTTCCTGCAGGCAGTTTCCATAGTTTTATGGGACGTGTTTTGTACTAGAATTTTTCAGGTCATTTATTTTTTCTCCGTTCAACAATGATGAAACCAATAGCGGATTCTGAAGGAAAGATTCTGGGGAAAACGCTCAAAAAAGACGGTTGGCAACTTGCAGGCACATTTTAACCTTCTTATTAACTTCCATTATTAAGTATTGAAAAGTATTGAGCATCATCCTAGTGGAAAATGCCATAAGGCCGGGGTCTCACTACCGTAGAATACAGACGAGTGCTATGCGACAAAACATTGCATAGCACTCGGCCAGTGTTAATCTATGGGGAAGCTCACATCACTTTATTTTTTCTCAGGCGTATTCTACGTGCATATAAAATCGCAGCATGCTGCAATTTTACACATATATCGTCCGAGTCTCACCAATGCAAGCCTATGGGTGCAAGAAAAAAAACTGACACCACACGGACCCTCAGTGTGACTTGCGAGAAATACGCATACATTTTCCTCATTTCAGCCCATTGAGCCATTAAATTCAGTGGGGAAAATCAGTGAGAAATGTAAAGCCATACACATTACACACGAATGTGTGACCCCCCAGGGTCCTGGTTGTCACAGTGGCATTGCTTTCCTCATGGGGAGAGTGATGTCACGCTTGGAAGCGATGGAGGATTCCTTTTAACAGGTAATTAGCACATACAACACCATTCTGACTTCAGGCCAGAAGGGGGAGCTTTACACACAAAATAAGGGGAGCTGCTCTCTCTTTGGTTTGGAGGAGGAGTTAGTTGCTAGGCAGTTGGGAAGATTTAGACAGTTGGTACCAGACAGCAGACTGGTGCGGTCTGAGGCAGGATGGGTGAGGGGCCGTACAGCCTGAGGTGCTGTAGCTCCTAGATAGCGAGATACAGAAGGAAGAATAGCCTTTAGCTAACATGCCGGAGAGCGAAGCACAGGAGTGTGACAACAGGGGAGAATAGCTGGGACTGGGCTACATTCCTGATTGAGCGCAAACACCGGTAGCTGGAAGACCGAGGCTTTTGTGGGACTCTAAGACACATAGCAGAATCGGCAGGACAGTTGGATTATACATCACCTGTTCGCCCCAAGACCCAGGAGACACAGTTACACATAGAGCCCGGGTCGTGATAGAGACCCTGTAAAAAGGCTCAAGTCACCTGTCATATGGGATTGTGTCCCACTTACACAAAGGACAGAGATAATTGAGAGGACCTTGCTACAAAGCCATAGGCAGTAAGGGACTATAACAACACAGCGCTAGAAGGAAGGCTTTTAACTCCACCTGATAAAGCTGGACTCTGAACTCGCTTCCAAGCCGGCCGGACCCTGCCTGTACCTGATCTGGTGCCCTGGACTGTGGTTACCTGCTACCATCAGTAAACCAGGTAAAAAGACTGCACAACTGTGTCCTTTGTTCTTTACTGCACCACTCACCATCCTCCATCTATTCATCCGGAGCCCTGGGGACCTACTTCACCTGTGGGAAGTCATACCATCCGGCTGGCATAACATCACCCCAGAGGACCCCTTTAAGCAGCGTCGGTCCCCACTGACCGAATACCACAGGTGGCGTCATGAACTTTCCTAAAAAACCCTTTAAAGACCTTCCCTTTAATATGGGCGCCCAGGGCCATGGACCGGGTTGCTGCCACCATGACACATCCCTTTAAGTAACGGACCCGGTACCGAGTACCCCACTGCCCTGGCGGGCGACTCAGATGACCATACAAAGGACACTCTTACGACTCTCGGCAGGGAGACTCAGACCGATTTTCCATAAGTGTTTCCCCAGCCTAAGAGTGTACATGTCACTTCATTTATTGATCGCCGTCTTTGAAAGCCTAAAGAGTTTAATATTCAGTGGCTTGTGAAAGTATCATCTCCTTGACTTTTTACCTATTTTGGTACATTACAACCTGTGTATAAATATTTTTGTAATCCGATTTGTGTGTGATGCTCTAAATACTCTAAGTTGGTGATGTGAGAAAAATATAGTCATAAATTAAATTAATGGGATCAAATAACTAAAAATTGGCATGCACTTCCTGACTGTGGGTTTCAGCCACCATACCCCAGCGCAGTCATAGCTCTTGCCACCTTCAGTCTGTTTAAAGTGGCATCCCCGTGAGTATTGACTACTCATCACTAGCTGTTGATCCACGGACTGTAAATAAATTCACCTTTTTTTGCAATATACCCTTTTGAGTGCTGAGTTTCATTACTACTGCTAAAAATTGGCATGTGTATGTGTATTCACCCCTTTTGCTACAGCGCCCCTAAAAAATTCTGGTCCAAGCAATTACCTTTACAAGTCACATGCTTAGTTAAAAGAAGTCCCCCTGTGTGCAATCTAAGTGTCACATGGTCTGTCAGTATGTGCACACCTTTTCTGAAAGGCCATAGAGGCTGCAACACCATTAAGCAAGAGGCATGACTAACTAAATAACACCATGAAGACCAAGGAGACCTCTAAACAAGTCAAGGACAAAGTTGATGAGAAGTAAAAGTCAGGATTGGGTTATAAAAAAATATCCCAATCTCTGATGATCCCCTTGAGCACCATCAAATCCATTATCATCAAATGGAAAGAACATGGTACCACAACAAACCTGCCAAGAGATGGCCGCCCACCGAAACTCTCAGCCCGGGCAAGGAGAGCATTAATCAGAGAGAGACCAAACGTAACCCTGAAAGAGCTGCAGAATTCCCAAGCTGAAACTTGAGTATCTGTTCATACGACCACAATAAGCCAGAAACTCCATAGAGATGGCCTTTTTGGAAGAGTCGGCAGAAAAAAGCCTTTACTTACACACAAAAATTGTAGGCATAGTTTTGAGTTTACCGAAAGACATGTGGGAGACTCCCCACATGTATGGAGAAAGGTGCGATTTTCAGATAAGACCAAAATTGAACTTTTTGGCCACCAAGGTAAATGCTGTGTCTAGTGCCAAGCCAATACAGCTCATCGCTCCAATAACACCATCCCCACAGTGAAACAGGGTGGTGGCAGCATAATGATCCAAAACATACTGCTAAAGCTACACTTGAATGATTTAAAGGGAAACATGTAAATGTTTTGAAGTGGCCTTGTCAAACCCAGACATTCATCCAATTGAGAATCTGTAGTCAGACTTGAAGATTGTTGTTCACCAGAGGAAACCATCTAACTTGAACGAGCTGGAGCAGTTTTGCCTTGAGGAATGGGAAAAAATCTCAGTGGCAAGATGTGGAAAACTCATAGAGACTGACATGCAGGTGTAATTGCCGCAAAAGAAGGCTCTACAAACTACTGACTTTAGGCAGATGAATAGTTATGCACTCTAAAGTTTTCAGTTATTTTGTCCTATTTATTGTTTGCCTTACAATAAAAAGAAAACCAAATGTTCACAGTTGTAGGCATGTTCTTTACATGAACTGAGGCAAAACGTAAAAAAAAGTAAAATTCCAGGTTATGGGTTACCAAAACATGAAAAATGCCAAGGGGGTGCTTATTTCCAAAGCCACTGTTTGTTAAAAAAAAACCTTAACATATGAACAGCAAATCTTTTTCCCACATGAATAGGGCTATTCTTTTGATCTTTTTGTTAGCGCTTTTTCCTGCTATTTTTTTTGAGCGGACAGTGTGAACATAACTTATCATTAAAGAATGCGTTTTGTCACTGGAGATTCAGTCAGTTTACACTGAGCAGAAAAATGTAATTTTGTATGTTATATGGAGTTACAAGTGAAACAAGTGGTCAGAAAAGTTTTTGTATGGACTGGTGGTCAAGTGGTCATAATTCTCCTTAAAAGGGATGTCTCAACGTCACTTCTTTTGGAGCGCACCTCTCCCAGCTGCTGGCTTACTGCTTTGCCAGGAGCAGTGCATTCCTGTATATTGACAGTTTGGACCACCGGCATGGTATGCCTGAATAAACTCTCCAACCTTCTAGCAGAGGCATTTTTGCCTCTGCAGCATGCCAGAAGAAAAAGGCCACTCTAAAACATAGAGCCTGTTAGCAGCACTTGCTCCTTGTCTAGATAACTGATCACTCTGAGACCACAGGTTGGTTGGTCAGTTAGGCAAAAAGTGGTACACTACAAAAATGAAAAATCTCTAAATTTGTTAGATTAGTGAGGATGTTTAATAAGTAATTTGCAATGCTGCTTGTTTAAGCCACATGAGAACCTGAGAACCCCTTTAAGGGTTTGTGCACAAAACCGATTATATCAGACACGTGCTACCCATGATTTTTATGGATAGCATTCGTACCCATGATATTCTATGTGGCTGTGCACATGACCAATTTTTTTACTCGGGCCAAGTAGTCCAAGGAAAAAAATCAGAGACTTATCCTATTTTTTATCAGAGTGTCAGATCAAAGTCTGAAATGCAACCTATGAGAAAAACTGATGCTGCTCTGATCAAAGTCCAATTGGAATAATTGGACCGCTTTTTCTCGGATGGAAAGGAAATGGTCATGTGCACCTAACCTAACAGAGTTTTTGATTTTGGGCAATCCTTTCTACTTTACTGTTCATAAGAATAAGATGATCTCCCTTACTGAGATCCCTTATTATCAGCTATTTTTCATGGGAAACCACATAATCCAATGTCCCTCACAACTCCACTACAGGCGAAACTAATTATTTCCCAGCTGTCATTGAAATCATTGGATTGTTTGTGTAGTGCATGGACATGATGAGTCCTCCAGAATAAGAGAGGCTTTAAGATAGGTGCTCTACACTGTAGCTTGCTGGCAAATGAGGGTCATGAATGGAGGAACATCCTTTATTTCCTCAGAATTCCTTAACAGTGAAAATTAGGTTTTAGGAGGAGGCAACATCTTTAAAGACTTTTACACATAATTACTTTTAGAATTACAATATGGACAATTGCATCACCACTATTGATCAGCGAATGTGTTCGGATAACTTGGTATTCGAGCATGCTCGGGTGTTAACTGAGTATCTTGGGCGTGTTCGGATAATATGTTCGATTCCTTGCAGCTGCATGTTTTGCAGCTGTTAGACAGCCTCAACACATGCAGGGATTGCCTTTTTGTATTTATGATTATGTAGCCAATGGTTTGTGCAAAATTTTGGGGAAAGCTTTATTTGCAGAGGGGTAACCTAAAGATTCAAGGTCCCAATGAGAAATCTGAAATAAAGCCTAAAGGGACTTTATGCCCCATACAATGGCATGTAAAAGTTTGGGCACTCAGTTAAAGGGAATCTGTCATCTACTTTTTCATATATAAGCTTCGGCCACCGCCATCAGGGGCTTAGCTAGAGCATTCTGTAATGCTGTAGATAAGCCCCCCGATGTAACCTGAAAAAGAGGAAAAACAAGTTAGATTATACTCACCTGGGGGGGCGGTCCGGTCCGATGGGCGTCGCGGTCCGGGTCCAGCGCCTCCCATCTTCATGCGGTAGCCGAGTCCCCAATGTTGCAATCGCAATTATTCACCGAATAACGGTGACCGCAAAAAAAACTCAGATTTTCCATTTATTTCTCTCTCCTCTAATATGATCTAGCATTCCAGAGGAGAGAGAAATGGGGTCCCCCGAGTTCCCCCCCTGATACCTCCGGCTTTGTCCTCCGGCGTCTTCTTCGGGGAAGAAAATGGCGGGCGCAAGCGCAGTGCGCCTGCCAAGATCTGCCGGCCGGCACCTGGTAACAATAGGAGATTTTTCCTACTGGATCATTTTGATTACTGTGATAGACCCTATCACAGTGATCAAAATAAAAAAATAATAGTAAATCAAACCCCTTTTATCACCCCCTTAGTTAGGTAAAAATAATACAATAAAAGATGTATTTTTTTCCATTTTTCCATTAGGGTTAGGGTTGGGGCTAGGGTTAGAGCTAGGGTTAGGGTTGGGCTACGGTTATAGTTGGGGCTAGGGTTACAGCTAGGGTTAGGTTTGGGGTTAGGGTTGGGGCTAGGGTTGGGGCTGTGATGAGGTTAGGGTTGAGTTGGGGTTACGGTTGTGGTGTTGTGGTTACGGTTGTGGTGTTGGGGTTAGGGTTGGAGTTAGGTTTGTGTTGGGGTTAGGGTTGTGTTGGGGATACGGTTGTGTTAGGGATATGGTTGTGTTGGGGATACGGTTGGGGTGTTGGAGTTGGGGTTAGGGTTGTGGTTGGGATTATGGTCAGGGGTAGGTTGGAATTAGAACTGTGGGGTTTCCGCTGTTTAGGTACATCAGGTGTATCAAAACGCAACATGGTGCCTGCCTTTGATACCAGCCAATTATGCGTTCAAAAAGTCAAATGGTGCTTCCTCCCTTCTGAGCCCTGCCATGCACACAAACAGTGGCTTTCCACCACATATGGGGTATCAGCGCACTCAGGAGAAATTGCACAGCTAATTTTGTGGTCCATTTTCTCCTGATATCCTTGCGGAAAAAAAAAAGTTTGGTTCTAAAATAATTTTGTTGTGAAAAATTAAAATTTTCATTTTTTCCTTCCACATTGCTTTAGTTCTCGTGAAGCACCTAAAGGGTTAATAAACTTCTTGAATGTGGTTTTGAGCACCTTGAAAGGTATAGTTTTTAGAATGGTGTCACTTTGAGGTATTTTCTGTTATATTGACCCCTCAAACTCACTTCAAATGTGAGGTGGTTTTGTAAATTTTGTTGGAAAAATGAGAAATCGCAGGTCAACTTTTAACCCTTATAAACTTCATAGCAAAGATTATGTTTCCAAAATTGTGCTGATGTAAAGTATGTTATTTATTAACGATTTTGTGTGATATGACTTTCTGATTTAAGGGCACAAAAATGTTAAATTTGCTAAATTTTCACATTTTTTGCCAAATTTCCGTTTTTTTCAAAAACAAAACGCATTCATATCGAAGAAATTTTACCACTAGCATAAATGTCATGAAAAAACAATCTCAGAACCAGTGGGATACGTTGAAGCGTTCCAGAGCTATAATCTCATAAAGTGACAGTGGTCAGAATTGTAAAATTGGCCTGGTCATTAAGTACAAAATTGGCTCTGTCACTAAGGGGTTAAAGATGACACATTTTACTTTGTGTTTTATATATATATTCAAAAAAGAAGGCAGCACTCCATATCCTTGTCTTGCCTTCTTTTTTGAATTTTTATGCATTTGGTACAATCATTGGACAGGTTGCCTGGGGGCCTTGCACCTGAAGATAAGTAGTTGTGCTGTTCCTATTTTTTGCTAATATATATATATATAATATATATATATATATACAGAAAAAATGGAACAGCACCGTAAAGAAGAAATTTTGAGTGCAAGGCCCTCCTAACAAATGTCCGTTTGTAGAAGTAATATAAAGTAAAAGGCAGGCAGCACTGCAGAAAATAGTGAAAAAGAAGTGCACCTTATTATCCTATATGGTGTGGCAACATTTCGGCTGCGACCAGCCTTTCTCAAAAAGAGAAAGGCTGGTAACAGCCGACATGTTGCCACACCAAATGGGCTAATAGAGACCACTTTTTTTCACTATTTATTGGAGTGCTGCCTGTATATATATATGTATATACATTTTAAATATTACAAAAAGGAAAAGGAACAGATGCTAAATTTTGGCACCCTTGAATATTTGTGCTCTCAGATAACTTTGACCAAGGTTTCAGACCTTTTTGCTGGAAAGGCCAGGTGATACAACTTTCCCAGCAATATAAAAAAAATAGCCTCCTCTAACCTTGTTCAAAAAAAACGCAGCCATGGGTTCTTCTAAGCAGCTGCTTAGCACTCTGAAAATGAAAATGGTGGAGGCCCACAAAGCAGGTGAAGGCGATAAAAAGATAGCACAATGTTTTCAAGTTGCCCTTTCCTCAGTTTGAACTGTAATTAAGAAATGGCAGTTAACAGGAACAATGGAGGCCAAAATAAGGTCTGAAAGTTCAAGCAAAAGAGCTGTTAGAGCTGCTGGTAGGATTGCTAAAGAGGCAATTCAGAACCCCCTCTTGACTGCAAAAGACCTTCAGAAAGATTTAGTAGACTCTGGAGTTGAGGTACATTGTTGTACTGTTCAGAGACACATGCACAAATATGGCCTTCGTGGAAGAGTCATGAGAAGAAAACATCTCCTGCATCCTCACAATAAAATTCAGAGTCAGAAGTATGCAAAAGAATATCTAAACAAGTCTGATGCATTTTGGACCGATGAGGTAAAAATAGAACTCTGTGAACACAATGATTAAAGGTATTTGTAGAGAAAAAAGGGCACCGAATTTTAGGAAAATAACTTTTCGCCAACCATTAAGCATGGGTGTGGATCAATCATGCTTTGCGATTGTGTTGCAGCGAATGGCATGAGGAATATTTCACAGGTAGAGGGAAGAATGGATTCAATGAAATTTCAACAAATTCTTGATGCAAATGCAACGCCATCTGCAAAAAAGCTTAAGTTGAAAAGAGAATAGCTTTTACAAATGCATAATGATCTTATGTCAAAATCCACAACAGATTACCTCAAAAGGCGCAAGCTGAAGATTTTACAATGACCCTCACAGTTTTCTAATCTGAAAATCATTGAAAATCTGTGGCTAGACCTCAAAATAGCAGAACATAGACTACCTAGGAATCTCACAGAACTGGAAGGATTTTCGAAGGAAGAATGGATGAAAATCCCTCAAACAAATATTGAAAGACTCTTGGCTGGCTACAAAAAAAATGTTTATAAGATGTGATACTTGCAAAAGGGGGTGATATGAGGTACTAACCATGCAGGGTGCCCAAACTTTGGCATTGGCCCATTTTCCTTTTTGTAATTTTCAAAAGATGAAAATATATACAGTATATATTGGGGGGGAGGGTATTCATTTTATAGGAGGGGAAGATAGTGCAGATAGAGACCTGGGCAGAAATAAGGAAGTTGGGGGTGGCGGTGGCATGGGGGGTGGGGTTAGAACAGTTAGTAATTTAAGAAAGAATAGAGGTACAGAGAGTAACATCAAGTGCATGTATACTAATGCCAGAAGCCTCGCCAACAAAATGGATGAATTAGAACTAATGTTGTTGGAGCATAATTATGACATGGTGGGGATATCTGAGACGTGGCTGGATGAGAGCCATGACTGGGCTGTTAACTTGCAGGGCTATAGCCTTTTCAGAAATGACCGTACAGATAAGCGAGGGGGTGGGGTGTGTCTGTATGTAAAATCGACCTTAAAACCCATCCTGCGTGATAATATAGGTGAATCTAATGAAAATGTAGAGTCTCTGTGGGTGGAGATAAGGGGAGGGGGAAAAAATAATAAATTACTGATAGGGGTTTGTTATAAATCTCCAAAACTAATGGAAGCAATGGAGAATATCCTCGTAAAGCAAATAGATGAAGCTGCGACTCAAGGAGAAGTCATTATTATGGGGGACTTCAACTACCCTGAAATAGATTGGGGAACAGAAACCTGCAGTTCCAGCAAAGGTAATCGGTTTTTGACAACTATGAGAGACAATTACCTTTCACAACTGGTTCAGGACCCAACAAGGAGGGGGGCACTGCTAGACCTAATATTAACCAACAGGCCAGACCGCATATCAAATATAAGTGTTGGGGGTCACTTGGGGAATAGTGATCACAAAATAATAAGTTTTCATGTAACCTTTAATAAGATGGGTAGTAGGGGGGTGACAAGGACACTAAACTTCAGGAGGGCAAATTTCCAACGGATGAGAGAGGATCTTGGTGCAATTAACTGGGACGATATCCTGAGACATAAAAATACACAAAGAAAATGGGAGACGTTTATTAGCATCCTGGATAGGACCTGTGCACAGTATATACCGTATGGGAATAAACATACTAGAAATAGGAGGAAACCAATATGGCTAAATAGAGCTGTAAGGGGCGCAATAAGGGACAAAAAGAAAGCATTTAGAGAATTAAAGGAAGTAGGTAGTGAGGAGGCATTAAATAAATACAGAAAACTGAATAAATTCTGTAAAAAGCAAATCAAGGCAGCAAAGATTGAGACAGAGAGACTCATTGCCAGAGAGAGTAAAAATAATCCCAAAATATTCTTTAACTATATAAATAGTAAGAAACTAAAAAATGACAGTGTTGGCCCCCTTAAAAATAGTCTGGGTGAAATGGTGGATGAGGATGAGGAAAAAGCCAATATGCTAAATGACTTTTTTTCATCAGTATTTACAAAAGAAAATCCCATGGCAGACAAAATGACTAGTGATAAAAATTCCCCATTAAATGTCACCTGCTTAACCCAGCAGGAAGTACAGCGGCGTCTAAAAATAACTAAAATTGACAAATCTCCGGGCCCGGATGGGATACACCCCCGAGTACTGCAGGAACTAAGTACAGTCATTGATAGACCATTATTTTTAATCTTTAAAGACTCCATAATAACAGGGTCTGTACCACAGGACTGGCGTATAGCAAATGTGGTGCCAATATTCAAAAAAGGGGCAAAAACTGAACTCGGTAATTATAGGCCAGTAAGTTTAACCTCTACTGTGGGTAAAATCCTGGAGGGCATTCTAAGGGATGCTATGCTGGAGTATCTGAAGAGGAATAACCTCATGACCCAGTATCAGCACGGGTTTACTAGGGACCGTTCATGTCAGACTAATTTGATCAGCTTCTATGAAGAGGTAAGTTCAGGACTGGACCAAGGGAACCCAGTGGACGTAGTATATATGGACTTTTCCAAAGCTTTTGATACGGTGCCACACAAAAGGTTGTTACATAAAATGAGAGTAATGGGGATAGGGGAAAATATGTGTAAGTGGGTTGAGAGCTGGCTCAGGGATAGGAAACAAAGGGTGGTTATTAATGGAGCACACTCGGACTGGGTCGCGGTTAGCAGTGGGGTACCACAGGGGTCAGTATTGGGCCCTCTTCTTTTTAACATATTTATTAATGACCTTGTAGGGGGCATTCAGAGTAGAATTTCAATATTTGCAGATGACACTAAACTCTGCAGGGTAATCAATACAGGGGAGGACAATTTTATATTACAGGATGATTTATGTAAACTAGAAGCTTGGGCTGATAAATGGCAAATGAGCTTTAATGGGGATAAATGGGTAGAAGTAATAAGATGTATAACTATGTGCTTAATTCTAAAACTCTGGGCAAAACCGTCAATGAAAAAGACCTGGGAGTATGGGTGGATGACAAACTCATATTCAGTGGCCAGTGTCAGGCAGCTGCTACAAAGGCAAATAAAATAATGGGATGTATTAAAAGAGGCATAGATGCTCATGAGGAGAACATAATTTTACCTCTATACAAGTCACTAGTTCGACCACACTTAGAATACTGTGCACAGTTCTGGTCTCCGGTGTATAAGAAAGACATAGCTGAACTGGAGCGGGTGCAGAGAAGAGCGACCAAGGTTATTAGAGGACTGAGGGGTCTGCAATACCAAGATAGGTTATTACACTTGGGGCTATTTAGTTTGGAAAAACGAAGACTAAGGGGTGATCTTATGTTAATGTATAAATATATGAGGGGACAGTACAAAGACCTTTCTGATGATCTTTTTAATCATAGACCTGAGACAGGGACAAGGGGGCATCCTCTACGTCTGGAGGAAAGAAGGTTTAAGCATAATAATAGACGCGGATTCTTTACTGTAAGAGCAGTGAGACTATGGAACTCTCTGCCGTATGATGTTGTAATGAGTGATTCATTAATTAAATTTAAGAGGGGACTGGATGCCTTTCTGGAAAAGTATAATGTTACAGGGTATATACACTAGATTCCTTGATAAGGCGTTGATCCAGGGAACTAGTCTGATTGCCGTATGTGGAGTCGGGAAGGAATTTTTTTCCCCATGGTGGAGTTACTCTTTGCCACATGGGGTTTTTTTGCCTTCCCCTGGATCAACATGTTAGGGCATGTTAGGCTAGGCTATGGGTTGAACTAGATGGACTTACAGTCTTCTTTCAACCTTAATAACTATGTAACTATGTATATATATATTTATTTTTTTTGCCTAAAATACAAAGGAAAACTGTCATCTTTAACTTTAGGTCTTCTAGAGATCATTTCATCTTCAACTTACTTAATTCTTCACAATAACAGTAATTTTGACATGGGGTGCCCAAATTTTTCATGCAACTGTATAACTTATTGATAAATGGTTGAACTTGATGAATTTTTTTTTAGAACCCATTTCTCAAATTTACAATAAATTAACTCCACAGCTTTAACAAGATGAGGGACAACCACTTACCCATTACTGTTGGATAATATCACACAGACAAGAACAATTATTTCTATGTGTAAGCGATTCACTTTCCAGCTGAGGAACAGCCAATAATTTTATGACATTTTCTATAAAATATTATTGTTCCCTTCACTCAGTCCATTCTGTGTACTCTTCTTTTGTGACAGCTGACAATTAAGAATATCTACTTTAACCATTAGTTTCTTACAATGTGCTGTGAATTTGAGGAGATGACTTCTGCTAATAAATGAGCAAGATTAATGCTTTACTTTATTAAATCGATGTGTCTTTTAGAAAATGCATGACAATATTTTGGTAGCTCTAGATGTGGCAGCTTGGCATTACTATGATTCTTAAAGGCAATGCATATTCAGAAAATGATCAATGCTTTGAATCAGGATTTGTTGTGTTAAATGTATTGTTAAAAAATATTAACAATGGGTTTGTTTTCTCATACCACAATTTACAGTACTTGGGCACAAATTTTAAGCAGGTGCTGGTAAAATGCTGCAAAGTGAGAATGCTTTAAAAAATAGAAGTGTTAATAATTTGTTTTTTATTAACAAACAAAATTGAAAATGGAAGAACAAAAGAGAATTCTAAATAAAATCAATAGTTGGTGTGAGCACACTTTGCTTTCAAAACAGCATCAATTCTTCTATAGATACTTGCAAACAGTTTTGGAGGCGTTCAGCAGGAAGGTTGTTCCAAACATCTTGGAGAACTAACCAAAGATCTTCTGTGGATGTAGGCTTGTGCAAATCTGTCTGTCTCTTTATGTACTTCCACAAAGCCTTGATGTTATTGAGATCGAGGCTCTGTGGGGGTCATATAATCACTTCCAGAACTCCTTGTTCTTCCTTACTCTTAAGAACGTTCTTAATGAAATTGGCTGTATGTTTCTTGCTGCAGAATAAATTTGAAACCAATCAGATGCCTCTATGTTGAGAATGCATCAGAAATCTGCTTGTATTTCTCAGCATTGAGGACACCATAATGCATGACCAAATCCCCAACACGATTTCCTAAAATACAGCCCCAGACTTGCTAGGAATCTCCACCCTCCTTACAGGTTAGTCTTCGAAAAACCTTAAACTGCGCATCTTGAAATCCTAGTCTGCATTGAAATTTTTGCTTGGGAGAAACTTTGCTGATACAGTATAACTCCTGTTGTGAATTTGGATTCTGGGCTCCCCCGGTGGCTACTGGTGGAATTGAACTTGTGACATCATCTTCCCTGTTCACCTGTTCTGATTAGATCTGGGTGTCGCTATATAACCTGGCTTCTCTGTTAGATGCTTGCCGGTCAACAATGTTATCAGAAGCCTCTCTGTGCTTGTTCCTGCTCCCAGACATCTACTAGATAAGTTGGACATTCGTCCATGTTTTGTTTTTGTATTTTGGTTCCAGTTCACAGCTGCAGTTTCGTTACTGTGTCTGGAAAGCTCTTGTTGATCAGGAATTGCCACTCTGGTATTATGAGTTAATGCCAGAGTCCTAAAGTAATTTCTGGATGTGTTTTGTTAGGGTTTTCTACTGACCATGAAAGTATGCTTTCTGTCTTCTGCTATCTAGAAAGCGGACCTCAAATTTGCTAAAACTATTTTCCTGCTGCGTTTGTTGTTTCATCTCATATCACCGCCAATATATGTGGGGGGCCTCTGTCTCCTTTTTGGGCATTTCTCTAGAGGTGAGTCAGGTCTTATATTTACCTCTGCTAGCATTATTTAGTTCTCCGGCCGGCGCTGGGCATATAGGGATAAAAAGTAGGACATGCTACCTGGCTACTTCTAGATGATGCGGTAGGTTTAGTTCATGGTCAGTATAGTTACATCTTCCAAGAGCTTGTTCCTATTGAGGCTTATGCTAGTTCTCTGGCCATGGAGATCATGACAGTTTGACCGGCCCACTAAAGGGTTAAAATCCTTGGCTGAGAAAGGAGAGAAATAAGAAGTCTGCTGAAAATTTTTTTTTTTTTTTTTTTTTTTTTTTTTTCTCTAGTAGTTAGTGTGCTCTTAATTGGATCACTTGCCAGTCTGTCTATGCTGCAGTCTTTCTTTTTTTTCTCTCTCCTTCTAATCTTTGAATGGCTCTATGTTCACCTGTCTATAATGGATCTACAGAGTGTAACTGCAGGTTTGAATAATCTCGCCACGAAAGTACAAAGTTTGCAAGATTTTGTTGTTCATGCTCCGGTATCAGAGCCGAGAATTCCTTTGCCGGAATTCTTCTCAGGGAATAGATCTAGCTTTCAGAATTTTAGAAATAATTGTAAGTTATTTTTGTCCCTGAAATCTCGTTCTGCTGGAGACCCTGCACAGCAGGTTGGGATTGTGATTTCCTTGCTCCGCGGCGACCCTCAAGATTGGGCTTTTGCATTGGCACCAGGGGATCCTGCGTTGCGCAATGTGGATGCGTTTTTTCTGGCCTTGGGCTTGCTGTATGAGGAACCTCATTTGGAACTTCAGGCAGAAAAAACTTTGATGTCCCTATCGCAGGGGCAAGATGAAGCTGAAATTTACTGCCAAAAATTCCGTAAATGGTCTGTGCTTACTCAGTGGAATGAGTGTGCCTTGGCGGCTACTTTCAGAGAGGGTCTTTCTGATGCCATTAAGGATGTTATGGTGGGGTTCCCTGTGCCTGCAAGTCTGAATGAGTCCATGACAATGGCCATTCAGATCGATAGGCGTCTGCGGGAGCGCAAACCAGTGCACCATCTGGCGGTGTCCACTGAGAAGACGCCAGAAAACATGCAGTGTGATAGAATTCTGTCCAGAAGCGAGCGGCAGAATTTTAGACGGAAAAATGGGTTGTGTTTCTATTGTGGGGATTCTACTCATGTTATATCAGCATGCTTTAAGCGTACTAAAAAGCTTGATAAATCCGTTCCCATTGGCACTTTACAGTCTAAATTTATTTTGTCTGTGACCCTGATTTGCTCTTTGTCATCTATTACTACGGACGCCTATATCGACTCTGGCGCCGCTTTGAGTCTTATGGATTGGTCCTTTGCCAATCGTTGTGGGTATGATTTAGAGCCTTTGGAAACTCTTATTCCTCTGAAGGGGATTGACTCCACCCCATTGGCTAATAATAAACCACAATACTGGACACAAGTGACTATGTGTATTAATCCGGATCACCAGGAGACTATTCGTTTTCTGGTGCTGTATAATCTACATGATGATTTGGTGCTGGGATTGCCATGGCTGCAGTCTCACAACCCAGTCCTTGACTGGAGAGCTATGTCTGTGTTGAGCTGGGGATGTAAGGGGACTCATGGGGACGTACCTTTGGTGTCCATTTCATCATCTATTCCCTCTGAAATCCCTGAGTTCCTGTCTGATTATCGTGACGTCTTTGAAGAACCCAAGCTGGGTTCACTACCTCCGCACCGTGAGTGCGATTGTGCTATAGATTTAATTCCGGGTAGTAAATACCCAAAGGGTCGTTTATTTAATCTGTCTGTGCCTGAACATACTGCTATGCGAGAATATATAAAGGAGTCCTTGGAAAAGGGACATATTCGTCCATCGTCATCTCCCTTAGGAGCCGGTTTTTTCTTTGTGTCAAAAAAAGACGGCTCTTTGAGACCATGTATTGATTATCGGCTTTTGAATAAAATCACGGTTAAATATCAATACCCATTGCCGTTGCTGACTGATTTGTTTGCTCGCATAAAGGGGGCCAAGTGGTTCTCTAAGATTGATCTCCGTGGAGCGTATAATTTGGTGCGGATCAGGCAGGGGGATGAGTGGAAAACCGCATTTAATACGCCCGAGGGCCACTTTGAGTATTTGGTGATGCCTTTTGGTCTTTCTAATGCCCCTTCAGTCTTCCAGTCCTTTATGCATGATATTTTCCGCGATTTTTTGGATAAATTTATGATAGTGTATCTGGATGATATTCTGATTTTTTCGGATGATTGGGACTCTCATGTCCGGCAAGTTAAGAGGGTTTTTCAGGTTTTGCGGTCTAATTCTCTGTGTGTCAAGGGTTCTAAGTGCGTTTTTGGGGTTCAGAGAATTTCCTTTTTGGGATATATTTTTTCTCCCTCTTCCATTGAGATGGATCCTGTCAAGGTTCAAGCTATTTGTGATTGGACGCAGCCCTCTTCTCTTAAAAGTCTTCAGAAATTTTTGGGCTTTGCCAACTTTTATCGTCGATTTATTTCTGGTTTTTCGGATGTCGTTAAGCCATTGACCGATTTGACTAGACAGGGTGCTGATGTTGCTAATTGGTCCCCTGATGCTGTGGAGGCCTTTCAGGAGCTTAAGCGCCGTTTTTCTTCTGCCCCTGTGTTGCGTCAGCCTGATGTGACTCTTCCTTTTCAGGTTGAGGTCGACGCTTCTGAGATCGGGGCTGGGGCAGTGTTGTCGCAGAAAAGTTCTGACTGCGCCGTGATGAGGCCTTGTGCCTTCTTTTCCCGTAAATTTTCGCCCGCTGAGCGGAATTATGATGTTGGGAATCGGGAGCTTTTGGCCATGAAGTGGGCGTTTGAGGAATGGCGCCATTGGCTCGAGGGGGCCAGACATCAGGTGGTGGTATTGACTGACCACAAAAATTTGATCTATCTTGAGACCGCCAGGCGCCTGAATCCTAGACAGGCGCGCTGGTCATTATTTTTCTCTCGGTTTAATTTTGTGGTATCGTACCTACCGGGTTCTAAGAATGTTAAGGCGGATGCCCTTTCTAGGAGTTTTGAGCCTGATTCACCCGGCAACTCTGACCCCACAGGTATTCTTAAGGAGGGAGTTATCTTGTCAGCCGTTTCTCCAGACCTGCGGCGGGCCTTGCAGGAGTTTCAGGCGGATAGACCGGATCGTTGTCCGCCTGATAGGTTGTTTGTTCCTGATGATTGGACCAGTAGAGTCATCTCTGAGGTACATTCTTCTGCATTGGCAGGTCATCCTGGAATTTTTGGTACCAGGGATTTGGTGGCAAGATCCTTCTGGTGGCCTTCCCTGTCACGAGATGTGCGAGGCTTTGTGCAGTCTTGTGACGTTTGTGCTCGGGCCAAGCCTTGTTGTTCTCGGGCTAGTGGATTATTGTTGCCCTTGCCTATTCCTAAGAGGCCTTGGACACACATCTCGATGGATTTTATTTCAGATCTGCCTGTTTCTCAGAAGATGTCTGTCATCTGGGTGGTGTGTGACCGTTTTTCTAAGATGGTCCATTTGGTTCCCCTGCCCAAATTGCCTTCTTCTTCCGAGTTGGTGCCCCTGTTTTTTCAAAATGTTGTTCGTTTGCATGGTATTCCTGAGAATATCGTTTCTGACAGAGGAACCCAATTTGTGTCTAGATTTTGGCGGGCATTCTGTGCTAGGATGGGCATAGATTTGTCTTTTTCGTCTGCTTTTCACCCTCAGACTAATGGCCAGACCGAGCGGACTAATCAGACCCTGGAGACATATCTGAGGTGTTTTGTGTCTGCTGACCAGGATGATTGGGTTGCTTTTTTGCCATTGGCGGAGTTCGCCCTCAATAATCGGGCCAGCTCTGCCACTTTGGTGTCCCCGTTTTTCTGTAATTCGGGGTTCCACCCTCGATTTTCCTCCGGTCAGATGGAATCCTCGGATTGTCCTGGAGTGGATGCGGTGGTGGAGAGATTGCATCATATCTGGGGGCAGGTGATGGACAATTTAAAGTTGTCCCAGGAGAAGACTCAGCTTTTTGCCAACCGTCACCGTCGTGTTGGTCCTCGGCTTTGTGTTGGAGATTTGGTGTGGTTGTCTTCTCGTTTTGTCCCTATGAGGGTCTCATCTCCTAAGTTTAAGCCTCGGTTCATCGGTCCGTATAAAATATTGGAGATTCTTAACCCTGTTTCCTTCCGTTTGGACCTCCCTGCATCCTTTTCTATTCATAACGTTTTTCATCGGTCGTTATTGCGCAGGTATGAGGCACCGGTTGTGCCTTCCGTTGAGCCTCCTGCTCCGGTGTTGGTTGAGGGTGAGTTGGAGTACGTTGTGGAAAAAATCCTAGACTCCCGTGTTTCCAGACGGAGACTCCAGTATCTGGTCAAGTGGAAGGGATACGGCCAGGAGGATAATTCTTGGGTCACTGCATCTGATGTTCATGCCTCTGATCTGGTTCGTGCCTTTCATAGGGCCCATCCTGATCGCCCTGGTGGTTCTGGTGAGGGTTCGGTGCCCCCTCCTTGAGGGGGGGGTACTGTTGTGAATTTGGATTCTGGGCTCCCCCGGTGGCTACTGGTGGAATTGAACTTGTGACATCATCTTCCCTGTTCACCTGTTCTGATTAGATCTGGGTGTCGCTATATAACCTGGCTTCTCTGTTAGATGCTTGCCGGTCAACAATGTTATCAGAAGCCTCTCTGTGCTTGTTCCTGCTCCCAGACATCTACTAGATAAGTTGGACATTCGTCCATGTTTTGTTTTTGTATTTTGGTTCCAGTTCACAGCTGCAGTTTCGTTACTGTGTCTGGAAAGCTCTTGTTGATCAGGAATTGCCACTCTGGTATTATGAGTTAATGCCAGAGTCCTAAAGTAATTTCTGGATGTGTTTTGTTAGGGTTTTCTACTGACCATGAAAGTATGCTTTCTGTCTTCTGCTATCTAGAAAGCGGACCTCAAATTTGCTAAAACTATTTTCCTGCTGCGTTTGTTGTTTCATCTCATATCACCGCCAATATATGTGGGGGGCCTCTGTCTCCTTTTTGGGCATTTCTCTAGAGGTGAGTCAGGTCTTATATTTACCTCTGCTAGCATTATTTAGTTCTCCGGCCGGCGCTGGGCATATAGGGATAAAAAGTAGGACATGCTACCTGGCTACTTCTAGATGATGCGGTAGGTTTAGTTCATGGTCAGTATAGTTACATCTTCCAAGAGCTTGTTCCTATTGAGGCTTATGCTAGTTCTCTGGCCATGGAGATCATGACAAACTCCCTTGTGTCTTGTTGCAGTGCTCAGTCTTCCCATGGTGTATGACCTATAACATGAAACAGTCTTCCACAACCTCACCTTTGTAGCAGTTCCTCGCCCACTGTTAAGCCACATACTCAGCTGTTTAACCTACCTATGAAAATGATGATCATTATTACCAGATTGGTATAATTTGTTACGCATAAACCTTACTATAATCCAGTGTTCCCCAACTCCAGTCCTCAAGAGCCACCAACAGGTCATGTTTTCAGGATTTCCTTAGTATTTCACAGGTCACTGCTATAATCCTACAAAATCCCAGCTATGTGCAAGTGCACCTAGAAGATTTGCTGCTATTTTGAAGGCAAAAGGGTGGTCAAGTATTGATTTGATTTAGAAATCTCTTTTCTTAATTCACTCTGCATTTAAGTAATTGATAAAAATAAACTATTTTCACTTCTATTATTGAAAACATTGTTGCTTTGCAGCATTTTTTCCGCACCATCCTAAAACTTTTGCACAATACAGTTTATTAAAGGAAAAATTGTAATTTTGCATTTTTTCCAACAACTTCTGAGAGCTAATTAAGATTCACACTTCCTGTTAATAACAGAAGACTTTTAAGCAAGTTATAAACAGAGGCAGGATTCCTATGACTGGTAACACCTCTATCCACAGCTGATAACACTGGATCTGCCAATGAAAATAGGTGATATCACAACTGACGCTGCTTCCCCTTGTACATGCTCATTAGGTGCTTCAGTACAAGAGATAGGCTCTGAGTCAGTCTATCACTGATAATGTAAATGTGGATTTAATCAAACATGAGGTATAAGTATTGAACAGCCTGCGTGGCCAGTGTGAAAAATGCAAGATTTAAGAAGGCTGAGCCTATGACAGGGTGTCCTATTGCTATGGCCCCCAGCTTTCAGTTATTAACTGTGAGAAATATGCAGCAAATATTAAAATTTCTTGGAGCACTACCAAAGGTGAAATAAAGTTTTGCATGGTTTTCATTGAAATCAATGACCAATGCATATATTATATGGACTTATATTGACATGTAAGGTAATTTTGATCAAATCAGACTCTCTGCAGATGTTGTGGCTGATAGATCTAAATCCTGAATTTTATGTCCTTTTCTAAAAGGACCCAATGCTGTCTTCCAGGTGAGCAACCCAAGTTTACCCAATGAATAGAGAGGAGTAGATCACTCCAGACGACACTGGTCCATGCTCCAGATTAGTAGTCTCTCGGCATGGACAGGAGCATGCTCAAATATCCCTTTCCCCCAGGATTGGCTTGCGATTTGCAGGATATCTCACCAGCCTGGCAAATCATAAGCTGAGCCTGGAATCCCAGAAGGGATGGAATTCCCACAGCTTTTGCCCATGCCCAGACATACTGACTCTAACCACGGACTGCAGTCGTGCAAAGCGATCCGGTCATCTTTATAATTAACTTAATGTTTCTTTACTATAACTCCACTCAGTAATAACAATTAACAATGAAGTGAATAGTTGCAGTCTTGGTGAGCGCTGCCGAAACAGATGAGACCAAGGATGAGAAAGACTTTTAATTCAACTACGCATTTCGGGGCCAATCTGGCTCCTTCGTCAAGTACATAACCTGAAGATGGAGCCAGATCGGACCCGAAATGCATAGTCTGAGTTAAAAGCATTTTTCTTCCGTTCCGTCAGTGCTCACTGTTATGTTGAGCTGGTGGTTAGGAGCACTAGAAATGACCAAATGAGCAAACTAGTAATACAGGACGAGCTCTGGGAAGTTTGAGCTCTGCTGACCGCAACCCCTAATCCTAACATAACAACTAGAAATAGCCGTGGAGCGTTCCTGACTCTGCCTAGATGCCTCTTCACAGCCTAAGGGCTAACTACCCCTAAAAAAAGAAAATACAGCCTACCTTGCCTCAGAGAAATTCCCCAAAGAAATAGGCAGCCCCCACATATATTGACTGTGAGTTAAGATGGAAGTCACAAACGCAGGAATGAAATAGGTTTCAGCATAGGAGGCCAGACTTAACTAAACAGACTGAGGATAGAAAAGGTATCTTTGCGGTCAGCATAAAAAAACTAACAAAAAACCACGCAGAGTGTGCAAAAGAAACCACCGCACCGACTCACGGCGCGGTGGTGCCACTCTGCATCCCAGAGCTTCCAGCTAACAGGACAAAATCATAATAGCAAGCTGGACAAAAAAACAGTGGTAACAAATAAGCTAGCAGGGACTTAGCTTTTGCTGAAGTAGACAGGTCATCTGAAAGATCCAAGAGAACTAAACCAGTACTAGGACATTGACAGCTGGCATCAAGTAACGATCTGAGTGGAGTTAAATAGAGCAGCCAGCCAAGGCCTAAACGAGATCAGCTGGAGAAGGAATCTCAGAACCAGCAGCTCCACTCACAGCCACTAGAGGGAGTCCATGAACAGAACTCGCCGAAGTACCATTCATAACCACAGGAGGGAGCTCGAGAACAGAATTCACAACAGTACCCCCCCCTTGAGGAGGGGTCACCAAACCCTCACCAGAGCCTCCAGGCCGATCCGGACGAGCCAAATGAAAGGCACGAACAAGATCGGCAGCATGAACATCAGAGGCAACCACCCAGGAATTATCCTCCTGACCATAACCCTTCCACTTGACTAGGTACTGAAGTTTCCGTCTCGAAATACGAGAATCTTCTCCACCACATACTCCAACTCCCCCTCAACCAACACCGGGGCAGGAGGATCAACGGAGGGAACCATAGGAGCCACATATCTCCGCAATAACGACCTATGGAACACATTATGGATGGCGAAAGAAGCTGGAAGGTCCAAACGAAATGACACAGGATTAAGAATTTCAGAAATCTTATAAGGACCAATGAAACGAGGCTTAAACTTAGGAGACGAAACCTTCATAGGAACAAAACGAGACGACAACCAAACCAAATCCCCAACACGAAGTCGGGGACCAACACAGCGACGGCGGTTAGCGAAATGTTGAGCCTTCTCCTGAGACAATGTCAAATTGTCCACTACGTGAGTCCAAATTTGCTGCAACCTGTCCACCACAGAATCCACACCAGGACAGTCCGAAGGCTCAACCTGCCCTGAAGAAAAACGAGGGTGGAAACCAGAATTACAGAAAAAAGGCGAAACCAAAGTGGCCGAGCTGGCCCGATTATTAAGGGCGAACTCAGCCAAAGGCAAGAAGAACACCCAATCATCCTGATCAGCAGAAACAAAGCATCTCAGATATGTTTCCAAAGTCTGATTGGTTCGTTCGGTTTGGCCATTTGTCTGAGGATGGAAAGCTGAAGAAAAAGACAAATCAATGCCCATCTTAGCACAAAAGGACCGCCAAAATCTTGAAACAAACTGGGAACCTCTGTCCGACACAATGTTCTCCGGAATGCCATGTAAACGAACCACATGCTGGAAAAACAATGGAACCAAATCAGAGGAGGAAGGCAATTTAGGCAAAGGTACCAAATGGACCATCTTAGAGAAGCGATCACAAACCACCCAGATAACTGACATCCTCTGAGAGACAGGGAGATCTGAAATAAAATCCATGGAAATATGTGTCCAGGGCCTTTTCGGGACCGGCAAGGGCAAAAGCAACCCACTGGCACGAGAACAGCAGGGCTTAGCCCGAGCACAAGTCCCACAGGACTGCACAAAAGAACGCACATCTCGTGACAAGGAAGGCCACCAAAAGGATCTAGCCACCAAATCTCTGGTACCAAAGATTCCAGGATGACCAGCCAACACCGAACAATGAACCTCAGAGATAACTCTACTAGTCCATCTATCAGGGACAAACAGCTTCTCCGCTGAGCAACAGTCAGGTCTATCAGCCTGAAACTCCTGCAGCACCCGCCGCAAATCAGGGGAGATGGCAGACAAAATTACCCCCTCTTTGAGAATACCGGCCGGCTCAGGAACTCCCGGAGAATCAGGCACAAAACTCCTTGAAAGGGCATCAGCCTTCACATTCTTAGAACCCGGAAGGTATGAAACCACAAAATTGAAGCGGGAGAAAAACAGCGACCATCGAGCCTGTCTAGGATTCAACCGCTTGGCAGACTCGAGATAAGTCAGATTCTTGTGATCCGTCAAGACCACCACGCGATGTTTGGCTCCTTCAAGCCAATGTCGCCACTCCTCAAACGCCCACTTCATAGCCAACAATTCTCGATTACCCACATCATAATTGCGCTCAGCAGGCGAAAACTTTCTAGAAAAGAAAGCACATGGTTTCATCACAGAGCCATCAGAACCTCTTTGAGACAAAACAGCCCCTGCTCCAATCTCAGAAGCATCCACCTCGACCTGAAACGGGAGCGAAACATCTGGCTGACACAACACAGGGGCAGAAGAAAAACGACGCTTCAGCTCCTGAAAAGCCTCAACGGCCGCAGAGGACCAATTGACCACATCAGCACCTTTCTTGGTTAAATCAGTCAATGGTTTAACAACACTAGAAAAATTAGCGATGAAGTGACGGTAAAAGTTAGCAAAGCCCAGAAATTTCTGAAGGCTCTTCACATAAGTAGGCTGAGTCCAATCATAAATGGCCTGAACTTTAACAGGGTCCATCTCGATAGTAGAAGGGGAAAAAATGAAGCCCAAAAATGAAACCTTCTGAACTCCAAAGAGGCATTTAGACCCATTCACAAACAAGGAATGAGCACGAAGGACCTTGAACACCATTCTGACCTGCTTCACATGGGACTCCCAATCGTCCGAAAAGACCAAAATATCATCCAAAAATACAATCACGAATCTATCCAGGTACTTTCGGAAGATGTCATGCATAAAGGACTGAAACACAGATGGAGCATTAGAAAGCCCGAATGGCATCACCAAGTACTCAAAATGGCCCTCGGGCGTATTAAATGCTGTTTTCCATTCATCGCCCCGTTTAATACGCACAAGATTATACGCCCCTCGAAGATCTATCTTGGTGAACCAGCTAGCCCCCTTAATCCGAGCAAACAAATCAGACAGTAGCAGCAAAGGGTACTGAAATTTGATGGTGATTTTATTAAGAAGGCGGTAATCTATACAAGGTCTCAGAGAACCATCCTTCTTGGCCACAAAAAAGAACCCTGCTCCCAACGGTGATGACGATGGGCGAATATGCCCTTTCTCCAAGGACTCCTTTATATAACTCCGCATTGCAGCGTGTTCTGGCACAGATAAATTGAACAGTCGGCCCTTCGGAAACTTACTACCAGGAATCAAATTAATAGCACAATCGCAATCCCTATGAGGAGGTAGGGCACTGGATTTGGGCTCATCAAATACATCCCGGTAATCTGACAAGAACTCGGGGACTTCAGAAGGATGGGAAGATGAAATAGACAACAATGGAACATCCCCATGTACCCCTTGACAACCCCAACTGGATACAGACATTGATTTCCAATCCAATACTGGATTATGGACCTGTAGCCATGGCAAACCCAAAACGACCACATCATGCAGATTATGCAACACCAAAAAGCGAATATCCTCCTGATGTGCAGGAGCCATGCACATGGTGAATTGAGTCCAGTACTGAGGCTTATTCTTGGCTAAAGGTGTAGCATCAATTCCTCTCAATGGAATAGGATACTGTAAGGGCTCCAAGAAAAAACCACAGCGCCTGGCAAACTCCAAGTCCATCAAATTTAGGGCAGCGCCTGAATCCACAAATGCCATAACAGAATAGGAGGACAAAGAGCAAATCAGAGTAACGGACAAAAGAAATTTTGGCTGTACAGTACCAATGGTGGCAGACCTAGCGAACCGCTTAGTGCGCTTAGGACAATCAGAGATAGCATGAGTGAGTCACCACAGTAAAAACACAGCCCATTCTGACGTCTGTATTCTTGCCGTTCAGCTCTGGTCAAGGTCCTATCACATTGCATAGGCTCAGGCTTCTGCTCAGAAAACACCGCCAAATGGTGCACATTTTTGCACTCACGTAAGCGTCGATCGATCTGAATGGCCAAGGACATAGACTCATTCAGACCAGCAGGCATGGGGAATCCCACCATAACATCCTTAAGGGCTTCAGAAAGACCCTTTCTGAAAATTGCCGCCAGGGCACACTCATTCCACTGAGTAAGCACAGACCACTTTCTGAACTTCTGACAATATACCTCCGCTTCATCCTGACCCTGACACAAAGCCAGCAAAATTTTCTCTGCCTGATCCACTGAATCTGGTTAATCATAAAGCAATCCAAGCGCCAGAAAAAACGCATCTACATTACGCAGTGCAGGATCTCCTGGCGCAAGGGAAAATGCCCAGTCTTGAGGGTCGCCACGCAGCAAAGAAATAATGATTTTTACTTGCTGAATGGGGTCACCAGAGGAGCGGGGTTTCAAAGCAAAAAACAGTCTACAATTATTTTTGAAATTCAGGAACTTAGATCTATCCCCAGAAAACAAATCAGGAATTGGAATTCTGGGTTCTAACATCGGGTTCTGAACTACATAATCTTGAATGCTTTGTACCCTTGCAGTGAGTTGATCCACACAAGAGGACAGACCTTGAATGTCCATATCTACACCTGTGTCCTGAACCACCCAGAGGTTAAGGGGAAAAGAAAGACAAAACACACTGCAGAGAAAAAAAAATGGTCTCAGAACTTCTCTTATCCCTCTATTGAGATGCATTAACACTTTGTGGGCCAGCTGTACTGTTATGTTGAGCTGGTGGTTAGGAGCACTAGAAATGACCAAATGAGCAAACTAGTAATACAGGACGAGCTCTGGGAAGTGGGAGCTCTGCTAACCGCAACCCCTAATCCTAACACAACAACTAGAAATAGCCGTGGAGCGTTCCTGACTCTGCCTAGACGCCTCTTCACAGCCTAAGGGCTAACTACCTCTAAAGATAGAAAATACAGCCTACCTTGCCTCAGAGAAATTCCCCAGAGAAATAGGCAGCCCCCACATATATTGACTGTGAGTTAAGATGGAAGTCACAAACACAGGAATGATATAGGTTTCAGCATAGGAGGCCAGACTTAACTAAACAGACTGAGGATAGAAAAGGTATCTTTGCGGTCAGCATAAAAAACTAACAAAAAAACACGCAGAGTGTGCAAAAGAAACCACCGCACCGACTCACGGCGCGGTGGTGCCACTCTGCATCCCAGAGCTTCCAGCTAACAGGACAAAATCATAATAGCAAGCTGGACAAAAAAACAGTGGTAACAAATAAGCTAGCAGGGACTTAGCTTTTGCTGAAGTAGACAGGTCATCTGAAAGATCCAAGAGAACTAAACCAGTACTAGGACATTGACAGCTGGCATCAAGTAACGATCTGAGTGGAGTTAAATAGAGCAGCCAGCCAAGGCCTAAACGAGATCAGCTGGAGAAGGAATCTCAGAACCAGCAGCTCCACTCACAGCCACTAGAGGGAGTCCATGAACAGAACTCGCCGAAGTACCATTCATAACCACAGGAGGGAGCTCGAGAACAGAATTCACAACAGCTCACCAAGACAGCGACTGTTATCCTTATTTCTGTAAAATGTGAATGAGCACATGTCATACAACCCAGGTTCGCTTGGTGCAGCGGTTATATTGTAGCACAATGCAAGTGAATGGGTTCCTGAGGGTACTGCAACTGCAACAAGCAATTTGCAGAAAATCCGACAAGGTTGGGCTTTTTGGGACTTCCTGTCATTGTCATAGTTTCCGCACGGTCACAAGGACTTATAATGCACTGCGATGTAGCAGTGGCAAAAATGAACTTTAGTCGCCATGTAGCCCCACTCTTTGGCATTAAGATGGTTAAGGTTTGGCGTTAAGGTATGAGGAGAACAGATCTATCAATCATGTGTCATAGTGTGTGTGGGCATGTTACAGCTTTTGTAAAAAGGCCCAAGAGCTAAATTATGCCTCTGACTTTCACCCCTACAACATCCATCTTTGTTACCCTTCACTTCCAATAATGTTGCAATGCTCCTACACATCCTTTCTTTGTTGCACGCACTGCCACTGGCTGGAAAAAAAAGTAGGACAAGTAAATAACTGAAGGAATCCAATTTTGATGCCTTTAACAAATGTAGTAGATCATTTTAATTTGTGCTGACATTTTCTGCAGTGATAGGATACATGGCTTGTGCCACTTCTTTACCATCTTCAAGATAACGCAAAAGACCAAACTTAGATGACGTCAAAATGGTTATTTATAGACAACCATAAATAATTCAAAAGTGACTAATATCACCTAAATTATACATATCAAAGTGAGCATGGTGACACAATAAAATCAGTGTAATCAAAGCAGTCAGAACACATTTGACCATGACTCTGGTCCATGACTACAAGCTATTTTAAAGATGATGAATGTGAGCAATTTATTGTTTTCAGTGATTTTATAAACTATATTTTTGGACTACAAGATGTACTTTTTAACATGAAAAAATCTTACCAAGAAATGTGTATGCCTTATATTCTGAGACTGCTTCCTATGGTTGAGGATATGCCTTTTTTCCCGATCACTGAGAGAAGTATATAGCAGCAAAACACTGTGCATGACTCCTTTTGCACGACACTGATCAGCCTGCACACCACTAAAGCTACACAGATGCACAGAGAAGTATCTAGGGGCATGACACTATGTAGAGGCACGACTCCTCTTACCGACTCTGATCAGAGCTGCACAGATGCTGCAGATCCTTACAAACTGACGGACCTTTCAGCTCATACGGTCAGTCACCAGCTTGGAAGGAACATCAAAATGTGGTAGAGTATACTCTGTGGGCCTGATTTATCAAAGTTTTTATGCCAATATTCTGGTGTAAAAAGGTTTGAAAAAAGCTCAAAACTTTACTTAAATTTTGCAAATTTTGATGTTCTACATCAATTTCTTACAGCTCCGACAAAGTGAGTAGAGCTGTTGCGGGACGGGGCATGGTGACTGCCACATGGCAAGACGCATACAAAGGTGCACACCATTTGTCCAACACTCCAGAGTCATGAATAGGTGTGATGAATTGTCTTACTCCAGCACATCTCCTCCACATTGCCAGTCTTAATGAATCGAGTTGTGTGAGTGTATGTGTGTTGATGTAGCAGATCAGTGTGTATTAATCCAGCACTGCTGTGTGTAAATGTAGCATAGCTGTGAGTATGTAAGAGTTGTGTGTGCATGTAGAAAAGCTGTGTGTGTGTAACAGCATTATGTGCATAAAACAGAGCTGTGTGTTTAACAGTGTTGTGTGTGTGTAACATATACCATATTCCAAATTATTATGCAAATGACATTTTTCTCGGATTTTCCTAAATGGTCGGTGCAAATGACAGTCAGTGTAATACAAGTCATCACCTGTTAGAGTATACATCGAATTTTATTGAAGAAACCTCCCAATGATAACAGTATAATCTCCAAAATGAATAAAAACTCAAAATGCACTGTTCCAAATTATTAGGCACAGTAGAATTTCTAAGCATTTGATATGTTTTACAGAACTGAAAATGCTCATTTGTGGAATTTGCAGCATTAGGAGGTCACATTCACTGAACAAAAAAGCTATTTAAGTCCAAAACATCCTAACAGGCCAAGTTACATGTTAACATAGGACCCCTTCTTTGATATCACCTTCACAATTCTTGCACCCATTGAACTTGTGAGTTTTTGGAGAGTTTCTGCTTGTATTTCTTTGCATGAAGTCAGAATAGCCTCCCAGAGCTGTTGTTTTGATGTCAACTGCCTCCCACCCTCGTAGATCTTTTGCTTGAATCTCCAAAGGTTCTCTATAGGGTTGAGGTCAGGGAAGATGGTGGCCACACCATGAGTTTATCTCCTTTTATGCCTATAGCAGCCAATGACTCACAGGTATTCTTTGCAGCATGAGAAGGTGCATTGTCATGTATGAAGATGATTTTGCTCCTGAAGGCACGTTTCTGCTTTTTATACCATGAAAGAAAGTTGTCAGTCAGAAACTCTATATACCGTATATACTCGAGTATAAGCAGACCCCCCTAATTTTGCAACAAAAAACTGGGAAAACTTATTGACTCGAGTATAAGCCTAGGGTGGAAAATGCAGCAGCTACCGGTAAATGTCAAAAATAAAAATAGATACCAATAAAAGTAAAATTAATTGAGACATCAGTAGGTTAAGTGTTTTTGAATATCCATATTGAATCAGGAGCCCCATATAATGCTCCATACAGTTCATTATGGCCCCATAAGATGCTCCATACATACACTCACCGGCCACTTTATTAGGTACACCTGTCCAACTTCTTGTTCACACTTAATTTCTAATCAGCCAATCACATGGCGGCAACTCAGTGCATTTAGGCATGTAGACATGGTCAAGACAATCTCCTGCAGTTCAAACCGAGCATCAGTATGGGGAAGAAAGGTGATTTGAGTGCCTTTGAACGTGGCATGGTTGTTGGTGCCAGAAGGGCTGGTCTGAGTATTTCAGAAACTGCTGATCTACTGGGATTTTCACGCACAACCATCTCTAGGGTTTACAGAGAATGGTCCGAAAAAGAAAAAAAATCCAGTGAGCGGCAGTTCTGTGGGCGGAAATGCCTTGTTGATGCCAGAGGTCAGAGGAGAATGGGCAGACTGGTTCGAGCTGATAGAAAGGCAACAGTGACTCAAATCGCCACCCGTTACAACCAAGGTAGGCCTAAGAGCATCTCTGAACGCACAGTGCGTCGAACTTTGAGGCAGATGGGCTACAGCAGCAGAAGACCACACCGGGTACCACTCCTTTCAGCTAAGAACAGGAAACTGAGGCTACAATTTGTACAAGCTCATCGAAATTGGACAGTAGAAGATTGGAAAAACGTTGCTTGGTCTGATGAGTCTCGATTTCTGCTGCGACATTCGGATGGTAGGGTCAGAATTTGGCGTAAACAACATGAAAGCATGGATCCATCCTGCCTTGTATGGAGCATCTTTGGGATGTGCAGCCGACAAATCTGCGGCAACTGTGTGATGCCATCATGTCAATATGGACCAAAATCTCTGAGGAATGCTTCCAGCACCTTGTTGAATCTATGCCACGAAGAATTGAGGCAGTTCTGAAGGCAAAAGGGGGTCCAACCCGTTACTAGCATGGTGTACCTAATAAAGTGGCCGGTGAGTGTAAATATGCCCCATATAATGCTCCATGCAGTTCTTTATGGCCCCATAAGATGCCCCATATAATGCTCCATTCAGTTCTTTATGGCCCCATAGATGCCCCATATAATGCTCCATGCAGTTCTTTATGGCCCCATAAATGCCCCATATAATGCTCCATGCAGTTCTTTATGGCCCCATAGATGCTCCATATAAGGCTCCATGCAATTCTTTATGGCCCCATAGATGCCCCATATAATGCTCCATGCAGTTCTTTATGGCCCCATAAATGCCCCATATAATGCCACATACAGTTCTTTATGGCCCCATAAATGCCCCATATAATGCTCCATGCAGTTCTTTATGGCCCCATAGATGCCCCATATAATGCTCCATGCAGTTCTTTATGGCCCCATAAATGCCCCATATAATGATCCATGCAGTTCTTATGGCCCCATAAATGCCCCATATAATGCTCCATGCAGTTCTTTATGGCCCCTTAGATGCCCCATATAATGCTCCATGCAGTTCTTTATGGCCCCATAGATGCCCCACATAATGCTCCATGCAGTTCTTTATGGCCCCATAGATGCCCCATATAATGCTCCATGCAGTTCTTTATGGCCCCATAAATGCCCCATATAATGCTCCATGCAGTTCTTTATGGCCCCTTAGATGCCCCATATAATGCTCCATGCAGTTCTTTATGGCCCCATAGATGCCCCATATAATGCTCCATGCAGTTCTTTATGGCCCCATAGATGCCCCATATAATGCTCCATGCAGTTCTTTATGGCCCCATAGATGCTCCATATCATGCTCCATGCAGTTCTTTATGGCCCCATAGATGCCCCATATAATGCTCCATGCAGTTCTTTATGGCCCCATAGATGCTCCATATAATGCTCCATGCAGTTCTTTATGGCCCCATAGATGCTCCATATCATGCTCCATGCAGTTCTTTATGGCCCCATAGATGCCCCATATAATGCTCCATGCAGTTCTATATGGCCCCATAGATGCCCCATATAATGCTCCATGTAGTTCTTTATGGCCCCATAGATGCCCCATATAATGCTCCATGCAGTTATGGCCCCATAGATGCCCCATATAATGCTCCATGCAGTTCTTTATGGCCCCATAGATGCCCCATATAATGCTCCATACATTTATGGCCCCATAGATGCCCCATATAATGCTCCATGCAGTTATGGCCCCCATAGATTCCCCATATAATGCTCCATGCAGTTCTTTATAGCCCCATAGATGCCTCATATAATGCTCCATGCAGTTCTTTATGGCCCCATAGATGCTCCATATAATGCTCCATGCAGTTCTTTATGGCCCCATAGATGCTCCATGCAGTTCTTTATGGCCCCATAGATGCCCAATATAATGCTCTATGCAGTTCTTTATGGCCCCATAGATGCCCCATATAATGCTCCATGCAGTTCTTTATGGCCCCATAGAATGCTCCATGCAGTTATGGCCCCATAGATGCCCCATATAATGCTCCATGCAGTTGTTTATGGCCCCATAGATGCCCCATATAATGCTCCATGCAGTTCTTTATGGCCCCATAGATGCCCCATATAATGTTCCATGCAGTTCTTTATGGCCTGTAGGGGTTCAGTCGCTCAGGTGCAACGGCTGACACGCAGGAGACACGTTCCTTTAAAAGTTGACAGGTTTATTTGCTCCATAAACCAGCAAGGCAGCAACAAAAAGGATAACAGTCCGTACATCAGGCCAACATAACATAAAAGTCCATAGAAGATCTCTGCACTTCTCAGGCCTGACGGCACTCAGGCTCTGTCTGAAGCCACAGACACAGAAAGGCTTCTCCGTCTCTTTACACAGACTCCTGTCTGTAGTGTCCAGCCTAGACACACGGAAATCTGTCCACACTGACAGATTCCCATACACTCACTGCCATGTGCCAAACACACCTCCATTATGAAGCCTGAAACCACACCCAGGTACCTGTCACATGATTAGACATGTGGTTCTGACATCACCACAGGTCCTGAAACAAACATAGACAGGCATGGTTATGCCCCTTACCCAGGGGTGAGGTATATGGGTAGCCAGACCCTCCCATCTCTCATAGCTACCCGTAACCCGGACCCAAATATACCAAACAATGCCTTATTACTTTATGTGCATTAAAGAAAACACTCCGGGTTACATCACAGCGACAAGCCTTCTCTGTGATACATACCTCCCGTCGACTATCCAACCTTTAGCCACGTTACATACCTCCCCCCTCTGCCTAAAGCCGTGGGGCTTGGCACTTGTCCTAAACTGACTAGAGACCCCTCTCAGTCGTCCCTGACAGTCAAACCATCTGTCAAAGTCAGGGCCTGTTATTGAACCCTTTCCTCGGCATTCGTCATCCCTTTCCGTCACATCCTTTGATAATGATGACCCCTTGTCATCTCGTCTGCTACAGGATCTCCCGCTTAAGTCACTGAGCCCTGAGCTAACTGAGGAGTCACTATTTCTAGCTCTTCCATCTGACCACCTTCGGTTCGCTCTCGGTCGTTGATCTCTCCTATTGTCTTTCTTCGGTGAGCAGCTCTTCTCTTTACGTCTATATCCTCTGTTAACTTCAGCTTGAGGACTTCCAGGCTTTAGAACACCTCTTTGCCTCTCTGGCAGCTGTTTATTAACTTGCAGTCTCTCAAGTCTCAGCTGTGCCATGCGATATTCCAGGAGCATGCGAATATTCCTAAGACTCTCTCTGGATCCGACAACCAGGAACGGAACCATCCCATCTTCACCCATGACCTGGACCTCTTCATCAGCCGGTATCCTCAGTCTCTTCAGACCGGATTTATCCACCATCTCCTGCATCACTCTCCCAAGTTTCCCAATGACTTTCGCCACCAGACCTTTAGGTACTTGGACTGTGTCTTCCACTAAGCCCAGCCGACTAAGAGCTTTCCTTTCACGCTCCAAACGCCTATCGGCTTCATCATTCTTCAAAATGATCTTCTGCTTTGTACGGAGGCAGTGTAGGTGCATATCCCTCAGGACAGCCACCCGCTTCACTGTGACTTCCCTAGTCGACAGTATGACCAATTGCTGAGCCTCAGGCACCCAGTGCACACTACACGCTTCTACTGCCTTTCTAAAGGCCTCATGCACACCTTCACCGGTACAGGCCTCTTGCACCTCTTCGGGTACATCAATCACGGTCTTGAAGAGCGGGGTCTCATCTTCACGGACATCTGCCACAACCGGGTGACCGTCTTGTTCCGCTTTTAGCACTAACTCTTGCTCAGTCTTTTCTTCTGCTTGAGCCTTCGCCAAGATGGGCATTGGCAACTCCTCTGCCAGGCAGCGACGCTCCTCCTCTCTCTGGAAAAGCTCCTGCTGATGCTTTTCTTGAGCCACTCTGAGCACGTCCATATCTTTCAATATGGCCCTATTCATGGTTTGACACGCTGATAGGTGACCTCTGAGCTCAGAGACTTCCTTCTCCAGCTCATCCACACTGTGCTCAATCGCCAGTCTCAGGATCCTTTCTTGCTCGACTGTCTCTTTAAGCAGCTCTATCTCACGGTCCTGCTCTCTTTTGGCTAGCACATGTCGCACCACCAGGTCTTTCATCAAACTTTCAGACGGGGTCTCTTGCCCACCCACACTCTGCCTCTTCAGAGTTCCACCTGTTTCTGCATCCACCTCTATGGTCTCTCCTGGGCTCTTGGTAACTTCAGAGTTCTCCACCTCTTCAACATCAGGTACTCTGGAGCCTTTATACTGAGCCACTTCAGCCTTTCCGGGCATTGCAGATATGGGACTACCGCAGGTCTGTTTTAACTCCAGCCCTACCTCTGTGCTGGGATTTGTCAGAGGTAAAGTGACCTCCTCATCAAAGACAGTAACCTGATCTGCACCTGACCCTGTCTCTTCCTCATCATCTCTCTTCTCAGGGGGTGTAACCTGTCGCGCCTTTCTGCGTCCCCCGCGACGGGATGAAGATCTGCGATTTTTACTGGGCTCCTCCTTACTGCACCCTTTTCCCTTTGCGCTCGAGTCACAGTCGGGATGGGAGTCTCCCCCTCTCACCCTGTCATCCTGGAACAGCAAGTCCCCACTTAAACAGGTGTCAGACCCACACTTTCTTCCAGTCACCCGTAACTCTGGACTATTGACATTAGGTGGCGCTACTTTCTCTTTACACATCCCATTAACAGGAATCCCCATAACCTGCTGCTGTAGTGGGGCTTCAATATGACCATTCTGTCTCTCCTCTGAACAACCCCATACTGCGTCAACTTCCCATATGTCTTCAAAGATCACAAAGTCCCGGTCCCTCTCAAAAGGGTAGAACAAGTCTGGTGTTATACCGCCATCTTGGCACTTTACATTTTTGGACATATCAATGATCACTCTGTCCACAGTATAGTCAACAGTGACCCCCATGCATGCAGCGAACATTGACCTTTTTCTCGGTTAGACAGAGAACGAGAGGAGTTCCCGTCAGAGTCACCTGACTCTTTGAGTCCAGCAGTCCAGATACTCCTTCACGGTGTAACATAACAGTACACACCTGTGGGCTGTCATCAAATGGGAAGTCTATGCCGCACTCGGAATACAAAAAACACAAACATTGTTTTTCCCCTTTTGAAAGCTCCACCCCTTTTTGGGTCACCACCCCCTTGTGGGCTACCGCCCCCTTGTGGACCATTTTCTCCTTTAGGGCCACCACCCCTTTTGGGGACTCCACCCCCTTTTGGGCAACTACCCCCTTTTGAGACGCAGCCCCTTTTTGGCCAACCATAATTATTTGGGCACTGCTCCGTTTTTTTTGGGGGGGGGACTCCACCCCCTTTTAGGGACACCACCCCACTCTGGGGTACACCCTGTGGACTTCCCACAGCACTCTCAGGCCCCAGTTCGCCCAGCACACCAATGTGACTCTGGCCCTTTAAGAGTCTGCACACTAAACCAGCAATGTCTTTTTTTTTTTTTCCTCTCTTTGCTGCAACCGCGCTGCACAGCTCAACCGCAGACTTCGTGGACCCGCCGATCCACAGCAAGCCGCTTGTCACCTTCGTGGACCCACCAATCCACAGCAAGCCGCTTGTCACCTTCGTGACCCCACCGAGCCACAGCAAACTTCGTGACCTCACCGAGCCACAGCAAGCTGACTCTCAGGAAAAAAAACTCAGTCTCTCACTGACCCCGGTCAGAACAGCACACAGACTCCTGTCTGTTACACAGCCGGCTTCACAACCCAAACACAGTTTTTCACTGATTCCGGTTAGTACAATACACAGTTTTCAGACTGTTGTTATGGAAATATTAGGGTTGGATAAATTTATCCCTCTGTGTGTGCTGCGGCCGCTCCCAATTAGACTGAGTATTTTGAGCGCTCATCAAGAATGGACTGTACACAACTGTGACAGAACAACATTCCATCAATACTGAAACTTTATTGTACATACATAGTTTTATATTTTCACATAGAAAGGAGTGGTTAGGGGTTGTCAGGGGTGGTTAGTTAATTACCATATTGTCTAGCTCCTCTGTCATTGGTTATCTAAACATATATGGAATATTGTGATTAATGCTCATATGACAGAGGATTAAGCAACTAAACTTGAGTTCTGTATGTAGGACAGAGTGGAGACATTTGATCAGCAGTCACCAAACATCTGACTCTGTTCTGCTTTTAGGGATGGAAAACCCCATATGATCTGTCTGGGTTATATTAGTTCGTGTCAACCATTTTAAACCATTTATTATAATGTATATATTAGCTGTGAGTATAAGAGTATATATGATTATAGAGGAGTATACATGCAAGTGAGATCTACATGATATATATATTTCTATCACACCGCCACCCGTTGGCAACTTCACGGGTTCCTGGACACCCCTCAGCCTCAGAGATACCCAGACACACTGTCTCTCTTTTCTTCCACTCTGACCCCGATCAGTACACACGGACACCTGTCCGTTACCTGTTGGTGCCAGCCACACAGGTTCCCGGATCCCTCTTCTCCTCAGAGGTATCCACAAACTGCAGTTCTCACGTACCCCGGTCAGTATTTTACTCACGGTTGTCAAGACCGTCCAATCTTCTGGCTCAGACCAGCCATCGCTGCAACACGTGCTCATTGGATCTTTGCCCGCATCCAAAACACCAATTGTAGGGTTTCACTCGCTCAGGTGCAACGGCTTACATGCAGGAGACACGTTCCTTTAAAAGTTGACAGGTTTATTTGCTCCATAAACCAGCAAGGCAGCAACAAAAAGGATAACAGTCCGTACATCAGGCCAACATAACATAAAAGTCCATAGAAGATCTCTGCTCTTCTCAGGCCTGACAGCACTCAGGCTCTGTCTGAAGCCACAGACACAGAAAGGCTTCTCCGTCTCTTTACACAGACTCCTGTCTGTAGTGTCCAGCCTAGACACACGGAAATCTGTCCACACTGACAGGTTCCCATACACTCACTGCCATGTGCCAAACACACCTCCATTATGAAGCCTGAAACCACACCCAGGTACCTGTCACATGATTAGACATGTGGTTCTGACATCACCACAGGTCCTGAAACAAACATAGACAGGCATGGTTATGCCCCTTACCCAGGGGTGAGGTATATGGGTAGCCAGACCCTCCCATCTCTCATAGCTACCCGTAACCCGGACCCAAATATACCAAACAATGCCTTATTACTTTATGTGCATTAAAGAAAACACTCCGGGTTACATCACAGCGACAAGCCTTCTCTGTGATACATACCTCCCGTCGACTATCCAACCTTTAGCCACGTTACAGGCCCCATAGAATGCTCCATGCAGTTATGGCCCCATAGATGCCCCATATAATGCTCCATGCAGTTGTTTATGGCCCCATAGATGCTCCATATAATGCTCCATGCAGTTATGGCCCCATAGATGCCCCATATAATGCTCCATGCAGTTATGGCCCCATAGATGCCCCATATAATGCTCCATGCAGTTATGGCCACATAGATGCCCCATATAATGGTCCATGCAGTTCTTTATGGCCCCATAGATGCCCCATATAATGCTCCATGCAGTTATGGCCCCATAGATACTCCTTATAATGCTCCATGCAGTTATGGCCACATAGATGCCCCATATAATGCTCCATGCAGTTCTTTATGGCCCCATAGATGCCCCATATAATGCTCTATGCAGTTCTTTATGGCCCCATAAATGCCCCATATAATGCTCCATGCAGTTCTTTATGGCCCCAAATGTTAGGAGTCGAGTTCCCGCTGCTGCACGGGGGAATCTCGAACCATGTCTGCTGCGGTCTCTCATTCTGCATCAGCCGCAGTGGAGCCTGCTCAGCAGAGACGTCAGTCCCAGCGTCTTGCTCAGGCTCACTCTGTGCAAAGGGTTACTGCTGCTTTTCCAGCTTCTGCCATTGAAGCCAGTGCTGGGTAGCGACGAGCAGACGCTTTGGGACTAAGTCCTGCTTTTCCCATTCTGAGCATGCCCAGGGCAAGATCTCCATTTGGAGATCGAGGGTCACATGCGCAGATACTGCAGCAGATCCCATTGGTCCTCCAGGAAGGTCCTGAAGGTGCTCAACTTCTGTGGCAGCCTCCCATTGGTCCTTCTGGGAAGGTCCTGTACATGCTGCAGCTATAAAAGATTTGCATGGCCGCATGGCCATGCGCTAGTATACACTTGTTTATGTGTGTGTGTTGTGAGTGAAAGTCGCTCATTAATTATCCCCTCCCTTGTGTTTGAATGCTCGCGTAAGGAGGATGATTGTAATCTAGCGCCCGACTTGTAACCAACACTGGTACACAAACAGCGTCTATTGCTGTGACCGCCAGGGCGGCGCCGTGCGCTATCACCGCGCTTTCCAAACCCAATTCTGGGTGGTTAGTGGCGTCCGCCAGTGCGACATCGCATGCACTCTCTTGTTATTTAATAGTTTTGTTACGTGCGGTACTGCGGCCCTGTGATGCAACAGGGTTCACCTATTTCACACAGGTTGAAGCTAACTCGTGTGTATCCTCATTATACCGCCATATAGTCCGTCATTGCTTAGCAGCAGGTTCCATCTCTGCACGGTGGACCCCGGACTGCGAACGCACCTTATTCCTTTTCTCTAATTATTTGGTGCGTTCCGCTAGCCCTAACATTATACTAGCGCCAGGGTCTGGCTAAGTAATGACGGACGAACAGCGATTGCAGGGGTACATCCAGCTGCTGGAAGGCAGGTTGGCGGCTCTCGAGTGTGCAACCTCAGGGGTGGATGTTACCGCAATAGCTGTTCAGGCTGCTAGCGTGGCTGCGGCAGCTTTACCCACTGCCATCTCTGTTCTGACCTTATCTCACCTCCCGCTGCCAGAGAGATACTCTGGTGACAGTAAATCCTGTAGGGGTTTCGTGAGCCAGTGCGGTATACACCTTGAGCTCCTGGCTGCACGTTTTCCCACAGAGCGGGCAAAGGTGGGATTCATAATTTCTCTGCTGTCGGACAGGGCATTGGAGTGGGCTACGCCGCTGTGGGAGCGCGACGATCATGTGGTGCAGAGTGCAGAGCACTCTGAAACAGGTCTTTTTAGGACCCCAAGTCACCCATGATACGGCGCTCCAGCTGCTGGCATTGACTCAGGGTTTGTCCATGGTCAGCCATTTTGCCGTCCACTTCCGCACATTAGCGTCTGAGCTGGAATGGTCGGATAAGACCCTTATCCCGGTATTTTGGAGAGGGCTGGCTGACCATGTGAAGGACACTTTGGCCACTAGGGAGATTCTCGCCACACTGGAGGAGCTCATAGCTATATCAACCCGCATCGACCTTCGTTTTCACTAGCGAAGGTTGGAGCGAGCCCAGTGTAGGCAGAGGTTTCGGCTGGCTCCCATCTTCGCCAAACCTCAGGAATCTCCGGTCCAGGCGTCCGAGTCAGATGAGGGCATAGAGGCGTTGCGTGCGGGATCTAAGTCCCGGTCCGCTCGTGCACCTATGGTCTGTCATGTTTGCCGGCAGTCAGGACATCTTGCCTCCAAGTGTTCTCAGCAGTCGGGGGAACGTCCGCGTCTAGTGGTAGTTGGAGGAGGTACACTAGACACGGAGTGTCCTTCAAGGGGACAATAACCATAGGCCCATCCACTCTTACAGTAGAGCTTTGCCTGGACTCCGGGGCAGAAGGCAATTTAATGTCATCTGCTTTCGCCCAGCGTCACGCAATACCCCTGGTGATGCTCGCCAAACCTGTGACCGTTCGAGTGGTAAATGGGTCGACACTACCCTCACAGATTACACATCAGACCATTCCATTCACTCTTTCTATGTCTCCATCACGTCAGGAGATTATCTCCCTATTAGTCATTCCTGAGGGAATTGATGAGGTCCTGTTGGGGATACCATGGCTTCGCTATCATTCTCCTCATATAGAGTGGTCCTTGGAAAATTTTGGGATTGAGTAAATCATGTGAGGGTAGATGTCAGAGGGAGTGCGGTCAGGTTACTTCTACAGAGTTACCCGCATATCTTTCCTTTCTCCCCAAGCACTATTGATCCTATGCGGACGTGTTCTCCAAAAGGGCTGCGGAGACCCTTCCTCCTCACCGCCCCTATGACTGTCCTATTGACCTCTTGCCTGGTGCAGAGCCTCCCCGGGGTCGAGTCTATCCGTTATCTCTCCCGGAGATGGAGGCAATGTCCCAGTACATTCAAGAGAATCTGGCAAGAGGATTCATTAGGAAGTCAGTGTCACCTGCAGGGGCTGGGTTCTTCTTCGTGCAGAAGAAGAATAGAGAACTACGTCCATGCATAGACTACAGGGGTCTTAACAGCATCACCGTTAAGAATAAATACCCACTACCCCTGATATCTGAGCTTTTTGATAGGCTACGGGGAGCAAGGGTATTTACTAAGTTAGATCTGAGGGGTGCTTACAACCTGATTCGCATCCGTGAGGGGGATGAATGGAAGACGGCTTTTAACACCAGGGATGGGCACTATGAATATCTGATGATGCCCTTCAGGCTCTGTAATGCCCCAGCCATTTTCCAAGACTTTGTGAACGACATCTTCCGGGAGATGCTCACCACCTCGGTCGTAGTCTATCTGGATGATATTCTCATCTACTCTCCAGATATTGACTCCCATTGGAGAGATGTTCGCAAAGTTTTTGACCTCTTACGGGCAAACTCCCTCTACGCCAAGTTGGAGAAGTGTGTGTTTGAGCAGGAGTCCTTGCCTTTCCTTGGCTATATCATCTCTGCCCAGGGATTGGCTATGGATCCTGCCAAGCTACAGGCTGTGATGGACTGGCAAGAACCCCATTCTCTTAAAGCGGTGCAGCGCTTTATGGGGTTCATTAATTACTATCGCCAGTTCATCCCACACTTCTCAACTTTGGTAGCTCCCTTGGTTGCCCTCACCAAGAAGGGAGCAAATCCCAAGTTGTGGTCGGAGGAGGTCTCCAAGGCCTTCCTCTTGATTAAGTCACACTTCGCTAGCGCTCCCATCCTACATCGCCCCGATGTAGATAAGCCATTTATTATGGAGGTGGATGCCTCATCCGTTGGTGCTGGAGCAGTCCTCTTCCAAAAGGATGCTCAAGGTCGGAAGTATCCTTGCTTCTTCTTCTCCAAGACCTTTTCACCAGCGGAGAGGAATTATTCCATCGGGGACAGGGAGTTGCTAGCCATGAAGTTGGCTTTCTCAGAGTGGAGACAACTCTTGGAGGGAGCTCGCTTTCCCTTCCAAGTGTTCACAGACCACAAGAACTTGGTGTACTTACAGATGGCCCAGCGGCTGAATTCTCGCCAGGCTAGATGGTCCCTGTTCTTCTCCCGGTTCCATTTTACTCTCCATTTTCTCTCTGGGGAGAAGAACATTCGTACCGACACTCTCTCTCGCTCCGTAGTGTCCTCTGAGGAGGAGGAGCCTCAGCTTATTGTCCCTTCTGAGAGCCTGAGAACTGTGGCTCCGGTTTCGCTAGAGTCTATGCCCCCAGGCAAGACTTTCGTTCCATCTAATTTGCGACCAGAGGTTCTCTCTTGGGCTTAAGGTACCTTCACACGAAACGACTTTGTAACGATATCGCTAGCGATCCGTGACGTTGCAGCGTCCTGGCTAGCGATATCGTTTCGTTTGACACGCAGCAGCGATCAGGATCCTGCTGTGATGTCGCTGGTCGCTGAATAAAGTCCAGAACTTTATTTGGTCGTCCGATCGCCGTGTATCGTTGTGTTTGAAAGCAAAAGCAACGATACCAGCGATGTTTTACACTGGTAACCAGGGTAAACATCGGGTTACCAAGCGCAGGGCCGCGCTTAGTAACCCGATGTTTACCCTGGTTACCAGCGTAAAAGTAAAAAAAACAAACAGTACATACTCACCTGCGCGTCCCCCAGCGTCTGCTTCCTGACACTTACTGAGCGCCGGCCCTAAAGTGAAAGTGAAAGCACAGCGGTGACGTCACCGCTCTGCTGTTAGGGCCGGAGCTCAGTCAGTGTCAGGAAGCGGATGCCGGGGGACGCATGTAAGTATGTACTGTTTGTTTTTTTTACATTTTACGCTGGTAACCAGGGTAAACATCGGGTTACTAAGCGCGGCCCTGCGCTTAGCAACCCGATGTTTACCCTGGTTACCCGGGGATCTCGGCGTCGTTTGTCGCTGGAGAGCGGTCTGTGTGACAGCTCCCCAGCGATCAAACAGCGACGCTGCAGCGATCGGCATCGTTGTCGCTATCGCTGCAGCGTCGCTTCGTGTGAAGGTACCTTTACTCGTCCAGGGTGGGTGGACATTTTGGGACTAATCTAAACAATCTAAATTCCCTATCAGTATGTCTTTGGAATGTGGGAGGAAACCGGAGTGCCCGGAGGAAACCCACGCAAACACGGAGAGAGCATACAAACTCTTTGCAGATGTTGTCCAAAGTGGGATTAGAACCCAGGACTCCAGCGCTGCTGTGCTAACCACTAAGCCACCGTGCTGGCCCCATAGATGCCCCATATAATGCTCCATGCAGTTATGGCCCCATAGGTGCCCCATATAATGCTCCATGCAGTTATGGCCCCATAGATGCCCCATATAATGCTCCATGCAGTTATGGCCCCATAGATGCCCCATATAATGCTCCATGCAGTTATGGCCCCATAGATGCCCCATATAATGCTCCATACAGTTCTTTATGGCCCCATAGATGCCCCATATAATGCTCCATGCAGTTCTTTATGGCCCCATAGATGCCCCATATAATGCTCCATGCAGTTATGGCCCCATAGATGCCCAATATAATGCTCCATGCAGTTGTTTATGGCCCCATAGATGCTCCATATAATGCTCCATGCAGTTATGGCCCCAGAGATGCCCCATATAATGCTCCATACAGTTATGGCCCCATAGATGCTCCATATAATGCTCCATACAGTTATGGCCCCATAGATGTTCCATGTAATGCTCCACACAGTTATGGCCCCATAGATGCCCCATATAATGCTCCATGCAGTTATGGCCCCATAGATGCCCCATATAATGTTCCATGCTGTTCTTTATGTCCCCATAGATGCCCCATAATATGCTCCATGCAGTTATGGCCCCATAGATGCCCCATATAATGCTCCATGCAGTTCTTTATGGCCCCATAGATGCCCCATATAATGTTCCATGCAGTTATGGCCCCATAGATGTTCCATATAATGCTCCATGCAGTTATGGCCCCATAGATGCCCCATATAATGCTCCATGCAGTTCTTTATGGCCCCATAGATGCCCCATATAATGCTCCATGCAGTAATGGCCCCATAGATGTTCCATATAATGCTCCATGCAGTAATGGCCCCATAGATGCCCCATATAATGCTCCATGCAGTTATGGCCCCATAGATGCCCCATATAATGCTCCATGCAGTTCTTTATGGCCCCATAGATGCCCCATATAATGCTCCATGCAGTTCTTTATGGCCCCATAGATGCCCCATATAATGCTCCATGCAGTTATGGCCCCATAGATGCCCCATATAATGCTCCATGCAGTTATGGCCCCATAGATGCCCCATATAATGCTCCATGCAGTTCTTTATGGCCCCATAGATGCCCCATATAATGCTCCATGCAGTTCTTTAAGGCCCCATAGATGCCCCATAATATGCTCCATGCAGTTATGGCCCCATAGATGCCCCATATAATGCTCCATGCAGTTCTTTATGGCCCCATAGATGCCCCATATAATGTTCCATGCAGTTATGGCCCCATAGATGTTCCATATAATGCTCCATGCAGTTATGGCCCCATAGATGCCCCATATAATGCTCCATGCAGTTCTTTATGGCCCCATAGATGCCCCATATAATGCTCCATGCAGTAATGGCCCCATAGATGTTCCATATAATGCTCCATGCAGTAATGGCCCCATAGATGCCCCATATAATGCTCCATGCAGTTATGGCCCCATAGATGCCCCATATAATGCTCCATGCAGTTCTTTATGGCCCCATAGATGCCCCATATAATGCTCCATGCAGTTATGGCCCCATAGATGCCCCATATAATGCTCCATGCAGTTCTTTATGGCCCCATAGATGCCCCATATAATGCTCCATGCAGTTCTTTATGGCCCCATAGATGCCCCATATAATGCTCCATGCAGTTATGGCCCCATAGATGCCCCATATAATGCTCCATGCAGTTCTTTATGCCCCCATAGATGCCCCATATAATGCTCCATGCAGTAATGGCCCCATAGATGTTCCATATAATGCTCCATGCAGTAATGGCCCCATAGATGCCCCATATAATGCTCCATGCAGTTCTTTATGGCCCCATAGATGCCCCATATAATGCTCCATGCAGTTCTTTATGGCCCCATAGATGCCCCATATAATGCTCCATGCAGTTCGCTATGGCCCCATAGATGCCCCATATAATGCTCCATGCAGTTATGGCCCCATAGATGCCCCATATAATGCTCCATGCAGTTCTTTATGTCCCCATAGATGCCCCATATAATGCTCCATGCAGTTATGGCCCCAAAGATGCCCCATATAATGCTCCATGCAGTTATGGCCCCATAGATGTTCCATATAATGCTCCATGCAGTTATGGCCCCATTGATGCCCCATATAATGCTCCATGCAGGTATTGCCCCATAGATGTCCCATATAATGCTCCATGCAGTTATGGCCCCATAGATACCCCATATAATGTTCCATGCAGTTCTTTATGGCCCCATAGATGCTCCATATAGCATTGTGCCACATGTAATGCTGCTGCTTCTGCTGATGCACAAAAAAAAAATGACATGCTCACCTCCCGTCGCTGCCCGCTGCTCCTCAGCATCCCGTCTGTCCGCACTGACTGTTCAGGCAGAGGGTGGCGCGCACACTAATACGTCATCGCGCCCTCTGACCTGAACAGTCACTGGAGAGGACGCGGAAGACAGGGCGGCGCTGGAACGTGGAAAGGTGAATATGATATAGTTACCTGCTCCCGGCGCTCCTGGCGTGGTCCCTGCATGTCCCACGTCTCCGGGAGCAGCAGCTTCTTCCTGTAGTGAGCCGTCCCTATGGGAGTGGAGTCCATATTCCTTACTTTAATGAGCGGTACCAGTGACCGCTGAACAGGGGAATAAGCTGCCGCGCCCCAAGACCGTGGGACATGCAAGGACCACGTCAGGAGCGCCGGGAGCAGGTGAGTATTTGACAGTCGTCTCTCCCCCTCACCCGCCGACCATGACTCGAGTATAAGCCGAGAGGGGCACTTTCAGCCCATTTTTTGGGGCTGAAAATCTCGGCTTACACTCGAGTATATACGGTACTTTGCAGAGGTCATTTTCACACCTTCAGGAAGCATAAAAGGGCCCTGAGACACAATACCATCCACGAGTTTATTTAAAAAACAAAAAATTCTATGTTTATGACACTTAAATCCAATTTGCATAATAATTTGGAACATGGTGTAATTGTATCTGTGTAGTAGAGTAATGTTTATGTGTGTATACAACAGAGCTGAGTGTGCATGCAGCAGTATTATTTATACTTTTATTTATATTATTTATATTTGTGCGCTGCACTGTACGTAAAGTACGTAATGTGTATGTGTGTATAATTTACAAGTGAAGAAATACTGACATTAAATCTATTATCTACCTTAGTGCAGTAAAATTTATGATAATGTGTGCAAACTGTAAAGCGCTGCGGAATATGTTAGCGCTATATAAAAAAAAAGATTATTATTATTATTATTATTAAAATTAGTGATATTGACCCCTCCACTTCTTTCCACAACCATAAAAGTTTTAAATAGTAGGAAATGTTTTGTTTTTTTGTTGTCTAAATCTGGAATGCGTACTATGTTCCAAAAATAAGGGTAATTTTGTGAGGTAGATGCAAAAAGATCACGAGTGTAAGGTAAGTGCAGCGCCCCAGAGTCCTGGTCGTTGCAGTACTGTGGCTCCGCCACTATGGGGAGCTACGGTGCGTCCGATGGCACTGAAGGAGTTCATCTGATCAGGTATCACAGACACCAATAGATTTCACAGCTGGGCCTCCGGGGGGAGCTAAGGGTTCTATTCATTAGGCCACTCCCCACCATAGTGGGTAAACTGGGGGTCAGGCAGGAAGTTAGAGAAGAAAGCTGACTGGATTGAACGAAGCAACACCTGGTGGCAGAGGGTGTTGTGGAGGAAGAGACAGTAGGGTCTCTGTCAGGGGTGGGATCCTGACAGAGGCTTGGCATTGAAAAAGAACGTAACGGGTCCGCGCCAGCTCCGGGAAGCGGCGGGACCCAAGAAAGGACTAGAAGCGAGATAGATTGTGCTGAGTGAGAAACGAGATCAAGCAATAGGAGAATACCAGTAGGGGTCATGCTGTAAGACCGGAGCAACACCCTACTGAGGCGCATTACCGGTGGCCGGAACGCCGAGGGAGTATTTCATTAGAGAGCTTCAAGCAATACTCTAAACAGCGGCAGGACAGTCAGTCTCAGGCGGGCTGTCTCACCTAAATCACCTATGAAGTCTTGGGAGGCAATTGCGGGAGAGGGGCGTCTCTAGGGTCCCGGAAGAACTCCAGGCCTACCCGACAAACGGGTGCCGTTCTAACTGTAACATCAGGAAGGGACGGAAGATTAGCAGAAGATCAGTTAATCGAGTTGTGAGGGAACACGAGAAACAGACACAACGGTTGTGGGGTACTTTCCGTAAGCATAGCAGGGAAGGACTACAACACATAGCGCTAAGAAGGGAGGCACCGATTTCCACCTGTGAAGTGAACTCTGTAGGTGCCATTGGACCTGCCGGACTTGCGCAGCCTGGTGAACCATATTCTGGACTGAGGACTCAGAGATCTCCAGTAAAGAGGTAAAGAGACTGCAACCTGGTGTCCTCGTTATTTACCGCGACCTGCACCCCCACAACTGCACCACCAACATCCACACCTATCATTCACTGTGCGCCCCATGGCAGGGTCACGGACCGGGGCCTAGCTGCCGTGACAACCCCAGAAGCAGAGACTCAGAGGCCCGGTACCGGGTACCCCTCGGCCCTGCGGCAGTGGGGGCGCTACAACTTGGCGTCACGAACAGGATCTACTTAAGCCTGAAGAATCAGGTCATGTGTGCCTTAGAACTGTGACTTGTTGTGCTTGGACTGTACTTTATTGAAAAGACTGTGTGCTGTGCCATTTACCGCCAAAACCGCCGCCATTGCAGCGCTGAGGAGAGGCGCAGGAGAAGAAGAGGGGCTTGGAGTAGGCGTGGACAAGCTAGAGAGCGCGAAAGACAATGGCCGCCCATTCTAAATATCTCGGCCCCTTGAGGATGTGTCCGTCAGCAGCCGAGATCCGCCTCCTGATCCTCAATGTGGGCAGAGACAACGAAAACGAAACCGCCCACGAAGAAGAGAGCGGGAAAAGGACCAGGAAGAAGAAGCGAGCAACATGGAGGACGCCATGGCCAGCCGCCCGGAGCCGGAGCGTGGGGTCGGAGCCGAGGACTCCCCCAGCTACCCGGAGAGGCATCGCAGCCAGACCTCCACAGTTGACGCTGACCTCCTGCAGACCGGAGCCGACGAGCTGATCCACCAACCCCGGCGGATGCAGCTGAGCACTGAGGCCGGATGGAAGAAGACCATCATCGGGAGCCTCGCCAGACGTCTGTCGGCAGCCTCGTCTGGTCCGGAGCAAGAAAGAAGTTCCAGCGCTCCGAAGCCAGAAAGCAAGGCCCTGCCGGAAAGCGAGGTGCTGCAAGCAGAGATGACAACGTCGCAGCACAAGGCCCTGCAACCAGCGTTCCAGACCCCAGCGCAGACGGAGCAGACCGGCACCGGAGGGACCGCATCTGAAGCAGGTATGAAGGACGACCCTGCCCTGATGACTGACACCACTCCCGTGACTGCTGGTGCCACAGCTGCTGACTCCGTTCCAGTGACTGATCTTGCAGCATCCGCTGCCTCTGCTGCCGCAAATGCCCCTACTCAAGCTGCGCAGACCTCCATCGCTGTGCATGACCTAACCGTACATGAGAGACGGATTAACGGCGTTTGTCCAGCACTGGGTGCAACCCTGGACTTCACCCTTCCCGGGCCAAGAGGGGTAAAGTGCCAGGTGCAGCCCTGGAAGCCGTCCAACTAAGCCTCGGAAACCTGAAACTGTAAATAGTTAACTGTTTATTTCCTTGCTGTTTTGCTGCTAAAACCCGTCCTGGGTTAACTCTTAAAGGGATCCCTTTGTTTACCCGGGATCCCTATTGCTTTTTATTTTTGCTTTCACTTTCATTTTTGCTTTTTTGTTCCACAATGTTATAAAAACTGCTGAATCATGAGCAATGCATGATACAAACTTCTTGTAAATAGTTTGCACCTTCTTAAAGGTGCTATCTACTGGTTCTATATGAAGAAAGGACACTTTGCGAAGATATTGTTTTTTGAAAACATCACTGGAGTCCTTATTACAAACAGACTTGCAGCTTGAGGAGTTGCACTACCTCATAGAGACTTGGTCCCCTCTTAAAGGGGATGTTCACTGATGGTACTTAGAGAATGATGTTGCTCTAAAAAGAAAGTTAATGATGCTGCTGATATGTACAAGTTGTATGTAACTAAATTGTTGCAAGAACGAAGTGTTTAATAATGTGTTCTGAGATAAAGTAATTATTGGAAAGATGCAGTAGACCCGTAGGGGTAGACATAGTGTCCTGCATAGTTGTTAGCAAGAAAGTAAAGATAGAAGTTAATGCTCTAAGAAAATGTTTGGTAATGTTGATAGAAAATGGGGATAGAAGGTAAACCCTGAGTCCTCCGTAGAAAGCCAGTTCATTGTAAAGAAAGAGTTAAAAATGTGTTGCAGAGGACAGAAAGTGAACCCGTAGGGGTTAGGTAGTGAGTCCTCTTAGGAGCCATACGTAGATGGCTCAGTGCTTCTAAAACTGAAAGTAATGTTATGATCTATACTGTGTATAGTAGTTGAAAAGGCAGTAGGCCCTGGCTGAACGGGGCGGTCCTGTAATAGAAAGGAGAGGCAGTAGGTCTGGTGCCGATAGGACAGGCGGTCCTGCAGATCCAAAGTAGGAGAATGTAAAAGTTAAAATACCTTATAATGTGATTATAGGAAGGTCTTTAGTGGATAAAGAGTGTATGTCCTTAAAGGCAAAGTTAAATTATTGTTCAACAATTTTGCACTTAGTAGAATACCCGGTTGGGTAACAGGAGTTATTTATAACCTGTAATTTATAATGTTAACCATGTTTGTAACGTTTAAGTGTCCTCACCTCCCATAAAGGGAAGCTCTGTTTAAGTATACTTATTGTTATTGCACTCAACCAAAATTGTATGTCTTTTTGCTAACCTGTATTGTTGTTTTCTTCCCAGTCCCGGAGTACTGTGTTTAACCAGGGGGGAGTGCAGCGCCCCAGAGTCCTGGTCGTTGCAGTACTGTGGCTCCGCCACTATGGGGAGCTACGGTGCGTCCGATGGCACTGAAGGAGTTCATCTGATCAGGTATCACAGACACCAATAGATTTCACAGCTGGGCCTCCGGGGGGAGCTAAGGGTTCTATTCATTAGGCCACTCCCCACCATAGTGGGTAAACTGGGGGTCAGGCAGGAAGTTAGAGAAGAAAGCTGACTGGATTGAACGAAGCAACACCTGGTGGCAGAGGGTGTTGTGGAGGAAGAGACAGTAGGGTCTCTGTCAGGGGTGGGATCCTGACAGAGGCTTGGCATTGAAAAAGAACGTAACGGGTCCGCGCCAGCTCCGGGAAGCGGCGGGACCCAAGAAAGGACTAGAAGCGAGATAGATTGTGCTGAGTGAGAAACGAGATCAAGCAATAGGAGAATACCAGTAGGGGTCATGCTGTAAGACCGGAGCAACACCCTACTGAGGCGCATTACCGGTGGCCGGAACGCCGAGGGAGTATTTCATTAGAGAGCTTCAAGCAATACTCTAAACAGCGGCAGGACAGTCAGTCTCAGGCGGGCTGTCTCACCTAAATCACCTATGAAGTCTTGGGAGGCAATTGCGGGAGAGGGGCGTCTCTAGGGTCCCGGAAGAACTCCAGGACTACCCGACAAACGGGTGCCGTTCTAACTGTAACATCAGGAAGGGACGGAAGATTAGCAGAAGATCAGTTAATCGAGTTGTGAGGGAACACGAGAAACAGACACAACAGTTGTGGGGTACTTTCCGTAAGCATAGCAGGGAAGGACTACAACACATAGCGCTAAGAAGGGAGGCACCGATTTCCACCTGTGAAGTGAACTCTGTAGGTGCCATTGGACCGGCCGGACTTGCGCAGCCTGGTGAACCATATTCTGGACTGAGGACTCAGAGATCTCCAGTAAAGAGGTAAAGAGACTGCAACCTGGTGTCCTCGTTATTTACCGCGACCTGCACCCCCACAACTGCACCACCAACATCCACACCTATCATTCACTGTGCGCCCCACGGCAGGGTCACGGACCGGGGCCTAGCCGCCGTGACAACCCCAGAAGCAGAGACTCAGAGGCCCGGTACCGGGTACCCCTCGGCCCTGCGGCAGTGGGGGCGCTACATAATCAGGGACTGCAATTTACTTTCCATAATTAATAATAATCTTTATTTTTATATAGCGCTAACATATTCCGCAGCGCTTTACAGTTTGCACACATTATCACTCACAATCTAAATTCCCTATCAGTATGTCTTTGGAATGTGGGAGGAAACCCACGCAAACACGGGAGAACATACAAACTCCTTGCAGATGTTGTCCTTGGTGGGATTTTAAACCAGGACTCCAGCGCTGCAAGGCTGCAGTGCTAACCACTGAGCCACCGATAATTTATAGCATATGAATACATTAACAAACCAAAAACATTACCACACGTATCCACTGGTTGTGTTTGGTATTCTAGAAGATTCCCAATCACTTCAATGAATCTGTTCTATAGTACCTGACACAACTCATGTACAAGTCTTTCACTGTATATGGAAGCAGGTATGTTTTTCTAATTCTATGCAACCATGTAATTAGACAGTCTTTCTAAAGACTTTAGTTCTCTGCGTGCCATGGGGTGACTGGCAGCAGAATTGTGAATTTAGCTCTAGGCTATAACTATAATAAGGTAAATAATGGAGTGCATTGACAAAGGTCTTTAACTTTTTATCTAGATTAGATCTAATTATGATTATGGGCACAACTACCAGGCAGCAGACATAGCAGCTGCTTTAATGCCCAGCAGCTAAGGAGCCGCATCTCTGCTTGTATGTCAGGTGCAGGCAGTTAGTAACAAGTGAGACTGATCAAAGTCAGGCAATGGACTATGAATGCAGATCATGTGGAGAGCAATGGAAGGAGGAAAACACAAAGGGGCAGACTGACCAAGGAAAAATAAGACTAGGGCTTCACGGCAACATGTGCACTTCAGAAATTCCCAGAGAAACCCTGAAACAAAAACATCTATACAACTTGTCTGTGACTTGCTGCTATTTTAGGCAGAGTGCACACTTTGCGTTTTTGCTGCATTTTTCAGTGCAGATTTATCACAAAATCTGAAGGTTTTCCTGATGCCAGCAAAGTGGATGAAAATCCTGAAGTCTGATGTGAGTCGCCCTGCCAGGGCCGTGGGGTACTCGGTACCAGGTCCGGTGGTATTCACAGGGGGATGTCACGGTGGCTGTGACCCGGTCTGTGGCTCAGGGCGCCGATGTAAAAGGGAAAGGTCTTTAAAGGGAATAAAGTTTATGTTCGTGACGCCACCTGTGGTATTCGGTCAGGGTGACCGACGCTGCTTTAAGGGGTCCGCTGATGTTATGACAGCTAGATGGTATACCTTCCCACAGGTGAAGTACCGTATTTTCCGGCGTATAAGACGACTTTTTAACCCCCGAAAATCTTCTTAAAAGTCGGGGGTCGTCTTATACGCCGGGAATCGTCGTGTACGCCGGTGTATATGGTGGGTGGGGAGGGGGAGTGATCCTGATGACGAGGGGGCGTCTCACAGGAAAGTGAGTAATCCCCATTACCTTATCCTAGCGGTGCAGCGTGGGGGTGTCAGTGCTGGGAGCGGCGGCGGCTGCTGTGTTCTGGTGCGGCGGCTCCTCTTCTGTGTGGGGCCTCTGTGCTGTGAGGTGGCGGCGGCAGCGGCGTATCTTTATCCAGTTGGGGCTCCTCCGGCATCTCCTTAGCCCTGGAGGCCCCGCCGCAACTCCATCGGTGCAATGTGGTGGCCTCCGGGAAAATGGCCGCTGCTCAGATTCAGATCTCGTGTCCCGAGATTTCGGGACGAGATCTGAATCTGAGCAGCGGCCATTTTCCCGGAGGCCACCGCATCGCACCTATTGAGCTGCCTCCGGGAAAATGGCCGCTGCATTGCACCGATGGAGTTGCGGCGGGGCCTCCAGGGCTAAGGAGATGCCGGAGGAGCCCCAACTGGATAAAGATATGCCGCCGCCACCGCCACCGCACAGCACAGAGGCCCCACACAGAAGAGGAGCCGCCGCACCAGAGCACAGCAGCCGCCGCACCAGAGTACAGCAGCCGCCACTCCCAGCACTGAGACCCCCACGCTGCACCGCTACGATAAGGTAATGGGGGATACTCACTTTCCTGTGAGACGCCCCCTCGGCATCAGGATCACTCCCCCCCCCCCCCAAAAGGCACATATTCACCGGCCCTATAAGACGACATAGGGTGTATAAGAAGACCCCCGACTTTTAAGAAGATTTTATATTTTAACTGGTAAAGTTGGGGGGTCGTCTTATACGCCCAGTCGTCTTATACGCCGGAAAATACGGTATATCCCCAGGGCTTCCCAGTATGTAGATAGTAGAATGGTGAGAGGTGCAGTGAAGAACGAGGACACAGGATTGCAGTCTCCTTGTTTACTGTTTGTTTCAGCAGCCACAGTCCAGAGCACCAGATCACAGGGCAGGTAGGGTCCAGCCAGTTTGGAGGCAAGTCCAGAGTCCCCTTGTCCAGGTGGAAATCAATAGCCTTCCCTTGCGCTGTAGTGGTGAAGTCCCTTACTGCTAAGCCTCTCGTAAGGTCCTCACAGATGTGGTGTCTCTCTCTCTCTGTCCCCCATATAGGATAGGACAAAACCCGTATGACTGGTGACTTGAGCCTGTTTATAGGGTCTCTTAGATAATCTGTCTCTGTGGAGGGTCACCGTGCCTCCTGGGTGTAGGTGCGGACACGTAAAGGGCAATTAGCTGTCCTGCCAGTCTCTGAAGTAAGGCATAGAGGTTCTTATTACCTCGGTGTTCCGGCTACCTGCGCCTCAGAAGGAGGCAGCCTACTCGGGGCTGGTCCCCCTCTGGTCTCCTCTCCCATGCTTTGCTTTCCTGCACACTCACTGCAATGTATTCGGCTTCCTATTTGTCTCTTTCCTGGGAGCTGCAGCTCTGTGGGCATGCACAGCTCCGTAAATCCTCTGTCCTCCTCAGATGGATGTCTGGAACTTTCTGACTTTTCCTACAGACTACCAGTTATATATATATGGAGATTCACCTAGTAAATAGGATCAAAAGCTCCCCCTGGTGGCCTGGAGTGTGAATATGTTGCATGTTTGTGGTACTTGGCGACAGTTATCCTTTCTTGCCTCCAAACGTAACATCACTCTCCCTGTGAGGAAAGCGACATTACTTTGACGACCAGGTCCCTGGGGCGCCACACTCCCCCCGTTAAATCCAGTACTCCCGGACTGGGAAAAGAAGAACAATACATGTTAATGCAAAAAGACATACAATTTTTGGAATGCTGTAAACTTATCAAACTAATTAATATTAAGTAAACTGGAGCTTCCCTTTATGGGAGGTAAGGACACTTGAACGTTACAAAAACTTATTTACATTGTATGCGTACTTTTAGGGATAGAACAACTTAATTAACCAGTGCAACAATTAACTAACTATGAAATGTGATGACCCTTACGGGTATACTATCTTTTAAGTGCAAAGTCTTTGTTCAACCCCCGCGGGTTACTTTATTTTCTCCATTTTATCCAAAAGTGCATCATCTACTTCTTTCATATAATACTATCAAAATATCAGTTTATTTGAGTTCACAATATTAGCTAACTGCTATATAATATCAGCTATATAAAATACAATTTTATCTAAGTTCAAGTCTCAATTTTTATTCTTACTATATTAATTCTTTAATATATTAACTTTCTGACATATAGAATACAACTTTAACTTTGGATATTAGTTTCAGCAAAGTGCAAAAAATCAACATTCAAGTCTTTTCAATACTGAGGTAGTGCAATTAGTATGCAAGTCAATCAATACTTTGTGACAGCAGCAACGATGCGAGGGACCCGTCATTAACCATCAACGTTGGGCTTGGGCGAGCTACAAGGTGTGTATCCAGACCCGGAATCCTGCTGCGCCAGACGGGTTTTTCTTCAGGTCTCTGGAAAACAAAACAACTCTCAAAGCAATATTAGACGCAGTCTCTTTAAGAGGTTCTTTGTAAAACCAGTAGGAAGCACCTTTAAGAAGGTGCAAACTATTTACAAGTGAAAGTTTTTGAGCTATTCACTGTCCATGACTCCAGTGTCTTTAAATGAAAGGCAACTGTGCAAAACATAGGATCAATTTTAACATGAGACCCCTTTAAGTGGAAACCCTGGTGGGGTTCAATAAACCTCTAAACAGCAAAAAGAGTTAAATTAACTATTTACAGTCATTTTCAGAATTGGTTTATTCTATTATAGCAGTTGCCAGGGTACCAGTCAATATCGAACACTTCCTGGCCTGGAAAGATTTGTATCCAGATCCTCATCCGATGCCAGATCAACGTCATGGGTCTGCCTCTCATGTATGGTCAGGTCATGGGCTGCTATCAAAGTTTGCGTGGTTTGAGTAAGTATATCAGCTAGTGCGGTTGCCACAGCAGTTGTCTCAGTGGTGGTGATAATACACACAGTGGTAGTAGTGTTGGTTTGAGGAGTTGCAGGCTCTGTAACCGGAGGGAAAGAGGCGGTATCAACTTTGACACTAGGTGGCACTGTGGTGGCTATGCATTTCCTAACGTTCTGAGCACACCAGCCTTTTTCATCCCGGTGACGGGTGTAGGTCACATGATCCCCTCGGCACAGATCCCATTCAGGATGTCCCTCCCGGAGATGAGATTCCACATCACTGCAGGTGACATAGACCTTCGTCGGTAGACCGGATTCATGAATGAAACCCCAACTCCTTTTAGGGTAGAAGGCCACTACTATACCCCATCTTGCAGGGCTTTTGTCACCTTGCTGGATGTTATAGGTCTGCGCTTTGCGTTGGGCCTCACTTCCGTTTCCCTCTTCCCATTTTAGCACCATACGTTGATTATACTCCTCCCAGGTGAGGGCTTCAATATGGGACCCTTCTGGTTGGGCCTCCCCAGGGGACCCGATTGGTTCTGCTCTCGGATTGTCCCATTGTAAAACCATCCCCTCAGGGCTCAGCTCCAGCGGCGTGCCTATGGGTGTTGGGAGCGGGCCTGTCAGCATCTCGTCGGTGGTGGCAAGAGTCATCGGAGCAGGGCCTTCATTTGGAGCAGGAGCTGTCGCTGGAGTCAGGTCAGTAACTGGGGGAAGAGCGGTCGCTGGAGCGGAATCGGTCACCGGGGCAGGGTTGCTTTCTGTACCTGCATCTGATGTGATTCTATCAATGCCGGTCCGCTCCGCTGATGAGGCTGCTGGAGTCGGCTGCTGCACGGACCACGACTCCTCCAGTGCATTCTTTCTGCACAGGGCTGACTTCCATTTCTTCACCGCTGTCAGCTCTGTGTCTAGGAGCTGGCGGCTCAGCGCCTCCACCTGCGGTTCCAGGAAGTCCGGATCCTCCAGCAGCGGTGAGTTCGCGTCCTCCTCCAGTGGCTTGGGATGGTCCCGGGTCGCTTCGCCCGCTGGTCGCCATCTCTTGTCCCGGATCTGCGGTGACACATGCATGGTGCTCCTCCATCTCTTGGGGGCGGGGCTCCTTCTCCACCTTGTTCCCGCCATTGCATATCAGGAGGCAGACCTCTTTGGCAGACGGGCACATCATCGTCGAATAGTAGCATTCATAGGGGGCATTCATTACTGTTCGCGCCACTCTGGTAGTCTCCCATGCTAGCACGCCCTTCTTCTCCAGCACTCCTCGTGGTGCTGTAATGGCGGCGGTTTTGGTGGCAATTTTGTCGGTCTTTTGCGATTCACAGTCTCTGAGCACAAAAACAGTTAGGCACAATCCTTTAGGCGCACATGACCCGATTTGCTGGGTCAGTCCATCCTGTTTGTGACGCCAAGATGAGTCGCCCTGCCAGGGTCTTGGGGTACTCGGTAGCAGGTCCAGTGGTGTTCACAGGGGGATGTCACGGTGGCTGTGACCCGGTCCATGGCCCAGGGCGCCGATGTAAAAAGGAAAGGTCTTTAAAGGGAATAAAGTTTATGTTCGTGATGCCACCTGTGGTATTCGGTCAGGGTGACCGACGCTGCTTTAAGGGGTCCGCTGGGGTGATGTTATGGCAGCTAGATGGTATACCTTCCCACAGGGGAAGTATATCCTCAGGGCTTCCCAGTATGTAGATAGTAGAATGGTGATAGGTGCAGTGAAGAACGAGGACACAGGATTGCAGTCTCTTTACCTTGTTTACTGTTTGTTTCAGCAGCCACAGTCCAGAGCACCAGATCACAGGGCAGGTAGGGTCCAGCCGGTTTGGAGGCAAGTCCTGAGCCCTCTTGTCCAGGTGGAAATCAATAGCCTTCCCTTGCGCTGTAGTGGTGTAGTCCCTTACTGCTAAGCCTCTCGTAAGGTCCTCACAGATGTGGTGTCTCTCTCTCTCCCTCTGTCCCCCATATAGGATAGGACAAAACCCATATGACTGGTGACTTAAGCCTGTTTATAGGGTCTCTTAGATAACCCGGCTCTGTGGGGTGTCACTGTGCCTCCTGGGTGTAGGTGCGGACACGTAACGTGCAATTAGCTGTCCTGCCGGTCTCTGAAGTAAGGTGTAGAGGTCCTTACTACCTCGGTGTTCGGGCTACCGGTTATCTGCACCTCAGAAGGAGGCAGCCTACTCGGGGCTGATCCCCCTCTGGTCTCCTCTCCCATGCTTTGCTTTCCTGCACACTCACTGCAACGTATTCGGCTTCCTATTTGTCTCTTTCCTGGGAGCTGCCGCTCTGAGGGCATGCACAGCTCCGTAAACCCTCTGTCCTCCTCAGACGGATGTCTGGAACTTTCTGACTTTTCCTACAGACTACCAGTTATATATATATGGGGAGTCACCTAGTAAATAGGATCAAAAGCTCCCTCTGATGGCCTGGAGTGTGATTATGTTGCATGTTTGTGGTACCTGGCGACAGTTATCCTTTCTTGCCTCCAAACGTAACATCACTCTCCCCGGGAGGAAAGCGACATTACTGTGACGACCAGGACCCTGGGGCGCCACAGATGCACACGTTGCTTTTTTGTAACTTGCAGAATTAGTGCCGATTTACATCTGCAAAATGTCGATTATTTCAGCACTTCTGCAGATTTCACCCCTACTATTGCAAATCTGCAAAAAAAGCCGCAGCAAAAACTTGTTTTTGCCATTGCATTTTTCCTGCCAAGGGATGCAGAAATTTCTGCACCAATTACTAAAAGTGTGAACAAACTCTGGAGTTGTGATTTTGCTGTTAAAAAAAAATGTTATGCGATAAGTGACCAGCAACAGGAAATCCAATACATTTGGAAATATTTGCAACTCTGTGTGACAGTCTCATTGCAACACCATATGAAATAATTGGATTCAATGTTGCAATGCAACACTTTGATTTCATTGTGGTGCGATACGTGTCACTGTGTAGTCCTAGCTAGAGTGTTTCAAGTCCTGACAAAGGGGGGTCCCATGGCTACTTATTATGAATCAGTAATCTAAGTAATCTACAGGATGGGCCATTTATATGGATACACCTGGGTGGGCCATTTATAAAGTTGCATTAAAAAATGGCCGACTTCAAAATGGCTGCCATGATCACCACCCATCTTGAAAAGTTTTCCCTCTCCCATATTCTAATGTGCAACAAACAGGAAGATAATATCACCAACCATTCCCATTTTATTTAGGTATTTAGGTGTATCCATATATATGGCCCACCCAGGTGTATCCATATAAGTGGCCCACTCTGTATTTTATTTACAGTGCCTTGAAAAAGTATTCATACTCTGTTAGCTTCTCCATATTTTTTCACGTTACACCCTCAAACTTAAATTGCATTTTATTGGAATTTTATGTGACATACCAACACAAAATAGCAGTGCCGGTTATTGAGGCGAAAGACTCACGCGAGTTTCTCACATTGCAGTTGCAAGTGTGACCTCGGCCTTAGTCCTATACACCACAAATATTGCCTTTATGGAAGAGTGGCAACGAAAAATCATTTTTTGAAAGCAAGCCATCAGAAGTCTTGTGTGAAGTATGCAAACAGCCATGTAGAGGACACAGCTAGCACGGGAAAGAAGGTGCTCTGGTCAGATGAGACAAAAGTAGACCATTTTGAGCTAAATGGAAAACCCTATGTGTGGTGAAAAACTAACAGTGAACATCACCCTGAAAATACCATTCCCACCATCAAACATGGTGGTGACAGCATCATGCTTTGGGGATGCTTTTCTTTAGCAGGGACAGGGAAGCTGTTCAGAGTTGATAGGAAGATGGATGGAGCTAAATACAGGGCAATCCTGGAAGAAAACCTATTAGAAGCTGCAAAAGACTTGAGACTGGGATGTAGGTTGTCCTCCCAGCAGGACATCATCCCTAAACATACTACCAGAGCTTCAATGGAATGGTTTAGATCAAGGCATATTCATGTGTTTCAATGGATCAGTCAAAGTCCAGACCTACATCCTCCTTGGAAATCTTCAGCAAAACTTGAAAACTACTATTCACGGATGCCTCCATCAAATCTCACTGAGCTACAGATAGTTTGCAAAGATGAATGGGCAAAAATTTCAACCTCTAGATGTCAAAAGTTGGCAGAGATATAACCTATAAGACTTGTAGCAGTAATTGCAGCAAAAGGTGGTCCTACAAAGTATTGACTCAAGGAGACTGAATACAAATGCACCTCACAATTTTCAGATTTATAATTTTTTTTAAAAATATTTAGAAAACCATATATCATTTCCTTTTCACTTTACAAATACTTGCTACTTTGTGTGTATTTTATGTCACATAAAATTCAATTATAAAACATTTAATTTTGTGGTTGTAACTTGAAAAAATGTGAAAAAGTTCATGCAGTATGAATACTTTTTCAAGGCACTGTAAATCAGCCATTTGTTAAGCTGCCTAGAAGCATTAGATAATTATGTTTAGAGTGGAAGCCAATTCAGATTATAACATGGCGTCTCCTTTTTTAAACCTGGCAGGCAAACTCTTACCTTCATCTCCCTATGCCTTAAAATGCGTTCATGGCATATTGTACCTATAGGCATCGTATCTGTATGAATGGCTTATGGCCATGAAATTTAAATGAACCAAAGAGTGAGAGACAATGTCTTGATAAATAATCAATCTCTCAGGAATGGCTGGCCTGACAAAATGACTCCCATAAAAATGTCCAATGAACTTCATGAATTTCTAACCGGAGATAGGGTTGGTGTTCATAACTTCACTATAAAGAGATGATGCTCATCCTTGATGTTGTCCAAGCAACTAAGGGTAGTTTTCTTATAGATAGATGAGTCAAAAGTAGAACTGTATGGACAGCATAAGTCCCATCATTTCTGACGTAGAGTGCAGAAAGAATACCCCAATGGTGCAAAAATATTATTCTGTCTCATAACCTCTATAACTTATTATTATTGAAGTACCTGTGAATTTTGTACCAGAAAGCTTATAAAAAGACTCATGTGAAGCTGGAGCGTAATTGGGTTATGTGGAAACACAATGATCCAGCATCGAGATCTGAATAACTGAGGACAAACTAAATTTACATAAAGCGTTCACGTGAATGGAATAGAAATGCTGTGGGAAGACTTGAAGCAAGCATTTTCCGAACAAGAATCTACTAAGAAGTCTATGCGAAAAGACTTCTGCTGTAACAGTGTGAAGAAAGAATTATTAGAATTTTTTTTTTTTAATGAAACAGAACCTGTCAGCACGATGTGTAAAGCAAAGACCTTGCTGTGATGGCCCTGTAATGGACATTACATTGATACCTTTAACAAAGAACATCAAAGTTGATTTTTTCGCCAATCACCATTTGTAATTTTCTGCTAATGAGAATTTGGTGCACAGGGGCCGGATAGTGCACTGGGTCTTCTCTCTGTCTGTGATTCCCCGGCCCCTGCGCCTTCCTCCGGTCTGTGAATGCCAGAACACCGCTGAGATTTCAAACAGAAGAGGCAGATTATTCAAATACTGGAGGAATGTCACAGGGGCCAGGGAATCAGACATGGAGGAGAAGACCCAGTGCACAGTCCGGCCCCTGTGCACCGAAATCTAATCAGCAGAAAACTTCAAATAGTGATTAAAGAAGCAGAATAATGCAGATTTCTTCACCAAAGGTATCAATTTAAACAGTATTAAAAGTGCTATTACAGCTATGTCTTTACATTACAAAATCGTTAAATCTATAAAAGCTGTGTTAGATGTCCACTCTCTATGGGCTTAATTCATTAATCCTGGAGCTTCGTACTCCAATCTTGCATGCATTAAATGTGCCAAATTAATTAAGATGCATATGCCACTTAATGAATTTGGTGCATCTTATCAGTGGCATGCTCCTTCATGCGCACCATCGGCAGGAATACTCCAACCAAGGACTGGAATAACATTTCTGGTGTAAAAACCGCTGCCACACTATTGATATATTTGACAGATGGGCTTAGCTACACCTTGTCTCATCCCTGATCCACCCCAACTCCATTTTGGTCAAACTACCCTAGAGTAAGCACCAAAAGTTGCACATATTTTGCGCTGATCAACATTATGCAAATATTTTGTCTGGTATAAATATATTGATGAATTGGGGCCTATTGGCTTTCAGAGTCATTGATATCTATTTCACAAAATAAGACATTGGTTTAGTTTGAATTAGTTTGATTTTGTTTAAACCCCAACCTCCAGAAAACCCACTAGATATTGGTTCTTGTTACACCATGTAATATTACGCCAGAGAAAACACTCAAGGCAGGGTCAAATAAAGGATTTCCCCTATCCAATATCTCCAAATCATTGTGTATCTGCTGGGAAAGTCTTCTAAGTCCAAGTAAGTTAAGTGCAGTGAAACATAAGCAGACCTTAATGTCCAGACAGGACCATGAAATATGCCCATGAGAACCGAACCTTAGGCAAACTTGGGTACATATCAGAGCCTAGTGAAATTTTGATGTCCCAAACTTGGGTGACCATGCTTTTAGTTTGTCAAACCAAGGTTAAAGTGAACCTGTCAGCAAGATTTTGCTAAATTAACTACAGACATTGTCATGTTGCCGCTGTTATACTGATTTAAATGATACCTGGGGTGAAGAAATCCGTCTTGTAGTTCTTGTGTAATAATCAGTGTTAAAAGTTTTCAATTAATGATATTCCTGTGTTTCGGGGCAGGACTGTAGGCAGAGTCTTATCTTCCTGCTCTAAGTCAGAGAAACAAAGGAAAGACCAACCCACAAGCCTCCCCGAAGTACAAACATGTTCCTCATCATAGAGACAGACTGTTTGTGCTTTGGGGCGGCCTATTGGCAGGTTTCTGCTTGGTTTTTCTGGCCTACAGCAGGAAGATAAAGTTCTTCCTACAGTCTCGCGCCGGAGTATCGGCATCTCATTAACTGAAAACTTCTAACACTGTTTACACAAGAACCACAAGATGGATTTCTTCACCACATGTATCATTTTAATCAGTATATCAGCGGCAACATGACAATACCTATAGTTTACTTAGCAAAATCCTGCTGACAGGTTCACTTTAAGTTAAACATGGTGCCCACCATGACTTGTTTAGGATCCAAGATACACCGTGCTAACACCATGCCCATACTTAGTGACAGAGCCAAATTTTTGAAATATGACCAGTGTCACTTTACGTGGTAATAACTCAGGAATGCTTCAACATATCTATTGATTTTGAGATTTTTTTTCGTGACACATTTTACCCTTTCACGACATGCGCCGTACTATTACTGCGCATGCCGTGACACCCCCTTTGATGTGGGCTCCGGCGGCGAGCCCACATCAAAGTCGCGACATGTCAGCTGTTTTGTACAGCTGACGTGTGCGCGCAATAGCGGCGGGTGAAATCGCTACTCACCCGCCGCTATTAACCTGTTAAATGCCGCTGTCAAACGCAGACAGCGGCATTTAACTACCGCATCCGGCCGGGCGGCCGGAAATGATGGTATCGCCGACCCCCGTCACATGATCGGAGGTCGGCGATGCTTCAGTATTGTAACCATAGAGGTCCTTGAGACCTCTATGGTTACTGATCCCCGGCAGCTGTGAGCGCCACCCTGTGGTCGGCGCTCACAGCACACCTGATTTTCTGCTACATAGCAGCGAACAGCAGATCGCTGCTATGTAGCAGAGGCGATCGCGCTGTGCCTGCTTCTAGCCTCCCATGGAGGCTATTAAAGCATGGCAAAAGTAAAAAAAAAAGTTAAAAAAATGTGAAAAAAATAAAAAAAATATAAAAGTTTAAATCACCCCCCTTTCGCCCGAATCAAAATAAATCAATAAAAAAAAAATCAAACCTACACATATTTGGTATCGCCGCGTTCAGAATCGCCCAATCCATCAATAAAAAAAAGCATTAACCTGATCCCTAAACAGCGTAGCGAGAAAAAAATTTGAAACGCCAGAATTAGGTTTTTTTTGGTCGCCGCAACATTGCATTAAAATGAAATAACGGGCGATCAAAAGAACGTATCTGCACAAAAGTGATATTATTAAGAACATCAGCTTGGCACGCAAAAAATAAGCCCTCAACCGACACCAGATCACGAAAAATGGAGACGCTACGGGTATCGGAAAATGGCACTTTTTTTTTTTTTTTTTTTAAGCAAAGTTTTGAATTTTTTTTCACCACTTGGATAAAAAATAACCTAGACATGTTAGGTGTCTATGAACTCGTAATGACGTAGAGAATCACAATGGCAGGTTAGTTTTAGCATTTAGTGAACCTAGCAAAAAAGCCAAACAAAAAACAAGTGTGGAATTGCAAAACATTCCCGTTTTCTAGTAAAAGACATGGTAAAACCAATGGTGTTGTTCAAAAGTACAACTCATCCCGCAAAAAATAAGCCCTCACATGACCATATTGACGGAAAAATAAAAAAGTTATGGCTCTGAGAAGGAGGGTAGTGAAAAACGAAAACGCAAAAACGAAAAAGGGCCGCGACTTGAAGGGGTTAATGATAATGGTAAATTTATGTCTATATGTTTTGCGTTTATAAAAATATCAAAAAATGTGCAATTTTCAAACTTTGAATGATTAACCCAGATAGTCATACCACACAAAACAATTGATAAATAAAAATTTCCCTCACGTTTGCTTTATATCAGCATCATTTGTAAAATGTTGTTTTATTTTGTTCGCATTTTAGAAGGTTTAAAAATGTAGCAGTAATTTTTCATTTTATCAAGGAAATATACAAAACCTATTCTTTTTTGGGGACCAATTCAGTTTTGAAGTGACTTTGTGGGTCCTATATATTGGAAACCTCCAAAAATGATACCATTTAAAAAAGTTGCTTCCAGGTAGTTTATTAACCCTTCAGGTTCTTTTCAGGAATTGATGGAAAGTGGCATAACAGGAATTAAGACATTTGTTTTTACCTTCTAAATGCTGATAACTTCTGAACAGACCACTGTAGACTCTAAAGGTACCTTCACACTTAGCGACGCTGCAGCGATACAGACAACGATGCCGATCGCTGCAGCGTCGCTGTTTGGTCGCTGGAGAGCTGTCACACAGACCGCTCTCCAGCGACCAACGATGCCGAAGTCCCCGGGTAACCAGGGTAAACATCGGGTTGCTAAGCGCAGGGCCACGCTTAGTAACCCGATGTTTACCCTGGTTACCAGCGTAAAATGTAAAAAAAACAAACACTACATACTTACATTCGCGTCCCCCGGCGTCCGCTTCCCTGCACTGACTGAGTGCCGGCCCTAACAGCAGAGCGGTGACGTCACCGCTGTGCTGTACTTTCACTTTACGGCCGGCGCTCAGTCAGTGCAGGAAGCGGACGCCGGGGGACGCGAAGGTGAGTATGTACTGTTTGTTTTTTTTACATTTTATGCTGGTAACCAGGGTAAACATCGGGTTACTAAGCGCGGCCCTGCGCTTAGTAACCCGGTATTTACCCTGGTTACCATTGTAAAACATCGCTGGTATCTTTGCTTTTGCTGTCAAACACAACGATACACGGCGATCTGACGACCAAATAAAGTTCTGAACTTTAACCAACGACCAGCGATATCACAGCAGGATCCTGATCGCTGCTGCCTGTCACACTCAACGATATCGCTATCCAGGACGCTGCAACGTCACGGATCGCTAGCGATATCGTTTAGTGTGAAGGTACCTTTAGGCCGCTATTTGGCCATGGATTGACATGGCAAACATCAGCACAAAACGATCAAGATACCAGGGTGCCGATGGGGTAGATGAAGGAGCCCTCACAATCTGTTAACCATATAGATTTAGAGTGCCCCTAAGGGCCGCGGGGTACTCGGTACCGGGTCCTTCGGTTCACAGGGGGATGTCACAGTGGCTGACCCGGTCCATGGCCCTGGGACGTCCGTGTAAAAGGGAAAGGTCTTTAAAGGGGTAATGTTCGTGACGCCACCTGTGGTATTCAGTCAGAGTGACCGATGCTGCTTTAAGGGTTCCGCTGGGGTGATTGTCATGATCTCTGCAGGCAGAGATCATAGCAAGCCTATAGAGGGACAAGCTCTCGGAAGATGGAACTATACTGACCATGAACTAAGCCTGCCGCGCAACTAGAAATAGCCAGGTAGCATTTCCTATTTATCGCTAGATGCCCAGCTCTGGCCTAAGACCTAAATAGCTAGCAGAGGGAAATATAAGACCTGGCTCACCTCTAGAGAAATATTTCCAAAGAAGACAGTAGCCCCCCACATATAATGACGGTGAGTTCAGATGAAACAACAAACGCAGCAGGAAAATAGTCTTAGCAAATTTGAGGTCCGCTTACTAGATAGCAGAAGACAGATAGTATACTTTCATGGTCAGCAGAAAAACACTAACAAAACACCATCCAGAGATTACCTTAAACTCTGGCATTAACTCATAACGCCAGAGTAGCAATCCCTGATCAACGAGAGCTTTCCAGACACAGTAACAAAACTTCAGCTGTGAACTGGAACAAATAGGCAAAACAAAACAAGGACAAAAGTCCAACTTATCTAGTAGTAGTCTAGAAGCAGGAACAAGCACTGAGAGGCATCAGATAACATTGTTGACCGGCAAGAAACCACCAGAGAAATGAGCTTAAATAGCGACACCCACTACTGATGGAACCAGGTGAAACAGGAAAGAGGATGACAAGTCCAATTCCACAAGCGGCCACCGGGGGAGCCCAGAATCCAAATTCACAACAGTACCCCCCCCTCAAGGAGGGGGCACCGAACCCTCACCAGATCCACCAGGGCGACCAGGATGAGCCCTATGGAAGGCACGAACAAGATCAGAAGCATGAACATCAGATGCATTGACCCAAGAATTATCCTCCTGGCCGTAACCCTTCCAGTTAACCAGATACTGGAGTTTCCGTCTGGAAACACGAGAGTCCAAAATTTTCTCCACAACGTACTCCAACTCACCCTCAACCAACACCGGAGCAGGAGGCTCAACTGAAGGTACAACAGGTACCTCATACCTGCGCAATAACGACCGATGAAAAACGTTATGAATGGAAAAGGACGCAGGGAGGTCCAAACGGAAAGAAACAGGATTAAGAATCTCCAATATTCTATAAGGGCCGATGAACCGAGGTTTAAACTTAGGAGAAGAGACCCTCATAGGGACAAAACGAGAAGACAACCACACTAAATCTCCAACACAAAGCCGAGAACCAACACGACGATGACGGTTGGCAAAACGCTGAGTCTTCTCCTGGGACAACTTCAAATTGTCCATAACCTGCCCCCAGATGTGATGCAATCTCTCCACCACCGCATCCACTCCAGGACAATCCGAGGATTCCACCTGACCGGAGGAAAATCGAGGGTGAAACCCCGAATTACAGAAAAACGGGGACACCAAGGTGGAAGAACTGGCCCGATTATTGAGGGCGAACTCTGCCAATGGCAAAAAAGCAACCCAATCATCCTGGTCAGCAGAGACAAAACACCTCAGATATGTCTCAAGGGTCTGATTAGTCCGCTCGGTCTGGCCATTAGTCTGAGGGTGAAAAGCAGATGAAAAAGACAAATCTATGCCCATCCTAGCACAGAATGCCCGCCAAAATCTAGACACAAATTGGGTACCTCTGTCAGAAACAATATTCTCAGGAATACCGTGCAATCGGACAACATTCTGAAAAAACAGAGGAACCAACTCAGAAGAAGAAGGCAACTTGGGCAGAGGAACCAAATGGACCATTTTAGAGAAACGGTCACAGACCACCCAGATGACAGACATCTTCTGGGAAACAGGCAGATCTGAAATAAAATCCATCGAGATGTGTGTCCAAGGCCTCTTAGGAATAGGCAAGGGCAACAGCAGTCCGCTAGCCCGAGAACTACAAGACTTGGCCCGAGCACAAACGTCACATGACTGCACAAAGACTCGCACATCTCGTGACAGGGAAGGCCACCAGAAGGATCTTGCCACCAAATCCCTGGTACCAAAAATTCCGGGATGACCTGCCAATGCAGAAGAATGTACCTCAGAGATGACTCTGCTGGTCCAATCATCCGGAACAAACAGTCTATCAGGCGGACAACGATCCGGTCTATCCGCCTGAAACTCTTGCAAGGACCGCCGCAGATCAGGAGAAACGGCCGACAAAATTACTCCCTCCCTAAGGATACCTGTGGGTTCAGAATTACCAGGAGAGTCCGGGTCAAAACTCCTAGAAAGGGCATCTGCCTTAACATTCTTAGAACCCGGTAGGTATGACACCACAAAATTAAAGCGAGAAAAAAATAAAGACCAGCGCGCCTGTCTAGGATTCAGGCGTCTGGCAGTCTCAAGATAAATCAAATTTTTGTGGTCAGTCAATACCACCACCTGATGCCTAGCCCCCTCGAGCCAATGGCGCCACTCCTCAAACGCCCACTTCATGGCCAAAAGCTCCCGATTCCCAACATCATAATTCCGCTCTGCGGGCGAAAATTTGCGAGAAAAGAAGGCACAAGGCCTAATGACGGAGCAGTCGGAACCTTTCTGCGACAACACTGCCCCAGCTCCGATCTCCGAAGCGTCAACCTCAACCTGAAAAGGCAGATTCACATCAGGCTGACGCAACACAGGGGCAGAGGCAAAACGGCGCTTAAGCTCCTGAAAGGCCTCTACAGCATGAGGGGACCAATTAGCAACATCAGCGCCTTGTCTGGTCAAATCAGTCAGTGGTTTAACGACATCCGAAAAACCAGCAATAAATCGGCGGTAAAAGTTGGCAAAGCCCAAAAATCTCTGAAGACCCTTAAGAGAGGAGGGCTGAGTCCAGTCACAAATAGCTTGCACCTTGACGGGATCCATCTCAATGGAAGAGGGAGAAAAAATATACCCCAAAAAGGAAATTTTCTGGACCCCAAAAACGCACTTAGACCCCTTCACACATAAAGAATTAGACCGCAGAACCTGAAAAACTCTCCTGACCTGCTGGACATGAGAGTCCCAGTCATCAGAAAAAATCAGAATATCATCCAGATATATTATCATAAATTTATCCAGAAAATCGCGGAAGATATCATGCATAAAAGACTGGAAAACTGAAGGGGCATTAGAAAGACCAAAAGGCATGACCAAATACTCAAAGTGGCCCTCGGGCGTATTAAATGCGGTCTTCCACTCATCCCCCTGCCTGATCCGCACCAAATTATACGCCCCACGAAGATCAATTTTAGAGAACCACTTAGCACCCTCTATACGAGCAAACAAATCAGTAAGCAATGGCAATGGGTATTGATACTTAACAGTGATCTTATTCAGAAGCCGATAATCAATACATGGTCTCAAAGAGCCGTCTTTTTTTGAGACAAAGAAAAACCCAGCTCCCAAGGGAGAAGAAGATGGACGAATATGTCCCTTTTCCAAAGACTCCTTTATATATTCCCGCATAGCAGCATGTTCCGGCACAGACAAATTAAACAAACGACCCTTTGGATATTTACAACCCGGTATCAAATCTATGGCACAATCGCACTCACGGTGCGGAGGTAACGACCCAAGCTTGGGTTCGTCAAAGACGTCTTGATAATCAGAGAGGAACTCAGGGACTTCAGAGGGAATGGACGACGAAATAGAAACCAAAGGTACGTCCCCATGAATACCCTTACATCCCCAGCTCAACACAGACATTGCTCTCCAGTCCAAGACTGGGTTGTGAGACTGCAACCATGGCAATCCCAGTACCAAATCGTCATGTAAATTATACAGCACCAGGAAACGAATAATCTCCTGGTGATCCGGATTGATACGCATGGTTACTTGTGTCCAGTATTGTGGTTTATTATTAGCCAATGGGGTGGAGTCAATCCCCTTCAGAGGAATAAGAGTCTCCAAAGGCTCTAAATCAAAACCACAACGATTGGCAAAGGACCAATCCATAAGACTCAGAGCGGCGCCAGAGTCAACATAGGCGTCCGTGGCAATGGATGACAAAGAGCAAATCAGGGTTACAGACAAAATAAACTTAGACTGAATGGTGCCAATGGAAACAGACTTATCAAGCTTCTTTGTACGCCTAGAGCATGCCGATATAACATGAGTAGAATCCCCACAATAGAAACACAATCCATTCTTCCGTCTAAAATTCTGTCGCTCGCTCCTGGACAGAATTCTATCACACTGCACACTCTCTGCCTGCAGGCAATGAGAAGGCCCAATCTTGAGGGTCACCCCTGAGCAAGGAAATCACAATCCTAACCTGCTGAGCAGGGTCTCCAGCTGAACGAGACTTCAGGGACAAATAAAGCTTACAATTATTTCGGAAATTCTGGAAGCTAGCTCTATTCCCTGTGAAGAACTCCGGCAAAGGAATTCTCGGCTCAGATACCGGAGCATGTACCACAAAATCTTGTAAATTTTGTACTTTCGTGATGAGATTATTCAAACCCGCAGTTACACTCTGGAGATCCATTATTGTCAGGTGCACACAGAGCATACAGAGATTAGGAGGAGAGAGAGAAAAAAGACTGCAGCAAGGCAGACTGGAGGAAAAAAAAAAAAAAAAAAAAAAAATTCCAGCAGACTTCTTATAACTCTCCTTTCTAAACCTGGGTCTTTAACACTTTAGTGGCCGGTCAAACTGTCATGATCTCTGCAGGCAGAGATCATAGCAAGCCTATAGAGGGACAAGCTCTCGGAAGATGGAACTATACTGACCATGAACTAAGCCTGCCGCGCAACTAGAAATAGCCAGGTAGCATTTCCTATTTATCGCTAGATGCCCAGCTCTGGCCTAAGACCTAAATAGCTAGCAGAGGGAAATATAAGACCTGGCTCACCTCTAGAGAAATATTTCCAAAGAAGACAGTAGCCCCCCACATATAATGACGGTGAGTTCAGATGAAACAACAAACGCAGCAGGAAAATAGTCTTAGCAAATTTGAGGTCCGCTTACTAGATAGCAGAAGACAGATAGTATACTTTCATGGTCAGCAGAAAAACACTAACAAAACACCATCCAGAGATTACCTTAAACTCTGGCATTAACTCATAACGCCAGAGTAGCAATCCCTGATCAACGAGAGCTTTCCAGACACAGTAACAAAACTTCAGCTGTGAACTGGAACAAATAGGCAAAACAAAACAAGGACAAAAGTCCAACTTATCTAGTAGTAGTCTAGAAGCAGGAACAAGCACTGAGAGGCATCAGATAACATTGTTGACCGGCAAGAAACCACCAGAGAAATGAGCTTAAATAGCGACACCCACTACTGATGGAACCAGGTGAAACAGGAAAGAGGATGACAAGTCCAATTCCACAAGCGGCCACCGGGGGAGCCCAGAATCCAAATTCACAACAGGTGATGTTATGGCAGCTAGATGGTATACCTTCCCACAGGTGACAGAGTCCAGCCGGTTTGGAGGCAAGTCCAGAGTCCCCTTGTCCAGGTGGAAATCAGTAGCCTTCCTCTAGCGCTGCAGTGTTGTAGTCCCTTACTGCTAAGCTTCTCATAAGGTCCTCACAGATGTTATAGATGTTATGTCTCTCTGTCCCCCGGATAGGATAGGACAAACCGGTATGACCAGTGGCTTGGGGCGTTTTACAGGGACTCTATCATGCCCCAGCCTCTAAGGGGTGCCACCTTGCCTCCTGGGTATAGGGCGGGCAGGTAACGTGAAATTAGCTGTCCTGCCGGTCTCTGGAGCAAGGCATAAAGGATCGCTGCTCCCTCAGTGTTCCGGCTACCGGGATCCTGCGCCTCAGAAGGAGGCAGCCTGTGTAGGGCTGATCCCCTCCTGGAATCCACTCCTTTGCTACGACTTATTTCACCCTCTCTGCAATACAGTTCTCCTTCAGTGTCTCTTTCTAGAAGCTGCAGCTCTCAGGGCATGCAGAGCTCCGTGTCCTTCTTCCTCGATCTCTGACAGGATCCCACCCCTGCCAGGGACCAACTACCTGATCGAAGCTCAGCCAGCAAGTAACTAACTTTTCCTACAGGTCACCAGTTTTACCTAAGTGTGGGGAGTGACCTAATAAATAGGAGCAGAGCTCCCCCTGGTGGCCTGGAGTGTGAAATGTGTTGCATGTTTGTGATACCTGGATGCAGTTGTCCTTCTTTGCCTCCAAACGTAACACCACTCTCCCCTAGAGGAGAATGATATTACTGCAACGATCAGGACCCTGAGGCGCTGCAGATGCTGCAGTCATTATTGACAGCAGCATTTGAGGGGTTAAACGGCTATAGTTGGTACCAACACTGATCATGGGTGATGCAAGAAGTTGTCAGCTATAGAGTACAGCAGACATCTACAGGATTTTCACCTATTAGGGCATGCTAGTCTCTTACATCGCAGGTCTGTAAAAAGATGTGTTGGTGGTCACGGTTACTAAGGGGTTAAAGTCTGCTCCCCCTCATATCCCCTCCTATTTTATTTGTGCACTGGGGACATTTGTGCCATGAGTGTTATTCCGGGACTGTGGAAGGTTTACAATTGTTCTTGGCAATACACCAGTCAGCGAGAGGAGGGGGTCATTCAGTGCGTCAAGGCAAAGGAAAGGTTAAGGGCACTGCAGAGAAAAAACGGTTTATGAATAGCATCATGTCACCTGTGATAAATGACCGCCTGTGTTCAAAAACCTGTGTGTTTGCTGACATCGCAGTCAGCCACGGGGGAGGGAATGGTATTGATGAGGTTGGCATAATTTTAAAGCAATGAGGTATTATCCTTTAGTATGTACAGTGCTGAAAATATGGCTGTGTAGAGAAAACCTGGCAGCATTCCGAGGACTAAACAGAAGGGCAAAATTGGCAGAAGACTAGTAGACATCGGACGGATTGCTGCTAAAGGACGACTCTCAGGTGGACGACTATTGAAGGTCTTAAGCCTGATACTAATAATGCCCCTGCTGGACAGCAGAGAAGAACAAACCACATGACGGATTGTTCAGAAAGCTGGTAAAAATACTCAGAAAAATGGAAAATAAATAACCTTTGGTTGGGAGAGATGACTTACCTTAGCACCTGTGCAGCACTGAGTCAGAGCTGAGCAATGCTCTGCAGGGCTATGTCACAGTAATTGCACGTTGCACATGAAGACCACTGCAAACATGCTAATTAGCACACAGTGTGACATTTAATTACACAGACAGGGCCCACGCTCTGTCATACCCGCTACCCCCCTATAGAGATAGACACATTTACTCTGAATGTGAATAGTAAAACTTCACTTACATTGAAAAATATGTTTCCACACTTCACTAAAAACCTACCACAATTTCACTTTGTGTAAATGGACCATATTTGTAACCTGTATAACCTGCCGTAAAAAAAAAATGTGGAAAGCCAATGCATGGTACCAACCAATAGTGAGCCTGAAATTAAAGGGGGTTTCCTGCGAACAAAAGTTGATTTTAATCAATAGATCTTGGAATAATAGTTTCCACAATTGGATGTGTTTAACAAAAATGTCCCTGTGCTGAGATAATCTTATAAATGTGCCCCTGCTATGTACTGTGTAATGGCTGTGTCTGACCATACAGGAACATGGTCTGATCATACCACAGCTGCTGGGCAGGGAAGAACGCCAAAGAGAGGATACAGACAAGTCAGCATAATCTAACAGCTGATTCTTTTTGTGAGGTTAAACATTTCACTGCCTGTTTGTAAACAATGTTTTACTTCAAAGAAAGAATCAACTGTGATCCTGGCTGTAATGTCTGTATAGTCTTTTGTGTCCCCCCCACCCTGCCCAGGACATGTGGTATGATCAGACCATGTCCCTGTACGGTCAGACACAGACATTACACAGTACACAGCAGGGGCACATTTATAAGATTATCTCAGCACAGGAACATTTTATTACCTTACCTTGGTGTGAATGAAATGGAAACATTTTATGTGTTTGGGTTCCTTAATACATATTTCTTTATGGCACTTTTTTTTCAGATTTTTTTTCTCCAGAAAATAATTGCTGTAGCCAGATGTTTGCTGGCAGACAATAGGGAAATATTAAATGCAATAGATGCAAAGTGCTTTTTTCTCTGCCATTTTGTTTTCACGTCACTTGCTGTTTTTTGAGTTTGTGACTTTTTTTCAAAATCACAATATTCTCTAGGTATGACCTTTTTTCAGGCAGTTTGGCATTTCTTGCCCACAAACCTCAATTTTCTCTCCATGTGTCAATATGCTACATGGAAAAGAGTTGTGATTTTTGGTGATGTATTTAATTCCATCTTTGACAAATCATGTGATTATTAAAGGAATCTTGGAATCAAAAGATCATAAATTCACATGACTTGTAATGTTAATGGGAATCTGTCTCTAGGATCAACCCCGCTAAGCCATCTAGACGGGCACGTAGGTCGTAGGAAGCTGAACAAAATGATACCTTGATATTTGGAATCCGATGTCTTGTTCCAAAGAAATCTAGATGTTTCCTAATATGTAAATGAGTTGTTAAGATCTACGGACTGGACATAGGTCTCTGAGAATCTGCCTTCAGAGATTATTTTACATTTTTGGGGACGTTACCGTTGTGAGACATGTGGATCAGGAGAGCAGACTGTCAGTCATTACATGTCTCTGTGACGCCAGTCACTTCTCACAGCCAAGCCGTGAGTCAGAATGGTCAAAGAATCCAAGGTCAGAAGCCAGGAGGGTACGTCATAAACAGAAGGAAGAGACAAAAGCATGGTCGGGTAATGTTCTGAGGTCAGAGTACTGGGAGGATAACGGATCAGAGCTGAAGGGGTTAAACAGATGGATGGTCAGAACGAAGTCCAAGGTTAGGCAACAAAAGATGAAGCATACAGAATTCAATGCACAGGAGCACTAACCTCATAAGCTGAATGTTCGTCTGGCATAGGTTTGGTAGAAACAGCTCACTTAAGTGGCATGGTAATTACCTGGAATAATGAAGACTTGGAGACAGCTGACGCCTCCCAGTCTCAGACTGGATAATTGAGCTGTCAATCAACACAGAAAGCTCAGCATGCCCCTGTACCAGATTGGATGGCTGAGCTGTCAGTAACTGCAACCCCGACACTCTGAGGGGAGGAACCGTGACAGTCTCACACTGGAAATACCCCAATTTATGTAAAATACACTCTGGAGGCAAACTATCTGGAAGATCTGTGTCGGACCCATATGTATTAACAGCTCATTTACATATTAAGAAGAATGTAAATTTCTCTGGAATAAGATACCAGATCGCAGATATCAAGGTATCATTTTATTCAACTTCCTATGATCTACATGCTCATATAGACAGCTTTGTAGGCTTGATCCTATTTACAGATTCCCTTTAAAGATGTAACTAAGGAAATACATCCAAAAAAATGAAATTCCATTGAAAAGCATGTTAAATACCTTCATTTCCACAATGTACCTTGTTAATTTTTTATACAATTTTTTTCCACAACCACTCCATCGCCCTTCCTGTGTCTGCACAGTAGCACAGTCAACCTTACATAGTGAGATAAATGACTACTCAGCTTGAGGTCACACTTGGCATAAACCCAGTATCTGCAGAGTCACAACTATTGAAGGTGGGGGTGGGGAATGGTCCTGATAAAGGGCTGTTTTTTTTCAACATTCATTCCTGTAACAGAAGAGCTGCAACATTGTCAGACAGAAGGCCCCCCATATCAGCAGACCTGTCAAATCCTAATGAGCAAGCACTTGACCTTCTTATTCTGTCTCCTTCCTTTTCTTGTATCATGACATTAAGCTCCTTTAGTTAAAACGAAGTCAGAGACAGTTATTTACCAACCTAAAAGTTCTGAATTCCGAAGTGGTCGTAGCAGTCCTATGGATGATCTGCAATAGGAGAACAGAAATTATTTAAATCTACCTGTACAGCTAATATACGTGTGTGAATATATACCGTACGTATATAGTACTCAGCATAAATGACAATGTTTTTCTAAATTCATTTTTATACAGTAAATGCGTGGTGCCTACAGTGTAACAAGGCGGGGGCAATGTCCAGGGCTGGCTCCAGGATTACATGGGCCCCGGGCGAAAGAGTCTCAGTGGGACCCTTTAACACATACCATGATTCATGATGTACAGATAAGAAATGTAGTAATAGGACAATGCCAAAGATTTCACTTACTTCTTACAGTAAATGAGTGATATATATTGTCAATTTTACAATAGCTCAGAAACCGTTGAATCCTCACAGAGTGACTGCAGACTTCTCTTTTTATATAGTCCTTCATACAGTATTATGGGCACCGCATAGTCCTCCATACAGTATTATGGGTACCACATAGTCCTCCGCACAGTATTATGGACACCACATAGTCCTCCATGAAGTATGATTGGCACCACATAATCTTCCATACAGTATAATGGGCCCCATATATTGCTCCATAAGGTATAATAGGCACCATATTGTGCTCCTTACAGTATAACAGGCCCCATATATTGCTCCATAGAGTGTTATAGGCCCCATATATTGCTCCGTACAGTATTATGGGGCCCATATATTTATCCATACAGTATTATGGGGCTCATATATTGCTCCATACAGTATTATGGGATCCATACATTGCTCCATATAGTAGAATGCACCCCATACATTGCTCCATACAGTACAATGGGCCTCATATACTGCTCCATACAGTATTATGGGCCCCATATGTTGCTCTATGCAGTATTACGGGCCCCATATTTTTCTCCATACAATATTATGGCCCTCATATATTGCTCCATACATTATAATGGATCCCATATATTGTGCCATACTGTATTATGGGCCCCATATATTGCCCTATACAGTATTATGAGCACCATATTTTTCTCCATACAGTATTATTGGTCCTATATATTGCTCCATACAGTATAATGGGTCCCATATATTGCTCCACACAGTATTATGGGCCCCATATATTGCTCCATACAGAATAATGTGCCACATATATTGCTCCATACAGAATAATGGACTTCATATATTGCTCCATACAGTATAATTGGCCCCATATAATGCTTAATACAGTATAATGGCTGCATATATTGCGCCATACAGTATAATGGCCCCGTATATTGCTCCATACAGTATAATGGGCCCCAAATATTGTTGTATCCAGTATAATGGAAAGCATATATTGCTCCATACAGTATAATGGACACCACGTAGTGCTCCATACAGTATTACGGGCCCCGTATATTGCTCCATACAGTATTATAAGCCCCATATATTACTCCATACAGTGTTATGGACCCGATATATTGCTCCATACAGTATTTTGGGGCCCATATATTGCTCTATACAGTATAATGGGCCCCAAATACTGCTCAATACAGTATAATGGACCCCATATATTGCTCCATACAGCATTATGGACCCCATATATTGCTCTATACAGTATTATGGGCCCCATATTTTGCTCCATACAGTATAATAGCTGCATATATTGCATGATACAGTACAATGGGCCTGTATATTGGTCTATACAGTATAATGGGCCCCAAATATTGTTACGTACAGTATAATGGGACCCATCTATTGCTCCATACAGTATAATGAGTTCCATATATTGCTCCATACAGTATAATGGCCCCATATACTGCTCCATATAGAATAAAAGGCCCCATATAATGTTCCATACATTAAAAAACTGAAATTCTCACCTTCCTCGTTCCCTGCTGCTCCTGTCTCTTCAGCGTTTTCTGACTCTCTGCATTGCTCAGCAAAGAGGCCGTGCTGTAGTGACATAATCGAGCCCTCTACCATGAAGCGTCACAGAGAGTCAGAAGACACTGAAGAGACCGGAGCAGCGAGGAACGAGGAGAGGTGAGTATTTGAGGTGGGAGAAGGAGGGGGGCTGGTGCCAGCCCTGGCACTGGGCTCCTCTGCTCATGGGCCCCATGCTGGTGTCACCGATGGTGAGTGGGCCCCCTGTTCGTCCAGGGCTTGTTCAGCACTTGCCAAGTGGTGACGTTGGCCCTGGCAATGTCCGTATGTGGGGCTGAATGAGTGCTGCTGATGTTGAAGAGCTAAATTTAATTTTAAGTGCAACAGTTTAAAGTGCTTGGCAGTTAGACAATGGCAGTTGGACAGGGCAGGAGACAGGTAAAGTGCATAAGTTTTTCAAACATTCATGCTTCTTGGTCAGTCATACCACATTATGCATTGATCATATCAATCTGCTTCTTATTTGTTTTAACTTCTGCTTTCTCACAACTCACCCGCCCTTTAATACGTTCTGGGCACTCTCTCTATATCCACCCCTCCCTTCTCCCCCCTCTCTCATGTATAACTCTGAGGCTCTACTGACATTTCTTACCCACTCCAAACCAGCCACTACCACCATGCAGCACTCAAAACGTTCATACAAATCATCCCACCACCTGCTCTTTCTGTTTTTTCTCCTTCTACTAGTTGCAGGTGACATCTCCCCAAACCCTGGACCTCCCTCCACCAGCATACATTACTCTCCTCCAGCTACATATAGAAACCCTGCTAATCTTATTAACATTCAGTGCATGCCTTCTATCGCCTTCCACTGTGCTCTCTGGAATGCACGGTCTGTGTGTAACAAACTAACTTACATTCACGATCTTTTCCTCTCTAATTCCCTTAACCTTCTGGCTATTACAGAAACCTGGATCCAGCATTCAGACACCACCGCTGCTGCCGCACTCTCGTTTGGTGGGCTGAAACTTTCACATACCACCAGACCTGAGAACAGACAGGGTGGAGGTGTTGGTTTGTTCCTTTCATCAGAATGTGCTTTCCAGGTCATCCCCCCGGTTCCCTCACTCACATTTCCTTCCTTTGAAGTCTACGCCGTCATACTCTATAAGCCCTTCTCCTTGCGAGTGGCGGTTGTTTATCGCCCTCCAGGCTCTCCCCACCAGTTTCCAGACCACTTTGCCACCTGGCTTACTCATTTCTATCCTGTGACATCCCCTCTCCCAATCTGCCTCTCATCTTCTTTCTCTAACTTCTTAATTCGGCCTCTCACAGTTTACTAATTGTCCTACGCACGAGGACGGGAATACTCTGGACCTAGTTTTCTACCGTCCCGGCTCGCTGCACAACTTTACTAACTCCCCCTTCCCACTCTCGGACCACAACCTTCTTTCCTTCTCTGTCAAGAATTGTCTCCTCACCCGGGACACCCCCACTTACCACACTTATCGGAATACACGTACCATTAATACCCAGCAGCTTGTGGACAATCTCCACACATCTGTAGCCCCCATCTCCTCCCTCTCCTGTCCAGACTTAGCATTGTTACACTTCAATAATACACTGAAGAATGCCCTAGATGAAGCAGCACCTTCTACACACAGCCTTAAAAAGCTATCCCTGGACCAGAACTGCACTGCTAACTACAGACCTGTCTCTAACCTTTCCTTCATCTCTAAACTCCTGGAACGCTTGGTCCACTCCCGTCTAATCCGCTATCTCTCTGATTACTCTCTTCTTGACCCCTTACAATCTGGTTTCCGCTCTTTACACTCCACTGAAACTGCCCATACTAAAGTCTCTAATGATCTAATAACAGCTAAATCCAAAGGTCATTGCTCTCTGCTGATTCTCCTGGATCTCTCTGCCGCATTTGACACTGTGGATCACCAGCTCCTCTTCACCATGCTCCGCTCTATAGGCCTCAAGGACACAGCCCTCTCCTGGTTCTCCTCCTACCTCTCTGACCGCTCCTTCACTGTATCTTTTGCCGGCTTCCCTTCCTCTCCTCGTCCCCTTACTATCGGGGTTCCGCAAGGCTCAGTCCTAGGCCCCCTCCTCTTCTCTCTTTACACGGCCCCTATTGGACAAACAATCAGCAGATTTGGGTTCCAGTATCATCTCTATGCTGATGACACCCAATTATACACTTCTTCCCCCGACATCACCCCTACCCTAATTCAAAATACCAAGGATTGTCTGTCTGCTGTCTCAAACATCATGTCCTCCCTCTACCTGAAACTAAATCTCTCCAAAACGGAACTTCTTGTGTTTCTCCCTTCTACTAACCTCACTCTACCCAACATCGAAATTACCCTGGAGGGTTCAACCATAACTCCCAAGCAGCATGCCCACTGTCTTGGGGTCATATTCGACACCGAACTTTCCTTTACTCCCTATATCCAATCACTCACTCGCTTTTGTCACCTGCATCTTAAAAACATCTCCAGAATCCGACCTTTTCTCACCATTGAAACTGCTAAGACTCTTAAGGTACCTTCACACTAAGCGACTTTACAACGATAACGATAGCGATCCGTGACGTTGCAGCGTCCTGGATAGCGATATCGTTGTGTTTGACACGCAGCAGCGATCAGGATCCCGCTGTGAGATCACTGGTCGTTGCTGAAAGTCCAGAACTTTATTTCGTCGCTGGATCTCCCGCTGACATCGCTGAATCGGTGTGTGTGACACCGATCCAGCGATGTCTTCACTGGTAACCAGGGTAAACATCGGGTTACTAAGCGCAGGGCCGCGCTTAGTAACCCGATGTTTACCCTGGTTACCATTGTAAAAGTAAAAAAAAAAAAACACATACTCACATTCCGGTGCCCGGTGTCCGCTTCCCTGCACTCCTCCTGCATCCTGTGTAAGTGCCGGCCGTAAAGCAGAGCAGTGACGTCACCGCTCTGCTCTGTGGGAGATGCCAGAGATGTTCGGCGCTGACACAGGATGCAGGAGGAGTGCAGGGAAGCGGACGCCGGGCACCGGAATGTGAGTATGTGTTGTTTTTTTTTACTTTTATAATGGTAACCAGGGTAAACATCGGGTTACTAAGCGCGGCCCTGCAGCCAGAGTCATATTTCTGTCCAGCCGCTTCACCGATGCCTCCATCTTGTGCCAGTCATTACACTGGCTACCCATTCGCTACAGGGTCCAGTATAAACTCATCTCTCTCACCCACAAAGCTCTCCACAGTTCTGCACTGCCTTATATCTCCTCTCTCATCTCTGTCTATCGCCCTACACGTGCCCTCCGTTCTACAAACGACCTAAGACTAACATCCCCTGTAATCCGAACCTCACACCTCCGTCTCCAAGACTTTTCTCGTGCTGCGCCAGCTCTCTGGAATGCACTTCCCCAGACGATCAGACTGATACCTAGCCCTGACCTATTCAAGCGCGCTTTAAAAACCCATCTCTTCAAACAAGCCTACCACATCAACTACTCAGTAAACTAACTTTGCCCTGTTCCCTCCTTCCAAATATTACTCTGAATCTGCACCTTACTATTCATCTGTCTCCACACCCTCCATGCACATGATAACTGCACTTGATACTTGACTATTGCACTTAAACACACGGGCTGATGACCGGATCATAGAGCTTTGTATGAAAATCCCTATTTATTATAATTACCAGACCTGAAATAATCACTTTTGACTTATTGTGTCCCCCCATTTCCTATTAGATTGTAAGCTTGCGAGCAGGGACCTCACTCCTAATGTCACTGTTTAAATAGTCTTAACTCGTACCAAATTTATTGTTTGTACATGTCCCCACTTAATTGTAAAGTGCTGCGGAATATGTTGGCGCTGTATAAATACAAATTGTTATTATTATTTTATTGATGGTATCATGAATTCACAGATGTACTGCTCTATATTGAAAAAGAAGTTGATATCATCATTTTGTGTTCTTGGTAGACATGCACTTTTTCAACATGACAATAATCCAAAACACACATCTGTTGCATTTCTGAATAAAATCAAGGTGAAAGTGATTGAGTGGCCAAGTGTGACTCCTGATCTATACCCAACCAAAACAGCTATGAGAAATTTTGAAGAGACAAGTTGAGTATCACTCTCCATCCAGCACCAGGGCTCTAAAAGAGGTTGTTCTTAAAGATTGTGGATCGCCCCCAGGCACAGGGCAATGGGGTACTCCCTCGGTGTTCCGGCCACCGGCTACGCGCCTCGGAAGGAGGCTGCCGACCTCGGGGCAGGACTCCTCCCGGTATTATCTCCTTGTGCTGTGACTTCGGTTCTCACTCTCCACAATATACTTTGCTTCGTGTCCTTTCTTAGGATGCTGCCGCAATGATGTGCAGGCACAGCTCCGTAACGTTCTATCTCTTGCTAGACCTCTGTCAGGTTCCCACTCCTGACAGGACCTCTCTGGATCAAACCCAGGCTGCTTCTCCCTCGATGTCTGGTCGAAGCCCAGTCTGCTTCTCTTCCTAACTTCCTATCCAACCCACCAGTTTTACCCATGTGTGAGGAGTGCCCTAGTAGATAGAAGCTTTGCTCCCCCTGGTGGACTGGAGTGTAAAGAGTAGTGTGTGACTGTGATACCTGGCAAGGTGAACTCCTTTAGTACCATCAGACGTAACAACACCTTGTGGAAGAGCGACATTACTGCAACGACCAGGACTCTGGGGCGCTGCAATTGCAAAAAGATAGATGTTGTAATGTATCACCAACTTATTCATGCCTAGAAGACTTGGTGCTATCCTTAAAAATCAAGGCGGTCATACAAAATACTAGATATAGTAGTTTTTGATGTGTGATGTATTCATTTTTTGCAGTGAGTAAAACTGAAGATTTTGTAATGACAGTTATATTATTAATCCTACTTTTATTTTATGAGTAAAAAAATATTCTCTGAAACTCAGGCTTGTCAAGATTCTAGTAATTGTTCTTGTGTTCAGTGAAATATTGATTCAAGTCTTACTTTTCAAACCAAACCTAATCTAACTTTTTCACCCAACATGAAATGACAAAAATGTAATGCTATATCTGCAATTTTATTTTTAGCTCTTAAGTTTATGCAGACAGGGGTAACTATTGACGGTAGATAGGTAGCAGGTAAACCGTAGCTATTGCCTCAATATAAGTGGAATACCATTTGGTAGTTGGGGCTCTCTGTTAGAGACCTTGGTGCGCTAAAGTCTCTATAAGTGACCCTTACCTACCAAAGTTATTAACAAGGACCCCAACCTTCAAGATATACCTCCAATCTATATTTTATTCTAGTTACTGTATTTGGCTTAATTGGCTTAATTGCTTATTATAGTTTCTTGCCTTTTTCCCTCCATCCACTGTCATCTACTGGTAAAGCTCTTTATATTGTAATTCGTCCTATTTTAATTTTCTTTGCTTTGTACACTCTTTTCTCTTTTTGTTGCCTGATGTGATATGGCTGTCATTTCTGTACTCCTAGCAATGGTCATACACCCCTTACCCATTCTGTACCCTGCCACCAATCCGCAGGGCCTGTCACATTTCATCTCAACATTAGCTTGTCCTGAGTAATCTCTGACCCCACTGAGAGGCGAAAAAGCCAATGTCATATTGTCTCACAGCACCAAACGTATTCAAGAGGGAAATTGTATTTGCTTTTGCTAATAATCATACATCCTATCTCACAATAACTCTTCATTCCTTCTTCAGCTCCAGCGATTTCGCCGTTCAATCTCCTTAAAGACTATTCTTCGAAGCAAGAGCGTAGAGAATTTCTTTCCAAAACCAAACAATGAAATGAAGATACCTTCCGATGTTCTTCTCAGTCCACCCATGCCACCCCCACCTCCTTCTCCTCCACCTGTCCCAACGGAGCCACCTCCACAGGCTGACCAGTCCCCTCACCAACCTCACAAACCCCTATCCCTTCTTCAGCCGGTCCGTACCCACAGCTTTCATGACCATGTTTTCAAGAAGCAATGTCCCTGTCATCTGTGCCACCAGATAATTGTTGGTGAGTTACTCACTACTGAACACCTATTTGTCACTTGATATTGGTTGAAGGGTCTTAAAATCTGCTTTCAGAACAGGAAATGTGGTTCAAAGTCTAGATTTCTCTTCCCCATACCATTACTGGTGGTACTATTGTAGTTCTCTACTTTGATATCAGATTAATCGCATAATTATGAATATCGATAATAAATGTATAAAAGCAAAAGAAACTACAATTATTCCAACCATTGTGATAAAAAACAGCTTGAGAAGCATTAACTTCAAGAATCACGGTCTCCTTGATTGCACAACACTTCACAACTACTTGTCTTCAAGGAAGTTATTGAGGCTTCTTGGAAAGGAATGTGAACTACAGAAAAACAAAAGAAAAGAAAAAAAAACAATGCTGCAAAAGGACATGTATTAAGTATTTCACATCCCATAAATATATTAATCTTACAGGGCCATATTCCTGTGATTGAGACTTTTTTTTGAAGGAGATGTTTGAGTTTTTCTGATATTTGTCTAATAGCAGGCAATATGATAACACAGCTGATCTGAACAATTCCGCAAGTCCTGCAGCTGGTTAAATGCTGTACTTAAAGGGATTCTGTCAGCAGGCTTTTGCTATTTAATCTGATGACAGCATGATATAGGTTCTGAGACACTGATTTCAACTATGTGTTACTTATTAGGCTGTGCATTGTTGTTTCAATACAATAGTGTTTTATCACTGCCCAGACTACAGCTCATGTGCATCCTGGTCTAATTCCAACCCCGCCACTGATTAGCAGTTTACTGTCAATATTCAATGTCCACCAAAAGCTGTAGTGTGGCTGGGGTTAGCTGTCTCAGCTTTGGTACATGCTACATCTAAAAAGTCTGTATTACAACTTCTGCACCCAGTAAACTAAGTGATATAGGGTCTTGTTTCCTACATTATTCTTCTTTCAGATGAGGTAGCAAAGAATCTCTTTAATTTCCATGCCTGCCAATAGTCAATCACTTTCAGTGATTTTTGCATGTAAGATATATGACCACTACGGCCAGAGATTGGCTGCAGCGTTCACTTGAATAACGTACAGCACATCACCAGCTATTGGACCATCAGGAACCACCAACGTGGAGGTGCTAATATGGTGCCAACGATATGATTATTTTATCATGATAGTCTGTTATTATTATAATATAGTTACAAATGTAGTCAAATAGTGTAGATTATAGGAATATAAAAAATGCAAAAGAATGTTCATAGATGAAAATACCAGGGATTATACAATATATACTGCAGATACCAGTTCTGGGATGCAAAAGCAATGTCACATGAACACAGGTGGTCAATCTAAAGTCATTAATGCCCCCTTCCTGTTTGGCCCAATGTGCATATTGAGTCTAATGAAGATGGGAAGGGTGAGTCACAGCCAGATGAATTTTAGCAAGAGAGAAAACAGTAGAATCAAACCCGTCAGATTAAATTATCCCCAGCAAGCAAATGTCCTAACATCCCACCATCCAACCCTCCCCCTCTCCACACAAATGCACTCAAACATATGCGATTGCCAGTGGATCTGTCAGAAAATTTGGGGATCTATAAAATACGGGCGCTTTCTGAGACTGTCCTTATGGCATACAGAAGAACATATAGTAAAACTGTTGGGACTACACATACGTGAGATTTAGTCGGTTCCCCTAAATGGCACATGTGACAAGTTGATGATGAGTTGTCAGAAGGGATAGAACGCACATTTCAAATGTCGCCAGGCAGCGGGAAATGCCATGAGCAAGACGTGTAAGGTCAGAAGTAGAAAAGAAGAAAGAACAATCTTGGTTTAGATCATGTTTACTGAGGTGACAATGGCAGCCAGAAATAATTGGAGTTGTGTCTGGCCTCCAAAGGGGCATCCAGTTATCTGGGCAGTGAGGGGACACATTTGGGGACGTCACACTCATGTTGTGGCTGCCATAATTGAAGACGGCTTCCAAAGTTTCCAATTTACAAGATTCTCTTAGAACAAAGCCCATAGCAGCAACTTGTGAAATGTTTCATATCTCGCAGCCCTTGAACAATGCATTCTGCTCAGAGATCTGAAGCTGCCGAACTAGAGAGGCTTAACAGCCAATCTACCAAAATGGATTTCATGGCTCTTGTGTGACTCTAGTTGCTTTGCTCTCATACAGAGGGTTTCAGAGTTTACTTCATTTCTAAATTTAAAGAGCCGAGAGGGGCGTTGATTTTTGATTATGAGGAATAGGATGGGCATGACAGAACAGAAATGTGTGAAATGGTGAAACCAAACACTGTCATGCTGTACTACTATATGATATCTAAAAGATAAATGAACCTAATTTCTATTTCTCCATCTCAAGCATCTAGTATCTCTCTCATGTGCCTCAAATCATATGTAGAGCCAGCAACAATTTTATGTTGCTCCTTGGGTGAGCGAGTCATGACGGGTTCCCATGGCAGTGCCTAGCTGTCTATTTTCTTGATTTGTTGCCCCACCAACAATTTTAACTGGATCCACTAGTGAAAAGTAATGTTTTTGACTTCTATCATATCTATATTAATTTCCTTTCTTTGTTATTTAGATGATTTTAATCTATCTCCACCATGTGTAGGTAACTCCAAGCAGGGATTGCGCTGCAAGATGTGTAAGATTGGGGTCCATCTGTGGTGCTCAGAGGAAGTGTCACACCAGCAATGTCTTGGTAAGACGGTAAGTTGCCAGAACTTTTCCATGTCTTTATATGTTACACGTGACCATTCTATTCATCACATGTTTCCATCATGTATGAACTATTTTCTTTATCCCATGCCTACTATTACATATTGTTTTCACAGTCAACATCATTTCGACGGAATTTCAGTTCTCCTCTCCTAATCCATGAGCCTCTTTCCAGTCCCAAGGAGTCTCCTGTACCTGGTAAGCCATTAAGCGTTTCTTTAAAGGGAACCTGTCAGCAGTTTTGGCCGATATAAGATACGGCCATCACCTGTCAGGGCTGATATACAGCATTCTATAATGCTATATACCTGTCCCCAACCCAACCTGCAATAACTGAAAAATAACTTTTATTATACTCACCTGCAGGACAGTCCGGTCCGAGGGGCGTCGCTCCTCTTGGTCCGACGCCTCCCATCTTCTTATGATCGCCGCCCTCCTGCTTGCTTCATGTGGATGACGTGTTGCTGCATCATCCACACAGTCTCCTCGGCATCGCATTCCTGCGCAGGCGTACTTATCTGCCCTGCAGCGACGCGTCATCCATACGAAGCAAGCAGGAGGGCAGCATCGAAAGCAGACGGGAGGCGCCAGACCAAGAAGAATGACTCCCCTCGGACAGGGCTGCCCCACAGATGAGTATAATAAAAGTTATGTTTCTTCTCTTGCAGGTTGGGTTGGGGGCAGATATATAGCATTATGGAATGCTGTATATCAGCCCTGAAAGGTGATGGCCGTAACTCATATAGGCCAAAACTGCTGACAGGTTCCCTTTAACATTACTGTTCACCAACAATTCCACCTGAAAATCGAAAGCTGTGCTATAATATTTCATGTTGGCATGTTGAATTGCATGTGGGAAGTGACTGGTTATTTTGACTGGTGAAACTGATTGCCGAAGCATAAAATTGCTGCCTGCCCATGAAAGGTTACTTTGGTTGAAACTTTAAGACAACTTCTGAAAATTGCCAGAGGCTTTTCTTATCTAGTGACAACTGGTGAGAAAATAATTGTGCGGGTCGTTGAACATGTGTTTCTATTTTCTGTCTGTTTTTGCTACCAGTTATTGTATTCCTGAAATTGCAAACACAGAATGATATTTTAAGCTACAGTGGCATGTAAAAATTGGACATCTCTGGTCAAAATTACTGATATTGTGAACAGTTACGCAAGTTGAAGATGAAATAATCTCTAAAAGGCCTAAAGTTAAAGATGACACATTTTCTTTATATTTTAGGGGTTAAAAAATATTGTCATCTTTATCATTTTAAAAATTACAAAAAGGCAAATGAGCAGATGCCAAAGTTTCGGCAGCATTGGAGATTGTGTGATCAGACAACTTTGACCAAGGTTTCAGATCTTAATTGGCCTGTTAGGTATATGGCTTGTTCACTATCATTGTTAGTTCACAATCACAGTAATTTTGACCAGGGGTGCCTAAACTTTTACACACCGCTGTATATGTCTGGCAATATGAAAATGTATGTGCGTCTATTCAAGTCAGCTCTTCCAACACTTTTGCAGTGTCACGGATCTCCAAACAGCCAATGAATCCAGATCAGCACCAGCTAAATATTGCATCTTATAAATACTTCTGTAGGTAGACGGTTAGAACAGCGTGCAGACAGTCTATTTGACTGTGGAAGGCCAGGACAGGGTGCAATACATACACAGTCGGATCTCCTCTATAGTCATCAAGTGAGTGGGTGGTCTTGTGACCCCCATGTATGCGATTTGCATATTTGTGCTCAAGTTGCGACTAATCTCTCCTCCACTTATCGGATAAGACTAATTTGCACGTGACCTGCACATGCAAATCACATACATAAGGTCACAAGAACATCCACTCAGGGATTACAGGGGAATCTTGCTGACAGTGGCATATAGCACACAGAGTGACTGCAGACTTTTCTAATCAGTCGTGAAAACCTCTTTAAGGCTAAGGGTACTGTCACACAGTGGCACTTTTGTCGCTACGACGGTACGATCCGTAACGTTCCAGCGATATCCATACGATATCGCAGTGTCTGACACGCAGCAGCGATCAGGGACCGTGCTGAGAATCGTACGTCATAGCAGATCGTTTGGAACTTTCTTTTCTGGATCTCCCGCTGTCATCGCTGGATCGTTGTGTGACAGCGATCCAGCGATGCGTTCGCTTGTAACCAGGGTAAACATCGGGTTACTAAGCGCAGGGCCGCGCTTAGTAACCCGATGTTTACCGTGGTTACCAGCGTAAAAGTAAAAAAAACAAACAGTACATACTTACATTCCGGTGTCTGTCCCCCAGCGTTCTGCTTCTCTGCACTGTGAGCGCCGGCCGGCCGGAAAGCGAGCACAGCGGTGACGTCTGACGTCACCGCTGTGCTTTCCGGCTGGCGCACACACAGTGGAGAGAAGCAGAACGCCGGGGGACAGACACCGGAATGTAAGTATGTACTGTTTTTTTTTTTTTACTTTTACGCTGGTAACCACGGTAAACATCGGGTTACTAAGCGCGGCCCTGCGCTTAGTAACCCGATGTTTACCCTGGTTACCCGGGGCCTTCGGCATCGTTGGTCGCTGGAGAGCTGACTGTGTGACAGCTCCCCAGCGACCACACAACCACTTACCAACGATCACGGCCAGGTCGTATCGCTGGTCGTGATCGTTGGAAAATCGTATAGTGTGACAGTACCCTAAGTTCACACTGGGAATTTTTGCTGTATTTTTATTTTCTGCAGCAAAACTTGATTTCTTCTCAGGAAAGAAGCTGCGGCAAAAACGCATATTTTGGTGTATTTTTGTTGCGGTTTTGGTGCATTTTTTCATGCATTTTTGGGGCTAACTTTTGTCTCTTTGTGCATGCTAATAAACTTTAGTGCCCCAGAGAAGAAAGCAAACAACTTCCTGTAGAATCATACCTATAGATCATGATCGGACTGGAAAAAAATCACAACATAGATGACAGATAGATGTGAGGATAGATAATGTACATGTAAATAATTATTTAAAAAAAAAATGGAGTGGGCTCCCGCATAATTTTCTTAACCAGCAGAGGGAAAGCCGATGACTGAGGGCAAATGTTTATAGACTGGGAAGAGGAGCTTCCCAGGCTATTAATATCAGCTCGCAGCTGTAGCCTTTGCTGGCTATTAAAATGGGGGACCTCCCTGAAAAATGATGCAGGGCTCCCCTATAATTATTAAACAGCAAAGGCTAGGCAGACAGCTGTGGGCTGATATTAATAGCCTTGGAATGGTCCATGGATATTGACCCTCCAGGCTAAAAACATCAGCTCTCAGCCACCCCAGAAAAGGTGCATCTATAAGATGTGCCAATTCTGGCACTTAGCCTTGCTCTTCCCTCTTGCCCTGATGCGGTGGCAAGTGGGGTAATAGTTTGAGGGGCTGATGTCTATAAGACACCCTCACTACTAACCCCATAGTCATATTGTATAAAAACATATCCCCTTAAATATAAAGAATGACACAGACTATTTTAATAAATCTTAATTAAACCATACTTACTACATTGCCCATTCCAGTGACGCCATTGTCCCCTGCAAGAGAATTAAAATAACAAACAACAATATTCCTCACCTGTCCGCTGAGAAGATGATAATCCATTTGTCCCACGATGGGTCTAGCTCTGCTACATCTAGATGGCAGGCTGCATGGTTGCATGATGTGACCATAGAGCCTGACATCCAGCAGAGATACTGTGCAGCATGTGGTACTGCTGCTCAGTGTCTCGCGGTGAGCTCCTATAACCTTAAACTGACTTCTGCTCTAGAGCTGTTAGAAATTTTCCCACGGCTCTTGCGCTGATGTCAGTTATGTGAATATTCTCACCCTCGCAGTGACGTCAGACAGGTTGCAGAAATTCAGACGGAGACACTGATCACAGGCTGTTCAATGTCTCTGCTAGATGGCAGGATGTGTGGTCGCATCATGCAACCATGCAGTCTGCCATCATAGATGTAGCAGTAGCAGACTATGAGTTCACATCTGGCTTTCCTTGACTTTTCTGCAGCAAAAATGTTGCAAAAAATGATACGGTATGTGTGTTTTTTGGTGCATTTTTGCAGCGTTTCTCACCACCCATTCAAGTCAATGGATGGGACGCTGCAAAAACGCTGAAAGAAGTGACATGCTCTATGTAAAAAAAATACATCAAAGCACAAAATCCTGATGATAAAAAAACAATGTGTGTCCAGCTGAAAATTAGCATAAAAAAGCAGCAAAAAATGCTCAGTGTGAACATAGCCTAAGTATAACCTTAAATATAAAGTCCTTTTCAGCTGTCACCATTCAGTCCCAGCAGTTTTTCACTCCTTTTATATTCTTCCTCTCTTAAAACTATTGACTTATAATAGCACCATACATTGCCATGAGAAGGGGAGTAACCTGTCAAGTCCCAAAACACTATTAACCTGCAGATGTGGGGTTAATATTGTTCTAAAGCTGTGCGACTGCAGCCCCTCGCACTCACTGACTGCTGACTCTGTACTGATGCACTTCTGAGTTGGCTGTCAGTCAGTGCCAATGCATGGCTACAGTCACTATGTACTGAGTGTTAACTGAAGCCGCGTTGGCCACATACACTGTATCTATGACTGAAAGTCGGAGGCCGTCTTGTATTATTAAATAGATATTTAATAATTAACCTGATATGGTCCAAACTTTCTTTATTTGTCAAATTTTTTTAAAGTACGGTAGTACAATCATATGGCATGAAATGTGCGGAAATAGTAACAGGATATAAAAATCCATGAGAATACAAACTAAGTGAGGTATAATATCCATAAGAACAAACAAAAAGCTATCAGAAGAAGCACATGTGAAAGAAAAAGGCAGAGTGGGAGAAGAGGGGAAGAGGAAGAGTATTCAGGCATGGTATCCTGTAATTGTGGATTCAGCTTTCCCCAATAAGAGGCAGATAGTCAGAAGTCAGGATCTACATTCCATCCAATAAAACCAGGTTTTGTAAAAACGTCCAAAGGAATTATTGACAGTAGAGATGAGTTCCCCCATTAACATCACACAGAGGAGTAGCTAGGGTTTTGGTTTGGGAGGGGACTTTTGAGTGGGCCCCTAACTAGGTAACCTGATTACAACTGGGTGACGCACCATAATAGTGGAGGAGAACCTCAGCTGTTGCTGAAAATAATCTCTATATAACGACCAACATTGATATTGCCGCCTTAAGGGTACCGTCACACTCTGCAACTTTCCAACGATCAGGACCAGCGATACGACCTGGCCGTGATCGTTGGAAAGTCGTTGTGTGGTCGCTGGAGAGCTGTCTGTGTGACAGCTCTCCAGCGACCAACGATGCCGAGGTCCCCGGGTAACAGGGTAAACAGGTAACGCAGGGCCGCGCTTAGTAACCCGATGTTTACCCTGGTTACCATTGTAAATGTAAAAAAAAAAAAACACATACTCACATTCCGGTGCCTGTCATGTCCCCGGGCGTCCGCTTCCCTGCACTCCTCCTGCATCCTGTGTAAGCGCGGCCGTAAAGCAGAGCGGTGACGTCACCGCTGTGCTCTGATGTACGGCCGGCCGGCGCTGACACAGGATGCAGGAGGAGTGCAGGGAAGCGGACGCCCGGGGACGTGACAGGCACCGGAATGTGAGTATGTAGTTTTTTTTTTTTTACATTTACAATGGTAACCAGGGTAAACATCGGGTTACTAAGCGCGGCCCTGCGCTTAGTAACCCGATATTTACCCTGGTTACCAGTGAAGACATCGCTGCATCGGCATCACACATGCAGATGCAGCGATGTCAGCGGGTGATCCAGTGACGAAATAAAGTTTCAAACGATCTGCTACGACGTACGATTCTCAGCGGGGTCCCTGATCGCAGTAGCGTGTCAGACACAGCGAGATCGTAAGTATATCGCTGGAATGTCACGGATCGTGCCGTCGTAGCGACCAAAGTGCCACTGTGAGACGGTACCCTAAGGTCAGTGGTAGATACCAGTCCTACACAACATAAGAGATCACAGCACAGTTACAGATAATGTCTTACCGCTGACGTTCTTTGTGATGGAATCATTCACTTTTCCCATCTTTTCTATCTAGCCCATATCAATATGACAAATTTTTCCAGCCAGGACTCGGCTGCAGATTACAACAAAGACACATTTGACTTCTCACATTTCCTGCACCGTCCCATCTATCCCCAACCTGCACAAACTCCTCATCCTAGAAGCCAAAAAACAAAAAAAACACCACAAGAACCAAATAAAAATGAATAATTCTTTATTAAATAGTCAATATAAAAGAAACAATAATACCACAAAGGGAGAAAAAAACACAAGGTAAGACAAGGATCACCAAAGAACATGGCAGTGTAGGTCCAACAGGTAAAGTACATAATAAAGGATCATTTACACAAAAGTATATAGTGTGCGACTGAATCCGGCACACAAAGAGTATATAAGCCACTGACAGTGCCTGAATGTGTAAAGAATCAAAACGCAAAAGTGCAGGAGTACGAAACACCCAAACATGCACTACAGGGCCGATGAAAGGGAGGTCAATAAAGTGTAAATCATAATACCTGGAGGAGGAACTTCACTGCCACGAGCCCCAACGCGCGTTTCGGCGCGGTGCCTTCTTCCGGGGAATTCTTTACACATTCAGGCACTGTCAGTGGCTTATATACTCTTTGTGTGCCGGATTCAGTCGCACACTATATACTTTTGTGTAAATGATCCTTTATTATGTACTTTACCTGTTGGACCTACACTGCCATGTTCTTTGGTGATCATTGTCTTACCTTGTGTTTTTTTCTCCCTTTGTGGTATTATTGTTTCTTTTATATTGACTATTTAATAAAGAATTATTCATTTTTATTTGGTTCTTGTGGTGCTTTTTTGTTTTTTGGCTTCTATGTTTACTTTCTATTGCACTGAACCGCTTATATACATCTGTGCACTCCTGGTAATTGTGGTTGGTGGTGCATGTATGGTCTGGTTCCATATGTTTTACAAACTCCTCATCCTGCTGATACCCCAATGCTGAGCCGCTGCTGCCTTATGTGTCCATATGCA